>NC_089691.1:1559363-2159363 GCF_031753505.1 Anomalospiza imberbis
GAGCTATCTCCTTCAGAACTGGAGTGAAGTCTGTATTTGAAATCAGGAATTTGAAATGCAGGAGTAGCTCCAGCTTTGGTTCATGCAGTTCATGGGCTCATGGGGGCAGGGGTCTTGGGAATTTGAATTTTTCTGAGCATGTTTCTGCCAATGTAAAGGCCTTTTTTTTTTTTTTTTCCTTTAATTGCTTGAGAAGAGATTTGGGGATTTTGCATTTAATGATGAATTTTCCCCATGTTCACTTACTGCTTGTTCATGACTGTTTTCTCCCCTGAGAGGGAGAAGGGCTGCTGGGAATGTGTCTGTTCCAAGGTCCAGGTCTTATGTGAGTTGAAATGTCTGAGTTTTTCAGGTAACTAAGCAGTGCCAGCTCAGGCCCAAGCCCGGTCCTTTCTTATCCAGCAGGAGATTTGGCGTGTGCCAGCAACAGCAGTTTCGGCAGCTCGTGCTGGTACAGAGACGAGAGGATTTTGTTTTACAAAATAAAACAAGCAAACCCAAGCAGTGAGTAGTGAAATCACTGAGCCAATGCCCTGGGCTGTCCTCGCAGCCCGGGCTTGCCGTCCCTGAGCTCCCGGCCTGGAGGGCTCCGCGGCAAATCCCGTGTTCACTGTTTAAGTGACAAAGCCAGATTTACATGAGAGAACGGGGAACCCTGGGAAAAAGCTTTGGTTTCTCACCCTGAACTAGAAGGGAGTTTCCTTCCAGGGCATTCCCACTCCAATGTCCGACCCATGGCCTCCCACAGTTTCTACAAAGTCCAGTCGTTATCTCTGATGTGCTTGGGCACGAGTGTGTGTTCTGTCATAGAACAGTTGTGTGTTGTAAAATTGAAGTATAATTCTCTTTGCTGTGGGCAGGTGTTTGGTTTGCATGCTGGCATTACCTAAGCAGGCTGGTTTCTCTCTTTCCAGATGCCAGTTTATGTCATGGGCATCACCAGCACTCAGACTCCGTTCTCCTTCGGCAGTGCAGTGCCAGGTTTAACATTCCACTGGTCTGTCACCAAGAGGGACACTCTGGATGTCAGGACAAGGCACAGTGAGGTAAGTGTGTGTGTGTGTGTGTGTGTGTAGTGCATGTGTGTGCAGCTTGGGTAAAGGAAACGGTCACATCAGGGCAATGCAGGGAATATTGCTGCCTCCACTGCCTCAAAACCCAGGATCAGTTGTCAGCACCTCGGTGCCAATGTCTGCGCTTTCCGTGAGTCAAACTTTTATCCCTTTCTCCCGTCCAAGGCTGCTTTTCAGCTTCCTGCAAACTACAACTTTGCAGTGGATGTTTATGGCAGAGTAAAGGGAAGAACAGGCCTCAAAGTTGTAGTGAAGGTCCTTGATGCTGCAGCCAGCCAGTTCTACAACATGGCAAGAGAACTGTCTGATGAAATCCAGATTCAGGTAGGATGATTTTCTACACAGTTGTTCATGCTGAGCTATCTCCTTCAGAACTGGAGTGAAGTCTGTATTTGAAATCAGGAATTTGAAATGCAGGAGTAGCTCCAGCTTTGGCTCATGCAGTTCATGGGCTCATGGGGGCAGGGGTCTTGGGAATTTGAATTTTTCTGAGCATGTTTCTGCCAATGTAAAGGCCTTTTTTTTTTTTCCCCTTAATTGATTGAGAAGAGATTTGGGGATTTTGCATTTAATGATGAATTTTCCCCATGTTCACTTACTGCTTGTTCATGACTGTTTTCTCCCCTGAGAGGGAGAAGGGCTGCTGGGAATGTGTCTGTTCCAAGGTCCAGGTCTTATGTGAGTTGAAATGTCTGAGTTTTTCAGGTAACTAAGCAGTGCCAGCTCAGGCCCAAGCCCGGTCCTTTCTTATCCAGCAGGAGATTTGGCGTGTGCCAGCAACAGCAGTTTCGGCAGCTCGTGCTGGTACAGAGACGAGAGGATTTTGTTTTACAAAATAAAACAAGCAAACCCAAGCAGTGAGTAGTGAAATCACTGAGCCAATGCCCTGGGCTGTCCTCGCAGCCCGGGCTTGCCGTCCCTGAGCCCCCGGCCTGGAGGGCTCCGCGGCAAATCCCGTGTTCCTGGAAGTGCCCGTGTTGGACACTGTGGGATATGCTCAGGCAGAGACTTCCCCTACGGAGATGCAAAGAACAGAGAACGCCCTTGCAAGTTCTTCCCTCAGGAGCTGGAAGTGACCCCAGCCATGAGGCGCTGGCTCGGCACAGCCGCTGCTCGGGAGGCTCGGGGCGGATGTGGAGCTCTTCCCTCAGAGCTGCGCTGCTTCGCCTCAGCTCGCTGAACAATCACCGCTGCAGTTCCTTGTGGGAACCCCTGGGCAGGTGCTGTCGGGGTGACCGCCTTCCCGAGAGCGACCCGCTCCTGGTCGGACAACCAGCTCCCCCAGCCCACCTTACACCCAGGCCCAGATGTAGGAAAGGCGAGCTCGACCAGTGAATGAAGGAGGGCTTTTGACTTGAGGAATCCAACTGGGTTTTAATGTAGGAATGGCAGAGGGTCCGGGAAAGGCGGGATACAAGAGAGGTGGAGGGTAGGACAGGCAGGAAGGTCCACAACTGCAGTTGAAGGGCCTCAGTATCAAGGAGCCAGAGAGAGAGGGTGCTGATCTCTGTCACAGAAGCACAAGGCACTCAGGCACAAGGCACCAAGCCCAGAGCAGGGCAGGGCACAAGGTATATAACCGGGGAAGGGTAGGAGGCGTTAAGGTATGAACAAACCAATGGGGTTAGGGGAGAAGGGAGGAGCTGGGATGGGGTGACACAGCCACAGCCAATGGGGAGTGGAGAGGGGAGGGGTTCTAGACAGAGGCCAATGGGTAAACAGAGGACACAGAGTTTTCCAGAACAGGGCAGTGAGCACTGTTTAAGTGACAAAGCCAGATTTGCATGAGAGAACGGGGAACCCTGGGAAAAAGCTTTGGTTTCTCACCCTGAACTAGAAGGGAGTTTCCTTCCAGGGCATTCCCACTCCAATGTCCGACCCATGGCCTCCCACAGTTTCTACAAAGTCCAGTTGTTATCTCTGGTGTGCTTGGGCACGAGTGTGTGTTCTGTCCTAGAACAGTTGTGTGTTGTAAAATTGAAGTATAATTCTCTTTGCTGTGGGCAGGTGTTTGGTTTGCATGCTGGCATTACCTAAGCAGGCTGGTTTCTCTCTTTCCAGATGCCAGTTTATGTCATGGGCATCACCAGCACTCAGACTCCGTTCTCCTTCGGCAGTGCTGTGCCAGGTTTAACATTCCACTGGTCTGTCACCAAGAGGGACACTCTGGATGTCAGGACAAGGCACAGTGAGGTAAAGTGTGTGTGTGTGTGTGTAGTGCATGTGTGTGCAGCTTGGGTAAAGGAAACGGTCACATCAGGGCAATGCAGGGAATATTGCTGCCTCCACTGCCTCAAAACCCAGGATCAGTTGTCAGCACCTCGGTGCCAATGTCTGCGCTTTCCGTGAGTCAAACTTTTATCCCTTTCTCCCGTCCAAGGCTGCTTTTCAGCTTCCTGCAAACTACAACTTTGCAGTGGATGTTTATGGCAGAGTAAAGGGAAGAACAGGCCTCAAAGTTGTAGTGAAGGTCCTTGATGCTGCAGCCAGCCAGTTCTACAACATGGCAAGAGAACTGTCTGATGAAATCCAGATTCAGGTAGGATGATTTTCTACACAGTTGTTCATGCTGAGCTATCTCCTTCAGAACTGGAGTGAAGTCTGTATTTGAAATCAGGAATTTGAAATGCAGGAGTAGCTCCAGCTTTGGTTCATGCAGTTCATGGGCTCATGGGGGCAGGGGTCTTGGGAATTTGAATTTTTCTGAGCATGTTTCTGCCAATGTAAAGGCCTTTTTTTTTTTTTTTTCCTTTAATTGATTGAGAAGAGATTTGGGGATTTTGCATTTAATGATGAATTTTCCCCATGTTCACTTACTGCTTGTTCATGACTGTTTTCTCCCCTGAGAGGGAGAAGGGCTGCTGGGAATGTGTCTGTTCCAAGGTCCAGGTCTTATGTGAGTTGAAATGTCTGAGTTTTTCAGGTAACTAAGCAGTGCCAGCTCAGGCCCAAGCCCGGTCCTTTCTTATCCAGCAGGAGATTTGGCGTGTGCCAGCAACAGCAGTTTCGGCACCTCGTGCTGGTACAGAGACGAGAGGATTTTGTTTTACAAAATAAAACAAGCAAACCCAAGCAGTGAGTAGTGAAATCACTGAGCCAATGCCCTGGGCTGTCCTCGCAGCCCGGGCTTGCCGTCCCTGAGCTCCCGGCCTGGAGGGCTCCGCGGCAAATCCCGTGTTCACTGTTTAAGTGACAAAGCCAGATTTACATGAGAGAACGGGGAACCCTGGGAAAAAGCTTTGGTTTCTCACCCTGAACTAGAAGGGAGTTTCCTTCCAGGGCATTCCCACTCCAATGTCCGACCCATGGCCTCCCACAGTTTCTAACAAAGTCCAGTCGTTATCTCTGATGTGCTTGGGCACGAGTGTGTGTTCTGTCATAGAACAGTTGTGTGTTGTAAAATTGAAGTATAATTCTCTTTGCTGTGGGCAGGTGTTTGGTTTGCATGCTGGCATTACCTAAGCAGGCTGGTTTCTCTCTTTCCAGATGCCAGTTTATGTCATGGGCATCACCAGCACTCAGACTCCGTTCTCCTTCGGCAGTGCAGTGCCAGGTTTAACATTCCACTGGTCTGTCACCAAGAGGGACACTCTGGATGTCAGGACAAGGCACAGTGAGGTAAGTGTGTGTGTGTGTGTGTGTGTGTAGTGCATGTGTGTGCAGCTTGGGTAAAGGAAACGGTCACATCAGGGCAATGCAGGGAATATTGCTGCCTCCACTGCCTCAAAACCCAGGATCAGTTGTCAGCACCTCGGTGCCAATGTCTGCGCTTTCCGTGAGTCAAACTTTTATCCCTTTCTCCCGTCCAAGGCTGCTTTTCAGCTTCCTGCAAACTACAACTTTGCAGTGGATGTTTATGGCAGAGTAAAGGGAAGAACAGGCCTCAAAGTTGTAGTGAAGGTCCTTGATGCTGCAGCCAGCCAGTTCTACAACATGGCAAGAGAACTGTCTGATGAAATCCAGATTCAGGTAGGATGATTTTCTACACAGTTGTTCATGCTGAGCTATCTCCTTCAGAACTGGAGTGAAGTCTGTATTTGAAATCAGGAATTTGAAATGCAGGAGTAGCTCCAGCTTTGGCTCATCTTTGAGCCCTTACTCTTGTTTGTATAATATTCCTCACTGGGGCTCATGCAGTTCATGGGCTCATGGGGGCAGGGGTCTTGGGAATTTGAATTTTTCTGAGCATGTTTCTGCCAATGTAAAGGCCTTTTTTTTTTTTTCCCCTTAATTGATTGAGAAGAGATTTGGGGATTTTGCATTTAATGATGAATTTTCCCCATGTTCACTTACTGCTTGTTCATGACTGTTTTCTCCCCTGAGAGGGAGAAGGGCTGCTGGGAATGTGTCTGTTCCAAGGTCCAGGTCTTATGTGAGTTGAAATGTCTGAGTTTTTCAGGTAACTAAGCAGTGCCAGCTCAGGCCCAAGCCCGGTCCTTTCTTATCCAGCAGGAGATTTGGCGTGTGCCAGCAACAGCAGTTTCGGCAGCTCGTGCTGGTACAGAGACGAGAGGATTTTGTTTTACAAAATAAAACAAGCAAACCCAAGCAGTGAGTAGTGAAATCACTGAGCCAATGCCCTGGGCTGTCCTCGCAGCCCGGGCTTGCCGTCCCTGAGCCCCCGGCCTGGAGGGCTCCGCGGCAAATCCCGTGTTCCTGGAAGTGCCCGTGTTGGACACTGTGGGATATGCTCAGGCAGAGACTTCCCCTACGGAGATGCAAAGAACAGAGAACGCCCTTGCAAGTTCTTCCCTCAGGAGCTGGAAGTGACCCCAGCCATGAGGCGCTGGCTCGGCACAGCCGCTGCTCGGGAGGCTCGGGGCGGATGTGGAGCTCTTCCCTCAGAGCTGCGCTGCTTCGCCTCAGCTCGCTGAACAATCACCGCTGCAGTTCCTTGTGGGAACCCCTGGGCAGGTGCTGTCGGGGTGACCGCCTTCCCGAGAGCGACCCGCTCCTGGTCGGACAACCAGCTCCCCCAGCCCACCTTACACCCAGGCCCAGATGTAGGAAAGGCGAGCTCGACCAGTGAATGAAGGAGGGCTTTTGACTTGAGGAATCCAACTGGGTTTTAATGTAGGAATGGCAGAGGGTCCGGGAAAGACGGGATACAAGAGAGGTGGAGGGTAGGACAGGCAGGAAGGTCCACAACTGCAGTTGAAGGGCCTCAGTATCAAGGAGCCAGAGAGAGAGGGTGCTGATCTCTGTCACAGAAGCACAAGGCACTCAGGCACAAGGCACCAAGCCCGGAGCAGGGCAAGGCACAAGGTATATAACCGGGGAAGGGTAGGAGGCGTTAAGGTATGAACAAACCAATGGGGTTAGGGGAGAAGGGAGGAGCTGGGATGGGGTGACACAGCCACAGCCAATGGGGAGTGGAGAGGGGAGGGGTTCTAGACAGAGGCCAATGGGTAAACAGAGGACACAGAGTTTTCCAGAACAGGGCAGTGAGCACTGTTTAAGTGACAAAGCCAGATTTGCATGAGAGAACGGGGAACCCTGGGAAAAAGCTTTGGTTTCTCACCCTGAACTAGAAGGGAGTTTCCTTCCAGGGCATTCCCACTCCAATGTCCGACCCATGGCCTCCCACAGTTTCTAACAAAGTCCAGTTGTTATCTCTGGTGTGCTTGGGCACGAGTGTGTGTTCTGTCCTAGAACAGTTGTGTGTTGTAAAATTGAAGTATAATTCTCTTTGCTGTGGGCAGGTGTTTGGTTTGCATGCTGGCATTACCTAAGCAGGCTGGTTTCTCTCTTTCCAGATGCCAGTTTATGTCATGGGCATCACCAGCACTCAGACTCCGTTCTCCTTCGGCAGTGCTGTGCCAGGTTTAACATTCCACTGGTCTGTCACCAAGAGGGACACTCTGGATGTCAGGACAAGGCACAGTGAGGTAAAGTGTGTGTGTGTGTGTGTGTAGTGCATGTGTGTGCAGCTTGGGTAAAGGAAACGGTCACATCAGGGCAATGCAGGGAATATTGCTGCCTCCACTGCCTCAAAACCCAGGATCAGTTGTCAGCACCTCGGTGCCAATGTCTGCGCTTTCCGTGAGTCAAACTTTTATCCCTTTCTCCCGTCCAAGGCTGCTTTTCAGCTTCCTGCAAACTACAACTTTGCAGTGGATGTTTATGGCAGAGTGAAAGGAAGAACAGGCCTCAAAGTTGTAGTGAAGGTCCTTGATGCTGCAGCCAGCCAGTTCTACAACATGGCAAGAGAACTGTCTGATGAAATCCAGATTCAGGTAGGATGATTTTCTACACAGTTGTTCATGCTGAGCTATCTCCTTCAGAACTGGAGTGAAGTCTGTATTTGAAATCAGGAATTTGAAATGCAGGAGTAGCTCCAGCTTTGGTTCATGCAGTTCATGGGCTCATGGGGGCAGGGGTCTTGGGAATTTGAATTTTTCTGAGCATGTTTCTGCCAATGTAAAGGCCTTTTTTTTTTTTTTCCTTTAATTGCTTGAGAAGAGATTTGGGGATTTTGCATTTAATGATGAATTTTCCCCATGTTCACTTACTGCTTGTTCATGACTGTTTTCTCCCCTGAGAGGGAGAAGGGCTGCTGGGAATGTGTCTGTTCCAAGGTCCAGGTCTTATGTGAGTTGAAATGTCTGAGTTTTTCAGGTAACTAAGCAGTGCCAGCTCAGGCCCAAGCCCGGTCCTTTCTTATCCAGCAGGAGATTTGGCGTGTGCCAGCAACAGCAGTTTCGGCACCTCGTGCTGGTACAGAGACGAGAGGATTTTGTTTTACAAAATAAAACAAGCAAACCCAAGCAGTGAGTAGTGAAATCACTGAGCCAATGCCCTGGGCTGTCCTCGCAGCCCGGGCTTGCCGTCCCTGAGCTCCCGGCCTGGAGGGCTCCGTGGCAAATCCCGTGTTCACTGTTTAAGTGACAAAGCCAGATTTACATGAGAGAACGGGGAACCCTGGGAAAAAGCTTTGGTTTCTCACCCTGAACTAGAAGGGAGTTTCCTTCCAGGGCATTCCCACTCCAATGTCCGACCCATGGCCTCCCACAGTTTCTAACAAAGTCCAGTCGTTATCTCTGATGTGCTTGGGCACGAGTGTGTGTTCTGTCCTAGAACAGTTGTGTGTTGTAAAATTGAAGTATAATTCTCTTTGCTGTGGGCAGGTGTTTGGTTTGCATGCTGGCATTACCTAAGCAGGCTGGTTTCTCTCTTTCCAGATGCCAGTTTATGTCATGGGCATCACCAGCACTCAGACTCCGTTCTCCTTCGGCAGTGCTGTGCCAGGTTTAACATTCCACTGGTCTGTCACCAAGAGGGACACTCTGGATGTCAGGACAAGGCACAGTGAGGTAAAGTGTGTGTGTGTGTGTGTAGTGCATGTGTGTGCAGCTTGGGTAAAGGAAACGGTCACATCAGGGCAATGCAGGGAATATTGCTGCCTCCACTGCCTCAAAACCCAGGATCAGTTGTCAGCACCTCGGTGCCAATGTCTGCGCTTTCCGTGAGTCAAACTTTTATCCCTTTCTCCCGTCCAAGGCTGCTTTTCAGCTTCCTGCAAACTACAACTTTGCAGTGGATGTTTATGGCAGAGTAAAGGGAAGAACAGGCCTCAAAGTTGTAGTGAAGGTCCTTGATGCTGCAGCCAGCCAGTTCTACAACATGGCAAGAGAACTGTCTGATGAAATCCAGATTCAGGTAGGATGATTTTCTACACAGTTGTTCATGCTGAGCTATCTCCTTCAGAACTGGAGTGAAGTCTGTATTTGAAATCAGGAATTTGAAATGCAGGAGTAGCTCCAGCTTTGGCTCATGCAGTTCATGGGCTCATGGGGGCAGGGGTCTTGGGAATTTGAATTTTTCTGAGCATGTTTCTGCCAATGTAAAGGCCTTTTTTTTTTTTTCCCCTTAATTGATTGAGAAGAGATTTGGGGATTTTGCATTTAATGATGAATTTTCCCCATGTTCACTTACTGCTTGTTCATGACTGTTTTCTCCCCTGAGAGGGAGAAGGGCTGCTGGGAATGTGTCTGTTCCAAGGTCCAGGTCTTATGTGAGTTGAAATGTCTGAGTTTTTCAGGTAACTAAGCAGTGCCAGCTCAGGCCCAAGCCCGGTCCTTTCTTATCCAGCAGGAGATTTGGCGTGTGCCAGCAACAGCAGTTTCGGCAGCTCGTGCTGGTACAGAGACGAGAGGATTTTGTTTTACAAAATAAAACAAGCAAACCCAAGCAGTGAGTAGTGAAATCACTGAGCCAATGCCCTGGGCTGTCCTCGCAGCCCGGGCTTGCCGTCCCTGAGCCCCCGGCCTGGAGGGCTCCGCGGCAAATCCCGTGTTCCTGGAAGTGCCCGTGTTGGACACTGTGGGATATGCTCAGGCAGAGACTTCCCCTACGGAGATGCAAAGAACAGAGAACGCCCTTGCAAGTTCTTCCCTCAGGAGCTGGAAGTGACCCCAGCCATGAGGCGCTGGCTCGGCACAGCCGCTGCTCGGGAGGCTCGGGGCGGATGTGGAGCTCTTCCCTCAGAGCTGCGCTGCTTCGCCTCAGCTCGCTGAACAATCACCGCTGCAGTTCCTTGTGGGAACCCCTGGGCAGGTGCTGTCGGGGTGACCGCCTTCCCGAGAGCGACCCGCTCCTGGTCGGACAACCAGCTCCCCCAGCCCACCTTACACCCAGGCCCAGATGTAGGAAAGGCGAGCTCGACCAGTGAATGAAGGAGGGCTTTTGACTTGAGGAATCCAACTGGGTTTTAATGTAGGAATGGCAGAGGGTCCGGGAAAGACGGGATACAAGAGAGGTGGAGGGTAGGACAGGCAGGAAGGTCCACAACTGCAGTTGAAGGGCCTCAGTATCAAGGAGCCAGAGAGAGAGGGTGCTGATCTCTGTCACAGAAGCACAAGGCACTCAGGCACAAGGCACCAAGCCCGGAGCAGGGCAAGGCACAAGGTATATAACCGGGGAAGGGTAGGAGGCGTTAAGGTATGAACAAACCAATGGGGTTAGGGGAGAAGGGAGGAGCTGGGATGGGGTGACACAGCCACAGCCAATGGGGAGTGGAGAGGGGAGGGGTTCTAGACAGAGGCCAATGGGTAAACAGAGGACACAGAGTTTTCCAGAACAGGGCAGTGAGCACTGTTTAAGTGACAAAGCCAGATTTGCATGAGAGAACGGGGAACCCTGGGAAAAAGCTTTGGTTTCTCACCCTGAACTAGAAGGGAGTTTCCTTCCAGGGCATTCCCACTCCAATGTCCGACCCATGGCCTCCCACAGTTTCTAACAAAGTCCAGTCGTTATCTCTGATGTGCTTGGGCACGAGTGTGTGTTCTGTCCTAGAACAGTTGTGTGTTGTAAAATTGAAGTATAATTCTCTTTGCTGTGGGCAGGTGTTTGGTTTGCATGCTGGCATTACCTAAGCAGGCTGGTTTCTCTCTTTCCAGATGCCAGTTTATGTCATGGGCATCACCAGCACTCAGACTCCGTTCTCCTTCGGCAGTGCTGTGCCAGGTTTAACATTCCACTGGTCTGTCACCAAGAGGGACACTCTGGATGTCAGGACAAGGCACAGTGAGGTAAGTGTGTGTGTGTGTGTGTGTGTGTAGTGCATGTGTGTGCAGCTTGGGTAAAGGAAACGGTCACATCAGGGCAATGCAGGGAATATTGCTGCCTCCACTGCCTCAAAACCCAGGATCAGTTGTCAGCACCTCGGTGCCAATGTCTGCGCTTTCCGTGAGTCAAACTTTTATCCCTTTCTCCCGTCCAAGGCTGCTTTTCAGCTTCCTGCAAACTACAACTTTGCAGTGGATGTTTATGGCAGAGTAAAGGGAAGAACAGGCCTCAAAGTTGTAGTGAAGGTCCTTGATGCTGCAGCCAGCCAGTTCTACAACATGGCAAGAGAACTGTCTGATGAAATCCAGATTCAGGTAGGATGATTTTCTACACAGTTGTTCATGCTGAGCTATCTCCTTCAGAACTGGAGTGAAGTCTGTATTTGAAATCAGGAATTTGAAATGCAGGAGTAGCTCCAGCTTTGGCTCATCTTTGAGCCCTTACTCTTGTTTGTATAATATTCCTCACTGGGGCTCATGCAGTTCATGGGCTCATGGGGGCAGGGGTCTTGGGAATTTGAATTTTTCTGAGCATGTTTCTGCCAATGTAAAGGCCTTTTTTTTTTTTTTTCCTTTAATTGCTTGAGAAGAGATTTGGGGATTTTGCATTTAATGATGAATTTTCCCCATGTTCACTTACTGCTTGTTCATGACTGTTTTCTCCCCTGAGAGGGAGAAGGGCTGCTGGGAATGTGTCTGTTCCAAGGTCCAGGTCTTATGTGAGTTGAAATGTCTGAGTTTTTCAGGTAACTAAGCAGTGCCAGCTCAGGCCCAAGCCCGGTCCTTTCTTATCCAGCAGGAGATTTGGCGTGTGCCAGCAACAGCAGTTTCGGCACCTCGTGCTGGTACAGAGACGAGAGGATTTTGTTTTACAAAATAAAACAAGCAAACCCAAGCAGTGAGTAGTGAAATCACTGAGCCAATGCCCTGGGCTGTCCTCGCAGCCCGGGCTTGCCGTCCCTGAGCCCCCGGCCTGGAGGGCTCCGCGGCAAATCCCGTGTTCCTGGAAGTGCCCGTGTTGGACACTGTGGGATATGCTCAGGCAGAGACTTCCCCTACGGAGATGCAAAGAACAGAGAACGCCCTTGCAAGTTCTTCCCTCAGGAGCTGGAAGTGACCCCAGCCATGAGGCGCTGGCTCGGCACAGCCGCTGCTCGGGAGGCTCGGGGCGGATGTGGAGCTCTTCCCTCAGAGCTGCGCTGCTTCGCCTCAGCTCGCTGAACAATCACCGCTGCAGTTCCTTGTGGGAACCCCTGGGCAGGTGCTGTCGGGGTGACCGCCTTCCCGAGAGCGACCCGCTCCTGGTCGGACAACCAGCTCCCCCAGCCCACCTTACACCCAGGCCCAGATGTAGGAAAGGCGAGCTCGACCAGTGAATGAAGGAGGGCTTTTGACTTGAGGAATCCAACTGGGTTTTAATGTAGGAATGGCAGAGGGTCCGGGAAAGACGGGATACAAGAGAGGTGGAGGGTAGGACAGGCAGGAAGGTCCACAACCGCAGTTGAAGGGCCTCAGTATCAAGGAGCCAGAGAGAGAGGGTGCTGATCTCTGTCACAGAAGCACAAGGCACTCAGGCACAAGGCACCAAGCCCGGAGCAGGGCAGGGCACAAGGTATATAACCGGGGAAGGGTAGGAGGCGTTAAGGTATGAACAAACCAATGGGGTTAGGGGAGAAGGGAGGAGCTGGGATGGGGTGACACAGCCACAGCCAATGGGGAGTGGAGAGGGGAGGGGTTCTAGACAGAGGCCAATGGGTAAACAGAGGACACAGAGTTTTCCAGAACAGGGCAGTGAGCACTGTTTAAGTGACAAAGCCAGATTTGCATGAGAGAACGGGGAACCCTGGGAAAAAGCTTTGGTTTCTCACCCTGAACTAGAAGGGAGTTTCCTTCCAGGGCATTCCCACTCCAATGTCCGACCCATGGCCTCCCACAGTTTCTAACAAAGTCCAGTCGTTATCTCTGATGTGCTTGGGCACGAGTGTGTGTTCTGTCATAGAACAGTTGTGTGTTGTAAAATTGAAGTATAATTCTCTTTGCTGTGGGCAGGTGTTTGGTTTGCATGCTGGCATTACCTAAGCAGGCTGGTTTCTCTCTTTCCAGATGCCAGTTTATGTCATGGGCATCACCAGCACTCAGACTCCGTTCTCCTTCGGCAGTGCAGTGCCAGGTTTAACATTCCACTGGTCTGTCACCAAGAGGGACACTCTGGATGTCAGGACAAGGCACAGTGAGGTAAGTGTGTGTGTGTGTGTGTGTGTGTAGTGCATGTGTGTGCAGCTTGGGTAAAGGAAACGGTCACATCAGGGCAATGCAGGGAATATTGCTGCCTCCACTGCCTCAAAACCCAGGATCAGTTGTCAGCACCTCGGTGCCAATGTCTGCGCTTTCCGTGAGTCAAACTTTTATCCCTTTCTCCCGTCCAAGGCTGCTTTTCAGCTTCCTGCAAACTACAACTTTGCAGTGGATGTTTATGGCAGAGTAAAGGGAAGAACAGGCCTCAAAGTTGTAGTGAAGGTCCTTGATGCTGCAGCCAGCCAGTTCTACAACATGGCAAGAGAACTGTCTGATGAAATCCAGATTCAGGTAGGATGATTTTCTACACAGTTGTTCATGCTGAGCTATCTCCTTCAGAACTGGAGTGAAGTCTGTATTTGAAATCAGGAATTTGAAATGCAGGAGTAGCTCCAGCTTTGGCTCATGCAGTTCATGGGCTCATGGGGGCAGGGGTCTTGGGAATTTGAATTTTTCTGAGCATGTTTCTGCCAATGTAAAGGCCTTTTTTTTTTTTTCCCCTTAATTGATTGAGAAGAGATTTGGGGATTTTGCATTTAATGATGAATTTTCCCCATGTTCACTTACTGCTTGTTCATGACTGTTTTCTCCCCTGAGAGGGAGAAGGGCTGCTGGGAATGTGTCTGTTCCAAGGTCCAGGTCTTATGTGAGTTGAAATGTCTGAGTTTTTCAGGTAACTAAGCAGTGCCAGCTCAGGCCCAAGCCCGGTCCTTTCTTATCCAGCAGGAGATTTGGCGTGTGCCAGCAACAGCAGTTTCGGCAGCTCGTGCTGGTACAGAGACGAGAGGATTTTGTTTTACAAAATAAAACAAGCAAACCCAAGCAGTGAGTAGTGAAATCACTGAGCCAATGCCCTGGGCTGTCCTCGCAGCCCGGGCTTGCCGTCCCTGAGCCCCCGGCCTGGAGGGCTCCGCGGCAAATCCCGTGTTCCTGGAAGTGCCCGTGTTGGACACTGTGGGATATGCTCAGGCAGAGACTTCCCCTACGGAGATGCAAAGAACAGAGAACGCCCTTGCAAGTTCTTCCCTCAGGAGCTGGAAGTGACCCCAGCCATGAGGCGCTGGCTCGGCACAGCCGCTGCTCGGGAGGCTCGGGGCGGATGTGGAGCTCTTCCCTCAGAGCTGCGCTGCTTCGCCTCAGCTCGCTGAACAATCACCGCTGCAGTTCCTTGTGGGAACCCCTGGGCAGGTGCTGTCGGGGTGACCGCCTTCCCGAGAGCGACCCGCTCCTGGTCGGACAACCAGCTCCCCCAGCCCACCTTACACCCAGGCCCAGATGTAGGAAAGGCGAGCTCGACCAGTGAATGAAGGAGGGCTTTTGACTTGAGGAATCCAACTGGGTTTTAATGTAGGAATGGCAGAGGGTCCGGGAAAGGCGGGATACAAGAGAGGTGGAGGGTAGGACAGGCAGGAAGGTCCACAACTGCAGTTGAAGGGCCTCAGTATCAAGGAGCCAGAGAGAGAGGGTGCTGATCTCTGTCACAGAAGCACAAGGCACTCAGGCACAAGGCACCAAGCCCAGAGCAGGGCAGGGCACAAGGTATATAACCGGGGAAGGGTAGGAGGCGTTAAGGTATGAACAAACCAATGGGGTTAGGGGAGAAGGGAGGAGCTGGGATGGGGTGACACAGCCACAGCCAATGGGGAGTGGAGAGGGGAGGGGTTCTAGACAGAGGCCAATGGGTAAACAGAGGACACAGAGTTTTCCAGAACAGGGCAGTGAGCACTGTTTAAGTGACAAAGCCAGATTTGCATGAGAGAACGGGGAACCCTGGGAAAAAGCTTTGGTTTCTCACCCTGAACTAGAAGGGAGTTTCCTTCCAGGGCATTCCCACTCCAATGTCCGACCCATGGCCTCCCACAGTTTCTACAAAGTCCAGTTGTTATCTCTGGTGTGCTTGGGCACGAGTGTGTGTTCTGTCCTAGAACAGTTGTGTGTTGTAAAATTGAAGTATAATTCTCTTTGCTGTGGGCAGGTGTTTGGTTTGCATGCTGGCATTACCTAAGCAGGCTGGTTTCTCTCTTTCCAGATGCCAGTTTATGTCATGGGCATCACCAGCACTCAGACTCCGTTCTCCTTCGGCAGTGCTGTGCCAGGTTTAACATTCCACTGGTCTGTCACCAAGAGGGACACTCTGGATGTCAGGACAAGGCACAGTGAGGTAAAGTGTGTGTGTGTGTGTGTAGTGCATGTGTGTGCAGCTTGGGTAAAGGAAACGGTCACATCAGGGCAATGCAGGGAATATTGCTGCCTCCACTGCCTCAAAACCCAGGATCAGTTGTCAGCACCTCGGTGCCAATGTCTGCGCTTTCCGTGAGTCAAACTTTTATCCCTTTCTCCCGTCCAAGGCTGCTTTTCAGCTTCCTGCAAACTACAACTTTGCAGTGGATGTTTATGGCAGAGTAAAGGGAAGAACAGGCCTCAAAGTTGTAGTGAAGGTCCTTGATGCTGCAGCCAGCCAGTTCTACAACATGGCAAGAGAACTGTCTGATGAAATCCAGATTCAGGTAGGATGATTTTCTACACAGTTGTTCATGCTGAGCTATCTCCTTCAGAACTGGAGTGAAGTCTGTATTTGAAATCAGGAATTTGAAATGCAGGAGTAGCTCCAGCTTTGGTTCATGCAGTTCATGGGCTCATGGGGGCAGGGGTCTTGGGAATTTGAATTTTTCTGAGCATGTTTCTGCCAATGTAAAGGCCTTTTTTTTTTTTTTTTCCTTTAATTGATTGAGAAGAGATTTGGGGATTTTGCATTTAATGATGAATTTTCCCCATGTTCACTTACTGCTTGTTCATGACTGTTTTCTCCCCTGAGAGGGAGAAGGGCTGCTGGGAATGTGTCTGTTCCAAGGTCCAGGTCTTATGTGAGTTGAAATGTCTGAGTTTTTCAGGTAACTAAGCAGTGCCAGCTCAGGCCCAAGCCCGGTCCTTTCTTATCCAGCAGGAGATTTGGCGTGTGCCAGCAACAGCAGTTTCGGCACCTCGTGCTGGTACAGAGACGAGAGGATTTTGTTTTACAAAATAAAACAAGCAAACCCAAGCAGTGAGTAGTGAAATCACTGAGCCAATGCCCTGGGCTGTCCTCGCAGCCCGGGCTTGCCGTCCCTGAGCTCCCGGCCTGGAGGGCTCCGCGGCAAATCCCGTGTTCACTGTTTAAGTGACAAAGCCAGATTTACATGAGAGAACGGGGAACCCTGGGAAAAAGCTTTGGTTTCTCACCCTGAACTAGAAGGGAGTTTCCTTCCAGGGCATTCCCACTCCAATGTCCGACCCATGGCCTCCCACAGTTTCTAACAAAGTCCAGTCGTTATCTCTGATGTGCTTGGGCACGAGTGTGTGTTCTGTCATAGAACAGTTGTGTGTTGTAAAATTGAAGTATAATTCTCTTTGCTGTGGGCAGGTGTTTGGTTTGCATGCTGGCATTACCTAAGCAGGCTGGTTTCTCTCTTTCCAGATGCCAGTTTATGTCATGGGCATCACCAGCACTCAGACTCCGTTCTCCTTCGGCAGTGCAGTGCCAGGTTTAACATTCCACTGGTCTGTCACCAAGAGGGACACTCTGGATGTCAGGACAAGGCACAGTGAGGTAAGTGTGTGTGTGTGTGTGTGTGTGTAGTGCATGTGTGTGCAGCTTGGGTAAAGGAAACGGTCACATCAGGGCAATGCAGGGAATATTGCTGCCTCCACTGCCTCAAAACCCAGGATCAGTTGTCAGCACCTCGGTGCCAATGTCTGCGCTTTCCGTGAGTCAAACTTTTATCCCTTTCTCCCGTCCAAGGCTGCTTTTCAGCTTCCTGCAAACTACAACTTTGCAGTGGATGTTTATGGCAGAGTAAAGGGAAGAACAGGCCTCAAAGTTGTAGTGAAGGTCCTTGATGCTGCAGCCAGCCAGTTCTACAACATGGCAAGAGAACTGTCTGATGAAATCCAGATTCAGGTAGGATGATTTTCTACACAGTTGTTCATGCTGAGCTATCTCCTTCAGAACTGGAGTGAAGTCTGTATTTGAAATCAGGAATTTGAAATGCAGGAGTAGCTCCAGCTTTGGCTCATCTTTGAGCCCTTACTCTTGTTTGTATAATATTCCTCACTGGGGCTCATGCAGTTCATGGGCTCATGGGGGCAGGGGTCTTGGGAATTTGAATTTTTCTGAGCATGTTTCTGCCAATGTAAAGGCCTTTTTTTTTTTTTCCCCTTAATTGATTGAGAAGAGATTTGGGGATTTTGCATTTAATGATGAATTTTCCCCATGTTCACTTACTGCTTGTTCATGACTGTTTTCTCCCCTGAGAGGGAGAAGGGCTGCTGGGAATGTGTCTGTTCCAAGGTCCAGGTCTTATGTGAGTTGAAATGTCTGAGTTTTTCAGGTAACTAAGCAGTGCCAGCTCAGGCCCAAGCCCGGTCCTTTCTTATCCAGCAGGAGATTTGGCGTGTGCCAGCAACAGCAGTTTCGGCAGCTCGTGCTGGTACAGAGACGAGAGGATTTTGTTTTACAAAATAAAACAAGCAAACCCAAGCAGTGAGTAGTGAAATCACTGAGCCAATGCCCTGGGCTGTCCTCGCAGCCCGGGCTTGCCGTCCCTGAGCCCCCGGCCTGGAGGGCTCCGCGGCAAATCCCGTGTTCCTGGAAGTGCCCGTGTTGGACACTGTGGGATATGCTCAGGCAGAGACTTCCCCTACGGAGATGCAAAGAACAGAGAACGCCCTTGCAAGTTCTTCCCTCAGGAGCTGGAAGTGACCCCAGCCATGAGGCGCTGGCTCGGCACAGCCGCTGCTCGGGAGGCTCGGGGCGGATGTGGAGCTCTTCCCTCAGAGCTGCGCTGCTTCGCCTCAGCTCGCTGAACAATCACCGCTGCAGTTCCTTGTGGGAACCCCTGGGCAGGTGCTGTCGGGGTGACCGCCTTCCCGAGAGCGACCCGCTCCTGGTCGGACAACCAGCTCCCCCAGCCCACCTTACACCCAGGCCCAGATGTAGGAAAGGCGAGCTCGACCAGTGAATGAAGGAGGGCTTTTGACTTGAGGAATCCAACTGGGTTTTAATGTAGGAATGGCAGAGGGTCCGGGAAAGACGGGATACAAGAGAGGTGGAGGGTAGGACAGGCAGGAAGGTCCACAACTGCAGTTGAAGGGCCTCAGTATCAAGGAGCCAGAGAGAGAGGGTGCTGATCTCTGTCACAGAAGCACAAGGCACTCAGGCACAAGGCACCAAGCCCGGAGCAGGGCAAGGCACAAGGTATATAACCGGGGAAGGGTAGGAGGCGTTAAGGTATGAACAAACCAATGGGGTTAGGGGAGAAGGGAGGAGCTGGGATGGGGTGACACAGCCACAGCCAATGGGGAGTGGAGAGGGGAGGGGTTCTAGACAGAGGCCAATGGGTAAACAGAGGACACAGAGTTTTCCAGAACAGGGCAGTGAGCACTGTTTAAGTGACAAAGCCAGATTTGCATGAGAGAACGGGGAACCCTGGGAAAAAGCTTTGGTTTCTCACCCTGAACTAGAAGGGAGTTTCCTTCCAGGGCATTCCCACTCCAATGTCCGACCCATGGCCTCCCACAGTTTCTAACAAAGTCCAGTTGTTATCTCTGGTGTGCTTGGGCACGAGTGTGTGTTCTGTCCTAGAACAGTTGTGTGTTGTAAAATTGAAGTATAATTCTCTTTGCTGTGGGCAGGTGTTTGGTTTGCATGCTGGCATTACCTAAGCAGGCTGGTTTCTCTCTTTCCAGATGCCAGTTTATGTCATGGGCATCACCAGCACTCAGACTCCGTTCTCCTTCGGCAGTGCTGTGCCAGGTTTAACATTCCACTGGTCTGTCACCAAGAGGGACACTCTGGATGTCAGGACAAGGCACAGTGAGGTAAAGTGTGTGTGTGTGTGTGTGTAGTGCATGTGTGTGCAGCTTGGGTAAAGGAAACGGTCACATCAGGGCAATGCAGGGAATATTGCTGCCTCCACTGCCTCAAAACCCAGGATCAGTTGTCAGCACCTCGGTGCCAATGTCTGCGCTTTCCGTGAGTCAAACTTTTATCCCTTTCTCCCGTCCAAGGCTGCTTTTCAGCTTCCTGCAAACTACAACTTTGCAGTGGATGTTTATGGCAGAGTGAAAGGAAGAACAGGCCTCAAAGTTGTAGTGAAGGTCCTTGATGCTGCAGCCAGCCAGTTCTACAACATGGCAAGAGAACTGTCTGATGAAATCCAGATTCAGGTAGGATGATTTTCTACACAGTTGTTCATGCTGAGCTATCTCCTTCAGAACTGGAGTGAAGTCTGTATTTGAAATCAGGAATTTGAAATGCAGGAGTAGCTCCAGCTTTGGTTCATGCAGTTCATGGGCTCATGGGGGCAGGGGTCTTGGGAATTTGAATTTTTCTGAGCATGTTTCTGCCAATGTAAAGGCCTTTTTTTTTTTTTTCCTTTAATTGCTTGAGAAGAGATTTGGGGATTTTGCATTTAATGATGAATTTTCCCCATGTTCACTTACTGCTTGTTCATGACTGTTTTCTCCCCTGAGAGGGAGAAGGGCTGCTGGGAATGTGTCTGTTCCAAGGTCCAGGTCTTATGTGAGTTGAAATGTCTGAGTTTTTCAGGTAACTAAGCAGTGCCAGCTCAGGCCCAAGCCCGGTCCTTTCTTATCCAGCAGGAGATTTGGCGTGTGCCAGCAACAGCAGTTTCGGCACCTCGTGCTGGTACAGAGACGAGAGGATTTTGTTTTACAAAATAAAACAAGCAAACCCAAGCAGTGAGTAGTGAAATCACTGAGCCAATGCCCTGGGCTGTCCTCGCAGCCCGGGCTTGCCGTCCCTGAGCTCCCGGCCTGGAGGGCTCCGTGGCAAATCCCGTGTTCACTGTTTAAGTGACAAAGCCAGATTTACATGAGAGAACGGGGAACCCTGGGAAAAAGCTTTGGTTTCTCACCCTGAACTAGAAGGGAGTTTCCTTCCAGGGCATTCCCACTCCAATGTCCGACCCATGGCCTCCCACAGTTTCTAACAAAGTCCAGTCGTTATCTCTGATGTGCTTGGGCACGAGTGTGTGTTCTGTCCTAGAACAGTTGTGTGTTGTAAAATTGAAGTATAATTCTCTTTGCTGTGGGCAGGTGTTTGGTTTGCATGCTGGCATTACCTAAGCAGGCTGGTTTCTCTCTTTCCAGATGCCAGTTTATGTCATGGGCATCACCAGCACTCAGACTCCGTTCTCCTTCGGCAGTGCTGTGCCAGGTTTAACATTCCACTGGTCTGTCACCAAGAGGGACACTCTGGATGTCAGGACAAGGCACAGTGAGGTAAAGTGTGTGTGTGTGTGTGTAGTGCATGTGTGTGCAGCTTGGGTAAAGGAAACGGTCACATCAGGGCAATGCAGGGAATATTGCTGCCTCCACTGCCTCAAAACCCAGGATCAGTTGTCAGCACCTCGGTGCCAATGTCTGCGCTTTCCGTGAGTCAAACTTTTATCCCTTTCTCCCGTCCAAGGCTGCTTTTCAGCTTCCTGCAAACTACAACTTTGCAGTGGATGTTTATGGCAGAGTAAAGGGAAGAACAGGCCTCAAAGTTGTAGTGAAGGTCCTTGATGCTGCAGCCAGCCAGTTCTACAACATGGCAAGAGAACTGTCTGATGAAATCCAGATTCAGGTAGGATGATTTTCTACACAGTTGTTCATGCTGAGCTATCTCCTTCAGAACTGGAGTGAAGTCTGTATTTGAAATCAGGAATTTGAAATGCAGGAGTAGCTCCAGCTTTGGCTCATGCAGTTCATGGGCTCATGGGGGCAGGGGTCTTGGGAATTTGAATTTTTCTGAGCATGTTTCTGCCAATGTAAAGGCCTTTTTTTTTTTTTCCCCTTAATTGATTGAGAAGAGATTTGGGGATTTTGCATTTAATGATGAATTTTCCCCATGTTCACTTACTGCTTGTTCATGACTGTTTTCTCCCCTGAGAGGGAGAAGGGCTGCTGGGAATGTGTCTGTTCCAAGGTCCAGGTCTTATGTGAGTTGAAATGTCTGAGTTTTTCAGGTAACTAAGCAGTGCCAGCTCAGGCCCAAGCCCGGTCCTTTCTTATCCAGCAGGAGATTTGGCGTGTGCCAGCAACAGCAGTTTCGGCAGCTCGTGCTGGTACAGAGACGAGAGGATTTTGTTTTACAAAATAAAACAAGCAAACCCAAGCAGTGAGTAGTGAAATCACTGAGCCAATGCCCTGGGCTGTCCTCGCAGCCCGGGCTTGCCGTCCCTGAGCCCCCGGCCTGGAGGGCTCCGCGGCAAATCCCGTGTTCCTGGAAGTGCCCGTGTTGGACACTGTGGGATATGCTCAGGCAGAGACTTCCCCTACGGAGATGCAAAGAACAGAGAACGCCCTTGCAAGTTCTTCCCTCAGGAGCTGGAAGTGACCCCAGCCATGAGGCGCTGGCTCGGCACAGCCGCTGCTCGGGAGGCTCGGGGCGGATGTGGAGCTCTTCCCTCAGAGCTGCGCTGCTTCGCCTCAGCTCGCTGAACAATCACCGCTGCAGTTCCTTGTGGGAACCCCTGGGCAGGTGCTGTCGGGGTGACCGCCTTCCCGAGAGCGACCCGCTCCTGGTCGGACAACCAGCTCCCCCAGCCCACCTTACACCCAGGCCCAGATGTAGGAAAGGCGAGCTCGACCAGTGAATGAAGGAGGGCTTTTGACTTGAGGAATCCAACTGGGTTTTAATGTAGGAATGGCAGAGGGTCCGGGAAAGACGGGATACAAGAGAGGTGGAGGGTAGGACAGGCAGGAAGGTCCACAACTGCAGTTGAAGGGCCTCAGTATCAAGGAGCCAGAGAGAGAGGGTGCTGATCTCTGTCACAGAAGCACAAGGCACTCAGGCACAAGGCACCAAGCCCGGAGCAGGGCAAGGCACAAGGTATATAACCGGGGAAGGGTAGGAGGCGTTAAGGTATGAACAAACCAATGGGGTTAGGGGAGAAGGGAGGAGCTGGGATGGGGTGACACAGCCACAGCCAATGGGGAGTGGAGAGGGGAGGGGTTCTAGACAGAGGCCAATGGGTAAACAGAGGACACAGAGTTTTCCAGAACAGGGCAGTGAGCACTGTTTAAGTGACAAAGCCAGATTTGCATGAGAGAACGGGGAACCCTGGGAAAAAGCTTTGGTTTCTCACCCTGAACTAGAAGGGAGTTTCCTTCCAGGGCATTCCCACTCCAATGTCCGACCCATGGCCTCCCACAGTTTCTAACAAAGTCCAGTCGTTATCTCTGATGTGCTTGGGCACGAGTGTGTGTTCTGTCCTAGAACAGTTGTGTGTTGTAAAATTGAAGTATAATTCTCTTTGCTGTGGGCAGGTGTTTGGTTTGCATGCTGGCATTACCTAAGCAGGCTGGTTTCTCTCTTTCCAGATGCCAGTTTATGTCATGGGCATCACCAGCACTCAGACTCCGTTCTCCTTCGGCAGTGCTGTGCCAGGTTTAACATTCCACTGGTCTGTCACCAAGAGGGACACTCTGGATGTCAGGACAAGGCACAGTGAGGTAAGTGTGTGTGTGTGTGTGTGTGTGTAGTGCATGTGTGTGCAGCTTGGGTAAAGGAAACGGTCACATCAGGGCAATGCAGGGAATATTGCTGCCTCCACTGCCTCAAAACCCAGGATCAGTTGTCAGCACCTCGGTGCCAATGTCTGCGCTTTCCGTGAGTCAAACTTTTATCCCTTTCTCCCGTCCAAGGCTGCTTTTCAGCTTCCTGCAAACTACAACTTTGCAGTGGATGTTTATGGCAGAGTAAAGGGAAGAACAGGCCTCAAAGTTGTAGTGAAGGTCCTTGATGCTGCAGCCAGCCAGTTCTACAACATGGCAAGAGAACTGTCTGATGAAATCCAGATTCAGGTAGGATGATTTTCTACACAGTTGTTCATGCTGAGCTATCTCCTTCAGAACTGGAGTGAAGTCTGTATTTGAAATCAGGAATTTGAAATGCAGGAGTAGCTCCAGCTTTGGCTCATCTTTGAGCCCTTACTCTTGTTTGTATAATATTCCTCACTGGGGCTCATGCAGTTCATGGGCTCATGGGGGCAGGGGTCTTGGGAATTTGAATTTTTCTGAGCATGTTTCTGCCAATGTAAAGGCCTTTTTTTTTTTTCCCCTTAATTGATTGAGAAGAGATTTGGGGATTTTGCATTTAATGATGAATTTTCCCCATGTTCACTTACTGCTTGTTCATGACTGTTTTCTCCCCTGAGAGGGAGAAGGGCTGCTGGGAATGTGTCTGTTCCAAGGTCCAGGTCTTATGTGAGTTGAAATGTCTGAGTTTTTCAGGTAACTAAGCAGTGCCAGCTCAGGCCCAAGCCCGGTCCTTTCTTATCCAGCAGGAGATTTGGCGTGTGCCAGCAACAGCAGTTTCGGCACCTCGTGCTGGTACAGAGACGAGAGGATTTTGTTTTACAAAATAAAACAAGCAAACCCAAGCAGTGAGTAGTGAAATCACTGAGCCAATGCCCTGGGCTGTCCTCGCAGCCCGGGCTTGCCGTCCCTGAGCTCCCGGCCTGGAGGGCTCCGCGGCAAATCCCGTGTTCACTGTTTAAGTGACAAAGCCAGATTTACATGAGAGAACGGGGAACCCTGGGAAAAAGCTTTGGTTTCTCACCCTGAACTAGAAGGGAGTTTCCTTCCAGGGCATTCCCACTCCAATGTCCGACCCATGGCCTCCCACAGTTTCTAACAAAGTCCAGTCGTTATCTCTGATGTGCTTGGGCACGAGTGTGTGTTCTGTCCTAGAACAGTTGTGTGTTGTAAAATTGAAGTATAATTCTCTTTGCTGTGGGCAGGTGTTTGGTTTGCATGCTGGCATTACCTAAGCAGGCTGGTTTCTCTCTTTCCAGATGCCAGTTTATGTCATGGGCATCACCAGCACTCAGACTCCGTTCTCCTTCGGCAGTGCTGTGCCAGGTTTAACATTCCACTGGTCTGTCACCAAGAGGGACACTCTGGATGTCAGGACAAGGCACAGTGAGGTAAAGTGTGTGTGTGTGTGTGTAGTGCATGTGTGTGCAGCTTGGGTAAAGGAAACGGTCACATCAGGGCAATGCAGGGAATATTGCTGCCTCCACTGCCTCAAAACCCAGGATCAGTTGTCAGCACCTCGGTGCCAATGTCTGCGCTTTCCGTGAGTCAAACTTTTATCCCTTTCTCCCGTCCAAGGCTGCTTTTCAGCTTCCTGCAAACTACAACTTTGCAGTGGATGTTTATGGCAGAGTAAAGGGAAGAACAGGCCTCAAAGTTGTAGTGAAGGTCCTTGATGCTGCAGCCAGCCAGTTCTACAACATGGCAAGAGAACTGTCTGATGAAATCCAGATTCAGGTAGGATGATTTTCTACACAGTTGTTCATGCTGAGCTATCTCCTTCAGAACTGGAGTGAAGTCTGTATTTGAAATCAGGAATTTGAAATGCAGGAGTAGCTCCAGCTTTGGCTCATCTTTGAGCCCTTACTCTTGTTTGTATAATATTCCTCACTGGGGCTCATGCAGTTCATGGGCTCATGGGGGCAGGGGTCTTGGGAATTTGAATTTTTCTGAGCATGTTTCTGCCAATGTAAAGGCCTTTTTTTTTTTTTTTTCCTTTAATTGCTTGAGAAGAGATTTGGGGATTTTGCATTTAATGATGAATTTTCCCCATGTTCACTTACTGCTTGTTCATGACTGTTTTCTCCCCTGAGAGGGAGAAGGGCTGCTGGGAATGTGTCTGTTCCAAGGTCCAGGTCTTATGTGAGTTGAAATGTCTGAGTTTTTCAGGTAACTAAGCAGTGCCAGCTCAGGCCCAAGCCCGGTCCTTTCTTATCCAGCAGGAGATTTGGCGTGTGCCAGCAACAGCAGTTTCGGCAGCTCGTGCTGGTACAGAGACGAGAGGATTTTGTTTTACAAAATAAAACAAGCAAACCCAAGCAGTGAGTAGTGAAATCACTGAGCCAATGCCCTGGGCTGTCCTCGCAGCCCGGGCTTGCCGTCCCTGAGCCCCCGGCCTGGAGGGCTCCGCGGCAAATCCCGTGTTCCTGGAAGTGCCCGTGTTGGACACTGTGGGATATGCTCAGGCAGAGACTTCCCCTACGGAGATGCAAAGAACAGAGAACGCCCTTGCAAGTTCTTCCCTCAGGAGCTGGAAGTGACCCCAGCCATGAGGCGCTGGCTCGGCACAGCCGCTGCTCGGGAGGCTCGGGGCGGATGTGGAGCTCTTCCCTCAGAGCTGCGCTGCTTCGCCTCAGCTCGCTGAACAATCACCGCTGCAGTTCCTTGTGGGAACCCCTGGGCAGGTGCTGTCGGGGTGACCGCCTTCCCGAGAGCGACCCGCTCCTGGTCGGACAACCAGCTCCCCCAGCCCACCTTACACCCAGGCCCAGATGTAGGAAAGGCGAGCTCGACCAGTGAATGAAGGAGGGCTTTTGACTTGAGGAATCCAACTGGGTTTTAATGTAGGAATGGCAGAGGGTCCGGGAAAGGCGGGATACAAGAGAGGTGGAGGGTAGGACAGGCAGGAAGGTCTACAACCGCAGTTGAAGGGCCTCAGTATCAAGGAGCCAGAGAGAGAGGGTGCTGATCTCTGTCACAGAAGCACAAGGCACTCAGGCACAAGGCACCAAGCCCGGAGCAGGGCAGGGCACAAGGTATATAACCGGGGAAGGGTAGGAGGCGTTAAGGTATGAACAAACCAATGGGGTTAGGGGAGAAGGGAGGAGCTGGGATGGGGTGACACAGCCACAGCCAATGGGGAGTGGAGAGGGGAGGGGTTCTAGACAGAGGCCAATGGGTAAACAGAGGACACAGAGTTTTCCAGAACAGGGCAGTGAGCACTGTTTAAGTGACAAAGCCAGATTTGCATGAGAGAACGGGGAACCCTGGGAAAAAGCTTTGGTTTCTCACCCTGAACTAGAAGGGAGTTTCCTTCCAGGGCATTCCCACTCCAATGTCCGACCCATGGCCTCCCACAGTTTCTAACAAAGTCCAGTCGTTATCTCTGGTGTGCTTGGGCACGAGTGTGTGTTCTGTCCTAGAACAGTTGTGTGTTGTAAAATTGAAGTATAATTCTCTTTGCTGTGGGCAGGTGTTTGGTTTGCATGCTGGCATTACCTAAGCAGGCTGGTTTCTCTCTTTCCAGATGCCAGTTTATGTCATGGGCATCACCAGCACTCAGACTCCGTTCTCCTTCGGCAGTGCAGTGCCAGGTTTAACATTCCACTGGTCTGTCACCAAGAGGGACACTCTGGATGTCAGGACAAGGCACAGTGAGGTAAAGTGTGTGTGTGTGTGTGTGTAGTGCATGTGTGTGCAGCTTGGGTAAAGGAAACGGTCACATCAGGGCAATGCAGGGAATATTGCTGCCTCCACTGCCTCAAAACCCAGGATCAGTTGTCAGCACCTCGGTGCCAATGTCTGCGCTTTCCGTGAGTCAAACTTTTATCCCTTTCTCCCGTCCAAGGCTGCTTTTCAGCTTCCTGCAAACTACAACTTTGCAGTGGATGTTTATGGCAGAGTAAAGGGAAGAACAGGCCTCAAAGTTGTAGTGAAGGTCCTTGATGCTGCAGCCAGCCAGTTCTACAACATGGCAAGAGAACTGTCTGATGAAATCCAGATTCAGGTAGGATGATTTTCTACACAGTTGTTCATGCTGAGCTATCTCCTTCAGAACTGGAGTGAAGTCTGTATTTGAAATCAGGAATTTGAAATGCAGGAGTAGCTCCAGCTTTGGTTCATGCAGTTCATGGGCTCATGGGGGCAGGGGTCTTGGGAATTTGAATTTTTCTGAGCATGTTTCTGCCAATGTAAAGGCCTTTTTTTTTTTTTTCCTTTAATTGCTTGAGAAGAGATTTGGGGATTTTGCATTTAATGATGAATTTTCCCCATGTTCACTTACTGCTTGTTCATGACTGTTTTCTCCCCTGAGAGGGAGAAGGGCTGCTGGGAATGTGTCTGTTCCAAGGTCCAGGTCTTATGTGAGTTGAAATGTCTGAGTTTTTCAGGTAACTAAGCAGTGCCAGCTCAGGCCCAAGCCCGGTCCTTTCTTATCCAGCAGGAGATTTGGCGTGTGCCAGCAACAGCAGTTTCGGCAGCTCGTGCTGGTACAGAGACGAGAGGATTTTGTTTTACAAAATAAAACAAGCAAACCCAAGCAGTGAGTAGTGAAATCACTGAGCCAATGCCCTGGGCTGTCCTCGCAGCCCGGGCTTGCCGTCCCTGAGCCCCCGGCCTGGAGGGCTCCGCGGCAAATCCCGTGTTCCTGGAAGTGCCCGTGTTGGACACTGTGGGATATGCTCAGGCAGAGACTTCCCCTACGGAGATGCAAAGAACAGAGAACGCCCTTGCAAGTTCTTCCCTCAGGAGCTGGAAGTGACCCCAGCCATGAGGCGCTGGCTCGGCACAGCCGCTGCTCGGGAGGCTCGGGGCGGATGTGGAGCTCTTCCCTCAGAGCTGCGCTGCTTCGCCTCAGCTCGCTGAACAATCACCGCTGCAGTTCCTTGTGGGAACCCCTGGGCAGGTGCTGTCGGGGTGACCGCCTTCCCGAGAGCGACCCGCTCCTGGTCGGACAACCAGCTCCCCCAGCCCACCTTACACCCAGGCCCAGATGTAGGAAAGGCGAGCTCGACCAGTGAATGAAGGAGGGCTTTTGACTTGAGGAATCCAACTGGGTTTTAATGTAGGAATGGCAGAGGGTCCGGGAAAGGCGGGATACAAGAGAGGTGGAGGGTAGGACAGGCAGGAAGGTCCACAACTGCAGTTGAAGGGCCTCAGTATCAAGGAGCCAGAGAGAGAGGGTGCTGATCTCTGTCACAGAAGCACAAGGCACTCAGGCACAAGGCACCAAGCCCGGAGCAGGGCAGGGCACAAGGTATATAACCGGGGAAGGGTAGGAGGCGTTAAGGTATGAACAAACCAATGGGGTTAGGGGAGAAGGGAGGAGCTGGGATGGGGTGACACAGCCACAGCCAATGGGGAGTGGAGAGGGGAGGGGTTCTAGACAGAGGCCAATGGGTAAACAGAGGACACAGAGTTTTCCAGAACAGGGCAGTGAGCACTGTTTAAGTGACAAAGCCAGATTTGCATGAGAGAACGGGGAACCCTGGGAAAAAGCTTTGGTTTCTCACCCTGAACTAGAAGGGAGTTTCCTTCCAGGGCATTCCCACTCCAATGTCCGACCCATGGCCTCCCACAGTTTCTAACAAAGTCCAGTTGTTATCTCTGGTGTGCTTGGGCACGAGTGTGTGTTCTGTCATAGAACAGTTGTGTGTTGTAAAATTGAAGTATAATTCTCTTTGCTGTGGGCAGGTGTTTGGTTTGCATGCTGGCATTACCTAAGCAGGCTGGTTTCTCTCTTTCCAGATGCCAGTTTATGTCATGGGCATCACCAGCACTCAGACTCCGTTCTCCTTCGGCAGTGCAGTGCCAGGTTTAACATTCCACTGGTCTGTCACCAAGAGGGACACTCTGGATGTCAGGACAAGGCACAGTGAGGTAAAGTGTGTGTGTGTGTGTGTGTAGTGCATGTGTGTGCAGCTTGGGTAAAGGAAACGGTCACATCAGGGCAATGCAGGGAATATTGCTGCCTCCACTGCCTCAAAACCCAGGATCAGTTGTCAGCACCTCGGTGCCAATGTCTGCGCTTTCCGTGAGTCAAACTTTTATCCCTTTCTCCCGTCCAAGGCTGCTTTTCAGCTTCCTGCAAACTACAACTTTGTAGTGGATGTTTATGGCAGAGTAAAGGGAAGAACAGGCCTCAAAGTTGTAGTGAAGGTCCTTGATGCTGCAGCCAGCCAGTTCTACAACATGGCAAGAGAACTGTCTGATGAAATCCAGATTCAGGTAGGATGATTTTCTACACAGTTGTTCATGCTGAGCTATCTCCTTCAGAACTGGAGTGAAGTCTGTATTTGAAATCAGGAATTTGAAATGCAGGAGTAGCTCCAGCTTTGGTTCATGCAGTTCATGGGCTCATGGGGGCAGGGGTCTTGGGAATTTGAATTTTTCTGAGCATGTTTCTGCCAATGTAAAGGCCTTTTTTTTTTTTTTTCCTTTAATTGATTGAGAAGAGATTTGGGGATTTTGCATTTAATGATGAATTTTCCCCATGTTCACTTACTGCTTGTTCATGACTGTTTTCTCCCCTGAGAGGGAGAAGGGCTGCTGGGAATGTGTCTGTTCCAAGGTCCAGGTCTTATGTGAGTTGAAATGTCTGAGTTTTTCAGGTAACTAAGCAGTGCCAGCTCAGGCCCAAGCCCGGTCCTTTCTTATCCAGCAGGAGATTTGGCGTGTGCCAGCAACAGCAGTTTCGGCAGCTCGTGCTGGTACAGAGACGAGAGGATTTTGTTTTACAAAATAAAACAAGCAAACCCAAGCAGTGAGTAGTGAAATCACTGAGCCAATGCCCTGGGCTGTCCTCGCAGCCCGGGCTTGCCGTCCCTGAGCTCCCGGCCTGGAGGGCTCCGCGGCAAATCCCGTGTTCACTGTTTAAGTGACAAAGCCAGATTTACATGAGAGAACGGGGAACCCTGGGAAAAAGCTTTGGTTTCTCACCCTGAACTAGAAGGGAGTTTCCTTCCAGGGCATTCCCACTCCAATGTCCGACCCATGGCCTCCCACAGTTTCTACAAAGTCCAGTCGTTATCTCTGATGTGCTTGGGCACGAGTGTGTGTTCTGTCATAGAACAGTTGTGTGTTGTAAAATTGAAGTATAATTCTCTTTGCTGTGGGCAGGTGTTTGGTTTGCATGCTGGCATTACCTAAGCAGGCTGGTTTCTCTCTTTCCAGATGCCAGTTTATGTCATGGGCATCACCAGCACTCAGACTCCGTTCTCCTTCGGCAGTGCTGTGCCAGGTTTAACATTCCACTGGTCTGTCACCAAGAGGGACACTCTGGATGTCAGGACAAGGCACAGTGAGGTAAGTGTGTGTGTGTGTGTGTGTGTGTAGTGCATGTGTGTGCAGCTTGGGTAAAGGAAACGGTCACATCAGGGCAATGCAGGGAATATTGCTGCCTCCACTGCCTCAAAACCCAGGATCAGTTGTCAGCACCTCGGTGCCAATGTCTGCGCTTTCCGTGAGTCAAACTTTTATCCCTTTCTCCCGTCCAAGGCTGCTTTTCAGCTTCCTGCAAACTACAACTTTGCAGTGGATGTTTATGGCAGAGTAAAGGGAAGAACAGGCCTCAAAGTTGTAGTGAAGGTCCTTGATGCTGCAGCCAGCCAGTTCTACAACATGGCAAGAGAACTGTCTGATGAAATCCAGATTCAGGTAGGATGATTTTCTACACAGTTGTTCATGCTGAGCTATCTCCTTCAGAACTGGAGTGAAGTCTGTATTTGAAATCAGGAATTTGAAATGCAGGAGTAGCTCCAGCTTTGGTTCATGCAGTTCATGGGCTCATGGGGGCAGGGGTCTTGGGAATTTGAATTTTTCTGAGCATGTTTCTGCCAATGTAAAGGCCTTTTTTTTTTTTTTCCTTTAATTGCTTGAGAAGAGATTTGGGGATTTTGCATTTAATGATGAATTTTCCCCATGTTCACTTACTGCTTGTTCATGACTGTTTTCTCCCCTGAGAGGGAGAAGGGCTGCTGGGAATGTGTCTGTTCCAAGGTCCAGGTCTTATGTGAGTTGAAATGTCTGAGTTTTTCAGGTAACTAAGCAGTGCCAGCTCAGGCCCAAGCCCGGTCCTTTCTTATCCAGCAGGAGATTTGGCGTGTGCCAGCAACAGCAGTTTCGGCAGCTCGTGCTGGTACAGAGACGAGAGGATTTTGTTTTACAAAATAAAACAAGCAAACCCAAGCAGTGAGTAGTGAAATCACTGAGCCAATGCCCTGGGCTGTCCTCGCAGCCCGGGCTTGCCGTCCCTGAGCCCCCGGCCTGGAGGGCTCCGCGGCAAATCCCGTGTTCCTGGAAGTGCCCGTGTTGGACACTGTGGGATATGCTCAGGCAGAGACTTCCCCTACGGAGATGCAAAGAACAGAGAACGCCCTTGCAAGTTCTTCCCTCAGGAGCTGGAAGTGACCCCAGCCATGAGGCGCTGGCTCGGCACAGCCGCTGCTCGGGAGGCTCGGGGCGGATGTGGAGCTCTTCCCTCAGAGCTGCGCTGCTTCGCCTCAGCTCGCTGAACAATCACCGCTGCAGTTCCTTGTGGGAACCCCTGGGCAGGTGCTGTCGGGGTGACCGCCTTCCCGAGAGCGACCCGCTCCTGGTCGGACAACCAGCTCCCCCAGCCCACCTTACACCCAGGCCCAGATGTAGGAAAGGCGAGCTCGACCAGTGAATGAAGGAGGGCTTTTGACTTGAGGAATCCAACTGGGTTTTAATGTAGGAATGGCAGAGGGTCCGGGAAAGGCGGGATACAAGAGAGGTGGAGGGTAGGACAGGCAGGAAGGTCCACAACTGCAGTTGAAGGGCCTCAGTATCAAGGAGCCAGAGAGAGAGGGTGCTGATCTCTGTCACAGAAGCACAAGGCACTCAGGCACAAGGCACCAAGCCCGGAGCAGGGCAAGGCACAAGGTATATAACCGGGGAAGGGTAGGAGGCGTTAAGGTATGAACAAACCAATGGGGTTAGGGGAGAAGGGAGGAGCTGGGATGGGGTGACACAGCCACAGCCAATGGGGAGTGGAGAGGGGAGGGGTTCTAGACAGAGGCCAATGGGTAAACAGAGGACACAGAGTTTTCCAGAACAGGGCAGTGAGCACTGTTTAAGTGACAAAGCCAGATTTGCATGAGAGAACGGGGAACCCTGGGAAAAAGCTTTGGTTTCTCACCCTGAACTAGAAGGGAGTTTCCTTCCAGGGCATTCCCACTCCAATGTCCGACCCATGGCCTCCCACAGTTTCTAACAAAGTCCAGTTGTTATCTCTGGTGTGCTTGGGCACGAGTGTGTGTTCTGTCCTAGAACAGTTGTGTGTTGTAAAATTGAAGTATAATTCTCTTTGCTGTGGGCAGGTGTTTGGTTTGCATGCTGGCATTACCTAAGCAGGCTGGTTTCTCTCTTTCCAGATGCCAGTTTATGTCATGGGCATCACCAGCACTCAGACTCCGTTCTCCTTCGGCAGTGCAGTGCCAGGTTTAACATTCCACTGGTCTGTCACCAAGAGGGACACTCTGGATGTCAGGACAAGGCACAGTGAGGTAAAGTGTGTGTGTGTGTGTGTGTGTAGTGCATGTGTGTGCAGCTTGGGTAAAGGAAACGGTCACATCAGGGCAATGCAGGGAATATTGCTGCCTCCACTGCCTCAAAACCCAGGATCAGTTGTCAGCACCTCGGTGCCAATGTCTGCGCTTTCCGTGAGTCAAACTTTTATCCCTTTCTCCCGTCCAAGGCTGCTTTTCAGCTTCCTGCAAACTACAACTTTGTAGTGGATGTTTATGGCAGAGTAAAGGGAAGAACAGGCCTCAAAGTTGTAGTGAAGGTCCTTGATGCTGCAGCCAGCCAGTTCTACAACATGGCAAGAGAACTGTCTGATGAAATCCAGATTCAGGTAGGATGATTTTCTACACAGTTGTTCATGCTGAGCTATCTCCTTCAGAACTGGAGTGAAGTCTGTATTTGAAATCAGGAATTTGAAATGCAGGAGTAGCTCCAGCTTTGGTTCATGCAGTTCATGGGCTCATGGGGGCAGGGGTCTTGGGAATTTGAATTTTTCTGAGCATGTTTCTGCCAATGTAAAGGCCTTTTTTTTTTTTTTTCCTTTAATTGATTGAGAAGAGATTTGGGGATTTTGCATTTAATGATGAATTTTCCCCATGTTCACTTACTGCTTGTTCATGACTGTTTTCTCCCCTGAGAGGGAGAAGGGCTGCTGGGAATGTGTCTGTTCCAAGGTCCAGGTCTTATGTGAGTTGAAATGTCTGAGTTTTTCAGGTAACTAAGCAGTGCCAGCTCAGGCCCAAGCCCGGTCCTTTCTTATCCAGCAGGAGATTTGGCGTGTGCCAGCAACAGCAGTTTCGGCAGCTCGTGCTGGTACAGAGACGAGAGGATTTTGTTTTACAAAATAAAACAAGCAAACCCAAGCAGTGAGTAGTGAAATCACTGAGCCAATGCCCTGGGCTGTCCTCGCAGCCCGGGCTTGCCGTCCCTGAGCTCCCGGCCTGGAGGGCTCCGCGGCAAATCCCGTGTTCACTGTTTAAGTGACAAAGCCAGATTTACATGAGAGAACGGGGAACCCTGGGAAAAAGCTTTGGTTTCTCACCCTGAACTAGAAGGGAGTTTCCTTCCAGGGCATTCCCACTCCAATGTCCGACCCATGGCCTCCCACAGTTTCTACAAAGTCCAGTCGTTATCTCTGATGTGCTTGGGCACGAGTGTGTGTTCTGTCCTAGAACAGTTGTGTGTTGTAAAATTGAAGTATAATTCTCTTTGCTGTGGGCAGGTGTTTGGTTTGCATGCTGGCATTACCTAAGCAGGCTGGTTTCTCTCTTTCCAGATGCCAGTTTATGTCATGGGCATCACCAGCACTCAGACTCCGTTCTCCTTCGGCAGTGCTGTGCCAGGTTTAACATTCCACTGGTCTGTCACCAAGAGGGACACTCTGGATGTCAGGACAAGGCACAGTGAGGTAAGTGTGTGTGTGTGTGTGTGTGTGTAGTGCATGTGTGTGCAGCTTGGGTAAAGGAAACGGTCACATCAGGGCAATGCAGGGAATATTGCTGCCTCCACTGCCTCAAAACCCAGGATCAGTTGTCAGCACCTCGGTGCCAATGTCTGCGCTTTCCGTGAGTCAAACTTTTATCCCTTTCTCCCGTCCAAGGCTGCTTTTCAGCTTCCTGCAAACTACAACTTTGCAGTGGATGTTTATGGCAGAGTGAAAGGAAGAACAGGCCTCAAAGTTGTAGTGAAGGTCCTTGATGCTGCAGCCAGCCAGTTCTACAACATGGCAAGAGAACTGTCTGATGAAATCCAGATTCAGGTAGGATGATTTTCTACACAGTTGTTCATGCTGAGCTATCTCCTTCAGAACTGGAGTGAAGTCTGTATTTGAAATCAGGAATTTGAAATGCAGGAGTAGCTCCAGCTTTGGCTCATCTTTGAGCCCTTACTCTTGTTTGTATAATATTCCTCACTGGGGCTCATGCAGTTCATGGGCTCATGGGGGCAGGGGTCTTGGGAATTTGAATTTTTCTGAGCATGTTTCTGCCAATGTAAAGGCCTTTTTTTTTTTTTTTTCCTTTAATTGATTGAGAAGAGATTTGGGGATTTTGCATTTAATGATGAATTTTCCCCATGTTCACTTACTGCTTGTTCATGACTGTTTTCTCCCCTGAGAGGGAGAAGGGCTGCTGGGAATGTGTCTGTTCCAAGGTCCAGGTCTTATGTGAGTTGAAATGTCTGAGTTTTTCAGGTAACTAAGCAGTGCCAGCTCAGGCCCAAGCCCGGTCCTTTCTTATCCAGCAGGAGATTTGGCGTGTGCCAGCAACAGCAGTTTCGGCACCTCGTGCTGGTACAGAGACGAGAGGATTTTGTTTTACAAAATAAAACAAGCAAACCCAAGCAGTGAGTAGTGAAATCACTGAGCCAATGCCCTGGGCTGTCCTCGCAGCCCGGGCTTGCCGTCCCTGAGCTCCCGGCCTGGAGGGCTCCGCGGCAAATCCCGTGTTCACTGTTTAAGTGACAAAGCCAGATTTACATGAGAGAACGGGGAACCCTGGGAAAAAGCTTTGGTTTCTCACCCTGAACTAGAAGGGAGTTTCCTTCCAGGGCATTCCCACTCCAATGTCCGACCCATGGCCTCCCACAGTTTCTAACAAAGTCCAGTTGTTATCTCTGATGTGCTTGGGCACGAGTGTGTGTTCTGTCACAGAACAGTTGTGTGTTGTAAAATTGAAGTATAATTCTCTTTGCTGTGGGCAGGTGTTTGGTTTGCATGCTGGCATTACCTAAGCAGGCTGGTTTCTCTCTTTCCAGATGCCAGTTTATGTCATGGGCATCACCAGCACTCAGACTCCGTTCTCCTTCGGCAGTGCAGTGCCGGGGTTAACGTTCCACTGGTCTGTCACCAAGAGGGACACTCTGGATGTCAGGACAAGGCACAGTGAGGTAAAGTGTGTGTGTGTGTGTGTAGTGCATGTGTGTGCAGCTTGGGTAAAGGAAACGGTCACATCAGGGCAATGCAGGGAATATTGCTGCCTCCACTGCCTCAAAACCCAGGATCAGTTGTCAGCACCTCGGTGCCAATGTCTGCGCTTTCCGTGAGTCAAACTTTTATCCTTTTCTCCCGTCCAAGGCTGCTTTTCAGCTTCCTGCAAACTACAACTTTGCAGTGGATGTTTATGGCAGAGTAAAGGGAAGAACAGGCCTCAAAGTTGTAGTGAAGGTCCTTGATGCTGCAGCCAGCCAGTTCTACAACATGGCAAGAGAACTGTCTGATGAAATCCAGATTCAGGTAGGATGATTTTCTACACAGTTGTTCATGCTGAGCTATCTCCTTCAGAACTGGAGTGAAGTCTGTATTTGAAATCAGGAATTTGAAATGCAGGAGTAGCTCCAGCTTTGGTTCATGCAGTTCATGGGCTCATGGGGGCAGGGGTCTTGGGAATTTGAATTTTTCTGAGCATGTTTCTGCCAATGTAAAGGCCTTTTTTTTTTTTTTTTCCTTTAATTGATTGAGAAGAGATTTGGGGATTTTGCATTTAATGATGAATTTTCCCCATGTTCACTTACTGCTTGTTCATGACTGTTTTCTCCCCTGAGAGGGAGAAGGGCTGCTGGGAATGTGTCTGTTCCAAGGTCCAGGTCTTATGTGAGTTGAAATGTCTGAGTTTTTCAGGTAACTAAGCAGTGCCAGCTCAGGCCCAAGCCCGGTCCTTTCTTATCCAGCAGGAGATTTGGCGTGTGCCAGCAACAGCAGTTTCGGCACCTCGTGCTGGTACAGAGACGAGAGGATTTTGTTTTACAAAATAAAACAAGCAAACCCAAGCAGTGAGTAGTGAAATCACTGAGCCAATGCCCTGGGCTGTCCTCGCAGCCCGGGCTTGCCGTCCCTGAGCTCCCGGCCTGGAGGGCTCCGCGGCAAATCCCGTGTTCACTGTTTAAGTGACAAAGCCAGATTTACATGAGAGAACGGGGAACCCTGGGAAAAAGCTTTGGTTTCTCACCCTGAACTAGAAGGGAGTTTCCTTCCAGGGCATTCCCACTCCAATGTCCGACCCATGGCCTCCCACAGTTTCTAACAAAGTCCAGTTGTTATCTCTGATGTGCTTGGGCACGAGTGTGTGTTCTGTCCTAGAACAGTTGTGTGTTGTAAAATTGAAGTATAATTCTCTTTGCTGTGGGCAGGTGTTTGGTTTGCATGCTGGCATTACCTAAGCAGGCTGGTTTCTCTCTTTCCAGATGCCAGTTTATGTCATGGGCATCACCAGCACTCAGACTCCGTTCTCCTTCGGCAGTGCTGTGCCAGGTTTAACATTCCACTGGTCTGTCACCAAGAGGGACACTCTGGATGTCAGGACAAGGCACAGTGAGGTAAAGTGTGTGTGTGTGTGTGTAGTGCATGTGTGTGCAGCTTGGGTAAAGGAAACGGTCACATCAGGGCAATGCAGGGAATATTGCTGCCTCCACTGCCTCAAAACCCAGGATCAGTTGTCAGCACCTCGGTGCCAATGTCTGCGCTTTCCGTGAGTCAAACTTTTATCCCTTTCTCCCGTCCAAGGCTGCTTTTCAGCTTCCTGCAAACTACAACTTTGCAGTGGATGTTTATGGCAGAGTAAAGGGAAGAACAGGCCTCAAAGTTGTAGTGAAGGTCCTTGATGCTGCAGCCAGCCAGTTCTACAACATGGCAAGAGAACTGTCTGATGAAATCCAGATTCAGGTAGGATGATTTTCTACACAGTTGTTCATGCTGAGCTATCTCCTTCAGAACTGGAGTGAAGTCTGTATTTGAAATCAGGAATTTGAAATGCAGGAGTAGCTCCAGCTTTGGCTCATCTTTGAGCCCTTACTCTTGTTTGTATAATATTCCTCACTGGGGCTCATGCAGTTCATGGGCTCATGGGGGCAGGGGTCTTGGGAATTTGAATTTTTCTGAGCATGTTTCTGCCAATGTAAAGGCCTTTTTTTTTTTTTTTCCTTTAATTGATTGAGAAGAGATTTGGGGATTTTGCATTTAATGATGAATTTTCCCCATGTTCACTTACTGCTTGTTCATGACTGTTTTCTCCCCTGAGAGGGAGAAGGGCTGCTGGGAATGTGTCTGTTCCAAGGTCCAGGTCTTATGTGAGTTGAAATGTCTGAGTTTTTCAGGTAACTAAGCAGTGCCAGCTCAGGCCCAAGCCCGGTCCTTTCTTATCCAGCAGGAGATTTGGCGTGTGCCAGCAACAGCAGTTTCGGCACCTCGTGCTGGTACAGAGACGAGAGGATTTTGTTTTACAAAATAAAACAAGCAAACCCAAGCAGTGAGTAGTGAAATCACTGAGCCAATGCCCTGGGCTGTCCTCGCAGCCCGGGCTTGCCGTCCCTGAGCCCCCGGCCTGGAGGGCTCCGCGGCAAATCCCGTGTTCCTGGAAGTGCCCGTGTTGGACACTGTGGGATATGCTCAGGCAGAGACTTCCCCTACGGAGATGCAAAGAACAGAGAACGCCCTTGCAAGTTCTTCCCTCAGGAGCTGGAAGTGACCCCAGCCATGAGGCGCTGGCTCGGCACAGCCGCTGCTCGGGAGGCTCGGGGCGGATGTGGAGCTCTTCCCTCAGAGCTGCGCTGCTTCGCCTCAGCTCGCTGAACAATCACCGCTGCAGTTCCTTGTGGGAACCCCTGGGCAGGTGCTGTCGGGGTGACCGCCTTCCCGAGAGCGACCCGCTCCTGGTCGGACAACCAGCTCCCCCAGCCCACCTTACACCCAGGCCCAGATGTAGGAAAGGCGAGCTCGACCAGTGAATGAAGGAGGGCTTTTGACTTGAGGAATCCAACTGGGTTTTAATGTAGGAATGGCAGAGGGTCCGGGAAAGGCGGGATACAAGAGAGGTGGAGGGTAGGACAGGCAGGAAGGTCCACAACCGCAGTTGAAGGGCCTCAGTATCAAGGAGCCAGAGAGAGAGGGTGCTGATCTCTGTCACAGAAGCACAAGGCACTCAGGCACAAGGCACCAAGCCCGGAGCAGGGCAGGGCACAAGGTATATAACCGGGGAAGGGTAGGAGGCGTTAAGGTATGAACAAACCAATGGGGTTAGGGGAGAAGGGAGGAGCTGGGATGGGGTGACACAGCCACAGCCAATGGGGAGTGGAGAGGGGAGGGGTTCTAGACAGAGGCCAATGGGTAAACAGAGGACACAGAGTTTTCCAGAACAGGGCAGTGAGCACTGTTTAAGTGACAAAGCCAGATTTGCATGAGAGAACGGGGAACCCTGGGAAAAAGCTTTGGTTTCTCACCCTGAACTAGAAGGGAGTTTCCTTCCAGGGCATTCCCACTCCAATGTCCGACCCATGGCCTCCCACAGTTTCTAACAAAGTCCAGTTGTTATCTCTGGTGTGCTTGGGCACGAGTGTGTGTTCTGTCCTAGAACAGTTGTGTGTTGTAAAATTGAAGTATAATTCTCTTTGCTGTGGGCAGGTGTTTGGTTTGCATGCTGGCATTACCTAAGCAGGCTGGTTTCTCTCTTTCCAGATGCCAGTTTATGTCATGGGCATCACCAGCACTCAGACTCCGTTCTCCTTCGGCAGTGCTGTGCCAGGTTTAACATTCCACTGGTCTGTCACCAAGAGGGACACTCTGGATGTCAGGACAAGGCACAGTGAGGTAAAGTGTGTGTGTGTGTGTGTGTAGTGCATGTGTGTGCAGCTTGGGTAAAGGAAACGGTCACATCAGGGCAATGCAGGGAATATTGCTGCCTCCACTGCCTCAAAACCCAGGATCAGTTGTCAGCACCTCGGTGCCAATGTCTGCGCTTTCCGTGAGTCAAACTTTTATCCCTTTCTCCCGTCCAAGGCTGCTTTTCAGCTTCCTGCAAACTACAACTTTGCAGTGGATGTTTATGGCAGAGTAAAGGGAAGAACAGGCCTCAAAGTTGTAGTGAAGGTCCTTGATGCTGCAGCCAGCCAGTTCTACAACATGGCAAGAGAACTGTCTGATGAAATCCAGATTCAGGTAGGATGATTTTCTACACAGTTGTTCATGCTGAGCTATCTCCTTCAGAACTGGAGTGAAGTCTGTATTTGAAATCAGGAATTTGAAATGCAGGAGTAGCTCCAGCTTTGGTTCATGCAGTTCATGGGCTCATGGGGGCAGGGGTCTTGGGAATTTGAATTTTTCTGAGCATGTTTCTGCCAATGTAAAGGCCTTTTTTTTTTTTTCCTTTAATTGCTTGAGAAGAGATTTGGGGATTTTGCATTTAATGATGAATTTTCCCCATGTTCACTTACTGCTTGTTCATGACTGTTTTCTCCCCTGAGAGGGAGAAGGGCTGCTGGGAATGTGTCTGTTCCAAGGTCCAGGTCTTATGTGAGTTGAAATGTCTGAGTTTTTCAGGTAACTAAGCAGTGCCAGCTCAGGCCCAAGCCCGGTCCTTTCTTATCCAGCAGGAGATTTGGCGTGTGCCAGCAACAGCAGTTTCGGCACCTCGTGCTGGTACAGAGACGAGAGGATTTTGTTTTACAAAATAAAACAAGCAAACCTAAGCAGTGAGTAGTGAAATCACTGAGCCAATGCCCTGGGCTGTCCTCGCAGCCCGGGCTTGCCGTCCCTGAGCCCCCGGCCTGGAGGGCTCCGCGGCAAATCCCGTGTTCACTGTTTAAGTGACAAAGCCAGATTTACATGAGAGAACGGGGAACCCTGGGAAAAAGCTTTGGTTTCTCACCCTGAACTAGAAGGGAGTTTCCTTCCAGGGCATTCCCACTCCAATGTCCGACCCATGGCCTCCCACAGTTTCTAACAAAGTCCAGTCGTTATCTCTGATGTGCTTGGGCACGAGTGTGTGTTCTGTCATAGAACAGTTGTGTGTTGTAAAATTGAAGTATAATTCTCTTTGCTGTGGGCAGGTGTTTGGTTTGCATGCTGGCATTACCTAAGCAGGCTGGTTTCTCTCTTTCCAGATGCCAGTTTATGTCATGGGCATCACCAGCACTCAGACTCCGTTCTCCTTCGGCAGTGCTGTGCCAGGTTTAACATTCCACTGGTCTGTCACCAAGAGGGACACTCTGGATGTCAGGACAAGGCACAGTGAGGTAAAGTGTGTGTGTGTGTGTGTAGTGCATGTGTGTGCAGCTTGGGTAAAGGAAACGGTCACATCAGGGCAATGCAGGGAATATTGCTGCCTCCACTGCCTCAAAACCCAGGATCAGTTGTCAGCACCTCGGTGCCAATGTCTGCGCTTTCCGTGAGTCAAACTTTTATCCCTTTCTCCCGTCCAAGGCTGCTTTTCAGCTTCCTGCAAACTACAACTTTGCAGTGGATGTTTATGGCAGAGTGAAAGGAAGAACAGGCCTCAAAGTTGTAGTGAAGGTCCTTGATGCTGCAGCCAGCCAGTTCTACAACATGGCAAGAGAACTGTCTGATGAAATCCAGATTCAGGTAGGATGATTTTCTACACAGTTGTTCATGCTGAGCTATCTCCTTCAGAACTGGAGTGAAGTCTGTATTTGAAATCAGGAATTTGAAATGCAGGAGTAGCTCCAGCTTTGGTTCATGCAGTTCATGGGCTCATGGGGGCAGGGGTCTTGGGAATTTGAATTTTTCTGAGCATGTTTCTGCCAATGTAAAGGCCTTTTTTTTTTTTTTCCTTTAATTGCTTGAGAAGAGATTTGGGGATTTTGCATTTAATGATGAATTTTCCCCATGTTCACTTACTGCTTGTTCATGACTGTTTTCTCCCCTGAGAGGGAGAAGGGCTGCTGGGAATGTGTCTGTTCCAAGGTCCAGGTCTTATGTGAGTTGAAATGTCTGAGTTTTTCAGGTAACTAAGCAGTGCCAGCTCAGGCCCAAGCCCGGTCCTTTCTTATCCAGCAGGAGATTTGGCGTGTGCCAGCAACAGCAGTTTCGGCAGCTCGTGCTGGTACAGAGACGAGAGGATTTTGTTTTACAAAATAAAACAAGCAAACCCAAGCAGTGAGTAGTGAAATCACTGAGCCAATGCCCTGGGCTGTCCTCGCAGCCCGGGCTTGCCGTCCCTGAGCCCCCGGCCTGGAGGGCTCCGCGGCAAATCCCGTGTTCCTGGAAGTGCCCGTGTTGGACACTGTGGGATATGCTCAGGCAGAGACTTCCCCTACGGAGATGCAAAGAACAGAGAACGCCCTTGCAAGTTCTTCCCTCAGGAGCTGGAAGTGACCCCAGCCATGAGGCGCTGGCTCGGCACAGCCGCTGCTCGGGAGGCTCGGGGCGGATGTGGAGCTCTTCCCTCAGAGCTGCGCTGCTTCGCCTCAGCTCGCTGAACAATCACCGCTGCAGTTCCTTGTGGGAACCCCTGGGCAGGTGCTGTCGGGGTGACCGCCTTCCCGAGAGCGACCCGCTCCTGGTCGGACAACCAGCTCCCCCAGCCCACCTTACACCCAGGCCCAGATGTAGGAAAGGCGAGCTCGACCAGTGAATGAAGGAGGGCTTTTGACTTGAGGAATCCAACTGGGTTTTAATGTAGGAATGGCAGAGGGTCCGGGAAAGGCGGGATACAAGAGAGGTGGAGGGTAGGACAGGCAGGAAGGTCCACAACCGCAGTTGAAGGGCCTCAGTATCAAGGAGCCAGAGAGAGAGGGTGCTGATCTCTGTCACAGAAGCACAAGGCACTCAGGCACAAGGCACCAAGCCCGGAGCAGGGCAGGGCACAAGGTATATAACCGGGGAAGGGTAGGAGGCGTTAAGGTATGAACAAACCAATGGGGTTAGGGGAGAAGGGAGGAGCTGGGATGGGGTGACACAGCCACAGCCAATGGGGAGTGGAGAGGGGAGGGGTTCTAGACAGAGGCCAATGGGTAAACAGAGGACACAGAGTTTTCCAGAACAGGGCAGTGAGCACTGTTTAAGTGACAAAGCCAGATTTGCATGAGAGAACGGGGAACCCTGGGAAAAAGCTTTGGTTTCTCACCCTGAACTAGAAGGGAGTTTCCTTCCAGGGCATTCCCACTCCAATGTCCGACCCATGGCCTCCCACAGTTTCTACAAAGTCCAGTTGTTATCTCTGATGTGCTTGGGCACGAGTGTGTGTTCTGACATAGAACAGTTGTGTGTTGTAAAATTGAAGTATAATTCTCTTTGCTGTGGGCAGGTGTTTGGTTTGCATGCTGGCATTACCTAAGCAGGCTGGTTTCTCTCTTTCCAGATGCCAGTTTATGTCATGGGCATCACCAGCACTCAGACTCCGTTCTCCTTCGGCAGTGCTGTGCCAGGTTTAACATTCCACTGGTCTGTCACCAAGAGGGACACTCTGGATGTCAGGACAAGGCACAGTGAGGTAAAGTGTGTGTGTGTGTGTGTAGTGCATGTGTGTGCAGCTTGGGTAAAGGAAACGGTCACATCAGGGCAATGCAGGGAATATTGCTGCCTCCACTGCCTCAAAACCCAGGATCAGTTGTCAGCACCTCGGTGCCAATGTCTGCGCTTTCCGTGAGTCAAACTTTTATCTCTTTCTCCTGTCCAAGGCTGCTTTTCATCTTCCTGCAAACTACAACTTTGCAGTTGATGTTTATGGCAGAGTGAAAGGAAGAACAGGCCTCAGAGTTGTAGTGAAGGTCCTTGATGCTGCAGCCAGCCAGTTCTACAACATGGCAAGAGAACTGTCTGATGAAATCCAGATTCAGGTAGGATGATTTTCTACACAATTGTTCATGCTGAGCTATCTCCTTCAGAACTGGAGTGAAGTCTGTATTTGAAATCAGGAATTTGAAATGCAGGAGTAGCTCCAGCTTTGGTTCATGCAGTTCATGGGCTCATGGGGGCAGGGGTCTTGGGAATTTGAATTTTTCTGAGCATGTTTCTGCCAATGTAAAGGCCTTTTTTTTTTTTTCCCCTTAATTGATTGAGAAGAGATTTGGGGATTTTGCATTTAATGATGAATTTTCCCCATGTTCACTTACTGCTTGTTCATGACTGTTTTCTCCCCTGAGAGGGAGAAGGGCTGCTGGGAATGTGTCTGTTCCAAGGTCCAGGTCTTATGTGAGTTGAAATGTCTGAGTTTTTCAGGTAACTAAGCAGTGCCAGCTCAGGCCCAAGCCCGGTCCTTTCTTATCCAGCAGGAGATTTGGCGTGTGCCAGCAACAGCAGTTTCGGCACCTCGTGCTGGTACAGAGACGAGAGGATTTTGTTTTACAAAATAAAACAAGCAAACCCAAGCAGTGAGTAGTGAAATCACTGAGCCAATGCCCTGGGCTGTCCTCGCAGCCCGGGCTTGCCGTCCCTGAGCTCCCGGCCTGGAGGGCTCTGCGGCAAATCCCGTGTTCACTGTTTAAGTGACAAAGCCAGATTTACATGAGAGAACGGGGAACCCTGGGAAAAAGCTTTGGTTTCTCACCCTGAACTAGAAGGGAGTTTCCTTCCAGGGCATTCCCACTCCAATGTCCGACCCATGGCCTCCCACAGTTTCTAACAAAGTCCAGTTGTTATCTCTGATGTGCTTGGGCACGAGTGTGTGTTCTGTCCTAGAACAGTTGTGTGTTGTAAAATTGAAGTATAATTCTCTTTGCTGTGGGCAGGTGTTTGGTTTGCATGCTGGCATTACCTAAGCAGGCTGGTTTCTCTCTTTCCAGATGCCAGTTTATGTCATGGGCATCACCAGCACTCAGACTCCGTTCTCCTTCGGCAGTGCTGTGCCGGGGTTTACGTTCCACTGGTCTGTCACCAAGAGGGACACTCTGGATGTCAGGACAAGGCACAGTGAGGTAAGTGTGTGTGTGTGTGTGTGTGTGTGTAGTGCATGTGTGTGCAGCTTGGGTAAAGGAAACGGTCACATCAGGGCAATGCAGGGAATATTGCTGCCTCCACTGCCTCAAAACCCAGGATCGGTTGTCAGCACCTCGGTGCCAATGTCTGCGCTTTCCGTGAGTCAAACTTTTATCCCTTTCTCCCGTCCAAGGCTGCTTTTCAGCTTCCTGCAAACTACAACTTTGCAGTGGATGTTTATGGCAGAGTAAAGGGAAGAACAGGCCTCAAAGTTGTAGTGAAGGTCCTTGATGCTGCAGCCAGCCAGTTCTACAACATGGCAAGAGAACTGTCTGATGAAATCCAGATTCAGGTAGGATGATTTTCTACACAGTTGTTCATGCTGAGCTATCTCCTTCAGAACTGGAGTGAAGTCTGTATTTGAAATCAGGAATTTGAAATGCAGGAGTAGCTCCAGCTTTGGCTCATCTTTGAGCCCTTACTCTTGTTTGTATAATATTCCTCACTGGGGCTCATGCAGTTCATGGGCTCATGGGGGCAGGGGTCTTGGGAATTTGAATTTTTCTGAGCATGTTTCTGCCAATGTAAAGGCCTTTTTTTTTTTTCCCCTTAATTGATTGAGAAGAGATTTGGGGATTTTGCATTTAATGATGAATTTTCCCCATGTTCACTTACTGCTTGTTCATGACTGTTTTCTCCCCTGAGAGGGAGAAGGGCTGCTGGGAATGTGTCTGTTCCAAGGTCCAGGTCTTATGTGAGTTGAAATGTCTGAGTTTTTCAGGTAACTAAGCAGTGCCAGCTCAGGCCCAAGCCCGGTCCTTTCTTATCCAGCAGGAGATTTGGCGTGTGCCAGCAACAGCAGTTTCGGCACCTCGTGCTGGTACAGAGACGAGAGGATTTTGTTTTACAAAATAAAACAAGCAAACCCAAGCAGTGAGTAGTGAAATCACTGAGCCAATGCCCTGGGCTGTCCTCGCAGCCCGGGCTTGCCGTCCCTGAGCTCCCGGCCTGGAGGGCTCCGCGGCAAATCCCGTGTTCACTGTTTAAGTGACAAAGCCAGATTTGCATGAGAGAACGGGGAACCCTGGGAAAAAGCTTTGGTTTCTCACCCTGAACTAGAAGGGAGTTTCCTTCCAGGGCATTCCCACTCCAATGTCCGACCCATGGCCTCCCACAGTTTCTAACAAAGTCCAGTCGTTATCTCTGATGTGCTTGGGCACGAGTGTGTGTTCTGTCCTAGAACAGTTGTGTGTTGTAAATCGCCGGTGGTACGGGCAGCACCATCAGAGCTGCCAAGGGGAGGTGGCCGGGTCAGCAGCTTAGCCAGGGCCGAACAGTGGTGGCTTTACAGAAGTTTCCCCCACCTTCTTCTTACTTCTCATTTCTCATTAAAATGTTCTAGTACAGGACGGGGAAACCCAAAAATGTCCTACTGTGTACTTTCGGGTTTTTTTAATCTATCAGACTTGAAGTGTGGCAATTGGGAATGAGGAGTCATTGAAAAGGCTCAGCTGTGATCAGCAATTGGTGTCCACGAGGGTTATGAATGAAAACTTAATCTTTAAATGAAAATGCTTGGAATTCTGGGCAAGTTGTGTTATTTCTGTTGAGGGAGGGGAGTGATCCCTGAGGGGGCAGGAGATGTCACCTCTCAAAAGGGCCCTGCCAGGGAAAAAAAACCCATCAGAAACTGAGTACTATTTAGAATTGGAGAGTGCTATTGCCATGGCTGAAATTCCTCTCTCCAATCATTAAAGTCAGCCCCAGGCCTGCTGTGAGTCTCTGAGGCAGAACTATGGAAGGATAATCTCTGCCCATCTCTGCTTTTTGGTCAAGTGGCTCAGTTTTCTCTCCTGGTTCCTGTACCTGATCACAGTTACCAGGAGGATGCTCACTGGTGGCAGCAGACAGAGTGCTGAGGAAAATGGGACTGTACATTCCCTCATGTTTTCCCTGTGAGTTGATGCAGGGGGTGAGGGTGTAAAGTGGTGTCTTCCCTGAGCACCAACAGCAGTTTTGTTGCCAGAGGCTGCAGGCAGAGCAGGGAGTGCATAGTCTTATTATTTTTTCCTCCACTTTTGAAAGGGGATGGCTTGAATAGCCTTACTTTCCCTCCTCACTGAGTTCTAAAATCAGCACAGGCTTCATTGTCCACTGGTGCATTTAGTAATATTAACATAATTACTCCTACAGCTATGACCGCTACCCAGGGTGAAACCCTGCAGGCAAGAGTTTGGAAAGCTGTGTTTACACTGAACCATCTTACTATTCCTCCCTCATGTACAATACCTCTTATTCTAACACATTTTTTGTTGTTACAGTCACCAAGTGACAGTACCCATGGCCCTTCTCCAGTCTGGGTTCGCAATTTGCAAACATGGGATCTCGTTACCTGGGGACGTAGGTATTCTTGTGTCTCCACAAATGCCAGGAGTTCAGTGAGTGCCTGCTCATTGTGTTTGGCCTGTGTTGGAAAACACCCCGAGGAGCAACACACCTTGCCGTGGCTCACCTGGCTCCCTGGAATAGCGAGAATGTTTGGGTGACCCTATTACATGCACTAAACCAAACAAAGTGGCACCAGAAACTGAAATATTACACCCGGCAGTTCGATTTATCAAAATCACACTGCTTGGTGTCAGCAGTTAGGTAGAGATCAAAGCAAGCCAACATATGGCTTGGCAAAATCCAGAGCACTGCATAAAGATCTAGTTTTGCTTTGTAGAGACAGTGCATGGCCAAGAATCCCCCACAGAACAGTAGGGAGGCCTTGCACCATTGGTTAGGTGTGGTAACACCCAATACACCACTCATTGTAAACTGCACTGCACACCACAGATTGCAGAGAGCACTGAACACACCATCAGTAGATTGTTGCCATGACATACATTTATGGAACGTAAGGCAACGCTCAACCACTAGCTTCTTTCTGCACTGGCTGCTAATGTAAACAGCATTTGCCACACTGCTTCACGAAACCATGCAGCTATTGATTTTTGTTATTATCCCATGGGCATGTGTGTGAAGATTTCAATGGTATGTGCTGTATGAATTTAAAAGATAAATCAAAATCAATTCACAAATGGATTCAGGAATTAATGGAAACTACACAAGAGATGCTTGTACCGTGTTTGCTATCTTGTCTGCAAAGGGCTCTGCAGAAGACGGGAAACATGGCATTTGTGGTTGAAAAGCAAAAAAGGGGAATTGTAGGAGAATAGGAATGGAGCTGCAGGCAGCCTCGGCCTTGATGAGTTACAGCTGTGTCCTTGAACAAGACAGGCAAACAGCTTTGAGGGAGAAGAAGCATGGCATGCCGATGTGTGTTGACATTTACACCAAGAAACAGAGACATTTATGACCAATTACAAAAGCATGGAAGGAGCATGCACATAGTTTGTTAGCCAATTATAATGCAAAAACGAGCATGTGTTATGTGTGTGATACAGAGAAAAAGTATAAAAAGTTGTGCTGTGGGATAATGAACTGCTGATGCTTGCCACCATCTTCAGTGTCAGTCTTTTGTCCACTTTCACACTACAGCTTTTCTGGTTTTCAGAAATGCTGAGATCTGTTCACTAGTGGGGGGTCTTGGATGGGTGGATGTGACAGAAAAAGAAATTAATTATTCTTCAACAGACCATGGTTTGAATTACATGCAGTAGATAATGTTTCAGGGCACACTCCTGAATAATGAGGAGAAGACAAACTGTGTGTTTCCTAGCAGCCTGTCTTCTGGCAAACAGTTATTAGTTTATTTGAATATTTGCACGACTGAACAGTGGCATTTGGAAAAAGACAACAACTTAAATAGTGTTCTGGGGTTTTTTGTTCTGAACAGATTTATAAGGAGATAAAATCCAGTATTTCTCTCTTCACACTGCCGAATTAACCCAAATTGGAAGCCACCTTCACATAATCCCATCTGAACACTTGCAGTATGCTTCATTTGTTTAAATTGCCAAGACAACCAAGCCTTTGGGGAGGCACCTTCTTCACAGTTTCAAGTGTGTTTCAGCTGAAGGCCAGAGGCCCAACATCAGTCATCACAGATTACTTTTATTCCACTGTAAATGCTCCATTCATTTGGTGTGCTGCCAGCGTCCTCCCGAGAGCTGCACAAAACCTCCCTGCATGCTTTGGATTTGAGATGAACTAAGATACCTGGAGTTACAGATCATTAGGAACAAACTCCCTAGCAAGTAGGTCACTCCAGAAATGGAGGATTGTGAGTTACCCTGGCTGGGTTTGAAAGCAGCTGCAGGTAACATTTACAGGGATTGATGCTGTCTCTTGGCAGTGCAATACACTTTGGGTTTCACAGTCCTTGCTCTTTGCCTCTTCCTGGAGTGTTTGGGCAGAGCTGACTGCTGCCAGTGATGCAGGGAAAGGGACTGTTTGGCCCTGGCAGCACGCACACTGATTTGACCTCTCCAGAGGCAGGATTCATTCAGGACAGTATTTCCAAAATGCCAACCCTTTACTGTTTAAAATACAAGCTTAGGCAGGCTGATGTGGACTCCAGGCCATGCATCTACTTCAGATACACTCATCTTACAAATCTGGATGAATTTACAGCAAAAGATGCAATGTAACTGTGAGGATTTGAAGGGCATGCAGTATCCAAGGATAAGGACATGCATAAATGTGCTGAGGAGCAGAGCACCTGTAATTGGAAAGATGCATTTTGAAAAGAATTTAGAAAGTTAATAAAATTTTTAGATCCTTACAACTGCTCTTTGCACTGAAGGAGTATCTTATGCTCCACCAAACTGGTTTTTAATTAAAATATGTCCTTTATAAGAAGATCTAGGATTTTTAAAAGTGCAGTTGAGTGAGTGAGATACTGCTTCACATTTGAATTCTGAAGCAAATACAGTTTCCTGCAAATATTGCTCTTGCACACAGTCCTGCAGTATAACTCATCTGTTTTGTTCACTGCATAAAGAAAATCAGGCATAAGCTGGAAGGAAAACCCTTTATGGAGTTTTCAGCCTAATTTTTAGTGGAATAGGATGACAGTCCCTAAAGCCAAGCAGATGCAGCATCAGATCTGAAAGAGGACTCCAGAAAGGTCAAACAGAATGTGTTCTGAGCTCACAAAAAACTACTACATCTTATTGCAAATCTCTAGAATGGATAGTGTAGGGTGGGGTTTTTTTCCTTGTTTCCTTGTTTGGTTGGTTTTTATGTGGTGTTTAAATTTTAAAAATGGGGCTATTCATTATTTATACAGAAAAATCTCATTTGTCTTCTGCTTTTCACCAAGTGCTTTCCAATTTAGAAAGGGTCACTTGATTGTAATTAAACCAAATGTTAGTGAATAATTCAGTACCTTTTTCCTTCACCCCATCCTATCATTAGTTAGAACCAAAAGGCTGGAACTTTCAAATAATAACAAATCTTTAGTCAATAATTAGTAATAATTAAAGACTCAAAGCTGTTATAGCAGCTAGTTAGGAACAAAGAAGATTCTGTTTGTGAAATGAGAAGTAATAAGGAAAAAATTAATTTCTCATCAACTTAAATATTTCTAAAAATGTAAGCTTTCATACAGTGTACTCCTGGGGATCTCTTTGTAATTTCATTTGATAAACACAGAGCTAAAATTGGCATCCTTGTAATTAATTTACACTATTACATCAAAATATGGGGAGAATAATTCACAGAGAGAAACTGCATGGTGCAGAGTTGCTTTAAAGCTTTTTTCCTCTTTCTGTGAATTATATCAGATATGTAGTTACATAAATCAGAATGGCACTTTGGGGGCTCTTACAGTCTGAGGTATGTAAATCTTTTGATTTATAAATTTTAAGTAGAACTCAGTGATTGTAAAATTAGCCAATATTGGGCTTTATGGAAAATCTTCTCTTTTTTTTCCTGTGTTTCACACAACTTTTCACAAACCTCTAACATGAGGGAAAAAAAAAAAACATTCTAAACTAAAAGTAAACTGAAATGAGCAAAACAATTTACAAATTGCATGAAAATCTGTTGACAAACACTGTTCTGCCATTTTGGGTCTGGGTCACTACCAGAACTGTTTGGCACTTCCACTGGAGGAAAAGTTCAAACTGCAGTTTTCTGCTGGAGCAGAGTTCATCTGACAAAAATCTTTAGTCCTGTAGGATTCCTGTGCTTCCAGTGTAACTGAGCCTGGCTCCAGGCGCAGCATGGGAGATGCTCATGAACTTCTAAGGAGATCCTCCTGTCTCTTCATCACCTCCTTAGCAGTGCTATGCAGAAAAGTGATCTGAGAGAGTGACAATTTACTCAGAAGGACCCACAACCAGCGAGAAAGGCCAGTAGGGGAGAAAGGAGAACACAAATATGTTGCCAGGATCCCAAGAGGAAACATTTCTAAATAACATAAAACCTGGTGGGGCCAAGCTGTCAGCTGGTGAGGAGAAATAAAATGGCAGATGGATGTCGATGTGCTCAGGGAGATCACATGGGAGTAAAAGCACCAGTGATGACACCTTGTGGGGAGCAGCTCTTTTCTGGGTGAGAACAGTCACCCCAATTTCACTGCATGCACTGATCTCCAGAATGGAAAGAAAGGGAGGCAAATGACCTTCACAGGTTCCACACAAGCCAGCATGAGTTTTGATAATGGGCTTCCAGCTTCCTGCCTCAGCAACAAAATACACGTGAGAATGGATTTAGGAGCTGTTAGAGACATGGTCCTCTCCTGTGATAGATCCCAGGTGAGCGGGAATGACCCCGGCTTATTGTGAACTTCAAAGGAAAACAGGAACAAATGTTTTCCCACTGTACTTTGGGTCTTTTCTAGGATATTTCTTTTTGTATTCCACCACCTTATTTAGCTTTTGAGTGCTGCTGGGCATTGAGAAGAGTCTGTAATTGTGCTGGGTGTTCTTTTTCCCTTAGCACTTAGTGAGAAGTTAGAACAGGGCCCTGGGTACAGGCAGTTCAGATTTGCCAATCTCCCGTGTTCTACCCTGCATTTGTCAATGTCTGAGTTTCACCAACTATTATACTGCCAGTTTGCCTAGTTCTGTTCCCATGAAGTTCATCACAGCCTTCTCTTAGGAAGATAAATAATTTTGTTATCTGCAAATCCTGCTGACCTCATTTTTCTGTTCTACACCTCATTTCTGCCTTTCTGGATAATGAATGAGTGTATTAAATGCTAACTACAGTCCAGATCCATGGGACATACTAATATTAACCTCCTACTGAATTGAAAACTGACAGCCTAATGAATAAAAACTCTTTGCATGACAACAACAGTGTTGACACAGGGAAAATCAGGATGACTTGTGATTTACTCCTAAGCTGAAGAAAAAAACAAATCAAAACCCATACCAGAACTTTGCAAGTGCAAGTACCTGCGATTTTCACTGAATTTAATTATGGATCTTGGGGGAAAAAAACAGGCTATGCGAGGAAAAACCAAATCTAATTTAAAAAGGGGGGAGGGGGAAATTCTTGTATTCTGTATTATATCCTCTGTATTCCTGTTCCCTTTGCTGTTTATGGAATCACTGAACTATAAAACAGTACCTTAAGCATTTTTCCCCCATGAAACTGCTAAAAGTGCCTTGGCTAGAATATCCTTGGAACACTGAAGCTTGTTTAGGTATTTGATCCAGAGAGGACAAGGTAAGCATTTATAGCTAATCAAGCCTGAAGTCAAAGATGAACAAGATGAACCAAACTGATGACTACTGTAGCTTTAATCATGCTGGCAGGACATGCTGCCTTGTCAAAGTCATTTAGATTTTTTTGGATATCAGAAAAATTCCCACATTTCTCTGATACTTTGGTATAGTATCTGTAGTGGATATTTCTGAAAGCAAAAAATATATTTGGAACAAACATCACCAAACCACATAAAAAGGGCAGTTTCTTAGTGTTCTGCCACTGTTATAAAAACTAATATATTAAAACTTAGATGTGTTATAAATTTCAGCAGAAAGTCTAGAGTTATTCCTGGAACTACAATACTTTAGCATCTAAAAAGTGTGTAATTTATACAGCAGCTTTAAAAACTCTAATTAGTGTCTTCCAAGTACAAATCATCTTGTTTGAACTTAGTCTCAAAGAAGAGGTAGAAGAATACAAAAAATGTTAATGACTATTCATATGCTCTTGAAGTGAACCACCTTCATGCATGAACATTTTGAGGGACCAAATTTTCTTAGCACAAAAAGTGTGCTACTTCATAGAAAGTGTGCAGGTGTAATAATGCATTTAATTAAAAATATATTGAACTAAACCTGTGTTACTAAACTAATAGGCCTTTCCATGGGAAACCATAAAGTTCTTTGGGAAATCTGCCATGTTTTACTAAAGTTTTCAGTAAGTTCTATCAAAGCAGATTCATTTACTCAGGTTAGAAGAGCTTACAAAATGCCTGACCTTTAAAATCACTGTCCTTTGCCTCACTTACTGCAATGAATTTGTCTCAGGGACATTGTATTTAACCTTTTTATTTGCTACAAATCTGCAGTTGCAAATTCACATCAAAGACAATTTTTTTGCTCCATAAATTAATCCAATTTTTCAATGTTGAATATTCCATTCCCCACAGTAACTTGCTTGGTAGATGGCTTACCTGGAAAAGTGACTCTGAAAGGATTTTAGGAGACAAAATAGAAATCAGGGCACCTGAGTGCAGTGTGTATATGGTCTGTCATAGTCTGTGGTGTATTGCAGCACCTCCTGCTTTTCCACTGACATTCTACTGCAGGAAGTGATGCCTCCTTTGAAGGACTCAATGTGCATGTAACAGAATTTAGGTTTTTTCAAGGTGGGCAGGAGGAGCGTAATTTTTAGAACTTATGTATATATTGGAATGCAAAGAAATATTTTAAATTAAGAAATGCAATTTTACAGTTGAAATGCACACTTTCTAGTGTCTCTGTAGATGGAGAAGTCTGAAATCCTTGTTGTTTAGGTACAGAACCCTCTAGATCACTGCCAGTGCTGAAATAAATCAGATCAGAAGACTTCTACATGAAGAGAATGGGAAAAATAGAAAAGATTATGGGATTTTATACTTTGTCCCATGTTGGTGTTTAATGCATAAAAAATAGCAAACCAATTCAGAAGAGTGTTAATGTTTAAAACAGACTCAGAATTATTGTACTGGAGTGCCTACTTAAGATTTGGGAGGTGTACATAGCGTAATTTGCAACCAAGTAACCTTGAAAAGACCAAATTCACTTTTGTTAGTACTATTAACTGTCATTAAACATATTCACATGCCCGCTCATAAATAGTATTCATTATTTTCAAGATGTAAGATTTCTGTGTTCTGCTAAATTTCCCTGGTGTATTTAAAGCAGAAACAAAGGTTGGGATTTTTGTTTGTTACTTGTCTCATCTTGTGAATTCTCCTCACTCCTGCATTCATTGAGTTGTTGGGTGAATAGCTCATTAATGTGATTTCTATCTGTGTACAAAGGCACAGGGCAGAAGCACTGTTATGTAACAGCTTGAAAAGACACCTATAAATAACCTCCTTTAATAACCATAAATTTACATTAGAAAGGTAGATAAACTCTCGAGTGAAAACCATTTATTTTTATCTGATGCAGCTATTTCAAAATCTCAATGTTATCAGACTCATCCTGCATAAATTAGTGAGGTCTTGGGGTTTTATACCATCTGGGAAAGTCTTGCATATCGAATGGATTTATCCGATAGGAACAAGGATGTAAAGAGCTGCATTTCTCTGTGGGGACTCAGTTGTACCTGGTACACACTGGAAAACTCCCGGCAGCGTCCCTGGCAGATGAGGCTGTGCAAAGAAAGGCAGGCTTGGCTCTTATTTTACCCACTTTCTAAACACAAGTGCTCTTGTTTCAATAACCTGAACGAACTGAACCTCAATCAATTTTAAACATTCCTTCCTTGACACCAGTAACCGCCTGCCTTAATTTTGGACATTTTCTGAATTTATGCCTTTGGCCTAATACCTTGGAAGGAAGGAAAACCCTGGCAGGTTAACCAAAATGCTCAGTTTCATATTGCTGTCAGTCCATCACTACCCCTGTAGAAAGCAGTAGTAAGGCTGAGAGCATGTTCTCATCAAACCTTGCACAGGTGTATACAAAAGTCTGACACAGTAAATTGAACGGGATTACTGGTGGACAAAGTGATGCCTAACTGCAAAAGGACTCTTTCTGTACTCTGTAAGTCTCAAATACCCCTTGCGAGGTAATGCAGTGTAATGCCTCCTCTTACAGCTCAGTTTCTGCGGGCAGCAGGAGCAGCTGAGCAGAGACCTGGCCCCGAACGGCTCCGCGTGCAGCGGGTGCCAGGACCGACGCCAGGCTGCCTGGCTCTAGGGGCAGCCTGGCATAGTGGGAGGTGTCCCAGCCCATGGCAGGGGTGGGGAGGGACGGACTTGAAGGTCCCGCCCTACCCAAACCATTCCGGGATTCTCTGAGTGTTTTGCTGGCGCTAAGGGACACCAGCTGAAGTGCTGTTCCTCTGTTGTTGGTTTTTAGGTACCTTTTAATATATTGGATGCTTTACATACTTCTTTGACTGAAGTTCCTTTGGTGGAGATACTTTTCAAGGCTCTTCAGCTATGGGGGTGGAACCAGCAAGCAAATTAAGGAGGAAAAAAGCCCAGCAATGAAAGCCATTGAGCTGGTCAGTTGGGAAATATATGTACTTTGAGCTCAGTGATGGGTAAGACAGACAAGGGGAGCAGCAGCCTGCCAGGGAGGAAGGAAGCTAACCATCTTTCCCAGTGATTTTTGCAGGATACTGTTCTGCTCTACAGCATAAACACAGACACCATCAGTCAAAAAAAAGGAGACCCATCACTGTTACTCTGCTCTAACGTTACTATTCCCAGACCACCACCTTTGTCAACTCTATTGACTTGCCCTTTTCATCTCCTTCTCAGCATGTTGTAGGCAACTCCCCATTCTCTTCCCAACCAGAGCTGCATCCCTACAGGAACAGGCATTTCATGAAATGTATTACTAGTGCTTGTCAGTCATTCTTCAGCCTTTAAATCAAATATTATTTTATTTGAGAGGTGCGGGAGTGTGATAATGGAGAATGTTTTTCATCATTCTACTGGGTGAACCCTGATTATTTCAGCTTAATGAAACAGCTCTTACAAGTAAATTGTACCTAATGCATTCAGCTGCTGAGGCTTCACAGAGCTGGCCCTACACTGTTAACACACAAGTACAGACACACCTGCAGGGGTTAGGATTGCAGCTGGTTTGAGTCAGCCTCACCCAGTACACTTGAAAATAACCCTCCACACCTCATTACCTTACCATTTTGCTGAAGATTCACCTTCTAAGTTGAATTTATTCAGAGCTGGTTTTGTTGTTTGGGTTTGGGTTCTCTTGGGAGGGGTGTGTTCTTTTGCTTTGAAGATAACTGTTTAAAATATTTTAAATTACTCAGGCATTTAAAAATATGAAATGCCTGAAAATTAAGCCAGGTGTTTCTTGTCCAGATGGTCCTTAATCACTGTGCCATTCAAATACTTCCTTTTCTTGAACATGGATTTAAAAGTATTTCACTGTCAAGAGATCACCTAATAATATATTGATGCACATTTTTTCTAGCTGTATGAAAAATATATTTCCCTCAGAAATTGATAGATTTAAAAGAATTGATCAGAGTATGTGTCTGTCTGGTTCCTTGGCAGTGTTTTCAGATCTTCAGACCAACCAAGTGAGTTTGTAAAATCTTTCAGTAATTCTCTCCCTTTTAGTTTCATATTCCAGTAGAAACATGATCAGCACCTGGTGTTTTGTTATTTATTGCATGTATTTTGATTGCCTCTAAAATCTCTTGAAATTCTCCCACAAAACGCTCAGCTTCCTAGGGAACAACCATTTATTGTTTGCCTATCTCCCTCCTTAAGCAGCTCATTAAAGCACTCCCTCTTATCACTCTGTAATCGCATTCTTTGTGACCAAGACATTTCCATTTGTGTTCTTTATCAGACTTACTCGGGTGTACGTTGATATGCCTGTAAAATTACCTCAGATTTCTGGTGTGTTTATCCTGCTCCCATTCTCCAGCACACCAGGTAACCCTGAGAGGAGGTGTTTGCACTGTCTGTCCTGGGAGGAGGGGTGTGCTGACTCCTGTGGATCTCACAGCAGCCTGGAAATGGAAAGTGGAGCAGTGCAGCAACGCTGCTAAGTCAGCCCCTAATGTTTTAGTGACTCCTTCCTACCCCTGAGTCAGGGACTCCTCACAGAGCCCACACTGCACTGGCTGCCTCCCAGCTCACCCTCCTCTGGCCAAAAGAAATGCTAACACATTGCTGCAATGCATGACTTAATTCACTTGGTAATTTTACCATTTAATGGAAACTGCAGATTTGCTCATCAATGTCTCCTGCCTTACTCTGCTCTTAAAATTGCTCGGTATGCACTGAAAGATGCATTGGATGTTTGCTTGCAGTACTTCACTGTCATGTTTCATCAAAAAGCTTTAAGGCCCCAACTGCACCTTGCTGGTCCTTATGAAAATAAGTCTCAGAATTATTTGTTACTGGAAAATTATTGTTCTCACATTGAATACTCATCACCACCACTGCTGATGAGAGAAAGGAAATAAATTATGAGATTGCACACTCTGCTTTTAAAGCTAGGAAGTACTGGGATACAGACATTTCCTCACCTCATTCACAACACAGGATGCAAGATACTCACTATCTACCTCTTATTTACTCAGTTGTAATTGTACTAACTGTAAACACATTGTACTCTTTAGTCATGGGCAATTTTATCACATTCCTCCCTAATATCCTGGTCTTTACTGAACTTATCTTCCTAAGATGCCTACAAAGAAAGCTTCCAACTTCATTGAGAGAAATAATAAAGAAGATAAACAACCCTCAGTATTTTGGGGAGCAATTTAAAGTGCAAGAGCTTGATTTGCCAACACCTTCAACATTGCACATCTTTCTAGGCCCAGCTCCTATTAACTCAAATTAACTCAAAGTTCAGCTCTTCTCTAAATCAGACCATACAACTTCATGATAGTTAATCAGAAAATGAGTAATACACACACAGAAGCTGCAGGGAGAAGCGAACTGTCCAGCAGCACACATTCCTCTGGGATAGAAAGTGGAACAGCATTGCTGAGGTACTGATAAATAAAACACGAACTGAATAAATAGTGCAAAAAGTGCTCCTATGTAAAGAGAACATCCTGTATAAGTTTACTTGCTTAGAATAAATGAGAACTGGTTAACTTCAGTAATACCACCTAAATTAAAGCTGGGTAAATTCTTAGCTGGTGTCCCTGGACAGCAGGCTGATTTTCTGGGCAGGATTTAAGGATCTTTTAACCATCTCCAAAATGCTTGTGCCCTTCCTGAAATCCATTTTCCTGATACATATGTGTACCATGCCTCTGTCATAGGTAAGGACAAGCAGATCCTCCACACATGGAGCATCACTCATACAAGGAAATGCTGGGACAATTTGTTTTTTTCAGCCTGGAAAATCTTTGGGGTGACTTAATTGTGGCCTTCCAGTACCTTAAGGAGTTGACCAAAAAGATGGGGAGAGGCTATTTGCAAAGGCCTGGGGTGACAGGAAAAGGGAGAATGGCTTCAAACTGAAAGAGAGGGGTGTGAGAGTAGATGTTAAGAAGAAATTCCTCCCTGGCAGGGTGGGCAGGCCCTGGCACAGGGTGCCCAGAGCAGCTGTGGCTGCTCCTGGATCCCTGGCAGTGCCCAAGGCCAGGCTGGACAGGGCTTGGAGCACCCTGGGACAGTGGAAGGTGCCCAGGGCAGCGGTGGGAGTCGGTGCTTTAAGGTCTCTTCTAGCCAAAGCCATTCTGAGATGCTAAGACAATGAATGAACATAGCACAGCTGTTAGCACCAGTGTGCCCGGGGAACATGAAGGGGGCCAGGAAGGCCAATGGCACCTGGCTTGTTTCAGCACTGCTGCGGCAGCAGGACCAGGGCAGTGCCCGTCCCTCTGTGCTGGGCTCGGGTGAAGCCACGCTTCGAGTCCTGTGTTCAGCTTTTGTTACCCCACGACATTGAGGGGCTGGAGCCTGTGCGGGGAAGGGTCTGGAGCACGACTCCTATGAGATACTTGGGATGGCTGGTTAGGCCCGGAGAGAAGGAGGTTTTTCAAACAACCAGCGCCTCGCTATTGGCACCGCAGGAGCTCCCCTGAGGGAAGGCGGCGCGGCCCCGAGGGGGCGGAGGGCGGGGGGAGGCCCTGCCCCCGGGCCGCCCGGCCCGGCCCGGCCCGGCCTCGCGGCACCCGCGGCACCCGCCGTACCCGCGGCACCCGCGGCACCCGCGGCAGCCGCCGGCCTCGCGGCACCCGCCGGCCCCGCGGCACCCGCCGGCCCCGCGGCACCCGCGGCACCCGCCGTACCCGCCGGCCCCGCGGCACCCGCCGGCCCCGCGGCACCCGCGGCACCCGTCGGCCCCGCGGCACCCGCCGTACCCGCCGTACCCGCCGTACCCGCCGTACCCGCCGTACCCGCCGCACTGTCGCGCCCCTCACTGTCCTGCCGGCGCGCAGCATGGCTCCCCTCCTGCTCGGGGCGCTGCCTCTCCTCCTCCTCCTGCACCTCGCCGCCGCCTCCAAGCTCAACACCCCCAAGGTGCTGCTCCCTTTCACCCGCGGCACCCGCGTCAACTTCACGCTAGAGGCCAGCGATGGTTGCTACCAATGGTGAGTGCAGGTGCCGCCGCCCTTTGTCCGTTTCCTCCCCCGCCGGCACCTGCGGCGGCTCCTCGGCCCGCTGCGGGGCCTGACGGCTCTCGAGGCAGCCGAGTCCTCTCCCACCGCTTTTACCTCGCTGCGAGTGGGTTTGGGCGGCCCAGCAGTGCGGGAGCAGACATAGAGATCATCCCGAAGGGGACAGGTTGGTTATTTTCTGCAGTGGGGGTTAAACCCGCTGGAGAGGGGGCAGTGTCTGCAGGCCGGGCCCTGAGCAGAAAGTCCCTGCTTGTAAAGGAAGCTTCCCGCCATGGCTCCGTGCCCGACATGTGCCTCACAGCCCTGTGCACCGACCCACGCACCCCCACACACGTTCACCTGCTCCTCCTCGTACCCCACAGCCCCCAGCTGCTTCGCGCTGTACCCCCCCACACACTCCACCTGCTTCTCCACCTACGATGCCCACTCTGCCTGCACACCCCCCGTGTGCTCACCCTGCTGCCCCGCGCTCCCGCAGGGCCACCCCGCACACGGCCTCAGTGCCACCCCACACACCCCACACACAGCCTCAGTGCCACCCCACACACCCCACACACGGCCTCAGTGCCACCCCACACACCTCACACTCCCCACACACAGCCTCAGTGCCACCCCACACACCTCACACACCCCACACACGGCCTCAGTGCCACCCCACACACCCCACACACAGCCTCAGTGCCACCCCACACACCTCACACTCCCCACACACGGCCTCAGTGCCACCCCACACACCCCACACACGGCCTCAGTGCCACCCCGCACACGGCCTCAGGGCCACCCCACACACCCCACACACCTCACACACGGCCTCAGTGCCACCCCACACACCTCACACACCCCACACACAGCCTCAGTGCCACCCCACACACCACACACACACCCCACACACAGCCTCAGTGCCACCCCACACACCCCACACACGGCCTCAGTGCCACCCCACACACCCCACACACCCCACACACAGCCTCAGTGCCACCCCACACACCCCACACACGGCCTCAGTGCCACCCCACACACCCCACACACCCCACACACCCCACACACAGCCTCAGTGCCACCCCACACACCCCACACACGGCCTCAGTGCCACCCCACACACCCCACACACCCCACACACCCCACACACAGCCTCAGTGCCACCCCACACACCCCACACACGGCCTCAGTGCTACCCCACACACCCCACACACCCCACACACCCCACACACAGCCTCAGTGCCACCCCACACACCCCACACACGGCCTCAGTGCCACCCCACACACCCCACACATCCCACATACCACACACAGCCTCAGTGCCACCCCACGCACCCCACACACAGCCTCAGTACCACCCCACACACCCCACACACCTCAGACACCCCACAGACAGCTTCAGTGCCACCCCATACACGCCACACATCGCCTCAGTGCCACCCCACACACCCCACACACCTCACACACCCCACACACAGCCTCAGTGCCACCCCACACACCCTGCACACCCCACACACAGTCTCAGTGCCACCCCACACACCTCACACACGGCTTCAGTGCCACCCCACACACCCCACACACAGCCTCAGTGCCACCCCACACACCCCACACAGAGCCTCAGTGCCACCCCACACACCTCACACACGGCCTCAGTGCCACCCCACACACCCCACACACCTCACACACCCCACACACAGCCTCAGTGCCACCCCACACACCCGACACATCTCACACACCCCACACACAGCCTCAGTGCCACCCCACACACCCGACACACCTCACACACCCCACACATGGCCTCAGTGCCACCCCACACACCCCACAAACCTCACACACCCCACACACAGCCTCAGTGCCACCCCACACACCCCACACACAGCCTCAGTGCCACCCCACACACCCTGCACACCCCACACACAGTCTCAGTGCCACCCCACACCCCTCATACACCTCACACATCACCTCAGTGCCACCCCACACACCCCACACACCTCACACACCCCATACACCCCACACACAGCCTCAGTGCCACCCTGCACACCTCACACCCCCTACACACAGCCTTAGTGCCACCACACACACCCTGCACACCCCACACAGCCCACACACAGCCTCAGTGCCACCCCACACACCTCACACGCCCCACACACAGCCTCAGTGCCACCCCACACACCTCACACATCGCCTCAGTGCCACCCCACACACCCCGTACACCCCCCACACCCCACACACAGTCTCAGTGCCACCCCACACCCCACACACAGCCTCAGTGCCACCCCACACACCCCACACATCGCCTCAGTGCCACCCCACACACCACACACACAGCCTCAGTGCCACCCCACACACCCCACACATCGCCTCAGTGCCACCCCACACACCCCACACATCGCCTCAGTGCCACCCCACACACCCCACACACAGTCTCAGTGCCACCCCCACACCCCACACACAGCCTCAGTGCCACCCCCACACCCCACACACAGCCTCAGTGCCACCCCACACACCCCACACAGCCCACACACGCCCTCAGTGCCGCCCCGCACACCCCACACACCCCACACATCGCCTCAGTGCCACCCTGCACACCCCACACAGCCCACACACGCCCTCAGTGCTGCCCCGCACACCCATGGCCCCAGTCCCACGTGTGCAGGGACAGCACCCCGAAGTCGTGCTGCTGGTGTGGAAATACCCCTTCTCTTGCTGTAATGAATGTCCTGAGAGCTTTGAGCTCAGGTTGTGGACATAAAGGAGTCGTAGCTAAGTCGGGAGCCTCTCACTGCTGCTCTAAGGGTAGGTAACAGCACCTTAATACTTCACCTGGGAACAGTGAAGTGGAGTTTTAAAAGTGCAAGCTTTCCCGGTTTTCTCTGTTGAGCACATGGGATGTACTCCAGAAACTTCTGGCTGGGAGCCCCCTTCCTGCCTTGCACACAGGGGAGGACTGGGTGTTGTTGAGCACAGAGGCTGAGGGCAAATCCCACAGCATGGGCAGATTTAGAAAGCTCACAGTTGTCTTCATGTTAAACAAATGTTGCCAGCTCCTTGTCCTTTCTGTCGAGCTCTAGAATGGTAACTTAATCAGTAATGAGCAGGAGGTACCTGCTGAAAAAGAAGCAGCAGTTGAGGTATGTTTAGGATGATACTTCCATATGTGCCAGATGGATGCATGTAGCAGTTTTCAGTTGTTTTGCGTGTGACAGTTACTGAAATACATCTTAAAGGGCTGTATTTTCATTCTCTACGTTTCTTTGCTTGGTTGTTGTACATTTCTCATCTCTGGGCTGGGTACAACCCTTTGGTCTGTTACAGTTTATATATTTGATGATGCTTATGCAGAAGAGCAGTAATTAATTTTATCCAGAAGCCAACTAAATGAAAGTTATTAGATGAGCTGCTTGTGGTCATGTAATTTAATTTTTAATGGACGACTTTAGTGAAAATCTCATAACTGTGGGTTTTTTCTCTTTCCTTACTCGAGTTTTTGAAGGCTGCTGAGTCTTTAAAATGTTTTGGTTTGTGAGGTAAAGTACATTGCATAAAGCTGAACCCCAAAACTCATCAAAGCACTCGTAAAATCTGGAAGTATAGACTCCCTTTTCTGTTTGCCAGTGAGCTGTGAGATGATGCTGGGCTGGCTGCAGCCACTCCTGCACATGCCAGGTGCTATCCTGGCATGCTGTCAGAAGCATGGAAATCTTTGCTAATCTCACTGAAGTCTGCAAATGAAAAGATGCAAGATTGTTCTCCAGAGAAATACCATATTTGATCCACATTCATATCTCTAATGGAGGTGATTTTTGTGCACTTCAGAGCATGTTCTATTGGTGCTGTTTGCCAGTATGCAATGACTCATATCCCTCATGCAGACAGGCCTCAACATCCTTTTCCATCCTCTCCCTCTGCCCTTCAGAGATGAATTTTGGTTGAGAATTAAGGAAATTACACCTAATTCACCTTCCGTGTGCCGTCATCTTCTGCGGCTTGTAAATGGGCATTTATTCACTTCTGCTTTGCAAGACCTGGCAGGATGTGGGTTGTGAAACTCGACGTGTGCTCAGCAAACCCTCCTGAGGAAGCAGGAGCCATGTGTGTGCCTGAGCAGATGCAGCAGTTGCATCTGGGGCTCTCTCCCTCTGCATCCATGTCCCCGCAGGCCTGGAACTGTGGGGGGATAGAAGGAAATGTGTCTGGAGGAGCAGCAGCACAGCCATTTGCTGACAGAGTTCTGTGCTTCCTGTTGGAAGGAGCTGTTACTGGAGAGGGGCTGTCGAACTGAACAAGTTAGGAAGTACCAAATGCAATGGCTTGGGATGGAGTAGTGACTCTTCCTCACATTTGGGAAATGATAGGTGTGTTTGCGTGCATGAAAGCAGGGATTTGAATGGAAATGGTCAGATTCAGGCCCTCTGTGTCTGGAGAGGGGACTGGGGGTTTGGAATATGGGAGATTGTGGGGTTAGAGGTGGCCTAGGAGAGCTGTTCTGGTTGTACAGCAGCATCTGAAAGCTGCTTGACACCTTTTGAAGGTCTGCATTACTCATCTCAAGCATTCAGAATTCAAAGGCAAGTGTCCAATTTCCTGAAAGATCAGTCTATAGCATGATGTGACCTTACTTTTTCCCAGTTTCCCTTTCAGCCTTCAAGTTTACCTCTGAAAGTAGGATATTTTCAAAGTGATTGTAGAGGTGTCTGAGAATTGCACTGATTGAGAAGGAAAAGGTCAAGTTCTGTCATCATCCCAGCAGACTAGGAGTAATGGTAAAGTTACAAGCCTGGCTCTAAAGTATTTTCTGGTTTTCAAGATGCTCATGCCTTCTGGAGTTTGGCTTGCCTTTATATTAAAATTATTTTTTGGGAAAAGCTTTGTTTTCAAAGCACACGGTGTTTCCATCTGTTAATATTGTACATGGTACTATTTTCAGGCATAGAATACAGTCTGTGTAGATATATTTAGCATTTATATTGCATCTGTATTTGTCTTTTAACTACCTTAATCCATAAATTACACCTGAAAGAATGAAAACATTCAAAAGCAGAATTTTCTCCTTGTAACCTGCTATACCATAATAACATTTTCTGGGGGAGGATGGGAACACACACAGAAAACCCATTTCCCCCTAAGGTACACTCTATGGCTAGGTATTTGTAGCAGAAATTATCTGCAGTATACAAATATGTTTACATATTTCATTATTTCATGGAGTGTAGAATTGAGATACATGGTGAAGGCTGGTGGAAATGAAGAGGAGTTTATTTCCACCTTAATGAAAGGTTTGTGTGTGCTACTGAAGCCCTCACTGAGGGGGTTGTATTGAGGTAATTGCCATGGGAGAGGAGCTGGTGGCACAGTGGTAAAGGGAGAGGTGCAGTGGCCGAGTGGTGTTGGAGCTGTGGGATGCACAGGTACTTCCAGAGAGCCCAAACCCACTGCACAGTGCTGCTGTCACAGTAGTTGGCTGGCAGAGCGCATTTTCCAGCTCCTTACCTTGTCGTGTTTTTGTTGTAGATTGATCTGACTTCTCCATGTGCTGGCTTGTGTGTTTTTAAAAATCTGTATCAGTAGTGTTGTTCATTGAGATCTCTTGCTTTGCTCTAAGACCAATAGTCTCATCCCTGGTAATGAGGGATTTTACTCATTAAAAATGAGTTTCCTCATTTTTGTGGCATGTTTCCTGGATCACCTGCTTCACCACAGGTCTAAAAACACCTGTCTGACTGTCATTGAAAAATGTTTTGTGTGAGATACTGTTAACTTCCATATTGTGAAGTGACATCTTAAATAATGTTTGTTATCCCCCTCTCTGCTTCTCACCTGCTCTGCATTTCCCTCTTGTAAGGCATTGCAGTGGGCAGCAGGATGTTCTCCCTCTCCCTGACTCACCTGGCTGTGCTTTCCCAGCAGGGCTTCAAGCTCTTGCAAGTGCCAGCAGGAGCTCAGAATTGGTTTGAAGTGTGGTAGGTGGTAAAGTGAGAGGAGCTGTGCTGCTGTGGCTCAGGTGTGTGTGTTACCTGAGAGCTTTGGCTCAGAACCAGAGCAGGAGGTGTGAGTCTGTAGCAGAAGTGTTCTGACAGAGCCCAGGAGGAACAAGAAATAATGTTGTTTCTCTTAGCTGATGTGTGAATATCAGTGCAAGTTTACTGTTGAAAAAAGCTTTTTCTCAGTCTGAGCATCACCTGCCTGCTAAGGCAGACAGAAGGATTAGGGACTTGTTGATTTTGGGCAACATTTCATTGCTGAACACCCATAAAATAAATGTTTTAGACTTTTGCTCATTTTTCAGTCCCAAGAGTGACTATATGATGTCCCCAGTGTATTGGTCAGTCCAGTCTTCCCAAATTCTTGGAGACTTCTACTGCCCAGTTTCCCTCTGACCGCACACCCGCCCAAATGCCAGATAAAATTCTAAAAGATCAGATCAACTGACAGTCGTGGTGCAGCTCCACAGAGGTGGATTTTTTGCTGACTCAATCAGCTGAGTTTAGTCTGAAGAGCTGACAGAACAGTATAAAACACTGGAGCAATAAGAATCAACAGAGAATTGCCAGGGAGAGAAACAGGAATAAGTGCCTGATCTTTGAACCAGCTGATAAATAAATGAAGTATAATCTAGTGGGGTATGGATTGACATGTGGCGTTACAGAACAGTCAGTGAAGAGCACTGGCCTGGGTTTGGGTAGATGTGTGGATACAGTCTTGGCGCATGGCTCTGTGTCTGGGGCCCTGGAGGGGGATGGAAATGGTGAATGAAGCAGAAATTGACAAGAGGACTGGCAGCCTCTTTGCCGGTGCCATTCATTCCTCAGCAAGTAGGATTTTTCTCTGAGGAAAATACAAATTGGGGACTTTTGTGAGCTTTTTTTTCCCTTCCCTCCTCAGTCTTCTTTCAAGTCCTTCCTCCCTGCCTTGCTGTTTCTTACAGGCGCTGTCTTGGGATCCAGAGCAAGTGCCAGAAATGCTTCCCATTGCTGGCTTCTCAGGATCTAATTTTGCCTTCTGACAAGCCCAGCTCTCAATGTCACACACAGACACGCTGCTGAAGAGCTGCTGTAGTTGGCAGAGGATATAAATTGTGGGTTTTGTCACTTAAAGCTGAAATTTCTTTTTCTTGCCCATCAAGGACCCAGTAGTGATCCCAGTGCAGTGCCGCTGTAATCCCCGGCCTGGCTGATTAATGCCTTTGCCTCTCTGTGCTTGGCCCTGCATCCAGGTAGCTGTAAACAGAATGTGCTTCTGATACTGCTGAATGATACAGGAGTCATCAGATACTTCCCATGTTCTGCTGGAAAAAACACTACTCGTGCAGATTGTTTTTAAATATAAATCCGTATGAAACCAAGCCTTAGAAAGGCCCACTTGAGTAAAATTTGTATTTAAAAAAAGACATTCAGCTGATATTCTACCTCCTAAACTATTGCTAGAAGCCAAATAGTGTATCATCTCAGCTTCTCTGCTGCAGTGACTGGCTTTTAGCTGTAAAAGCTTGAAAGTTCTTTTAAAATTGGGGAGTGTATGTATGTTTACAGTTAAAATTTAATTTTTGTTGATCTTTGTTCCTCCCTTTTCCTAGTCTGAAAAGTATCCTGTAATTAGGTTCCATTTTACAACACTGCTATTAGTGCAAACCACAGTGGTTTTGTATTACAATTCATAGCCAGATATTAAAAGAACAAATACAAACCACAGTGACACCCCTGTTGTGTTGTAAACACAATCAATACCAGACTGCAAGAATGCAAAATCCTCAAATTAATAACAAAAAAATCTAATGGCAGAGAGTATTAAGCAGTGTAAAGAGCTAAATAAAAGTCCGTTTCCTACATATAATACTTATTTAAAAATACCTGCATGCAGACTAAGTCAAATGCACATGCTTAGCTTCAAAAGCCAACCAAACAAGTACAGGAAAAGCCTTACTTGTTGTGAATGCTTATATTGTTTAAAGAAACTTGCTAAATGTTGGAAAACTGTTTCATGGTTGCCTGAGAACAACAGAACAGCAGGAAAATAACTAATTGCTCACTTTTCATCTCTAAAACATATTTTAATTTTTTAGAGTAAACCTGTGTGCTATTAATACAGAAGATCATATTATTTTAGAAACAGTGTAATCCCTATAAAATATATGCACATATTTGTGTACATTGTTTAGGTATATAGACTAGATCTAAACAAACAATTTTCAGGTTTAAGCTTTTAATTGGTGTTTAAATTGCCCATTGCATACTGCTGTGGGCTGTTTTTTCCTTGATCAGATGAAGTACTTTGAAATTCTGGGTCAGCAGTTGATACTGTCGTTTCAAAATCCTCTAAAACTACTCCTTATGTAAGCAAAGTACTGTTGGGAGCTTAAGGTTCGAAACAGGATTTGCAGTTTTATTGCAGTGGCTGTGAGCAGAGGCCCGTGCTCACCTGGGCTGCAGCTGTTAACTCTCAGATAATTGAGTGCTGTGTGATGTGTTGTTTTTCCATAGATACGATTTTAGTTAAGGAGAAATTCAGGTTTTTGCTGGTGTAGATTTGTTGTTTGTGCCAGTAAGAGAAGGAGGTGAAACTGAATCTGGGGACTCAGTTATACATGACAGCGCTGTTTGTTTGGAACTCCCATCCTGCTCCTTGCTGGGTTAGAGAATTTTCCCCACACATCCCAGGTAGGCTTTTTTGTACATCTTCCAGAAAAAAGTCCAAACCATCCAGCTTCCCCAAATTACCAGGGGGTAATCCAGTGCCCGGTTTAGGTTGCATTTACTAGATAGCACAGCTGTCTGCTCTAAAAGTTTTCATCAGAGCTGCTGTTATCATCCGGAGAAGCAATTCCCAGCAGCTTTGTCACCCATCAGTGCTTGCTTTCATTGTTTTAATCCTTCAAAGGGCCCTTGTGAGCGGATCCCGGGCACACAGCAGGGGCTGTTTCGGGGCTGCGTTCCCGAGCAGCTCCCGGTGCTGCCTCTCTCCCTCCCTGCCCGGCTCCGGGCTGTGAGCACGGCCGTGGAGCAGCAGCTGGGACCGGCCCCGGCACAGCCCGGGCACGGGGCTGAAGGTCCGGAGTGACTAGCAAGGGCTTTGGCTGCTGCAACATTTCACTGGCTCTGCAGTTACCCCTCAGATGTGTAGTGCTGCTAGCTCAGATTTACTTTCAAGAGGCTTGGTTTTCAATAACTCTTCAACTTTTGTTGTTGTTTTATCTTGACGGTTTTGGTACGCTGGAAGGGAGAGCTGGGCTCCATTCAGTAATGCCCTGACCTGCTCCATGGGTTTAGGGGAAAGTTGATTGATTCCGTGGTGGAGAGAATGCTGAGCTTGCCTGCCCTGCCTCTGGTCTGGGCTTTCCCCGTCCTCAGCCCACGCTTGCCTTGGCTGGTGTCCTTGAGGAGCTGCTGCCATCCACTCTTCCCAAAGCCAGCTGCTGACCACGCAGCACGTCCCAGGTGAATTGCTGGGGCGGCTTTGAAGGCAGAGCTGTGATCCGTGTGCTGACGGCTCCCCATCCGCAGGTCCTCCACGCGGCCAGAGGTGGCGAGCATCGAGCCGCTGGGGCCCGAAGGCTGCCGCTGCTCACGGAGAGCGCTGGTCCAGGCGCGCTCCTCGCAGCCCACGCGCCTCACCACCATCATCTCTGCCGAGGACACACGTGAGTATGAGCAAACCGCTGCTTCCCGTGGGCATCCTGCCGTGCTCCGGGAGCAAAGCTGAGATCTAGCGGTGCACAGGCACATTTCACTTCCTATGTGCAGTCATTTTAGACTTTCCATTGCCGTGGGTTTTACCTTCTGTTTGCCTTAGATAAGTGTTAATGATTTTAATGATACACCCAGGAAAAAGGTAATTCTTAAAACCTCCACCCCCTAAAATCCACAAATAGAGGGGTGACTGAAATATAAAAAAGTGTTTAATAAAAATGACTAGCACAAATTCAGATACTTCGCATTTGAAAAGCTGGAAGTTGCTTTTGTGTCTGTCATACAATATACCTGGTTAGTTTTTATAGTGACAGAGAGGCAAAACCAGATGGCCAATTAAATGCCGTGCAGTCACTAACTGAAGGAGTTTATGGGCATTTATTGTCTGTGGGTAAAAGGCATTAATTTCTCTGGGACATGAGAGCACTGTAGCAACTCTGCATAAGCACTCCCAGACAACACCTGTACCTGTCAGTGTAGATGGAAATCAGAGTTTCTGCAGATTTATTCTGCAGTTCAGTGAGGAAGGGAACTGTTTTTCTTGCTTTCTGAGCCACCGTTTGACCACGAGTTTCTTCATGGAGGTCACGACCAAGTTTCAGTTCCTCCAGTGTCAGTGTCTTGTGTCACTGGCTAAATTTGAGGTGCATCTTGACTTATTGTTGTTCTTGATGAGCACATCCAGTGTTGTGCTTTCTTGTGCTCTTTCTGATGTCTCTTCAAGTGACTGGACAAGTGCTTCGCTGTGATGCCATCGTTGATTTAATTCATGGCATTCAAGTTGTGTCCACAACAAGAGAGCTCTACCTTGAGGATTCACCACTGGAGCTCAAAATTCATGCTTTGGATTCAGAAGGTAAGAGATCTGCTTGTAGGAAATTAAATATATATTGGAAGTTCTAACTGTCTGATACATGCACTAGCTTTATTTGTCACACTGTTGATTGTTTGAAGCGAAGTGGAGAATTTTAAGGAGTTTCTCTGGATAATACATTGTGAAGTTGTCTGTTCTTTTTTTTTTTTTTTCTTTTGAGCTGAAGTAGTCTAAAGAATTTTGCAGAAGGACTGTTTTTGTGAACAGTCAGGTATCTGACAGGAGGTTCAGAGGTGATGTTTGAGATCAACCACCTATTGCTCAATCCGTTTAATTACTATACAAACACTCACTTTTGGGACACACCATTTAGGCTCATAAGAGTCAGTGCATTTGTGAATGTATTGTTATTTAATAAAAGCAGAAAACTTCTGCTTTTTGTAGCATCAGAAAAAGAGCCATGATCTGGTAAGAACTCCATGCTTACAAAAATCAAGTTTTGTGCATACATAGCACTCAAAGCAAGGGATTTTTAGGACAACTACTGAAGGGAAATAATGTGTCAAGCTGCTATAAAAGGTGGAATTAATTGTTTTGGTTACTGTGCCCATCCCACCTGTGTTTGTAAACCATGAATGTCAGGTGAAGTATGGTAATATGTTAATAATGAAAAGTAAATTTGTTTTTATCGTATATGTAGTGCTGGATTCGTGGCTTGGTGTTGTGCAAACTCAAGGGTACTTCATGGTTCTTCTTGTAGGGATAAAATAGAGAAATTTCCCAAGAAAATAAGCCATGGTTTATGTTCCAGGAAGACTCTATGCTCGTCCTCTATTTTTGTTTTATTCTGGTTGTTTGATTTGTAGGAAACACTTTCAGCACTTTGGCAGGGTTGGTGTTTGACTGGACAGTGGTGAATGACCCAGAGGCTGATGGCTTCTCAGACTCCCACAACGCTCTACGGTAAAGTCATTTCCTTTGGTCTCAAAAGTTTGCTCAGTCTGATGCATAAAAAATACTTCCCCACATTTAGGCAGTTTACTGAACTGGTGCCTAAAATTATAATGTTAAGGGTTAGTTGTTTCAGGTTGCGTTTTTTTAACCTACTTGACAGCCTGGGCACTTTGTTATCTGTTTAGTTTAACTGATGGCATTAGTGAGCAGCTCTGGTAGCTCTGATGCAATAATCAGAAATAAACAGATGCAGTTGTTGATCTTGCTGAAACATCTCATGCAAAAGGAAGATTTACCAGTAAGATTGTTATCTCAGGATTTCAGCAGAGTTTTATTTTAAGCTTTTTAAGGAAGAAAAGTCCCCTGCCATTTCAGAAAGGAGGTCTCCTAACCTTAAGAGTTTCAGGTGTCAGTGGACACTTAGTTCTGGTGTTGAAATAGGAGGAGTCCTTGTTGGCATACCAGTTCTCCTACAGAGCAGAATTGTTAACAGCCAACTTCCATCCTCAAACTGACACTCCAAATATGCTGCAAGTGGAGTGGGGGGAGCCAGCAAGACTTTGCTCCTGGGCAAACACAAACTGAGTTTGCAGCCTTAGAGAAGCAGCATGGGCTGGGGAAAGCCTGCTAAGCCCATAATACACCTGAAGGTGCAGGTAAGGTACGAGTGAGAGCCAGAATGAATTGCTTAGTGGGACTGGATATCCCAAGTCCTGGTACATATGGAGCTTTTTTTTGCAGTATAACTGTTTGCTGATGTGATTTTAACCAAACGAATATTTATATATACTCTACTGTTAGCATAACTATGATACCATAAAAACGTTCTATAGGTGGTACAGCTTTGCAAAATAAATCATAAATTGTCATGAATATGTTAATATCCATAACGGTTCTCCATATGGCTCTACTGTTTTTCTCTGAAAGTTCACATGAAGCCAAGCAGATCATGTGCATACAGAAGGTGACACCCTGTAAAACATGCTCCTCTTTCCAAAATTTCCTGTCATTTGCCCATTCATGGCAAATTCCTTCCCTCTCTTTTGCCGCTTTTCACTGAAATTTCTAACAGTTACTACAAGTTTTCTGCTTGTAGATGATTTTCATAGTCATTTGTTAAATACATCCTGGCTTCTTGAGGGAGGTCAGAGTTACGTTCTGGGTTTGTTGAGCTGTTGCTTTTATAAACACAAGCTTTGGGTCTTGCACATCAGTTCTTCTACAATGTAGAGAGTTTTTGCAGTCTCATCTACTGAACAAACTGGAGGGGTCATTGTAGACAACATGTGCAGTCTTGTGATAGCTCACAAGCAAGCTTCAGACAAACTTATCTGTCACAGAAATTAGCTGCAGATACCTCAAAGAATGAGTAAAATTTGGATATCTGGTCCTAGGCAAATATCTTAAATTGGCTTAAAAATGGAAGTGGCTGGGAGTAGATGCTGGTGGTGTTTCTCTGTGGGTTTACAAAGGTTGGTTAACAATTTTCTGTTCACTTTGTGATTCACCTTTCAGTATACTCAAGTTCTTAGAATCCACTTACATCCCACCTTCCTATATATTGGAAATGGAAAAAGTTGCCAAGCAAGGAGATACCATTCTGGTGTCTGGAATGAAAACAGGAAGTTCTAAATTAAAGGCAAGACTTCAGGAAAGCATCTACAAGGTAAGATTTCTGAATGTCAGAGGGGAAGATGGATTTCTGAATGTATGAATGAGCATCTGTTTTTCTGTTGTCTCCAAAATGATCTTCATATTGACATGAATTTTTTCTTCATTCTTGCACTGTATGCACAGAGCAGATCTCTGTACCATTCTCTGTCCCTTGCATTGCCCTGTTGTGACAAAAGTGGAGATGAAACTAAAGAGCCAGTTGCAGCAAATAAATTTTTCACTTCCAGAGTCTAAGTTCCTGCTGCACAGTCTGTATCAAATAAATGAATTGCTTTTAATGTGGTTACTTTTCTTTCCCCCTCTCTCAACAGGATGTACATCCTGCAGAAGTCAAATTGCTTATTTTGGAAAACATACTTTTAAATCCAGCATATGACATTTATCTTCTGGTAGGAACATCAATTCAGTACGGAGTTCAGAAACTGAGGCAAGGGAAGATCACAGGTTTGTTCTATTCTCATTTATTTTTATTTTTTAATGCTTTGTGTGAATTTTTAACTGCTGAGAAATTTTTAATTGTGTTTAAACTACTTTGTTAATGTTTAATACTGTTTTCCTAAGGCACACAGTGATACAGCTGTTTAGTTCTTTCAGTCAAAAAATTGTGACTGTTAAGAGTATACTCTTGCAGATTTGTCAAGGATGTATAGACAAGGGTAACTTAAAATGGGAGCTAACACTGTCATTTTAGATGTTGACAATCACTAAGGAATTGATCGACTTTCTTACTTAAATAAAATCTAGATTAGTAACTTTTCTAACAGAAAATGTTTTATTGGCAAATGGATTTGCTCCACAAAGTGAAGCCTTTATAAATGTGGGTTAGCTGGTTTTATGTCCATTTCAAAATGCAGTGCCTTGAGTTTTCTCTCCTTTTTTCCCTTTTGTCTTTTTTTTCTTTTGAAGCTGGAAATGAGTTGAATGTTAGGTCTAAATACTGAGGTGATATTAATTGGGAATTGCAGTTTCACAGACATGAAATTTGCCAAGAAGCTCGTTTTGTGTGTGTGATATGAGGACAGAAGTGCTATTTTTACAAGACACTAGAAATATTGATTTAATATGTGCACTAGGCATCAATAAAAAATAATCAGCAATAATTAGCAGCAGCTAAACACTGCCACACCTGTTTTTATTGTTTCCTATGTTTTGTTTCACGTCCAGAGATAGCAATGCCATCAGACCAGTATGGGCTGCAGCTCCAGAACAACATCCTCCATCCCAAGGGAGATCCCTCCCGGCCAGTTGCCAAGCTGGACCAGGCAACATCCACTGTGACTGCGTTGCAGCAGGGCCAAACCAACCTCATCCTGGTGCACAAGAGTATCCTTCCTTGGGAATGCTTCTCCAGCCACCACTCTGTGGCAGGAGACAAGCTTTCCACCCTTGGCAACACAGAAAGATCAAGTTATCCTCATTTGTATCGAGAGTCTGGAAATCAGGAGCCGTGGAAAGCAGCGCTGCTGTGAATTCAGTCTCAGCAGAGCTGTCTGATGCCTTGGAATGCTTTAGCAAATTAGGTTGGCAAAAGATCAGTTAAATCATGTCTGTTCCCCTCAGTCACTGTAGAAATGTATGTGGCTTTATTTAATTTTTATATTTCAATCATTATATTCTCTAGTGAGATCTCTCCAAAGTGCTCACTGTTGTTGTAGATGTTGGATGTGCTTACCACACACTGTCTTGCAGTGGGGATAATGTTTATTTGCAGTGTACACTTAAGCTTTAAAAGAGGCATGAGGAGTCCCAGGAGAATGCTGATCCTGACTTGTGCTGAACCACGTGTTCCTTGACTGAGCCTTCAGGTATCCGCATGCAGGGGGTGTCCAGGCTGCCCAACAGCACTGTCTACGTGGTAGCTCCTGCATATTTGGGTTGGTATTGCTGCAGTCTTCCCGATTGCATAATGCAGTTTCTGGCCTTGTTTCTGTGATTTCCGTGCTCTGTCTCCACGCTTCTGTTCAGTGTTAGTTTTCACAGAAAAGCAATTTTATTCATAAAAGTGGCTCAATGTGAAATAGGTTTTATGTACTTTCTTTTATCTCTGTAGTCAGCAGTTTAAAATAATGAATGTTCATCTGCAGAGTGTGGGCACCAGAAGCAAAATGCTTTTCTCCATTAGATAAAGAGGCTGCTGGTTTGTGCTGTTCAATATTTCTTGTTTTGCAGGATTTACAGTTCATCCAGGTGACAGATGGGTCCTGGAAACGGGCAGACTTTATGAAATTACAGTTGACGTATATGATAAATCAAGCAATAAGGTGTATTTATCTGATGTAAGTTGAAATGTGTAGATATTTTTCAGTGACTGTCTCCTAAATCCTGACTTGCTTTGGAATTATTTGAGTGATTTCTTATTTACATTGAGACAGGACAATGCAAAGCTAGTTGTTTCTTGCCTCTTCATTTTTCCATTTGTTCTGTTGTTGTTACTTTTAAAAAATAAAGCACTCCAGGTGATTAATGTGAAATTATTGGAGTCTGAAGTGCTCTAGAAAAAAAATGGAAGTTGGACAATGTCTTTCAGGTTGGATGGTGCTTGGAGCAACCTTAAATCATCCACTGCCACTCCTGCCATGGGCAGGGACACCTTCTACTGTCCCAGGGTGCTCCAAGCCCTGTCCAGCCTGGCCTTGGACACTGCCAGGGATCCAGGGGCAGCCACAGCTGCTCTGGGCAGCCTGTGCCAGGGCCTGCCCACCCTCCCAGGGAAGAGCTTCTTCCTTTATTCTATATACTAGGTACCAAATACACGTAGTTCTTAAAAAACTGCAAAGGAAATGAAATTTAAATAATTCAGTTGCAACAAGAAAAATTTTATTAAATTATTGCTTTTGAGAGTATTGGAGCTAGGGGAATATTATTTTATTTGCTCATAATTGCTCTTTGGGGTACAGATCTGAGTTTGAGCTAGAGCTCAGTAGTGTGCCTTTGAGACAGTATACTCATGTATTCTTTTGTGTTGAAGAAGGAAAAAAATTAGAAAAATACTGTAGAATATGAATTATTTAGTGGTATAAATATGGGTACTTTAATGTTAAATTATGTGTTGCTGATAATACAAAAAGAAACTTTCTGTGGAGTTAATGTTGTCTCTAAAGGTAAAATCTTACTGCAAGACTGAAACTTCCATAGGGAGAGTTCTAATCATTTTCAGCAGCATGTCTTTGAACTGTGTTATTAAACAGTGGTTTGCTCACTGACTTGTTGTATGTTTAGGGCTTTCTGTCCTCCACTGATGTCAGTCACCTGTGGCAATTTCTATTTCATGTTTTGGTTTTAGAATATCCGAATTGCAACAGAGCTGTCCAAAGAACACTTTGAGGTGCTGCAGTCCTCTCTGAATGGGTCCTATCATTATGTGATGGCTGTAAAGGCAGGTCAGACCACGATTGATGCTGCACTGACATCAATAGTTGATCAGGTGTGTCTTTGTGAAAACTCCTCTGCTTCGCTGGTAGGCCTAAAAATAATTGAGCTGTGCAGTAGTGACTTCCTAGCAAAAGGAAACTTAAGAATTACACGGCTCTCAGCTGTCTTTGTTTGAACAGATTAAGAACCAAATTCTGAAATCCTTTCTTCATGAGCACTGTCAATTGAGTCAACAGAGGATTTGCTTAAATTAAAGACTGTGGGATTTTGCTCCCGAGCATGTGGCAAACTCCTGTTAAGGCAGTGGTGCACAGCACTGATTTCCTTTCTTGTGGCAGATCCTTGTGCTGGGCAAGGGGCCTCTCACAGGCTTAGGGAATTTTACACTTTATTGTGGTAGGATCATCACTCATACTCTGACCTTGTTCTGCAGTCAGTTACATTGGGGAAGTTTGCTATCAATTGGTAAGTGACCTTAAACTCTGGAATGACAATTTGCCAAATGTATCAGCCTGCACATTTCTCCAAATTAATATTCATTAACTTTCTGCTGGTTGGGCAGGCTGCTGAATGTATGGCTTACTAGGGCACGTGGTGTGGAAGTGAGTTGCTTTTGCTTGAAAATTCAACACTTCAACCCATTTGGTGTGAAATCATTTTAGTGATTCCTTGAGCAGGATTTAGTAGCTCCTTCAATGTGATAAGCCTCAGTCATTTTCTGTGTGAGACATGTTCTCTTCAGTGGAAGAGCATCCCCTGAGAGTTTTTTTTCCCTCAGAACTGCAGTAACAGTGTGTTGTGCCAGAGGGTTGTGGCACTGCAGTGACAGCAGTGCTGTGAAGGCCAGTGTTTGGGGGAGCTGAGCAATGTCTCTTTCAGGCTGAATTTTGTACACAGTGGGATGAGCAAAGAGTAAATACAGGCTTTGAGCCTCCAGATTGGGTCTCCAAGTGAGGTCTCAAAATAGGAGCAGTGAAAGAGTGTATTTCTTCTTGCCCTTTAAATTAATGTGGGCACCTGGGTCTTCATAGCAATAACACTCATTTGATACAGTGGCACACCTTGCTGCCAGGAGCTATTTGCTCACTAGGAGCTCTGTTCATAAGTGGTCCTAAATAGTTTTCCTTCCTCTCTGAGGTGTTGTCAAGGACTTGTCTGTACCTAAGGACTAAACATTAACTCCGGGAAGCTCTGTGGTGCCATTTATAATACTGTGCTTTTGCACTTTGCAGGATGGAGGTGTTCATACCTTACCTGTTCCAGTGCGAAACCAGCAGGATGTGGAGATCTGTGTTCCAATATTTCTTGTACCCAGCATTCTGATGTTTCCTTGGCAGCCAAAAGCAGGAGTCTACCAGTACACCATCCAGGTATGCCAAAGAAGTACCCAGCTGCAGGGAGTGTAACTCAGGCAGGCACACAGAGGCCTGACACCACTGAGCTAGGGTTGACTTTGGATACTTCAGGCACAGTGGCATCCAAAATGTAACGTGGAGGAACTTCATGGGATGTTAGTTACAGGAGTTAATATACAGTTTTTAAAAAGCACCAAGAAACCAACAAACATAAAAACCCCACTGACTTCTACCTCTTCCCTTCCTCTCTCCCTCACACACGCACCACGTACCTATGCCTGGAATGGTTTGGAATTCCAGGAGCATCCTATATGCAAAGATCCACAGCAATCATTAGAGGCTGCCCTTTGCTGGCAAGGATGGGAAATATGAATGGGAGTGTGAAGTGACTGCAAAAAGGGGAATGGCAAGATTAATTAGCAGCACTCTGCCAGCCTTGGACATCAGTATTCCTCACTGGCCACACACCTCGCGCTCCTAATACAAAGTTCCAGGGAGGCAAAGGCCACAGCTCATTTACAGAAGGGATGGTTTCCATATTTACTAGGTGTGTCTTTGCTCCCAAGCTGTCAGTTATTCCTTACGCTTCATGAAGCAAATGGTTTGTGTTCCAGTATCCAGTATCTCCAGTCTAAGCAGGGAAAAGAAAGTTGTTGCTTTCTCAGCCCAGACTCTTACCCAGGCCAGTGATACTCAGACCCTGCACTCAGGTGTTGCATGCACAACTCCTATCTCTCCCTTTTAGCATAAAGTAGTGCTCAGTCTTGGATCTGTGTTAAGTAAACTATATCCAAATAGGCAGCAGGACACTTGGTGCCAGGCTCTTCTCCCAGGTAACAAGGGTTAGGATGAGAGAAAACGTCCTCACATTTAGATTGGATATTAGACAAAATTTTTTCACAGGAAGAGTTGTCAAGCTCTGGCACAGGCTGCCCAGGGCAGTGGTGGAGTCACCGTCCCTGGAAGAGGGCTCAAAAATTGTGGGGTGTGGCACCTGAGGACTGCAAAGAAGTGGTTCAGTTGTGGACTTGATAATCTCAGAGGTCTTTTGCAGCTTACTGATTCAGTGACTCCATGGAGAGGGTCAGTCTCACAGGATTAAACTGCATTCTCCAGTGTAAATCTAAGGACAGCTACATTGAGTTAAGCCCTGCATCTCTACTTGTCTGTTCTGTGGGATTAGTTTGGTTTACTTCATGCTATTCCTGACCACACCAGCAGAGTGTGGTAAAAATTCTTAGTACTAAATCTGCATTTTCAGTACTTCATAATTCTGCTGGAGTTTTCCCAGTAAGGGAAAGGAAATGTGGTTTTGTTTCCTACCTCTTTCACAGTTCTAGTCTCACTTTATCTTGCATATATAAATGAAGTATTTCACTAGAGAACATTCCTTCATGGTACTGCAATAATTGTCTCGCTGTTCTTACTTTACTCTGATTTTTTTCTATAAAAACATAGAAACTTTTTTCTCCCAAAATTTAAATTTTGCTGAAACTGAGACCTTTCTTCTGGTCTCTAGATCCCACAATACCACTGGTCAACAGCATACACACAGCTCAACTGTTCCTGCCTCTGCATCAGAGTTTGCCTCCCACTCCATAGCTTCAGTCAGGCTATTTCAAATGGGTGAATAAAGTTTTTCTGAAAATAAATTGAAAGGGATTTTTGGGTCTAGCCAAATTCTGTTTATAGCTGAAGTAACTCCCTCCAGATGGTATCAGAATGCCTGGCAGGTTTTCCTTTGGCAGCTGTCTGGTTTGTTGGGGGTTGCTTTGTTCATATTTGTGCTAATGAGATGGTTTCTGTTGCCTTCCTTTGGTGCATGCATGAGAGCTGCAGTGCCAGCTGTGTGAGGCTGAGCACGTGGAGGTTCCTGGGGAGGGCATTGCTCCCAGGTAGCAGTGTGGAGCTCCCTGCCAGGCTCTGCGTAATGATGAAGCTGCATGGGAAGCTGCTTTACCCTTCCTCTCAGTGCAGACTGACTGCCAGAGAGAGAAAACGTAGTGAGGTGTCTGGGGTTTATGGCAGGGACCTGAGACTTCATACAGTAATTAAGACTTGGATATTTCTGTTTTATGTTTTCTGCTCATCTCCCTGTTTCAACTGAAACACCTTTAGAAATATGCTTGGATTCTTTTAGCCTTTCTCACCACATCCCATGCATCTCCTGTAACACACCACTGTAGCATTCATGTTCTCTAGACAGAGAGACATAATTCTGTCTCTCAGGAGAAGCACAGAGAAAAGAAGAGAAAACAATCTTTATCTCTACTCCTTTGTTTTCCCCATATAGAATTTAATATAGAAATTGTTCACCTAAAGCGATTACTTGATCAGATTCTAGTAAAAGTTGTTTAAGTTCAATAACCAATCAAATCCGACTGTACTTAAACTCTCAAGAAACAGTCACAAGTTTATTAGTTAGTTAATAAGTAAGTAAAAAGTATATATATAAAATAAGATAGTCTCTCTTTAAATAGTATATTAATGTAATGTACTATTGAACCTTCTAATCTAAAACCAAACATCATCGTTTCTTCCCAGTTGGGGTTGCCCTTTTTTACTATATACCATTACCTATTTATTTGTCTGTGTCCTTCTGTAATCAGGTTGTGCACGTGCTCAGAGAAAGGAAGAAGGGAAAGGACCCTCCTCTTCATTTTCTTTTTTTTCTCCTTCCCTGGTAAAAATTACTAGCTAAGCTCCTGCATAATTTAGATTTGTTTGTTTTCCACACGGTCCCTCTAGACAAGATTTATCACCTTGTTTGTTTTTAATTATGAAATAGGTTAAAGGAAATGCTGAGGAAGTTAAAGAAATTAAAACAATATACATTTTAAAATAGCTCCAGTGTTCACACGTGTTTTACTCTGATGGAATTTTTGACATTTGTTTTGGTGTATGAAAGAAGCTGAAATTAAAATGAAGGGTAGAAATCGTCTCATCTCTTTCTTGCTTATTAAGTTCTGAGGTGTTATTTTATTTGTATGTCCCATTCTCAGTGCATTCCTGGTTTTCATGCAAGATATCCAAAGCTGTGGAATGTGAGAACCATGTACTTGATTAAATGTTTGAACGATTTTTCCCTCTGTATTTCAGGCTCAGGGTGGAAGTGGCAACTTCAGCTGGTCCTCTTCTAACCAGGCAGTAGCCACAGTGACAGTCCAAGGAGTAATGACCACGGGGAGTGATGCTGGGGTCAGCATTATTCAGGCATTTGACATGCGGAATCCACTGCATTATGGAGGAATGAAGGCAAGAGATTCATTGTTCAGTGATTGTTCTTGAATGTGGCTTTTGGAAACAGCAAAGGCACTGGGAATGCCATAGGCATTCCCCTTCCACTCCCTGCCCTGTGGCAGGTTAAATGATTAGTTTGTTTGTGCTTTAGGGAATCAAGCACTGTCCAGTGCATTAACTTTACTCCCATTTTTGCCCCTTCCTGATTTCATTGGCAAGTCTTTTTCCCTGTTGTAAGTTTTAAGTGCAAGAAGGAAATGGTAATTGACTCCTGGCCTGGCCATCTAAGCAGACAAGCCATACTAAAAATTCATTCTGTAGGGTGATAGGTGGGTGTTCTCCCTTGATACCAAAGGACGACAGTTGTTATCAGGATGTACAAGGAAATTTCTGTCTGGAAAAGTAACTGAAGTGACCACATTGCTGCAGACTGACTGCAGATACCCGAGTTGGCCAAGAAAAAACAGTATTTTAGGAAAACTAGGAGAAAATGGCAATGAAAAACACAGCTCCCAAGAGGGATTTTGTGGTGTCTCTGCAGACCATCCCCTGTTCTTAGGTCATGGTGGTCAGTGTGTGTGGTTTGGAGTGAGGAGAATGCAGGAACAGTACATCTGGTGGCCCCAAAGGCAGGGGTGTGACATTAATTAAAATCTGTTCAGAATTTAGCTTACACACTTGCTCTGAAATAATTCTCTGAACAACCTAGGATGCTGCTTTTTAGCAGTGCAACAGTTACCAGCTAGAGACACAGGCATGAAGATTTTTTCAGCTAAAACTTCTTATCCTCAAACATAAGTCAATGCCTGAAGACAGAAAGAAACCTTCTGACCATGTGAGCTTTCAGAGCAGTGTATTGCACAATCTGAATAGGTTATTTTTGAATGCTTTTTTTCCTGTGTTAGGAGCTGCTTTCTGTGTGGAGCAGCTCTTTAGAGTTCTGTTTACTGACCTCAGTGAGCAAGTTTTTAGTAGTAGTAGTGTTAGGAGTAGTTAATCCACACAGATTACAGCTTTAATTCTGTCCCATATGGTTTAGTATCCTGAAGCCAGTTGCAGAAGATTAAGTAGTTAAGATACTGCAAATAAAAGCTGTGATTGCTATGACATCTGTGGTCTGAGGTGGATTCTTTAATGGATGCTAAACCTCTCCCAGCTGGTGATGGTACCTCCGGGAGGTAGCACGCATCTTAGTCCACACTTCAGAGTCTTTAAGGCAGAAGAGAGAATTACAGGAGCAGCAGTAAAAGGGAGGCTCACCAAGCTGCTGTGAGCTTGGGCTGGCATGGGAGCAGAGCACTGACCCAGCCCTGTCCTTGTTCCTTCCCTCGGGCAGGTGTACGTGAGCGAGCCCAGCGCCATGGAGTTCACTTCCTGCCAGGTGGAAGCACACGTGGGGCAGGTGCTGGAGCTGCCCCTGAGGATCAGTGGCTGGACCAGTGTGGACAGGGGCAAGCTGGTTCCCCTGAGCGACTGCTCACAGCTGGAGCTGGGGGTGAAGCTGGAGAACCCTGGCGTGTTCAGCACACTCGAAGGTGCTTTAACTCCCTCCGTGGTTTGGAAGTTAAATTGGTGACAGGTCACACCTCTCCCAAGTCACCAAGTCACACTTCTCCCTTAAATCACTGATTCATAGCTCTCTACAGTATCCCCACAGAAGTGCCAAACCTCAGAGGGGAGGGGGTCCAAGTAGTTTTATTTTGAGGATATAATTGCTTTTTTATGCAGAATAGTTTGGGTTGGAGAGACCTTCAAAGTTCTTCCAGTCCCACCCCCTGCAATGGGCAAGGACACCTTTCACCTGTCCCAGGCTACTCCAAGCCTTGTCCAGCCTGGCCTTGGGCACTGTCAGGGATCCAGGGGCATCCACAGCTTCTCTGGGTGCCCTGTGCCAGAGCCCTACCACCTCTCAGCCAATAATTCTTTCCCAGTATCCCATCTGAACCTTGTCTCTTTCAGTTTGGTACAATTCTCCCTTGTCCTGTCCCTACATGTCCTTGTAAAAAGTTCTCTCCATCTTTCTGGTAGGCTTCCTTCAAACGGCTGTGTTGAATATGATGAACATGCCTGGGCATTTCTTTCCAAATAAGCTCTTGTATATTTTTAATTTATCTGACAGGAAGACTTAAGCCAACTGCTGATTTTTGCAGTGGAGTGAGACTGAAGGCTGAATTTCAGGGGTACACTAGGCTGGTGGTTGTGTACACCCACGGGCACGTGCACCTCAGTGCCAGCATCACCATCGCCGCTTATCTCCCACTGAGAGTGAGTCTGCTTCCTCTGCTCCTGGAGAGATCCAGGATCCAGCACTGAAACACCTTTACATTACAGAGAGCAGGTTATGCAAGGAATAGGTTTGAAAAACCGAGTTGGGTGGGTTTACATTCCACCACTGGCTGGTTCAGTGAAGAAAATAAGAAAGAAGCTGAGTCCAGGGTCAATAGATGGAAATACAGAAGAGGCTGCTTTGTTGCCTCATCTGCAGAGGCCTAGCACTGACTGCAGGCTGAAGTCTGAGTATTTCACCTCAATATGGAAAAAATGTTAGTGCAAATCCTACAGATTTGTGTTTCTAATGATGTAATATGATGTTGTGAAACACAAACTGGAAATGGGTTTTGTGTACTAAATGTCAGGTTAATTGCTGTGGTGGTGAACAGCACAGCCTGTCTCAGGAATGCACATCAGTGCAGAATTTGTTAGAAAGGTTTGAAGTAAACCTTGTGTAGGAGAATAACTACATACACAGAACTGTTCTGGAGGGAGCACTGTCAAGTGAAAGTACGATTTGACGTAATTTCATTAATTTTAAATACTTCTTTAAAAGTGTAGCAAAATACTATCTGTCTGTGCTCAGAGGAATATATTAAGGGTCTCCCTTTTGCTGTAATTCTTCATGAGAGAGATGTGATTAAAATGCAGCTAAAACTTGTCTTTGGATCCATGGTTTCCTTTGAATCTAATCCAGCTGGATGGAATCCTTGTGGATTTTGGTGCAGCTCTGTTTTTCACTAAGTGTGCTGACAAACCACTGCATGGGAGAAATCACAGCCTTATCCAAGTATAGCTGTTCCATTCAGAAGGAGGTTTATTTTGCAGAGCACAACCAAATAGTGTAAATAGATGATTAATTTTCAATTAATTAATTAATTACAGGCTATCGATCCACCGTCTGTCACTTTAGTGACTTTGGGTTCCTCTAAGGATATGTTGTTTGAAGGAGGACCGAGGCCATGGGTCCAAGAACCTTCTAAGTTCTTCAAGAATGTTGCTGCTGAGGATGCAGAAAGCATTGCCCTGTCTTTACTTGAACCTCCCACACCTCGAAACAGCAAGCAGCACTGGGTTAGGGTGCTGTGCAGGAGCCTGGGAGAGCAGGTGAGTGCCAGAAGGGCTTGCTGTTGCCCTCCATCAGGCACTGAGAACTGGCTCCAGACAGATTTATGGTGCCATATGCCTGTTATGTAGCTAGATGCTTTTATGAGCCCATAAAGATCTTGGGTAAGTACATTGTTTATGCATTTTGATGCGGATTTTAGAGTGAGCATTTCACAACATTACGTTAAAAAGTGGTTTATGATGGGTTTATTGCAGTATAAACTCAAGTTGTGGAAGCCTTATGTTGTGGAATGCATTGAACATCCTAATGAGCGCAGGTTCAGGTTGCATGAACAGGATCAGAGCAGAAGGTTACTGAGCAGACTGACTTCTCTGTCTAACCTGCTCCTCTTAACTGTGTTACCTTCCAGTATAATTCTGTTTATGCTAACAAATGGCAGCCCCAGGAATTGACTGCTCTGCTCTCTGTGCAGCTTTGGTGAGCGTGGCCGTGCTCATTCTCAACCTGGTTTTGTTCTCTCCAACATACAGAAGTGATTTCTCCTGCTTTACTCACCCTCCTCAGCCCATGAAGCTTTTAGCTTCAATATAGTGTTCTCCTCCTGCAATTCTGCAAGGCCTAAGCATTTTGGTTGGGCTGCCAAGTTCCACTGATTTCCTCAGTGGACACTTTGCAAAGTGGAGCTGTTTCTGTAAGTGCAGATTCCAAAGGAACAGGCCTTGGTGTTGGTATGCAGGTCTGTGCAAGGCTGGCTGTCCCCAGCACATCACACCTGCATGGCTCTGCCCAGCACCAGTGCATGGGGGGTTGGGGCAGGTGACCAGAGCTGCCTCAGCCTTCTCTGGTTTTATATCCACTTCACTTTGCTGAAGGCTAAAAAAGGAGTGTAAAATAAAAGATGAGATGTTTTTAAACACACTGAAGTGACTATAAATGTTGCCTTTGGGCTGTTCTCTTCTCACTCTGCAAGAACACCTGCTGTTTCCTTTCTCAGTTACATGAAATTTGTTGTTTGAATCAAGTGTGATAGTAATGAACATGAACACCGAGGAAAGAGTTCCCAGGAACAGTACTTTCATAGTGATAAAGAGCTGTTCTTGAAATACGCTCCCTCTTTTACATCTTCCTGTGTCTTAATAGTCCTGTAAAGCCTCAAGAATTGTATTTTTGCGTTTCATTCTGATATCACAGTGTAACTGAGACCTGTGGAAATACAGCATGCCTGAGCTAAACTCTTTCCTCATGTGCTGTTTTCAGGTTATTACCTTAACAGTTGGGAACAGCCCCACAGTCACCAACCCTTTCCCAGTGGTTGAGCCTGCTGTTGTGAAGCTCATCTGTGCTCTCCCTTCCCGGCTGACTTTGATTCCTGTTTATGGCAGCCCTCAGCTTGATCTCTCCTGCCCTTTGCTCCAGCAGAGCAAGCAAGTGGTAAGCCTGGGAAGTGGCAGGAGAAGAAGGTGTTATTACAGCTGAAAAATCAGTGTTTGGAGCTCCATGTGTGAAACAAAGCATCTGAGCTGCTGCAAGAGGAGCAGTAACTGGTGCTGTGGCCGCACTGGTGCCCTTGGGAGCTCCTGCACAGAGCAGGCTGGGGGGTCCTGCAGTAAATGGACAAGAGATATGTGTAGATTATCAGGCATAAAGAGCTTTGCTATTCTGTTTTTCTTCCTGACGGGTGTTGTCACATGTTGGCTGCTGAGTTAAACCATGTTTTGTTGTGTTAATATTCCCAGGCAAATGTAAAAGTCATCCTCCTTCTCTAAAATGAATCATTTTAAAGAGCTTCTGTGTAATAACAAGAGGAGATGTAGACTTTTGTGTATTATTAGCCACCTCAGAGTTCACCTGCTTTTCTGGCTCCATTATGTGTCAGCCTGCCTTGGTGCACTGCTGTTGCTAATGCGTTTCACCAGAGCAACACCAGAATTTTGAGCTTTAACAAACAGCAGTGTTTGTCATAATTTGAATTTTAAAAACAATTTCGTTGAGCTGTGGTTCAATTTTGTTGTTGTTGGTTTGGGGATTTTTTAATTTGTTTGTTTTAAAGTAATTCACTGGCTAAAAAAACCCCAAACCCGTGCTCCAGTAAAATCCCCTTAGAGTTCAGAGATTCACAGAATGCTCTGAGTTGGAAGGGACCCACAAGGATCATGGAGTCCAACTCTAAATGGCCCATACAGGACTTGAACCTACCTGGTGTAAGCAGCACTATGCTCTGACCTGCTGAGATAATCTCAGGGCTGTTGGAGCACAGCTTAATGCCTTGCACTGATGGCTGCTTTTAATGAACATTCCTTATGCATTGATGTTGTAACAAACCTCATGGAACTCAGCATACGTTTTCTTTAATGATTAAAAAATCCTGTTGTATCTGTTCAGTTCAAAATATTCCTTCTTTTTCAGGTTCCTGTTTCCAGTTACCACAATCCAGTACTGGATTTGGCTGCCTATGACCAGCAAGGCAGGAAATTTGATAACTTCAGCTCTCTTAGAGTTGTGTGGGAATCCACAAATAAGGCCATTGCTCGTATTGAGCCGGAACTGCCAATGGAGCTGACTCTGAAGGAAGAGGGCAATGGTCAGAAGAAAATGCACGGTATGAGTGGGCTGAAATGAGCATTGAATTGTTTGAAGGTCTGGATTAAATCTGTTTGGTAATGTCTCATCTTGATTAAAGAAATTACTGTGATCTGCAGTCATACTTCAGCTTAACATCAATGTGCATTTTTTAGTGTGTGCTATTAAAGAGAGGAGAAAAAAGGAACCAAGTCCAATGTCTAGAACCTGTCTTGAGAGAGGGAGTTCTTGTCTGATGAGAATGATCCTAGAGGAACTGAGTGTATTTTTCATCTTTGTTACATTCTAGGCTTACAGACTGTGGTAGTTGACCGTGAGTTTGGAACTGCTGCCATCTCTGCCACTGCCACTGGATTCCAGCAGCCCCACCTGAAGGCAGCCAAGGCCAAAATACCGGTAACAGTACCTGGGGGGATTTGCCATTTCCCTGTGGTTAATGCCCAGTGTTCTGGTGGCTTTATTTCCTCCACACACAGTACTGTACAAATGAGGCAGCTCCCTGGTGGAGTCTGGTTTATTCTGCAGAGGTTTGATACTGGTTCATGGTTTTCCTGCTTTCCTCTGCACTAGGTGCTGCTATCCAAATCAAATCTGTCCAAGTCCTTGGGAGTTTTTTAACCATCTGAGCAAGGGCATTACAGAGAAGTGGTTCAGTTGGTTTTGTTTCATTTTAGGGTTTTTTAATGAATTGGTGAATCTCTGCTGCTTGCTTCACTAAAGTAGCCATGTGCTTCGTGCAGCTGTCACTGGGGAAAGCAAATGGATTATTGCCCCTGCAGAGCTGGGTGGGAAAGTTCTGCAAGAGCAAAGCAAAAGCTGACTGATTCCTCATATGGACCATATGTTAGTCTGGGCTCTGACTAATGCTCTCTTGTTTTTTTCCTGAGAGACTCCTCCGTTGTACAATGCCAGCTGTAAGCCTAGGCTCTCATTTTACAAGTCGTTAGCCGCTCCCTGAAATACTTAGTGTGCAGCTACTCAACCTAGGGAAGAACCGCAAAAGGTAGTGATGATGAACAAAGAGGGCAGGTGTAAACAGCTGGCAGTTTTCTGTTTATGTCACTTTTATAAGCTGAATATAAGGGCAGGTTTCAGCCTATGGAATAACCTGACATGTGCAATGACTAACTCTTAAAATATTCTGCTTCCTAACTGCAATTCCTATTTAATCTTGTTAAACAAGATTTAAGTGGGTTTGAACTATATGCAGTACCTTGAAAACATACTTGAGGCAAAAAGTAAAATATGCAATGAGAGGTTACAGGATTTAACTCAATGCAGGTAGCAGATGGGCACCAGTAATGTGAAATACTCTGTGGGCCAGGTTCTTCTCAGCATGGCCCAGGTGTGGCATCTGCTTAGTAAATTCTTAGAGAGGTGATCTTTTTTGGTACTTGGTTCTTGACTTTTCTGTGATGTTTCCACTCTTCTCATGTTGGGAAAGCATGGTGTAGATGCATTTCCCCTGAAGACTTTGACTACAGCTTAGTGAGAATTACTGCAGAGACACAGTTACTTTGCTGCTGAAGCTATTTAAGATACTTGGTTGTGTTTCTTTTTTTTTTTTTTTCCTCTTAAAAATTGAGCTGTAATATGGATACTTGATGTTCTACAATAATTTTGTAGTTCACTGTGCTCTGCTTTGTTAAACTGGTATTACATATTCTTTCTTACTTTTAGAAATAATTAGTAAAGCTAATGCTCTAAACTTTGCCTTGAATTCAGAGAACACTGGAGTATTCTTAAGTTCTGTTCTCTGTGTTGAAATTTGGGAGGACTCTGGTGGCTGTAGATGCCAGTCCTGCTGCACTTTGTGGGCTCATGAGTTGTTTTTTTTTAATGAGGTGACCTGGGTGCATTTTTCAAGTACATCAGCAATGGGCTGCTCTGTTTTGCTTTCAAACCTGCCCATTCTCCTTTCTTGCAGCCAAAAACACAAACAAAAATCTAGTAGATGGGATATTAAGATGTCTTGACTGTTCCATGTTTAAGTGGAACACCCTATTATGTCATTAGGGAAAGATGACATCCATTCTACATCAAGGAAGTAATTCTACTAATGAGGTGAAATGGGTACAGAGTAGTGACTTCCTCTGGAAATCTTTTTCCTTTTCTGAGCTAATGTTGTTATGAGTGAGTGATTAAACCTGCATTTGGTCCAGTGTTCATGTACTTACATTTAAGGAAGAATTTCTCTTGGTGGCCTGCTAGGAAGAATCATGAAAAGATGAGCTAGAGCTAGAAAACTTTGTGCATTTGCCTTATCATTCTGTATGAACTTAGGCCATGGCTCAGAGTTAATACCCTGTCTGTGCTTGTCAGACATCATTCACTGATCCTGCAGTCCTGGGCCCTTGTCCTCTGCCTTGGCCAGGGGTGCAGAACAGCCCAGCCCTGAGGATGCCCTTCCCTGTGCAGGATGACTGACTGAGCCCTCTGGATCTTGTGGCATCTCATCCCTCAGCCTGTGCTCTTGGCTTTGCTTGCCTGCTTTAAACATCCTCCCTGCACACATAGGACTCTGGCAGTGTTGTGCCTCTTTGCTCTAACGGCTAACATTGTTCTTGCAGCACGAAGCTGTGCTCCCAGGGCCTGCCACCATTGAACTGATGCTTGTGGAAGATGTGAAAGTGAGCCCCACTGGGCTCTCCATCTTCAACCACCCTGACATCCAGGTGAGGAGTTACTCTGCTGCTTTCCAGCTGCAGGGAGGAAAACATCACACATTACAGAAGGTGTGTGAGGAGACAGCTTTACTAGAAAGATGAAATCCTAATTCTGGATGCTTTTCTGGTTTTGCAGGCAGAACTTCTCATCCAACAAGGTTCTGGATATTTTTTCATTAATACCAGTGTGCCAAATATTGTAAGAGTGACACATGAGGAGACTCAAGGCATTGCTTTGGTGAGTGCAGTATTTTGTGGTTTTACACCTTTTTGGCAACCAGGTTATTGTTCTGCAGCTTCAGCCCTCCTGGGCATTTTGCAGCAGGTGTGGATAGAGAGGCAGTAGCTGCATTTGGGATGTGTTTGCCTGTCACAGTTGTGCTTCAGGTAGGGGATCTTTGCACTGGCACTTTCAGGTATAGTCTCAGGTACAGGAAATTGTTTCATTACAGCTCTGATGCACTTGTGTTCTCTGTATAAGATAAAAGCCAGTTCCAAGTACTTCACCCATTACAACTTTGTAGTAAAATGTTCCTGATTTCACAAACACACCACGAAGAATAATGTGACAGAATTATTCAGAAGCTACACATAAGATTAATTGGTTTGTGAAGTAATACTGGAGTATTTGCTGTGGGCCAGTAGTTCTGAATGCTTCAAATTCTTCCATCTTGTAGTGCTGTTTCAGGGTATTTTTAAATCACAGTATTGCATCCTGATTTTGTGAATGAATATCTATTAAAGAGTTTATTCTGATCTCCATATGAAGTTTCTAATGCAGTTTTCACTAGAAGATGCCACTGAAGTGTGGGTGTGCTTGACTTCATCAGGCCTGGGATATGAAATGCATTCTGCAGTGAACACCAATAAAACTGTGTGTTTACATTGCTGCTTTCATTAGGCAAGAACTTGAAACGAAACAAGTTGCTCTAAAGAGTGGTTTTTATAGATGTATAATTTACAGGTTTGTCTTTTAAGAAGTAATGCTGATAAAGTTGTGAAATAATGATAACTAAGGCGGAAATTAGAATATCAAAAGAATTTGTGAAACATTTTAATTGTCTCTAACTGTTGTAAGTGTGAGGTGGGAATATTTTTTCCAACTAAGCACAGAGGTGAGAAAAAAGTAGAAAAGATGAGGAGTTTTTTGTACATAGTACACTGTTCAAACTCTTAATAGTTTTTTAGTCGGGTCTCCCTGATGGGTTTAACTGATGTACATGAGATAGGTTCAGTGCTGTCGTCTGGAATTCAGGAGTGGAGCAGTGACAGCAAGATAGGCTTTGTGAAGTGTAGGAAGAGATTTAACTGCTTGTCAGATTAAAGGAGAGAAAAGTCCACTTTAAACACATTTTTTAAAAAAGGCAACTCCACACACATTTGGCAGGTTTGTTAGTCCTGTGTGCTGTGCTTGGGTTACATCCCAGTACAAGCCCTGGGTTTTTTCATGGAAGCAGCAGAATGGCCTGGAAAATCAGCAGGCTCTGTCAGGCTGCTGCCATGGCAGGTACCAGTGCAGCCAAGTTGACAGAGGGTGAGTTGGCAGTAAACGCTTCTGAGAAACTAAATTCAAGTTATCTGGAGCAGCGATTCCCAGACTTTTCAGTGGGACTGCCAAGGAGAAATTCTGTAGCTCTCCCTCTGGTTTTGACACAGCAGCTTCTCTGGGCATGGGTGGGTGGTAGCAAGGGAGGAGTGAAGAGTGGTCACCAGTGCAGTATCCCTGGATACTGGGAGCCACTGGACACATAATGGGAGAGGAGAACAGCAGAGTTTGCTGAGACAGGAAGAGTTTTAAAAGTTGCAGTAGCCCTGCTTGCCCTTTTCCCTGTTTGCTTTCTCTGGTCTCCCAGCCCAGCTGAGCTCCATTCCAGCTCCCTCCCCTGGCCACTTCCCCTGCCTTGCTGCACAGCCCCTTTATTAACCACCCTCTCTGGGAACTGCTGCTGTTCTGGAAGCTGACCTTTATTAAAACTTCACATCCCTTTCTATTTTGAGGCAGAAAAAGGAGTAGTGCCCTCACAGAACAAAATGTCAGCTTTCCCCACTGCTCTGCTGCTGACTCCTGTGGTGCTGCTGGGCAGTGCTGAGAGTTCACTGAACTCCTGTGCACTGGGGGGCCTGGCCATCTCCCCTTGTTCAGAGTTCAGAGCACACAGCAGGACACCCAGCTTCACTGCTGTCCCTGGCCAAAGGGAGGAGAACAGCTGGGATTATCCTGAGGTCTGTGACAAGGTCAGGGAGTTAGAGGAGAACTGCAGAGCTGATGTGAGCAAGGTGTGGGTGCATGGCCTTGGGAGAGGGGACTTTGGGATGGGTGCTTAGTTCTGAGGGCTTGTGTTTGGGACCAGAGGTCTCTCTCTTCATTGTTTTATTCTCTTTATCCGTTAAGTGTAACATTCTCTTTCTTTAAAATTAAGGTAATAACAGTTTTATTAAAGAAACACCTGATCTGTCAATTGTCCTCTTATTTGCCAGGATCTACTACCAGGTGTTGGCTGCTCAGATGAAAAGAAGTGACAGTAGAGTACAAATCTTACAGGAAGCAATACCAATGCTTTTTTTTTTTTTTCCTCATCACTTTGGTTTTCACTCTACTAAGAAAAGTTTTGTTGCTCTAAATGATTTGTGTGTTTTTTCTCCTGGTGGTGGGAAAGTAACAGGATGCCAGACTGATCCAGATGAAGAGCTGTTAATTCACTTGGTGCCTGGGGGCTGTTTGCAGTAGCTCAGTAGCATGGTACTTCTTACATATGTTTTACAGCTTGATTTTTATTTTGGTGGAAGAATTCTCCATGTGTAAGCTTGGAGATTTCTGCATCCAACTGCTTCTGCCCTGAAAGTGATACAAATTTTATCCTGTGAACAACAGACAAAAGAAGTGCTATAATGCAGTTTTCTTTCGGCATTGCAGGTGCAGCCTCTGTTCCCAGGGTCAGTGACTGTAATGATTCATGACCTGTGTCTGGCTTTCCCTGCCCCAGCTGAAGCTGAAATTCATGTATCTGATATCCAGGAATTGTACGTGCGAGTTGTTGACAAGGTCAGTGCCTTGGAAGCAGCATTAGGAGCTGATCCAGCCTGCCCTGACTCCCTGTGCTGCTCCTGAACACAGAGATCAGACACGGACAAGATGCTACAACAGAGAAACAACTACAACCTCCCTGTGTCTCCGTTTCTCCCTCCCAAATTTATCCCTTTAGGTTATAAGTGTCTCAGAGTATCAGGTATCTGTTGATGTTCTGTGTGGCAGCAATCTCAGCCTTTGCATTTACACAGCAATATTAATCCATAATTTATATGGACATGCTCATTTACATTTCCTCCTGTTTAAAGTGCATGTGAGCAATTCTTTTAGGAGTAGGTTTTGCCCCAGGGTCATTTTCCATATGTCAGGTTTTAAAACTGAGCAGAAAAAAGTCCAGCTCATTGCTCTTGCCAGCTTGGGTGCGCCTTAAACAAAAGAAGTGTTGATATTTCTGGATGTTTTAATTATGCCCTTGCCAGCTGAAGGACCTGAGTTCATTCATTTCATCTGACACTAACTCTAGCTGGCAGGGATTAGTCTTTAAAATCAGTGGTACTCTAACCTTGGGGCTCTATCTCCACTACCCTACTGCAAGTGTAATACAAAATAAAATGAAAATGTTTATGCTAATAAATAAGAGTGGTTTGAATGCAGAATGACTGGATATATCTGTTTCAGGTGGAGATTGGAAAAACAGTTAAGGCTTATGTCAGAGTTCTGGATGACTCAAAGAAACCTTTTTTGGCGAAATACTTCCCTATCATGGATCTCAGTCTCAGAGCAGCATCTCAGCTTGTCTCACTAGTGTAAGTTAATGGATTTTTGAAATTAATCTGTGAATAAGAATTGGCAAAAAATGAATAAAGGTATTAGGTTAAAGGCATGGTAATACACAACGGCTGAGATTCTATTTATTTTATTTTTGTGAAGCCTTAATTACCTGTTAAAAGGTAAAAAATTATTGTTTGTGAGGGAAATTGCCCATATTAACAGCTTGAATGTTGCTGGCTGACGAATGAGACTGCATTCCTCCAGTGTGATGACTGATGAAGCTTTGTGCATCTTGGAAGCAGTGACTTGGCAAAGAGTGTCAGGTGAAGAGTGCTGTGTGATGGCACATCTGATGTTATCAAACTCACTGTGTCTTTTACTTGTTTCATTTTCACTTCAAGTATTTAATGTTTCAGTAAAGCACAGTTTGCAAAGAACAATCATGTGTAAATATGTGATAATTTCCTTAACTTTGCTTCATACAGTCACTTAGCCTTGTGATAAAACTGCTGGTCACTAAATGAGTCCTTTGCTTTGCTATTTGTAATTTACACAGTAATTTATTATCTCTTTAATGGATTTCTTTGCAGCCCCCTGAGGGAGGCTCTGGATGACCACACTGCTGCTTTCCTGGTGCATGGGATGACCATTGGGCAGACGAGTCTGATGGCAACTGTGGCTGACAGAAGAGGACAGAGAATCAACTCTGCTCCACAGCAAATTGAAGTAAATAATTTCAGATAAGATACATGCATAAAGAAAGTCTGTGCTACAATGGAACAGGAATACATAAATTATGGTTACAGTATAGTAATCAGTTTGCCATAAAATTCACTCTGTCTGGAAGCTGACCTAATGCCAGTCAGATTTCAGTGTTGTTTAACTGCAGATGATGAGTTAAGTTTCTGCATGCTCAGTTTACTGTGATTAAGCAAGTAATGACTCAGTTGTACACTTGTACTGTTTTGTGGTATAATATATCTGACTGAGGGATCCTGAACACAGGTATTCATATTTCTGTTTTTAGGTCTTTCCCCCATTTAGACTACTACCAAGGAAAGTGACCCTAATTATTGGGGCCATGATTCAGGTGAGGCATCTTCTTACATATTTTCTTTACTTTGTAATTTCTGTTGTAAAATGAATCTTCATAACTGGATTTTCAGCAGTAGATACTCAACTTGACATTTATCTGCATTCACACTGAATGGACTGACAGGATTGGTGGAGAGGGACTTTGGGCAAGGGCCTGGAGTGACAGGACACAGGGAGTGGCTTCAGCCCAACACAGGGCAGGGTCACATGGGATATTGGGAAAGAATTGTTCCCTGTGAGGGTGGGGAGGCCCTGGCACAGGGTGCCCAGAGCGGCTGTGGCTGCCCCTGGATCCCTGGAAGTGTCCAAGGCCAGGCTGGACAGGGCTTGGAGCACGCTGGGATAGTGGAGGGTGTCCCTGCCCATGGAACAAAGATGAGTTTTGAGGTCCTTCCCAACCCAACCCAACCCATTATGTTTCTGTGATGAATAGTCCTGTGAACAAGAACAGTGTCATTCTTGAGCCAGCTTCTGTTTTGCTCTATTGCTGGATCAAAGGATTTGTATTTGCTTTTGTCAATTGAGTGTCAGCTTTTCTGGTGTTAAATACCAGCACAGCATGAGTAAATCTGTCAGCTCCATGAAATTAGGCATAGTGGGCTTGTTGTTCACACTGAAACACAGAGCAGAGCTCTACACCAGGATGCTGAGGAGAGGTAAAGTTTGCTGAAACTTTCTGGAGTGGAGGTGGCATTAGCCTGTGACACTCTGTGAGGCACAGCATCCACTTCTGTGCTCAGCTCACACGTTTCCCAGGCTGACATCCTGCTAGGACCTGGAGGAATAGTCATGGAGCTATCCTGGAAGGTGCAGGCAGCACTGCAGTCACTGTGGTGCTGAGCAGGGAGGGTGTGTCCTGTAGTGGTGACTAGAAGAACTATCTGAAGGGTTCATTAGCTGTTCTGTGTGCTGTTCTGACAGATCAGTGCTGAAGGAGGCCCCCAGCCTCTCTCCAACATCATTTTCTCCATTGACAACGAGCACATTGCAGCAGTGAAAAGCTCTGGGCTGGTCAGAGGAGTGGCCATTGGCAGCGGGGTGGTGACAGGAGTGCTGCAGGCTCTTGATGCAGAGACAGAGAAGCTTGTGGCAGTGTCCCAGGTAATGTTTGTGGTGCTGTTGGGGGCTGAAAGGGGCTCTCTGACTCATGGCTTTGGCTCTGAAAGAGGGCACAGAGTCTTTCTGCGTGAGCAGTGTTACCTTGTGCACTTCTCTGGTTTCCTGAAGATGAAAACTCAGAGTTCCTTCTCCCCGGCATGTGAACTTACACAGGTATTGGCACAGATAGTACTTTGAACAGGTAGGTAAATCTTGCTGTGCCTTAAATCAGAGTCTCACAGATAACCAGGGAGGCTTTATGGATTGGAGTCTTCAGGATTGGTTAGTGCATCTAGAAAAGCCCATCTAAAGAAGCCTTTCCAGCACAGCAGAAGGTTGTCTTGGTCTGCATTCCCTCTTAGGTCAGGATGATCCAGTTGGCAGCTGTTGCTGAAAAAAACACACATTGTCTACTAAGCTGCAGCAGTCTGTATAGAGCACTGTCATCCCTTGTTGTGGTCTGAACCCATCTGTGAGGTGCAAGCAGTGAATTCCTGACATTCCCTCAGAATCTGTGTCCTTAGATTTTCCTGCAGCTGAGTGTGAGGGAGGTGGGCAGGCCTGCAAGGGAGCACAAGTCCCTGGGACTTGCATGAGACTCAGAACAACAGAACTTGGGCCAGACCTTATGACTTCTTTTGAGCTCAGGGCAGCACAGCTGCTGTGAGCCACAAAGCTCTGCTGCTTGACAGGTGTCAGCAGAGTCCAAGAAGACACAAAGTAAATAAAAAAAAAAAATCAAGAAATCTGTGCTTTTTAATGTATGGGCAGCAGTCTGCCCTAATAGTGTGACAGCAGCAAAGTGAACTTAAAGGTCAATCTGCTGCCTGGTGAGGTCCAGATCTGACCTTTCCTCCTCAGTATATAGCAGGAATAAAATCTATCGGGAATGCCTAGATATATGAAGAAGAGATACCAGAGTCAAACATCATCCTTTTATTCTCAGTTGTCCCATTTGGTGCTCTATAATCCTCATTTCATTCTAACTCCTCTCTATGTCTTCCTTTACCCCTGGGTTTCTTCATCCCTCTTCTGCTGGGGTCTCCTGTGATCTTGTCTGCTGCTGTCTCTCGCCTCTCAGCTCTATCATTCATGCCATCAGTAATTTAGGGGGCATTTTTAAATGCTTGTAAATTTGTACTGGATTTGACCGTCTGTATTTCCTCTGACAAGTCATGCAAATGACAGAGCAACAGTGATTAGATAATGGCAAAATAGTGGCTGTAGACCCTGAAAGTCAAGTCTGGTTTCTGTTTGACAAGTGCTTAGAGTGTCTTCCCTTCCTCCTTCCCAGGACAATGTGGAAGTTGAGGTGGTACAGCTGACAGCTGTGAGAATTCGGGCACCCATCACACGAATGAAAGCTGGTACTCAGGTGAGTTGGTTTGGGATTGGCTTTTGTCACCTTCACATGTTGGAACTGCAGCTTGTGCTCATTGCTGTCACGTCATCTGGTGACAGCACTGCAGCTTTGGGAGGAACCATTTTCTTCATGAGAGACCCCATCTCTTAATCAGAGAGAATTTTAATTTTCTTTGCTGTGGGCAGGTGTTTGGTTTGCATGCTGGCATTACCTAAGCAGGCTGGTTTCTCTCTTTCCAGATGCCAGTTTATGTCATGGGCATAACCAGCGCTCAGACTCCATTCTCCTTCGGCAGTGCAGTACCATTTTTAACATTCCACTGGTCTGTAACCACGAAGGACACTCTGGATGTTAGGACTAGGCACAGTGAGGTAAAGTGTGTGTGTGTGTGTGTAGTGCATGTGTGTGCAGCTTGGGTAAAAGAAACAGTCACATCAGGGCAATGCAGGGAATATTGCTGCCTCCACTGCCTCAAAACCCAGTATCAGTTGTCAGCACCTCGGTGCCAATGTCTGCGCTTTCCGTGAGTCAAACTTTTATCTCTTTCTCCTGTCCAAGGCTGCTTTTCATCTGCCTGCAAATTACAACTTTGCAGTTGAAGTTTATGGCAGACTGAAAGGAAGAACGGGCCTCAGAGTTAGAGTGAAGGTCCTTGATGATGCAGCCAGCCAGTCCTTCAATGTGTCAAGAGAACTTTCTGACGAGATTCAGATTCAGGTAGGACGATTTTCTCCACAGTTGTTCATGTTGAGCTATCTCCTTCAGAACTGGAGTGAAGTCTGTATTTGAAATCAGGAATTTGAAATGCAGGAGTAGCTCCAGCTTTGGTTCATCTTTGAGCCCTTACTCTTGTTTGTATAATATTCCTCACTGGGGCTCATGCAGTTCATGGGCTCATGGGGGTAAGGGGAGTCTAAAGTAACTCATGTGAATATGGGGTTCCCAACACCTTTTCCCTTGAGAAATCTTCTGTTTTCATGCTGAAGAAAATTCCTGAACTTACTACAAGCCAGTTTAGCCATAGCCCTGGAAATAAATATTCTCAGAATAACTTGCAGAAGGTACTGACTCTCCCAGTCTCAAATATTCATGTTCAGTTGTCTTATTTTGCCACATATATTATACAAGAGAAGAAAGAACGTTACAGCTCTGTTTAGTTTTGTTTGTTTGTTTTTTTTTGAAGATTAAACAAATAAAGTAAATTACTGTCTGCACACAACAGTGGGCCAAAATGCCTCTTACTTTCCAGGTATTTGAAAAACTTCATCTAGTCACTCCAGAGGCAGAAGCAGAGCAGATCCTCATGTCACCAAATTCCTTTATTAAACTTCGGACCAACAGGTCAGTGCTCAGTTTCCATACTGTGGCTTGTGTCACCCCTGTATCCAAACTGTAGGACAGCTGTGTTTAAGGGAGCTGTTTCAGTCTCTCAGTAGCACTGTTCAGCCATTTAATACACAGTTTACCTGTTGGTTCATGGTATCTTACTGTTCTCTCAGGCTTTGTCAAATCTTGTATTAGATTGTAGCTGTAAAATTCATTCAATATTGGGAACTTTCAGATCCTTTTTTTAAAAGCAGCTGAGCCAGTTAAAGCAGTAACCTGCTGCCTGCTTCCTGTAGAGGTTTTGATGGGTGATTGAGGCTTTGTGGGATATAATTCTGTGTATTTCGCGCACAGAGGTTATGGCTGGATTTTCAGATTAAAATGTCATTTCCAAATGAGAAATTCTTTTTACATAATCTGTTTTCAAAGACTGACATTTTAGACTCATACCAGGCTTGAAATGTAGTTTTCCCAGCATAATACTGGTCAGACAGAGACAGTAGGACACACACTGAGGGCAAAGCTTTAGAGGCATTTGCATTTTAGGGGGAGGGAACCCTAAGTTTCATGGAATCACAGAATGGTTTGTATTGGAGACCCTAAATACGGTTTTACACATTTAAGGGGTTCCTTACTTTCTGTTTTGTTTCAGGGACCGCGTGGCCTCCCTAAGTTACCGTGTCCTGGATGGGCCAGACAAAGTCCCTGTAGTGAAAATCGATGAGAGAGGATTCCTTGTCTCTGGGTCTGTGATTGGATCCTCAACCATTGAAGTGATTTCACAAGAGTTGTTTGGCATCAACCAGACCATCATAGCTGCTGTTAAGGTACTGTCAGCTCCCTTCCTTTGCACTTTCCTCAATGACATCTTCACTACTCCAACAGGGATTGTTGGCTGCACTTCTTGAACTTCACTTCTGAAAAATGAGCAGTGTAGGAATTAACAGTTCTGAGCTTTGAACTGTGGGACACCAGGGAATGTAAGCCCATCATCTCTGTTCAAAAAATCCTTGAGTCAAGAACTTCCTGCATCTGGCAGCATGAGCCTTGAGATACCCACTGCTCCCTTTCCTCCTATCCCTTTTTACTGTCAGCATCTTCCCTCTGTCCCAGCTAAAGGAGAAAAATGTGCAATTGAGTGCTTTAAGTTATTTCTAAGTTTAATTCCTGTAATCACTGTGAAGTGGCTTGGTGGATTTTTTTAATCTGAATTTTGGAATTTCCCAAATTCTTCTCCAGCTCTGTTAGTGATGACCTTGCTTCTTCCCTTTGGCAAGTGAAAGATGACTGATGAGTTTGGGGTGGCTCAAATGCACTCAGTGGGACTGAAGTCAGATCCCCCCATGTGAGTTTGTCCTGTACCCAGGATGGTGATACAGAGCTCTCTGTAGTAGGACCCTTTTCAGTTCAGCACCTTGTATAGCTCATTTGTTTTCCTGTACTTACTACAACTGTAGTGCCTTTATGGAAATGATATTTTTAACCTCATGAGGTAACACAATTCATTTTATGGCTGAAGAGCTGAGAGAGCTTGAGAGGTTTTGCTGAAGGTCATGTCAGAAAACTTGTGACAGAGCTGGAGATGAGCTTGAATCTATTGTGTCATTCTAAGGCTCTCTCCTTCACTTTGTCCTTCTTTCATAAGGTCTGGTGTTGTCTGTTTACAAGTGTACACAATTAAGAACCAAACTGCTGCAGCAGCATCACCTAACACTTAGACCTTGAACTTGGTCAAAGAAGGGCTCTTACATAAGGTGGGGAAGGTGGGGGAAGAAGGCGTGACAGTGAGCTTAGTGTGGGACCAAGCTCAGCACTTTCCTGGACCTGCTGCACTCAGTATTTTATTTTATTTTTTCTTGAATTAAAAAAAATACATCAAAACCTGAGATACTTTAACAGTAAAAGGCTATTTTCATCAATATTAAATTTAGCAGTTATCCCTTGTGGGACAGTTGCTGAGATTTTAAAGTAAAGCAAGCTTGATAATCTTTCAGGGAAGAGGGGTTTTTCTTGGCTTGTAATCACAGCTTGTTGGGCAGAGATCTGTGTGCACAGAGATTTTAACTGATGAAACCAGTCCTTGGAGCAGACACTGGGATATACTGATGTTATAGCCACTTTTTTGGTTTTTTTCAGATTCACCAAAGATGTATTTTGCTTGAGGCCAAATTTGTCCTTTCCTTTTTAAGTTCTGACATGTACATTTTCAGATTGCAGAGTTTTACATTTTAGCTGAGCCTCTTGGGTCAGGAAAATAAAGGGATTTTTCTACAAGATAAGCTTGAGGCCTTCTTTTAAAATAGTTTTCTCAATATATTTGAGGAGTTTTGCTTCCTCTGTCCATTACTTATTTTCCAACAGTTGTAACAAAAATAGCAGATAATATTTATTTTTATCAGGTAATTTTGCTGGTTAACCTAGGTAAGTTAATCAAGAATAGTAATACGCAATTTAAACACCAGAATAATAGGTTGTCAAGTCTTTGTCTTCAGAAAGCCTTTCTTGACTGGAGTGGTACTGCAGAAATGTGGGGCTGTGCACATACGGTTAATGGAGCAGACTCTCCTGAGGAGTTCAGAGCAGTTCCCAACTTCTGTCTTGGCTGAGGAGAGGCACTGAGGGAACCAAGCTCAGCCTGCTGAGCCCTCAGGGTTTGTCAGCTCCCAGCTCTGCCTGGAACAGCTTGGCTTTCTCAGCTGCTGCAGGGGAGCTGGGCAGCAGTGACCATCCCATCCCCTTACTCACACATACATTGCGAGTTACCCTTCTAATACCTGGGCGATGAATTGCACCTTTTATTTCAGGAATTATTAGGAGAGAGGTCATGGGGCCACTTCTTCTCTTGCATATCCAGGAATCTTAACTGTTTGAATTGATAGGATAGTAATGTGTTCTCTGTGTGTGAGATGTATGTTTCTATGTGATTATTTCTTGTTTCAGTTCCCAGTGGTACTAGAAAAAAGGGGCTAAGAAATATCAGCTGTGAGGGTACAAAGCAGACAGAGCCATGACAGGGCAAGGGGAACACACAGGAAACACTGTCTGAACATGGGACAGCACTTTTTACAGGGGTGGCTGTTGAACACAGAGTTTGGGAGGCTGTGGAGTCTCCGTCTGAGGATATGCCCGAGAGCTGCCTGCACATGGTCCTGGCCAGCTGGCCCTGGGTGACCCAGCTTGAGAGGGGGGCTGGACTAGACAGTGTCAGAGGCCCCTTTTAACCTGAAAGGGAGATACTGATAACAGCAGCTTCATGTGTTAGTCCCGGCATATGGCAAAATGCAAATGGCTCATAAAGGCAGCTCTGGATATTTACATAAAAAGAACTCTTTCCTATTATTTTATAGGGGCATCGTAAAAAGCAATTTAACTTTCCTTCTCACTGCTGATGTTTTTCCAGGTCTGCCCCATCTCCTACCTCAGGATCTCCATGAGGCCTGTTCTGTTGACCCAGAACAAAGAGGCACTGCAGGCCCTGCCCCTGGGTGTGACACTGACATTTACAGTCCATTTCCACGATAACTCTGGAGATACTTTCCATTCACACAATGCTGTGCTCAACTTTGCCACCAACAGGTGGGTATCTGTCACAGGTGGTAATTACACAGAGCAAGAAAAGGCCAGACACACATAAAACAAAGATGGTTCCAGAGATACCAAGTGAACATGCAGCTTGGGCTGGGATTAGCAAAGCAAGGGTTTTGTCTCTGCGGCCTTCAGAGGCAGTGGCAGGAAGGAGAGTTGCAGTTAGCAATCAATATTCCCTAGCCATGGAAAGCTGCTCAGATAAGCATGGTCCCAGTGGGGCCTGCAGGAGTTGTGCTCTGCTCCAAGTGACTCTGAATCATCCCCTGCACGCAGCAGTGGCCCAGAGAAACAGCTGATCCCTCAGCATCTGCCTCTCCCGGTGCCGTGTTCCACTGAGTCACTGAGGGCTTATGTAAGTGGGGAACATTCTGGATCAGGGGCTGTCTCCTCAGATAGGCTTCTGCAACCTTCCCACAGCAGAGACAAGCCTCAAAAGGCTTTGGTCTCTGCCTCACAGCATAAATGTTGTGAAGCAGCCTCCTGTGGTCTTCAGTAAAATACCACTAGTGCGGTTACTGAAACATGGTTTGTTTTCTGCAGAGCACCTTGCTGAATGTGGGTAAATACCAGAACTGGCCTTCCAGTGGCGTTATGTCTGGGAAGTTGCATATTGGTGTTCAAATTTCTTGGCTTCCTAACTCCCTTGAGAAAAGGAAAAAGAGGCAAATGATGTCATTCTAAAGCTCTACAATTCTCACAATTAAGAAGTAGTTTTCATGCATAATCGTGATCTTGGTATTTCCTCAGCATAGTTGTGAACTGAGAGCTGTAATTTGCCTCAGTGGCACCTCACTAATTTTTATAATTTCCTTACTTTGCTGGACTTCATCAGATGACTGTTCCTGAAAACAAGCAGTCAGCCAGCTGAAGAGTTTGATACCTCTCCTGTTGGAGAGACAGTTCCATTCCCAGGCCTTCCCTCATGCAGCAGCACTTGTGTTTGTGTGCAGAGACGACTTCGTGCAGATCGCCAAGGGAGCCACCAACAACACCTTTGTGATCAGGACTGTGAACGTGGGGCTGACCCTGCTCAGGGTGTGGGATGCAGAGAGCAGTGGCACTGCAGACTACATCCCACTGCCTGTGCAACATGCCATCTTCCCAGAGCTCCCAGACGTGGTGGTGGGGGATGTCCTGTGCCTGAGGACCTTGCTGACAGCCCAGGAAGGTGAGTGGCTATTCCGTGGGACACCAGTCTCAGCAGAATTAATGTGTAATTTACCGTGTTTGTTCAGAATCAAATGTCATTCTTCTTGTTAATGGTAAAAATAGGTTTGATCAACTCCTCTAATTTTAATTGCACAGTGCAATATGTCTCTTGTATTGAATTCCTGAGCATCACACTTCAGACATTTCTATTTCAGTAGCTGGGAAGGCTTGGTTCTGAGGGACTCCTGCAGAGTCAGGCCTGCCTTCACTCACTGTGTTTGATTGTTGGTATTAATGGGCTTGTGTCAGAATAACTGCTGGGCAGTGGCACTCTCAGACACCAGAGTGGTTCCTGGGCACTGGGGGGTGTGTGCCCTGCCTGGCAGTGGCACTCTCAGACACCAGAGTGGTTCCTGGGCACTGGGGGGTGTGTGCCCTGCCTGGCAGTGGCACTCTCAGACACCAGTGCCCAGGAAATGCTGCAGTTGGCAGCAGGGTGTGAGCAGTGCCCCCGTGGTGTTTTCCAGGCCTGCCAGGCGTGTGGAGCTCCTCCTCAAGTGCTCTTCTTCTCGTGCATTCCAAGACTGGCGTGGCCCTGGCAAGGGACTCTGGGGTGGTCACTGTTTATTATGAGATCCCTGGGTTACTGAAAACCTACAGAGAGGTGAGGCACTGTTCTGTTACTGCTGAGATTAGTTTGGACCTCACCAAACTGTATTCTGTGGATTTTTTTTGTTATAAATATTTAGAAATTTTCTTCTAGAAATGCAGATGGTTGGGAAGTATTTGGTTATGTGGCAAAAAACATCATGTTTTTTTAAAACATCTTTTCTAAGGAGGAAAATGTAGCATAGCCGTTTTGATTTTTCACCTTTACTGTTCTTATATTGTACATTTTGATTCCTTTGTTGGCTAAGTTGCTTCCAGGTGCTAACCAGTTTGAGTATGGCTGCTATTATGAATGAAACTTCACTGCAGATGCCAGCTAGAAGTTGCTCAAGTGTTGTGCCATGCATCACTGATCAGAAGTATTCCATTATTTTGTTTATCTCTATGCAATCGTACTGTTGACACAATTCACTGCATCAGCCAGCATAAGCACTAGACATTCTTTTTAAATTAAATTTAGACATAAAGCTTTATGCATATTAACTTCTGGGGGTTGGGTAGGAAGACAAAATGTTTTTGCTAGCTTAAATTGCTTGGAAAGGCAGTTTCTAATATTAGAGAAATGTGGGATTTCAAAGAAAAACATCACCTCGTGGAGTCTTTCACAACCAGTCCAGTCTGGTTTTGCCTTCATTTTTATTTGTTGAAACAGTTTTTGGTAACATTGTGCTTCATCCTGTTTTCAGATCTTGATTAATGCACCTCTGAGGACCACAGCAATGCACGTCAGTGGTGTGAAGGCAAGCTTGCAGGGAGTGGCAGCTTCAAAAGTCATAGTTTCAATTGGGGAAGCAAACAAAAATTTGAAAGGTATGATTAAAAAATATTTATGCTGATGGTTTATTGTTTATGGATTCATGATGCTTTGGTTTGTGTTATGAGGTTTTTGTTTGTTGTTTAAAGGTAACAAGATCCCCAGGAACCTCAAATGCCTTTCTAGAGTCCCGGGAGCTCTAGGAGCCATGGGACAGAATTTGGAAAGTGTTCTGGAGCACTGTTAATATTTCACAAGTAACAAAATCAGTAGATTTCAATAGAGGTACCATTTTTAATCATATGAACAACAGTTAATGGGCAATCACCTAATTGCTTGTATTTTAATTGCAATTGCTTTCTTGGAGTTGTTACATTTTCTTACTTAGTTACCATGCTTAAATCTTTTACAGAACTTATCACCAGTTAGAATCAATATAAACATTAAGCATCATATTATGTCCTCCATTTCATGTGCTGTATTTTGTGTGGTTATAGATCCTTTTAGCTTCTAGCTTAACAATCAGCATTTCTTCCAATGGTATTTTATTTTGCCATATGTAAGTTATTAGCCTACCAAAAGATCATTTCACCAGATATTAAAATCTAACTCAAGGCTCCCAGGACCATATAAGTTATTCAAGTGACATCTGAGCAGAAGATTCTCTGCAGCTTATTCTTTCCTGTAAATAAATTATTCCTGTCAAAAAAATCCCACGACACATGAAGTTTTCATTGCTGTCTTCTTGGGATTAGACCCTGAGCAAAGGCAGCTGTCTGTGATTTCCAATGATTTTAAGATCCTCATAACCTTGTGAAACTATTTCAGAAGTTGGTAGAATACCTCAATGCTACAAGCCATGATTTTGCTTTTAATTAATTCGACTTAATTAGCTACAATTTTATTTTGTATTTAATTAGAGATTAATTGTTTCCTTCCCCCTAGGGGAGTGTTCACCTGCTCAGACTGAAGCCATTGCTGAGTTACAACCCCAGTCCATTATCAGTTGCCGTCTCGAATTCAACAGTGATGCCTTTGACTTCCCAGCACAGGATATTTTTGTGGCAGAACCTGGATTTGATGCAGTTTCAGGTAAGATATGACAAGATGCCACGCTGCAGGCAAACACAAGCTCTTTGGTCCAGCAGATTCCACAGAATCCCAGCATCATGGGTTGGGTTGAAGGGATCTTAAAGCCCATCCAGTCCTACCCCTGCCATGGCAGGGACACCTTCCACTGTCCCAGGCTGCTCCAAGCCCCACTCAGCCTGGCCTTGGGCACTGCCAGGGATCCAGGGGCAGCCCCAGCTGCTCTGGGCACCCTGTGCCCGGGCCTCCCCACCCTCCCAGGGAAGGATTTCTTGTTAACATCCAATGTAAACCTCCTCTCTTTCCTTCTGAAGCCTCTGGGCTTTGCTGTGTAGGAGCTCAGGCCGCAGTGAGTTGCTCACATGGACACTTCTTGTTTCAGTGGGTTTTCTGCCTGTGACAAAATCTTTTGTTGGTTTTCAGAGAAAGCCAGAAGTCAGAAGTGGTAGCCCACTTCATGTTTTGCAGAGTTTTTGTAGGAAGTAAAAGAAGCAAAGGAGTACTCAGGTGACAAGTATTCCAAAAGTAGAATGTACCCCCAAAACATCATGAACTGGGTCTTAAAAGGGGGGAAATTGCCAGACACTGTGGAGGTGGAAATAAATTTGTCAAGTCTACAAAATGTGTTAATGTTTTGAAAGTGTAGCTTGATTTAGAACAGCATGAAACCACCATGGACTTTACTTAAAGAACATTAATTATGTTAGATTCATCCCTGCACCTGTTGTGTAAACTCCTATTCTGCCCTGCATGTGCCTCTGTTACTTAGGTAGGGGAAGAAAATAAGGGGAAAACATGCACCTGGCAAGTTCTCCTTGTTACTGATGCTTTTTATCTTCCATTCTCTGGGAAGTTTTTACTACCTTTACTGCTAAAAACAGATTAATTGGTCCCATACGAGACTAGAAACATAGTGAATATATAACTTTTAAAGGAGCTTTTATAAATAAACTACATCTTCACAGACTTGATGATGGTGATGGTAGGTGGCTTAAATTTTAACACTAGTTGAAAAGAATATGAAATAGGATTTTCAGTCTTGTTTTCAGTAAAGCTTTTCAGTATTAGTGTGTTATGTTCAAAGTGGAACTGAGTCTCAATGGCATATTAGAATAAAATGTGATTGGAAGTTACCAGCATAGTGGTTTTTTTCATGATGTTCAGTTTGGGACAAGGAGTAATTCTATAGTTGTAGTGCTGGGATTGTGATGTTTGACTCCACAGACACACTGTCCCTGTCCATCTGTGCACTCCTCATCACTGCTGGATGAGCTTTAATGCCTTTTTGAGCTTTTCTCTGAAGGTGTCCCAGCAATCTTACATGGAGAAAAGCCCTTAAAGGAGAGCAGCTGATAGCCCAAGCTGTCTTGTTCCTGCAGGACACTACACGTGCTCCATCAGAATGTACAGCCTCACTGACAAGCAGCTGAAGCACCTGAGCAGGAGCAAGGCCACGCTGCGGGTGGCGGCGGCGGTGCGGGGCAGCGCCGCGGCCGGGCAGCAGCAGGGTGCTGAGGTGCCCTTCAGCCGCTGGTTCTACGCTGACCAGGCTGAGATGCTGCTCAGCAACCAGGACGTGAGCTCCGTGCTGAAAATCTTCGGTGCCAGTGAAATCCTGGATAGCCTGGAGGTGAGTGCATTCCCAGGGAGTATCTCAGCACAGCTGAAAGCATTCTGAGCTGTCACATGCAGCTTTCCAATGCAAGGCACTCCCTGCCATCTTTACCGTGTCAAGATTTGTTCCTGAGAACAAACGATGACTGATTCTTCCACAGTTTTCACTTTTCACAGGATCCCAGAATGCTTTGGGTTGGCAGGGACCCTAAAGCTCATCCTGTTCCAATGCATTGCCGTGGGATGCCGCTCACTCGCTGGGTTGCTCAGGGGCCCATCCAGCCTGGCCCTCGGGTTTTGGGGTCGTACAGGTGTCAGGCTCACCTGGGCATACAGCCTGGCATATGTGAACCCGCTCATGGGTCAGGAAGCAAAAACCTGCTTTACCCCTGTGGCAGGGGAAGTCTTGCCCAAGTGTGACTGACTGCCCATAGCTCACACAGCCCATTGAGGGTCTGTGGGTTTTGGCTGTGTGGGGTTACCCAGAACTGTGGAAGGGGCAGGTGAGAGGGGGCACCCTTGGCAATAGGCAGGGGGAAATGCTGCAGGTGTCACTGTAAGGGTACACCTGACCCTCTGGAGGGGTGAATTGCTGAGTTTTTCTCTGGAATCACCCATTGTTGGCACCTGGCCTGGAAGAGGGAGCTGTGCTGTGCTGTCCCAACAGTCTGTTCCAGGTTGGATGTTCTCTGTGCAGGTGAAATGTGAGTCCCCTGCAGTGAAGGTGCTGGAGAAGGAGAAGTCCTATGGGCTGCCCAGTTACGTGGTGTACACTGTGAGCCTGGCTGATCCCAGAGTTCCCAGCCAGGGCTCCCTGTCCACCACTCTGACTGTCTCCAGTCCCATGACAGACCAGTCCATCACCATCCCAGTGACAGTGATCTACCTGGCTGACAGAACCACTGCACCCATGAGATGTAAGTTTAGCTCTGCACTCTGTATGCCAGCAGAAACCTTTAGCTTCTCTGATGTTTATAAGGTTAACTCTTAAAGCAGATTGGAGAAGATGCTCCTTTTAACTCAATATTGCCTCCTCTTAATCAATTCTGCAGATGAATCCAGTCTCTTCCAGCAGTTTGTTGAGTCTTACCAGGTGATGATCTTCACGCTTTTTGCACTCTTAGCAGGGACAGCTGTTATGATCATAGGTAAGAGAGGGAAAGATGGCACAAGAATTTTTTTTCCATAGCTTCCTTATGGTGTGTTAGCTGTAAGATAAAAAGGAATGATTGCCATACGAAGTTATTTTAGTTTGTTTTTCAATTGTCTTGCAGCCTACCATGCATTTTTCTCACCGAATAAACAGCACAATCAGCCAGTATTCCACCCAAGGACAAGTCTTCAGCACACCCCTAACAGTAAGCAGCTGTCACCCAGTTAGAAGTGAATTAATTGATTAGTCTGGCCATTGCACTGGAATTGAATGTAGGAAGGTCTGTAATCAAGAGTGGCAATGAAAAATAATTCACATTCTTACAGATGTGTTTAAGTTACAGTGACCTGCAGGCCTGGTTGTAAACACAAGTGCCTGATGCTTCAGATAAAATAAGGCAAATTCAAGTGAACATCACTTGCTGAGGAGAAATGTATTGTGCCCCCCTCAGACCTAAGTCCTGAACAAGAAGACCCACAAACTTTTGATACTTGCAGGGTGCCTTTTCAAGAGGCCCTGAGCTAAAGGGATGATTTCCCTTGGAATGGATCATCAGGTTCATTGCCAGTGTTCAGCAGATGATCACGAGCAGTTGTTTGTTCCTTCTCCCATCATTCCCAAGCCTGATTGTTGTTTTCTCTTTCCCATGTTTCAGGTTCCATTGGGTCACCTGCACATTCCTTCAGCTCCCAGGCCTCGAACAGGCAGACCAGACCCTCAGTCATGCTCTGGAGCACAGGTTCCGCTCCTCGGTAGAGGCAGCACGGCTTCTCCTTGTGGCAGATAAAAATAAATGTGCAACTCAGTGCCTTAGCAAGCTCAGCAACTTCAGCAGTCAGGATGTAATTCAGGTTTGCTCTGGAATATAGCTAGGTCCTTAATTTATTTATTTTTTTTTACTATTTAGGGCTCTTTGAGTTTATTTTTTTTATGTCAGTGCTTCAATTCTCAAAAGCTTGTTTTATCTGTTGTTTTTTGCTGCCTGCACTAAAAGCAGTGTTTATGCTAGTTTGGCTTTCTTGCACTCTTCAAGCAACTAGAAGTTATATCTAAGTTAGAGCGATAACAGTTTTTTATTTACTTTTTATAAAAATTATATTTCTTTCTAATGAACTTTTTTAAAAAGGGGTAAATTAGAAAACCAGGTGAAATATGAGCCAAAAGTTTGAAGGATTGTATATTTCGAAGAACTGGTTTTTATTTTGCGTTCCAAAAGCTCAGGAATGTATTGCACTGATAAGTGTTCTTATGTTTAGCCTTACACTGGGATTCACCAGCACAATATGCTGGTTTAGCATGAGGAATGCTGGAACAACTGTGAATAATTTAGAAGTTTTTTTTTTACAACAACGATTAGAAAAGGAAAAAAAAAAAAACCCAGAACTTAGTGTGAGTTCCTTTGGGTACAACTGCAGTATTCCTTGGTACTGCAAGCACTTTTCTGAACTGGGAGTGTGAAAGCATGTGCCTTCTAAGTGCAGCTTTCTTCTGGTAGGAATCCTTTATTTTGAGGATATAATCACATCCCAGTCACTTTTATTTGTAAGCAGGGTTTTGCAGCTATGAGATAAGGGTTTTGTTTACATATAACAAGCATCCCAGTTTTAACTGTGAATAATATTCTGGCTGTCTGAACTTTCCTAAGGACCATAAGGAAAGTGAAATAACAAAATACTTTGTGTGCAGAACTATGCAGGCAAATAGATGAATGGAATGTAAACCCAGTGCGTGACATAGAGTTTTGGTTTCACACAGTGTTAAAAACAAAAAGATTGTTACACATAATTGTATTGAGTCTTGTTTAACTTACTGGCTAGTTTTGCAGAAATTGTGCCTTAAGTGTTACTACTATTAAAAAAGGTCAGTTGGGATGTAGATAATAATTTGAATCTGTATTAAAGCTTTTAAAGACTCCTTTATTTTGAATTTTCTTGTGGTATGGCTGTTCAGAGTCAAGCACTGGACTATATTATTTAAATCTGTATTATTTAATAAAGCTTTTAAAGATTCCTTTATGTTGCTGTTGATGATTTTTTTTGTGGTTTGGCTGTTTAGAATTTAGCATTGGGCTGTTGTTTGAACTTCACTTCCTACAGCCCCTCAGTGTTTGCAATCATGATTTTCCAATCTTAATTTTGTCTCTATTGGCAATGTAATGTTTTTAAATATTTTGACAATTCTTCCACTAGTATTTGTTGTCAGAGATTTCTTCCAGTTTTCACTAAGCATCTCCAATTCCTGCTGAAATCAGTGATGACTCTAGAAGCAGCTGTTCATTTTCTAGGTTTGTTCAAACTTCCCATTTTGTTCATTTGGGTTTTAAAAGAAAGATGTGATCTTTTTTCCACTTGCATTCAGCAAGAAACCAATGGGCTGTGAATATCTCAGAGCTCCTGTGATAAACTCTTCAGAAATGATTAAAGGAGAGATTTTGCTCTCCTGTTGTTTCTCTTTCCCATTCAGCAATCTGGCACTGAATGTTCTGAAAAACAAACTGCTCCAAGTGGTGGGAGTACTTTGGCAAATGCTTGCTGTTTGTTTCATTTCTTTAGGCAAGTAGTTGCAGTCTCCTGGCAAGGAAAAAAAAAAAGTATGAAGTAGGGAGCTGGTATGGCTCAGGAGCCAACCTCCTGCAAGCAACAACCAGGCTTTTGCCTTGAGGAGCTCACCTGACCTGTGGGGCCATTCCTGAGGCTGGGGGGATTTGAGGATATAAGTTTTTCTGAGCAGGTTGCTGCCAATGTAAAGAATTTTTTTTAACTTTAATAAACTGAGATTTGCATTTAATGCTGATTTTCCCCCCTGTTCACTTCCTGCTTGTTCCTGAATGTTTTCTCCCCTGAGAGGGAGAAGGGCTGCTGGGAATGTGTCTTTTCCAAAGTCCAGGCCTTATCTGAGTTGAAATGTCTGAGCTGTGCCAGGCTGACTCCTGCATCCAGAAAATCCCTGCCTGCCAACAGCTGATCAACAAGTGTGTCCCAAGGAATTACTCAATCAGATTAAGGTTAGCAAGGCTAGGTTAATACTGGTCTTCAAGCCAATCTGCTCCCCAGTAAAACATCCCAAACACAGCCCAATCTTTATTTCTCCATCTATCCCCTTTAAAAAGCAAGGCAGATGATGAATGAATCATGGCACACACCTTTTCAGCAAAGAGCTCTTTCTGATGGGCAGCCAAGATTATGGTGTGCTGCTTCAGGGGAAGGTTTTCCTGGCAGCATGTCAGCTGCCTTTTGTAGTTTATATGAAGGATTAAAGTTCTCCAGCCTTGGCCTGCAGATAAAGGCATTCTTACCTTCCATGTTTGGTTGTTGATTCTGGCATTCATGAGCACATGTCGGTCATTCATGAACATCCTCTGGTGATTTCTTAGTACAGGACTCTCCAAGAAGCTTGGGGAGTTTCCCCATCCCAGTTTCCCCAGTTGGAGACACAGCTGTGTTAGGCTGTGTCTCGTTGTGTCCCAGGGATTGCTGCAATCCTCCCCAAGGAACTCTCCTTGGAGCAGCCCTGGAGACAGATGGTGTTTGGTTAACAGGCAAGGCACACGCTCTCCAGTTAATTCCTCTTTTTTTAAATGTTTTTTTTTTTTTCTGGTAAGGCAACTAGAGGTATGGTTTGTGTATTTAGCTTTATGATTCTGTGTTAAGTCTGTGTAGTATTGGTGATTTGATTAAAACCATCCCTTTTCAGCTGTTTCTTCTTTGTATCAGTTTCAAGTTCAACGTTATAGCTGCCCTTAAACTCCAGCCTGTGTTCTCCACAGCACAGCCCCTCTGCTCTCGTAGGAAATGCATCAATTTCTAAGCTGTAAAAATAGGCATTTAATAAGTGATGACTATCTGACGTAAGTTCTTTGGGTGATACTAAATATTCTAATTTTTATTTATTTTATTGGCAAAATTCAAAAGCATCTGCTTTATTTTTAGTTTGAATAAAGCTGGGTTCACTTTTCATCTGTTAACTTCGATGAGACAACTTCTCTGTATAAATTTGGCACACAGTTTCCCAGGACCTTTTCCTGAAGCTTGAAAAATTATTACAAGAATGGGAAACTAATTTTTCTCCTTGATTCATATTTCTCACCGTTGCACTGAGCTGTAGCTGTACCACCAGTAAGCTGCTTTCCACATCTTTCCTCACACCTCTTGCCCTCTCCATCTCCAGAGCAGTTTTTATCCCAGGTGCTGTGTTCACCTCTGCAGGTGGCCTCCTCCAGAGCTCTGTGTGTTAATAAATTATTTGCTGCCATTTCTACCCTCTTCACTCCTCAGCACAGCCTGGTGGTGCTGTGCTGTGTGTGCTGCCTCCCTCTCAGTGCTTTGCCATAATCCCCAAACAGACTGGGAGCTGCAGTTGCTGTTTTCCATGGAGCAGACGTTGTGTACATGTTTGGTATTCACCCAGTCATTCATTCTTCCCTTCTCACTTCTTACTTGCCATGTTGTGTTTTAAAGTGCTGTTCCCATTCTGCTCAGTTCACAGCTTTATCCCAGGCCTCACTTTTGCATTTAGCCCAAATAAATTTATTTAAAGCTGTTGTGCTTATGGATATGCCAAGGTCTCTTTTGTGACCTTTTGTTCATTTTAAAATTTCATTTCCAAGCAAGCCAATTCCCACCTAGGGACATCCTTTCACACTTTGGGTGGGAAAGCACCACAAAACTTCACTGGAGAGTCAGACCAGAAATCCCTGCAATGGAGAACCCGAGGCTGCCTGTGCCAAGGGCAGCCCTAGTAAACAATTTTAGGCCAGCATGTGCTAATGGCTTACAGTGACCATCTTAAAGAAAAGCAGTATTGTCTAGATAAAATCTGGTGATTGACATACACTTTACTGATCAACAAGCTTGGGAGTTCTGGAACTAGTTTTAAATAATTGTTCTATTTCACATGTATTCATCTGTGAGAGAGACAAGAGGTGGGAGATGCATTTGTCTTTTGTGTCATATGCTTTACTTAGAAAATAAAGTTCTGAGACTCTCTTAAGTAGTAGGAAGCCGCCCTTAGTAACAAAATAGTGAAAATTGTCATATTTTATCCAAAAGGAAGGGGAAAAAATAATTTTCCAAAGTAATAGCTTGTAATTTGACATCATGAATCACTTGTGTTGTTATGAGTGAGTCATAAATAGAAGAGGCACCAAAAGAATTATTTTTCAAAATGTACAAAGATAACAAAGAAACTACGTCTCTAAAATGCTGCTAAGAAGGCACCGGGCCATTGAACAGGCTAAACTTACTTGAATACTAACTCACCAAAAGTGCTTTTTAAATTTTTTTTTTTTGTGAAAATAATAGAAGAGGTTTTCAATTACCTTTTTCTATAAAAGCCAATTAGCCTGTCTTTAGTGGAAGCTGGGTCAAAGCCCTCCTTAGAAGAATATTAAGAATCCTAGAGTTTCAGTATTATGATCCAGCCTTTACCAGCTCCTGAACTCTCCTGCCACACACAGTTGGTCAAGTCACCAAACACAGCCAATAAAGCTGATTTGGCCACAGTACTTTGTCATTGCTCCTATGCATTTTTATCTTTCCAAACTTTCTTTCCTCATGCCTCACTAGTCATCTTTGGATCTGAAGCTGTGCCCATGTCCTGGTGGATATTTGGGGGTTTGTTCATTTGCTAGATTAATATTTCATTTCATGCTGGGTTAAGACTGGCCAGTAGAAATAAGTAGCCTTTGATTATAGCACAATTAAGGATGTCTTGTGAAGAAGAAAGAACTCTGTTGTCCTGAGCATCTGACCCCAGCTGGTGCATTCTCTCTGCCAGCTGGTTCTTGCATGGAAGGAAAATTAATAAAAATGCCAAACAAAGAAGTATTTTCAGCAAGTACGCAAACATTGAAGGCTAAACATCCTCCTTGCAATGCCAGAAGTGGATTCCAAATAAGCAGCTGAACTGAAGGATTATTTTGATAGTGTTGTAGAAATATTGGTCTACTGGAGATGTTTAAAGGTCAGCTGGAGTGTGTTGTGGGGGTTTTGTTGCTGTTACTGAGTTTTTTTGGTGCCTGACTCCTTAGTTCTGGGCAAGCTGCTTTCATAAGACATCACTGACAGGCTGGGCTCTAAGAATCTGTGTTACACAGATTATCATCACCATTGCTGCAGTTTCCATATTCCTCCCCAACTACAAAAAATGTGACCTTTGTGTGATTTTTTTTTTTTTTTTTTTTTGCGTCTCTGGTGTGAGATTCCACCTCCTTCAGCAGGAAGAGATCAATGAATTGAGGTAATTGAAGCAGTAGACAGTAGTTGCTACCACTCTCAAATGATTTCATTAAATTATTAACAATTTGCTCAGAGCTGTCTTGGGGGTGCTGGGAGAGCAGAATGTAGTTCAGGCAGAATGTAACTTAGGCATAAGACATGATACAGCAATTTCATTTTAGTTCCAGCTTTACTGAATGTGCTTCTGAAAGCAGACAGGTACAGATCACACTTCTGTCTGATTTTTAGATTTAGGGTTACAGTGACAGTGCAAAATGTCAGAATTATGAGTAAGTTAAAAAGCAGTGCTGAGCTGTAAGGTCACAGAACCCTGTTAGTGTTCACTCCATTATCTGACTTAGCAAGTCACAGCTTCATGTTCTCAGCAGTGATGGCGGAAATCACTCCCTCTGCTTCATAATATTCTCTCCTTTTATCCTGGCTTTCAGTTGCTGTTCAGAAAAGGTCTGAAGTGCTTTATGTCCTTGACCCAGGTGACTGACCAGCCTGCAGGGCTGGGAGAGCTGGGTACAGGTGTAAATACACCTTCCATGCAGTGACTTACCAAGCAGTAGAATTGACATAAGAGAAACTGTTGTTCCATGAAACACAGTAAAAGCAGGGTGGAAATACATCAGGTGTTTTAAAAGTAGTATTTCCCTAGGGGAATCCTGTGCCAGCAGTGAATCACAGGAGTAGGTGCTGTAGAAAGCACTGGGCAGTGAAGTTTCCCTCCTAAACAGAGGAGGGCAGGGAAGGGCAGCCTGTTTGTACATTTGGAAATTACCCTAGGCCCCAGTTCTGGGTTTAACTGTGGAATGTTTGATATTGGTGAACTTTAGATGTGTGACTTAGATAAAAATTATATTCACATCCTGAGCTGAAGGGATCCCCAAGGATCACCCAGTCCAACCTGGCCCTGCACAGACACTCCAACAATCCCACCCTGGGCATGCCTGGCAGTGTTGTTCCTGGAGCCCTGGCAGTCTCGGGGCTGTGTCCATTCCCTGGGCAGCCTGGGCAGTGCCCAGCACCCTCTGGGGAAGAAGGGAAGGAGTTTTTCCTGATCTCCAGCCTGAGCCTATCCTGGCATAGCTCCAGCTGTTCCCTGGGTCCTGTCCCTGTCCCAGAGCAGAGATCAGTGCTTGCCCCAGTCTGTTATTTCAGGAAGCCCTTGGAGCTGCTTTCCTTCCAAACCGAGCAGGATTTTGGTCTCTGTTCTGCCTGTGTCTGGCCTCCTGCCCAAACTCAGCATCTCTGTGTGCACAAATACACATCCTCTGGGCATTGCTTCTCGTGCACCTGCCAGCAGCACTCTTCCCTCTGCCTTAGCAGGTGAGCTGATCTAATGATACAGGAGCACCTGGTTCCCAACCCTGTAAATTCAGGGCTTTCTGGCAAATAGCACTTCATTTAGGTAATAACACTCTTACGTGATGGCTTTGTGTCCTTCAGACTTATTCAAATATCTCTGCAACCTTATTCAATGACTACACCTTGTCATTCAGACCCCAATGAAGGAGTTTAACATTTTGCTAAAGGAAGCTTGCTTTCTCTGTGCTTTGGTTGATTTGCCCAGGAGGTGTAAGTGCAGCTATTTTGATAGAGTTGGACTGTGTACTGGGATGAACACATTTTCATGAAATCTGTCAAATGCCATTTTAAAAGTCATTGAGTGTGCTCTACAACAAAGCAGGCAGAATTACAGAGCAGAATGCCTTTTGTGAATGCTATTGTAAATGTGTCACAGCTCATTCTGGCTTTTGCATGTGGGCTTATCTTCAAATAGCATCCTGCTGTTATGATTAGTGATTGCTATCGTGAATAAAATCTCTTTGGTTTCAGCAACAAAATAAACTACTTTATATATAGAACCCACTGTTGAATAGGACCCTAAATATTTATTTTCCCATTCTTCTTTCCAAATAATCTTCAAGGTGAAGCCTCTTGTTTAATGAAACAATATCAGCAGTAAAACAAGGACTTGAGGCAGTCATGGTTCTAGAAAGGGCAGGCAGCAGCAGAAAGCAAGCTTTCAATGTTACCTGTCTAAATGAAACATCCTTGGAACCCTGTGAGCTTGGAATTAGGCAATTGTCTTTTACTGGGATGAGCTTTGTGGTGTCCCAGTGTCCAGCAGCATCACCTCCTGCTCCAGGTTATTGGTAACCCCATGGGAAATGCCTTGACTCCAGGTGTCACCTGCTGTGCCTCCACAGAACTTTCAGTCTTGCAGCTTTTCAAATTATTAGTGTCAACTCTGAGATTTTTGAATTGGTAGAGCACTCACAAAAATGTTTCTTTGTATGATTTGGCAAGCCATTACATGATACAAGCCATTATATTATATTATTATATATTATAAACTATATGGCAGGGATTTGGATTAGATGACATTTAAAGGTCCTTTCCAACCCAAACTCTTCTCTGGTTCTAAGACTCTGTAAAATATGAATAATCTACATCTCACGTATTTCCAAATCAAATTCTGCAAGAGAAAGCAAAGCTTTTTGCCTCTTAGGCTTGCTAGGATGAAGATTTTTAGGCTTGTGAAGGATTGGAATAGTTCCAGTTAATACTAACAAGCCAAAATTTAGAAATAGTTGGAGCTAACCTTTGATGAGAGAGGAAAGAAAGAGTCTCTTAAAGCGCGTTCCTAAAGAATTCTCATTTAGGTAAAAGCACATAAGAAAGCACAAGTATCTGAAAGCAAAATAAATTCACGGCTTCTGAGAAGAAGCCCCAGAAGCACAGCACTGAAGGTGTTGGGCAATGCATGAAAATGAGATACAGAGAGGTAGAAGACAATTTTCACTTCATCAGTAGTTTTGCATACCACAGTGAGACTGGCAAAGGGAATTATGTCTTCATTTCCCAGTTTTATGAGAGCCTTCATGTGTGGAATAAAGCTCTGGGAGAAGACAGCAAGGAGGGACAGGAAGGTTTCCTGTGAGTAATCTAACTTAAAAATTGGAAGTTGTCTTAAATTCTGCATCATCTTTCAGGTTGAATGGTGAATCTTTGTGATAACCAGTTTGTTTCGCTGCTGGAATCTGACCATAAAGTTCTTAGACACCAGGTCTCCAGTACTGTGTGTTCAGTTGTGCTTCAGGAGTTCTCTTATCATTATAAATGCCTCTCATTCCATCTGCCTGAGCAGATAGGGCTGTGCTAAGTCTGTTATTAATTTTTTAGGTTGTTTCATTCCAGATGAATAAAATATTTAAAGTGAATATTTTTCCCAGCACCTGCAGCTGCTCAAAACCCCAGCACATTATGCAGCTGAATTCAAGCAATAAAGACTACTAACTTACAATACTTTCAGTGCCAATGAGCTTTAGGAATGTTGTCTGTGAGAACAGGTAACTGCTAAGTCACTGTTCTTTGAATACTTCAGATCCACAGGTATATTGGTGTACTTGTACCTCTTGTGAGTGACTAAATGATCTATTTATATGAACTTGTTTTGCATCTTGATTAGCCTGTTGTTCAGGCTTCTAACTGAGCAGACTTTCCATTGGCTTAGTGTCTGCACTCTCAGATAATCTCCTTTTTGCCCAGCCACTGCTGCTGTCCACAGCCAGACTGGACAGGGCTTGGAGCCACCTGGGCTGGGGGAAGGTGTCCAGGATGAGCTCCGGGGTCTCTTCCTATGACATTGTTGAGAGGGAAATGGAACTAGAAATATGTTTAAAAATATAGCTTTACAAATAAGACTAGATACTTTGGAGAAAAAGAACCATGAAAGATACATTGTAGTAAGACCCACAAAGAGTAATTTTAAATAATTGACTTTAAGGCATTTACAACATAGTGTAGCAAAAAACTAATAAATAAAAAAAAAAACCTTTTAATGTATTATAATTGAATATAATTAGTTTCTAATTGTAATAGAGCGAATTATAATTAAAATAAAAGCTTTTAAAACACCTCTCAGTTACCCCATCTCTGAGTCAGAAAATACCTTAATCCCACATCTTCCAACCCAAATCATTCTAGGGTTCCGAGGTTCCATGACTGTGCTTGCTCACTGAAAACATTAGCAGCAGGAATTCAAGCGTTCCACTCCCAAGCTAGCAAAGCTGTACTTGCTTTCCAGGGATGGATTTATGGGAAGCTGCATCTCTAGAGCAGCTCCAGACTGGTGGCTCCAGAAGGAGGAGAGTGCCCTCCCTCAGAGCCTGCAGCCTGGAGTCTGCAACTCTACAACTGCTCATGTAAAAATTCTCCTGAATAAAGTTTTAGTCTGGTTTTGGCCTTTGTTGGGGATTTTTTCAGTATCTCTTGATTAGTGTGACTGTGTAAATCTGTGGGTGCATTTGGTGACTCAGTGCCACTACATGGATTTACATGTGCAAGGAGACAAGTTTGCTGCTGGCATCGTGGTGCCTTGATTGCCTGCAGCTGTGGAATTTGCATGTGCCTTGGATCCTGATCACTGGTAAAAATGCAGGAGCATTTATTCGAAGTTCATAAATAGCTTCTCATTTTTAAATTAATGGGAATTTAGACATGAAACCATGAGAATTCATTTCACTAGCGTCCAAAGAGAGCTTAGAGCCTTGACTCAGACATCAAAGCAGGTTGTTTGCTCCTGATATCCTTTCACTTGGCTTACCAAGCTTGTAACACAGGTTATCTTGCACTACTGCATTAGGTGAATTTGCAGAAATGTATCCTCAAGAAGAACAATTAGATTTAACTCATGATCCCTCCTGGAACTGGTTCTTTCTCCCTCCTTTTTCACTATGCTTTACTTTACAAACCATCATCTCCCAACTGTTTTATACTATTATTTGCCCTCCCCATAAAGTAAACATTAACATTTTCATATTCTGTAAGTTACATTTTATGAACTATCAAAACCTGTAAAGCTCACCAGCTGAGGACCTACTTGCTTTGATTTTTGTGTGGAGCAGTAAGGAGGAGAAAGGAGAAGCTGTTTTGGAGCCCACAGCACTATTTCAGTGCTTGATATAGAACAGTAAAGTATTTGAACTCTATTGTTGAGAATCCATGTGTGGTATAAATCAGAATTATTATCCTTATCTCATCACTGGGAAGGCTGCAGCACACAGAGATGATCTGTCCAAGGCCCCTGTCAGGGCAGAGGCAGGGCTGAAAATAGAACCTGTGTTTGAGCAGAGCTCAGGGCTGGGTCTGTGACACCATCACACCGAGGAGGAGTGCAAATGGGAAATGCTGGCAGAGGTGGGACTCACACAGGGATACACTGGGATCCGCCCTGAGCAGCTCCCTGAGGTGCCCTGCTGGCTTCCCATGGAAAATAATTCACCCGCAGTGCTGAAATATGGCCAGAGCCACTGAGGAAGCGCCTTACCAGGCAGTGGTCAATAAATCACTTTCAAGCTTTATCATCATCATAATAATGATAATGATGACGAAGAAGAAGAAAATAATAATAAAATAAAATAAAATAAAATAAAATAAAATAAAATAAAATAAATAAAATAATAATAATAATAATAATAATAATAATAATAATAATAATTTTTTATTATTACTATTATGATAAGAACAAATAAAACACCAACTTCCACATGGAACTGCTGAAGTTCAGCTCCAGGAGCAGCAGTGGAGCTCTGGCACTGCCCTGCCTGCTGTTCCTGGCTATTTAATAATAATAATAATAATAATAATAATAATAATAATAATAATAATAATAATTTTTAATTTTAATTTTAGTTTTAGTTTTTTATTTTTAATTTTATTTTTTAGCCCATCTGGACATCTGAATACACTTCCATGAGCCAGGCAAAATCCCCCTTTCCTAATGCTGAGTTGTGCAGCAGAAGAGCACTGCAGGGCCCAGGCAGAGAAGACAGCTGCTGGGTTCTGTGCCCTGCCCTGTGCCAGCCCAGCCCTGCAGAGGCCCTGGCACACCGAGGGTGCTTTATTCACTGCAGCTCAGCCAGTAGGGCAGTGCCAGAGCTCCTGCGCTGCTCCTGGAGCTGAACTTCAGCAGTTCCATGTGGAAGTTGGTGTTTTATCTGTTCTCATTTGTATCACAGGTACAAGGGTGTCACTGCTCATCCAGTACAGCTCATTACCCGTGGAAGTGGGAATCTGATTCCTCTGGGTACACTGCAGCAGCACCATTATGTATTTCAAGTGAAAATATGTTTCTGAATCTGATGTTTGACAGCTTTTCACGATGATATTTAAGTATTGAGCCATTTAAGAATCAAAACTTCCTATCTGGGATAAACTGGTATATGTGTTTAATTTCTGCTGGCTTCTTCCCCATTTATTTAGATTTAGAAAACAAAAATGTTGTGCTTGATTCATCCAAGAACTTAAATATATATCTAAAATTATGCCTGGTTAATTAGTTCCATTTAAAGTTTTTCTGCTCAAATGCATAAGCTTTTCAGGATGCTGCTGTTATGTAGATCAGGGCTTTGGGAAGAGAAGGAGATCCATTAAAAAATTATTTAATTGCCTAAAATTTTGGTCTGCAATTCAAAAGCCTCCTGCTATGTTTAAAGCCTGAACAACAAATCTTTTTTTCTAATAATTAGTTGATGTGTATATATTCCTGAAGGATAGTGAGATGTTTAATCCAGCAGAAAATTGCTATCTGGTGGACTACAGGGAAAAAGCAGGACAAAATTCTGTTATTATTATTTTTAAAAAATACAGGCAATTATAATTAGGCAATAATAAAGCAATATAGTTAAATAATGAGAGAAGCAGAGCTACACGAAGCTCAGTGTGTAGCTAGTATTGTTTTTGCTCCCGGTCAGGCTCAGTTGGTCCGGCTGCCTTGGTGTTCTGGGGTGAGAAGGGTATCTGCACACCCTCCTGCCCAAGCACCTTTGGCAGAGCTCCCAGGCACAGGCTAGCCCCAGCAAGCTGTTATAGTGATATGCAGCTCTTAAGCAGAGTTCAGTTCTTTTAGCAGTGATTTCAGCTCATAGGCTTGCTGGGGTGCCTCGGGCAGACGCAGGGAGAGAGAGACGGGGAGCGCTGTGTGAGGTTCCACCGGAGGATCTTTATTTCATCTTCCGTGAAGGGTTCAGGGACAGCTTACTTCCAACGAGCTAGGGAAACTGAGGGGTTTTTATAGGGTACAGGGGTTTTGAGAAATGGTCCAATGGTGCGGGTCAGGGTACAAATTGACCTATTGTCTTACAGGAAGATAACAGAGGGTCTGAGGCGCGGGAAAAGGGGTTCTTTTGCTAGTCAGCATGACTATGCATTTTCTCTGCCCTTAGGCAGCTAATCTCCAGAGGGGCCTAGCAGGCCTATCTGCTGCAACAAGCTAGTACTAAAGTCATCACTGAAAACAGGGCATTTCTCCTGTTGCCAGTAAAATAATTCATTGAGATGGCAGTTTTAGTGATTTCAGCAGTGAAAAGAGGCATTGCTCGGTCGTGGGGCGGTGGGCGGGTTCCTGAGCTGGCACTGAGCTGCAGGGCTGTGCAGGGAATGAATTCCTGGGCAGGGGGGTGGGATGGGAGGCGATGAGCCCCCGGGCCCCTCGCGGCCCAAGCCCGGGGGGTTCCCTGCCCTGGGCAGTGAGAGCTCCCGGCCAAGGGCGGCTCCTGCAGGATGGAGCCCAGAAGGGAAATTGCAGGGCCGGGCCCTGGCAGGTGCAGCTCCTGCTCACAGCCCTGTGCTCAGGGACAGGGGCAGCAGGAGCTGCCTTCCAGATGGAGATCGCTGCAGGCCCAGAAAATCGCAGCAAGCACCACTTACATAACAGCTCTCTGACCTAGCATCACTTCACTGCTGCAGGCAGCCGGGAGGGAGGATGGGGGTGGAGGTGGTGTTTTGTCTGTGCACTTGTTTTCCCCATTTGGATGAGGGGACAACACTAGAACAGAAAAAAAAAAAAAAAAAAAAAAAAAAAAAAAAAAAAAAAAAAAAAAAAAGCAAACCAGATAAACCCTGGAATGGTAGCAATGTACGGATTTCAGCAGCCTTGTCTGCAGAACAAAGTGTCTGCCCAGAGGGAAGAGAAGGAATTTAAAAGGATCCCCAGTGTGTGGTGGAGTAGGGTTAATGTTAGAAATAAATTTAATGAGGATGTAATTGGTGTGTTTTCCCCGGTTTGGATCGTTTTAAGAAGGAGATGCAGGTAAACTCTTTATTGCTGCTCAGGGTTTAGTGCCCAGGATCACTGTATTTCCAGCCTGTGCCACATGCTGAGTGCACGGGCTGGTGCTGGAGGTGCCAGCTCTCCCCACAGAACCAGGGTGACAGTGGCAAGGAGGAGGAGAAGGAAGCTGGGCTCTGATTTCACTGCTGAGAACGACGGTGTGGAATTCCTACCAGGTAATAAACCCACATCAGCTGTCCTTTGGTAAAATTCCTGTGGAGGTTAATCTGCCTGGGAATGCGGAATTCTGTCCAGAATTTGCATTAATCAGGGCTGGTTTCTGATGTCCCACCTGAACCTCCTGCCAAAAGGGAAGTGAGAGCTGCTGTCCCTGTCAGGCAGAGCAGTGTCACCTGTGCTGCTCTCCTGGCTCTGGTGCTGGGGGGATTCTGTGCTGGGCCATGGGAATTGCTCAGCTTGGCTGCCAGCTCAGGTACCTGGGTCTCTGTGGGACACCTGGTTCTGACCAGTGTGACACAAAATCCCATCCTTGGCACTCCTGCAATACTTGCTGACAAATCCCCAGCAGCAATGTGGGTGTCTGATTGTGCAGACACAGCGTGAGCCAGCAGACTTCCTGTCAGCTGTACATATAAATCTGTGTCACACAGAGCAGTCTGCAGGCAGCAGGGGACCGGTGCAAACACACGAGCGGCACCGGGCTCTAAAGCCTGGCTTTGCCCTGCAGACACTGCCAGCAGCTCCTTCCCGGGTTGTTATTGTTAGACTGGGAGTTGTTATCTCTGCTAACCTTGGAAATAATTCCAGCACTGGGGAGAGCTGCTGAAAAGGACCCTGACAGAAAATATTTGCTTCCCACATGGATGTTGTAAATACTCAGGCACAGATAAAGTAACCTTAAACGAAGGGTACAAATCTGGTTCATTGTAAGTCAGTGATAAAACCTCCAGGTTGGAATCTCACAAAATAAGTTTTAGAGCACTGCATAAAAATGATAATATGAAGAGAAAACAATTTTTTAAAAAATAAATTAAATTCTAGAGCAGTTGATGAAAAGTGTTTCAAACTAAATGCTGTGACCTTGAGACGCAAAATAGTTAAATATCCCATGTCCAGAAATACTCTTAGAGGTCAGTCTCAGGCTGCAGGGATATAGGCCATGTCCTCTGCTCTAGAAGGCATGGCAAAACTGTATATTGAATTTGGCAGACTGGGGAGGTGCCAAATGCCATCCCAGCAAGCAAAGATCTGAATCCACGTGGATGTAGGAATTGCTACCCAGTCTCTGGCAGTGATGCAGAGGAAGCTGATGAGCCTGTCCTCTTCCCCTTATGGAGAGAAGGCAGCTGGGATCCTCCTTGGAAAGAGGGAAGGGCTGGTGTTACACAACTTAATTCACAGGCAGCACCTGAAAGTCTGGAGAGAACTTTTGTTCTGCAGGCTCAGCCTTGTGTGCTCCAGAGGAAGATCTCCTTTGTGCCCCCCATCCAGCCGGGCCTAGCAAGACAAGACACAGATGACTGGTTTGAAAACACAATCACCTGCAGGGTGTTGAACTCCAGTTTAACTTTGGAGTTTGTTTTTTGGGGTTTTTGTTTGTTTGTTTGTTTGGTTTTTGGTTTTTGGTTTTTTTCTCTGCTGGCAAATGCACACGCCCCTGGGGACAAGTTGCTTGAGCTTTCTGGCGGGTGATTTGCAGGTGAGTGTCTGTAGGACATTTCCCTGTGCCACTCCAGCCCACAGTGACAGTCCCACTCTCAGGAATGCTCATTGTTGCTGTGGTGTGCCCTGTGCCAGTACAACCTGGTGCTGTGTTAATCAGCCCTGAGCATTACAGGGGAAATATCCCCTGCCTCTCCCTGATCACTGCTCAGAGCTGCTCTGTAAGCATGCGAGGAACAAATAATCTTAATTACAAGGTATTTGCAAAGCTAGTAGGATGAATTGGTATTTGTTGTTCTTTGAACTTTAGAATTATTCTGCTAATAAGTGCATTGAATCTTTTTTAAGGTTAGAGAAAGTTCAGACTGTGCAGATGCATCTGGAGTGCCAATACCCAGCCCACAGAATGCCAGCACCCTCAGTGAGACTCTGTGCACTCTGCTGAAAGCTTCCAGACCTGGGGACTGCAAAACAGCTGGGTGGTGTTCATGGCATGAGGGCTCTATTTCTATGAAAGCTTTTCCTTACAGGGGAGGAAGGACTCTGTGTCCTCTTCAGGATGTTAAAGCCAAAGGATGTGTCAGCACTCTGATCTCCATGGTGCTGCTACATCAGGTTCTGCTGTGAATGGCCTTTTCTCCACTTATTTAGGATTAGTGTATTATAACCTTCATAGTTCTCCTGTTTGATTTGCATTTATCTACCTTTTCATTAATGATGAATTTCTGCTAGGGGTTCCATAGTTGTTGTTTTGGTTCATCTAGGTTGGACTATATCTGGAGCTGGAAGTACTGGCCTAATGGCTGGAGCTGATCATCTTAGAGAGCTTTTCCAACCTTAGTGGTTCTATGATTCTATAAATATTAGGACTGTAGAGGCCATGAATGATCATTTATTTCTGCTTGCCACGCAGAAGAGGAAAAGGTAAAGCTAGACTGCTCTTTAGAGATGTTTTATTTAAGCTCACTCTTAAAAGCTGTGGACAAGGAGTGTTGGGTTGCCCATTTGCTGGAGCACTCCCAGGCAGCAGCATGTGTGATGGGTGTCCCAGATTTCCTGGAACCCTGAAGTGTCCCTGGCTCTGCTTAGCTCATGGTTAGACAGGTGGGGAAGAGAGGTGGGTTTTCTGGTTTGGGAGGGGATGGGCTTGGCCTTGAATCCACCTTGTATTTTCTCCTATGATATAAAACTCTCTTGTAGAACAATCAATACTGCATTTACTGAAGTGCTGGGAAAACTTGACTTTGGTGTTCTTGGCTCTTCCAGCTCAGCCCAAGCCCTTTCCTGTGGTTAAGATTCCCAGCAGTGCATGTTTTCTGCCACAGCCAAACCCAAGATGTAGCACTCCAAACAGCGTCCTACCTCCACAAAGTAAACATGAAATAATTGCTTCCCATTTCATGTGTATGGATCTTCTCTTAACACAGTCTGCCATCAGATGCTTTACTCTGAGCTGCCAGAAACTCCAGATCTATTTTTCCCCACAGTGTTCTGTGAACACTTACTCATAATTTGGTATTTCCCATTAGCAATTTATTTTTTCTTTTTTTTTTTTTTTTCTTTTTTTTTTTTTTTTTTGTGCAGAGTTTTATTTTGGTAACATTAAAGCATCCATAATGCATGAAGTAAAATGTAGTTTTCTCTTTAGTATCTCAGTGAAAAGAGCTAGAAAGGAAAGTGATGAGGGTAGCTCACTAGAAATCAAGGTGCTTCTCAGACTGAGCATATTTAGTTTGGGAATCAATGAGGGAAATCCTCAACAATTCCCTTTGGGAATCAAGATTAGAACTGCCAATCAGCTTTGTCCCTCTGTTCCTGTCCTACCATTGTGCCCACACAGCTCAGGCAGAGCCTTAAAAGATCGGGGCTTTGCTCAGTGGAGCACCCTCACTCACAGGGTCACAGACTGGTTTGGGTTTGGAGGGACCTCAAAGCCACCCAGTGCCACCCCTGCCATGGCAGGGACACCTCCCACTGCCCCAGGCTGCTCCCAGCCCCAGTGTCCAACCTGGCCTTGGACAGAAAAGTCCCTTCACATTTTACTTTTACTGTAGTTAACAGCACCTCACTCACATTTCCATAACAGCCATGTCTGGACTTGCCACGTGAAAACCCAGTGCTGTGAGAAGATCCTGTTTGTCTCCTTCCTTCAGGTACAATGTGCAGAAATACTGCTCATGCACTGAAACATGTCTTATAAATGATTAACCTTTCATGGCTCTTACCTTCCTGCTCTTAGAGCAGAGTGTTTCTCAGCTTTGGAACCAAGAGCCTGGAATTTGTTTTTACAGTTGAGATTTGGGAAATGAAAGAACCACACTCTCCTGTCCACTGTGAAGGGGTGAACAGAACAGAATAAACAGATTTTCTGAGGTAGAAGTAGGTTTCATGTTCTGATCTGCACCCTGATACTAATTATATCATTATATATAATAATCTATATTTCACATGCATACAACAATAATTATTATATTTTTGTAACGCATGATTCTACATGGGTCAGCACACAACATCAACCTCTTGGCCTCAGTTAGCTGTAGTTCTGTCCAAAGCTGCTGGAATTCTAATTAATTTCTCACTGAAATCAATGGAAATGTTTTCATTGATTCTGATTGCACTGTTTCAAATGAAAGCATCATCCTGTCCACGCTCATTTGCAGATGTTTATCCAGACATTTCCTTAACGTAGTTTTCTGGGGTCTTATATTTCCTATGTTTTGATTTTGGGTGTAAATGTTGTGTGCTTTGGTTTTGATTAATTTTTTGGTACGTGTCAGAATTGTGGAAGTTTCTTCCTAACCTCACTTTCCTAATGATAAACATTGGAAGGAGATCAAACCAGCCCTGTATCTTTAGAAATGTATGGCCTGCCTTGATAGCAGCCTATCAGAGAATGTCAAGAGCATAAAAAATGACAGCACTGCTCTCCTGCACGCCAAGCAGCTTACTGGGAAATAAAGAGCCAAGAAGGATTTGAATACAGCCCCTCAGAGCAGCAGCTGAGGCAGAGAGTGTTGGGAGGGAGGGGAATCCAGCCCAACTGGGAGAATCCTCCTGGATGGAAATTGCTGATTCACAGGCAGGGAGCAGACAGCTGCCAGGGTTTGAGGCACCCAACGTGCCCAGCTGTTAACCACTGCCCAGCTGGCACTGGCCTGTGGGCTGGCTGGGGCCGGCCAGATGCAGCGGTGCCCGGGCTGCAGACACTCCGAGCTGGCACTGCCAGCACAGCCACCGCTGCTGCTGCTTGGGCTGAGCTTTCAGCACCACCTGAGCCTGTGAGCCTGAGGCTGTGAGGCTGAGAGGCTGAGAGGCTGTCTGCCACTGTGCTGGCAGAAATCAGCACCAGGGCCTGGGAGCTTCTGACAGTGCTGCAGTGACAGCTCATTTCTGCATCGTGCTCTTGTATTGGGCTTTTCTAGATAAACGTGGCTGCACCTAAGCTGGGACATCAGGGGCTGCAGTCCAGGGACCAGTGGTGCCATCCCCATTTTAATTTAGCCCTACAGCATGGAAAAGCAAAAGAGACCCTTCCCAAAAGCAGGACCTCAAGCCAAAGGTCAGTTTTTCAAATGATGGACTCATACCAAAAATATCCCATCCCAAATGCATCAGTGAGCGTAGGGTGGTGACAGTGACATCCAGGTGACAGGCAGGATTCTTTCAGATGGAACAGAATAACAAAGAAAAGCATGAAATTGTTCTGCCTTCAGATGGGAGTTTTGGCAGAAGTTTTAATAAAACACCTGTACCATGAGGCACTCAAGCTCTTCTTTAGGCATTGAGTCTTAAGGAGCTAACTGAAGAAAAGATTCCTGTTACAAAGGAGAACATCCAGAGGAGGCTGAATGCCAGGGAAACAGGGCATCCAGCCTTTGTGACCTGCTCTGCAGCCCTGCTAACATCAGAGGGGCCAGAGACACTTGGAAATGATGGTACAAGCTATAAATATTCCACCTGCTTCCCTGAGTCTTCTAAAACTGTAATTCCTGCCTTGGGCTGCTCATCTGCTTCAGAAAATAGGGGTCAGTAGTAAACACCAGCCACTTGCCAAAAGCATCTTGACTGTGGGAGGAACAAATGAGACAGATTTTAGCAGCTATTGTCCCTGGGTTTTTGTGTCTGCCACTGTGACACTTGATTTGCAGCTTGGGAACTTTGCTGTGGTGACAAAAGTCTGCCTGTAATGAGGAGGAGTTGGGAGTTTTTCATCAGTTATTCTCTGCTGAGAGCTGGCAGCTGGTCGTGCTGCTCCCTTGCTGTGCAGAGCTGAAATGGTGCCAGTTCCTGGCTTTGCTTTGTGGTGCCTTTTTCCCTGCAGGTACTGTGCTGAGCTCATTTTAAGCTATATTTTGTATTATATTAAAAATAAGCTGGAGTTGTGGAGATCCTTCCAAACGTCATCTCCTGAGTGCCAGATTTCAGTATAGCTGTGTTTTATGTAGAAAAGATCCAAAGCCAACTCAGAAACAAACTAGGAGCAAACCAAATCCTCAGTCCCATGAGCATTCAGTGTGGAGCCTGCTCTTCTCCCTTCCCTGGGACCCTCAGAGGGGCTGAGGTTTTTGTTTGTCCTGAACGAGAGCAAGCACAGGTTCGTGGGGGATGTGCCTGTGCCCTATGGCAAAGTGAATTTGGGTTTAAAATGTGCCACCTTTGTGCTCCTGGCTGGCCTCAAAGGGAGGTTTTCAGCCGTGGAAAGAGGCAGCACCTTCCAATCATTGGAAGTGGGTCAAGTTGAAAACTCTAAGTTTTGGAGGGTTTGCACATGCATTTTTTTATTTTGTCTCTCTGAAAATAATTATTTATTTTGTCCTCTGTTTCAAAGAGCTGCATGGGTGACAGCAGATCAGGAGACTGAGAGGGGCCCTCAGCCCTGGGTGTCCCTGGCTGCAGGGAGGGCTCCGAGCAGGGCCCAGGCAGTGGAGGCAGAATTTGGAGGCAATGTTACTGTCAAATAGCAAAAGAGCAGCTGTCTGAGCGAGACAAAGTTTGAGGATATATTCTCAGAATGATGCATTCAAATTAAGCCTCAATTCTCCTTCTTTTTTGGTCTAGACCAGAGGCTTTTTGGTCTAGGACCAGAGTTAATTCCAGAAGCTGTGATCCCCTTGGACTTCCCCAGGGATGGGAAAAAGAGGACATTTAAAAAGAGATCAGGGAGAGGCACCTGGATGTGCAGGAGCTGTGGAATTGCAGTCAGGCATGTGAAGCCCACAGAAGGGAAAGATGTATAAAGAGAAAACAGGCAGAACTCTGTTGTCCTTTGTTTTGACTCATTATGGGAAAAGAAAAATGGCAGGATGGAAGTGAGAGACCACAAAAATCTTTATTTTAATATGAGTGTAGGAATCTGGGTTCAGGATGTATAAGGATAAATTCATTTAGTGCCAGTGATTATACAGGAAATGGAGGATCACTTAACTATTTTAAAGTTCAGGATGTTGTTAAAGAGAGGAAAAGGAAAGTTCTCTCCTCTCTTTGGAGTTTTTGTTTTACGAGGTGGGAGGACAATAGTGTAAATGCAGATTTTCTTGGAGACAGACTCTTTACTCAGGTGCTTTATGTTAAACTGAATTGCATTTAGTAACTTCAGGTATATAAAGAAATATACAATTTAAATGAAACATTAATATAACAGGCTTTTGCCACCAGAGGCTTTGCACCATAAAAAGTGCAAAGGTTAATGGCATGAGAAACAAAGGGCTTCACATCCTGATGAAACCAAACCCTCTCCAGTCTGTTTCCTGCTCTCCATGGGGCACCAGCACTTGTGATCTGCCAAGGTTATGGCCTTTGTTCTTTATTACCCCTTGTGATAAAAATATTCCACCATTCTTGGGGATGCCAAGCTCCTGGTGAAGGCTCTGGGGCTGTTTGGCACACAAGGAATGGAGAAATATCCGGTTTTGGCCTTTAGGCTGCAGGGATTGCAGCTGGGGTTTGCAGCAGAGCAGTGGCTGGATGTGCTGCAGGATGGGTCACCCACTGAAGAGACTTTGGAAAGAGAGATGGATCCAACACTTTACATCCCAAAACATGGGGCCTGGCTCTGCTCTTCCCAGTCCCAAAGGGAGTGGGAGGATTTTCTTTTGATGACAAACTGTAACCAGTGTAAAACAACAGCAGGTTCTGCCCCACACTCTCCCCAGTCCATTGCTGTGCATTGATTAATCTGCTTCTTCCACTGTTGCATATTTTCTTATTTTTAAGTCCTAATGTGGTTGTTTGCTCTTTTACACTGGAATTAAAATCCAAAATAACTGAAGCAAACTATGGTGGACTCCTAACACAAGTGGTCAGGAGCCATGAACAAAAAAAGGAATACAACTGGTAATGGTAAACTGAGCACTCTGGGTGATTTGTTTTAAAAAATCAGGTTCTGCTTGACTGCCAAAGCAGGGAGATTAATCTATGTGATACAACAAGGGTTTAGTTAACTATATGAATTTCTTTTGCAATTCTACATGGATAACATAAGTCACTGGTGGTAAAAATATATTCTGAGCCAGCTCCTTTTTTGTTTTCTACTATAATTCATTAAATAATGCAATAAATCAGTGTGAAAAATCTGAAGGCATCAGATTTATGTTTAAAGAAAGAAAAGTTTCCAAACTATATTCAGAAAGTAGGTGAAGCTAAAGGTACTCATGTGAAGTAATAGTTAGCTTTTGTCAAGCACTTTCTGTCAAAAGATTTACAATTTCCCAGAAGAAATGGAGTTAGGGAAATGAAGTGTGCCAGATGTCTCAGTCACTGAGTGACAAAATCAAAGCCACTCTTAGCATGTAATACCTGAATGTAGGGTTGCAGATGATTATAAATACATGGATAATTTGTCAAAATGATCTTTTGACTACTACACTTGACTATTCAAGCATATCCTATTATGAATTCTCTATAAGCCAGTAATTAAATTGATTCTTTTTTACTACTCCTTCAAGGTATTCCAGTTCTTTAAACACCCTTGGCTTCCTGAGGCACCTGTGGATAACCCTTTGATCTGCCCAGCAGAAATCTGAATGCTGATAAGGGTTCATGTTTTGGGAGATAGCTCCAGCCACGGGGGTGTGCACTGAAAACCTTTCCAGATGAGTTTGTTGTAGTGAGGAATGAACACATTCCCAGAGCTCCTCTGCATGACAGCAGCCAGTTGTCAGTTTTTCCTGATTTTTGTGTGAAGCACAGAGAGCCAGGTAGAAACAAAGCATTTTCAGTGCCTCCACGAGGTGACAGTGAGGGTAAGAGGAAGAGGAGTTACTGGTGCAAAGCATCCTCAGTGTCTGCATCTCCATGGTCCAAAAGAAGGGATTTGAGGTTATTTTCTTGTCCCTTTCCCCTCCAAGGTTTGCATACTCTTAAACTGTGGGGGTTTTGATGCTTTAATAATATTCTCTGTCAGATTTCTTTCTGGAGGGCCTCACTCTGTCTCCTTAGTTTTCTCGGAGCTTATTGCAGTTCTCCATGACAGAAACTTCCTTCTGTGCTGTCTGGGCACCACAGCATCTGGTCTGCAAGGAAAATTCCCAGGCCTGTGGCTCTATGGATAAGGAAAAATAACTGCAATAAAGCTGGATTGAATAAAGACCCAGCCACTGCCCACTGGCTGGAAGCTTTGCTGGCACCCTGGGGTGAGGGCTGTGGGCTCCTGCTCAGCACATAGGGGATGCCAGGCTGGAGGCACCACGCCTCAGAGGCAGGACACACTGGGAAGGGAAGGAAGGGAAGGTCTGTGAAATGCTGCTCTTAATTCAAACAGACCTTTGAAAGGTTCTTTCCAGCCTTCCAGAGGAGGAAGGAGATCCACTGAGGGGACAGGTGGAACAGATGCTGGGTGCAGGTAAAATCTGAGCAGCTTCTGAAAGCTCCACCAGCACAAATCAGTTCCCACCCGACCTCTGCGTCCCTTCACCTTCTTTGCACTGCTCTGTTCCTTCACAAAAATACTATTGCATTGAAAGCAGAACAAGGCAGGGGACAGAAGTACCTTGGCTCCAGCACAGAGAAGACAGATTTGCTCTACAAGCTTTGTCACCTGGAAAAATGTGCAGTTTTCTTTGATAACAAATAACACATGGAACAACAGGAGATCTGCCAAGCATGGCAGAGGCTGTACGTCACCACTAACAGGGACACTTCATCCGTGGCAAGTCATGAAGAGGAGGAAACACAACCACTGTGGCCCCGCTGCATGAGAACTCAAGGCTTGAGAGACATCTAGAACCCACATAATTCATAAAGACCGAGAGCAATGTGCTAAAGCCAGCAACAGCTGAAGTGATTCATCCCGGTCATTCCAACGCAGGGCCTGGAGAGCCTGAGCAAAGCACTCAGCTTTGGCTGCCCACTTTTGGAGTCACGGCCCCACTGCTTGTCAGTCCATCATTGGTGCCACCAGAGCTGGGCTTGCTTTGCAGAGAGTGAGGAGTGCTGGACGGCGGATGGGTGGGAAGGCGGCTTGTGAAATGGAGGAGCAAAAGGCAATCCAGCACTGGCAAACTGGGAATTTCTTTGAGTGATTACTGGGCCTTAGAACAGCATTGGTATCAGGATGGAGTTGCTGCACTGGACCCATTTAGAGAGGGTCACCAGACAGTTCTTTAAGCTGGAAAGAACTGGAAATTCATAATTACTTTGGCTTTATCCAGAAGTGTAATGTATTTAATTCTTTCCCAGTGCTGGACCAGGCAGTCAGTAATTACACTAACAGTGTTATCTCCCTTTTTAAAGAATGTCTTATCTGAGTAATATTGCTAATTTATATGCATCTGGTATAATTTGAGCTTTCAGGACTTTTTATGATCATATATATGTTTTTGTCTTTCTTTTGATTCTTCCTGACTCCTTAGACATAATGTCTTTTGTGATTGACAAAAATGCCATTTCTATCTCTAGGTTTAAACTGGTTTTTAGCAACAAGGGTAAGTTTTAATTCTAACAGGAGTGTGAGTGTGACCCAAGAGTTCTGGCCCTCCCCTTATCTCTGCTAGCAAGGGTGAGGCTGCTCCAGCTGTAAAATATCCTCATGTGGTGCTCCCAATATTCCACTTCAGGCATGCAGACAAACAGTGGTTTTCATGTAAGCTGTTCCAAGTTTGCTTGGAATCTTAACATTTCTTAGATTATTTTTTTAAACAAAGGAACTGTTGTGACAGCTTGTACTAAGCTATCTACAAAAAGCTATTTCTTTTTCACTTGAGTTTGCACTTGAATTTTCTTGTTGTGCTGCTTTGTGACACGTTTGGGTTTAATGATGACACCATGAACTTGTCACCTTTTATCCAGGAATTTTTCCTTTGTAGCTTTTTGAGTGCATTTGCTGAACTGTGAGATTGAAATTTAAATGACTTCAATGCCTTTTATAACCCTTGTAAGTATGAATTATATTTCTTAATTATCTTTTCCAGTATTTAGGCATTTCACAGATTGGGAAACGGATCTTTCAAAAAGATAGCCTTGATTATACAATACACTTGGTGTTTCTTTCTCAGTAGGAATTTAATTTTTATTGATGTGGTAAGTACATATTGAAGTCATTAAAACTTAATTTTTGGTTGGAAAAGCTACACTTGGACCTCTCAGAAAAGCAAGACCCCTGCCTCCAGGGAATCACAGATCGCATCTCTCATTTGCCTGTTTTCCCATGGGCTCTGGCCACCCTTTGGGTGCCAGGGGACACTGGCACACCCTAATCCTAACACCTTTTCTTTGAAGTTATTACTGTAAACAATGATTGTAGCCATTAAAAATTCCTCTTAATCTGCCTGATTCTCTCCAGGAGTGAAGCTGTGCAGTCAAAATGCTGTAGCACATCCCCATTCCCATGGCAGCCTGCTTGCTCTGGCCTGATTATTCTTTACATACAGCTTTTAGAGAAATATGTTACTCCAGTGAGTATCTCCAGTTCTCAAGTGAGATCTGTCTTTTACTGTGAGAATTTAGATAAACATTCACTGTGTAATGAAATACCCACAATTTTCACTGGAGCAAAAGGACTACATTTAGTCATAATTATGCTGTACTCTGGGCCATGAGCAAGGTCCTGATTCAGTTCAGAGTGTGAATTAAAGTGGAATCTTTTTGCTTTAAAAATAATTGACCCAAATTCCAGATCATTCCTTGGGAATGCCCCCATTCCTTCCCACCCCATTCACCATGAAAAATATTAAAGTCAGAGTTTCATCCTGCTGAAGGGAAGAAGAGGGGAAATGTTTAGGATCAGAGGAAAATTAAAGGATTTGGAGCCAGAGAAGGGGGACATTTCCCATCAGCTCAACAGAAAATTCTGATAGAAATTGCTGAATTAAAAAATGTAAGGGACCTTTGGGGCAAGCCAAGACCAGCAATCAGAGGAAGGGCAGCAAGTGCAGCACCACAGATCTGAGGGGTTTCCAGAATTTCTGATCCCTTCTTTGTCTAAATAGTTTTAATGAAAAACCTCTGTGTGGAGGCCTCAGGGACAGCTCTGCAGGAGCCTCACCCTTGTGCAGCAGGGAGCAGGACCCAGCCTGGCACTGCCACAGCCCTGGGGACATCCTGGAGAGCTTACCCTGCCTGGGGGGCTCTGCTGAGCTCCAGCCCCCAGGGCTCCAGAAGGGAAATGGCATTTGTTCACTTGCTCATCACTCAGGAAGCCCTGGGGACTTGACCCCAGGCACCCCGAGGCTCAGAACATCCTTCCTCTGCAGATACTGGGCTCCAAACCTGCTGCCAGAGACAGGGAAGACAGCAACATTCCATCTTCTTCTGTAAAAAACAGGAAAAGTGCTCTTCCCTGTGCTCTACCAAGGGTTTCTTGTCCTGAGGGCAGGAATTAGCTTTTCTGTGCCTGACTTTGCCTCTGACATAGCTGCAAAGCCTGGGAAGGCTGAGTTATGTCTCTAGAGAAAGGACTAATAAAAATGTGGGTTTACTTTTAACAGAAAGCAGTAGTTTCACTTTTGCTGGGATGCTGATAGCCTGTCAGTGGAAAATGTAGGCTTGGGCAGTGTGGGTATGATTTATCTTCCTATGAAACCTGGCATGAATTTCCCAAACACTTCTGGTTCATGATAACACATCTTTTATTTCACTTCCTTCCATTGTTAGACAGAAAACATCACCTGATGAGTGGCCACAAAACACAGCGTGAAAAGGTCTCCAGCCCAACTTTTACTATGCACAAGTGAAAACAACAGAAGTTTTATGAGTTGGCCTATGTTGGAAATATTCATTTTACACGAGTTCCTCAAATAAATGGCACTGAAGCCACCACCTTCAGCCACGAAATGTACCCTTCTTAGTGCTCTTCAGGATCAGCAATCACCAAGTTTGTCTCTCAGCTCTGACAGCTAAAAGGTTTTAAACAAGAGAATAATAAACTTTGAAGAATTAATTATTCTGTTTTAATTAATTACTGAGAACTACTGTATTTAAAAAATGCAAGAAAACCAACAACCCAGTATCTGAATCCCAGCATTTTAATTGCCACAAGAATGATTATAATGACCCAGAAACTCTAAATTTTTGAGGAAAGAGCAGGAGGGTATTCTTAAAAATCAGTTTCCATCTGCTGTGTGGTGGTAATTGCTACAGACTGCACAAAAAGGCCTCAAACACCACCTCACTAACCAACCAAAGAATATAAATTAATCTGTATAAATGAAAAGAAATTCAGTGATGCCTTATCCATTCCAAGTTCTTGGGTGTAACAAAAGTTTCCCCACATTTTCAGAGCTCAACTCCTTTTTAATTTATCTTACTTTTGTTCAGCCGAGCATAAAAGCTGGGATGATACAAGAAAATAAAACGTACAAGCGACCTGCAAGACAGGAATTCCCTGAGCTAACATTTGGAGATTCTGGCTGAAGTGGGCTGCAGGACCAGGGTGTGTCATTATCTTAGCAAAGGAAGTTGGTTTTGGCAGCAGCTGGTTGACTCTGAGGAGGTTGATGATGATATTCTGCTCTTGAATAGAAAAAACATACAGAACCAGCAGGTCGAAGTAACCTGTTTCTGTTAAAAGGAAGGTTATGGAAATATTCCTGTTACAGCATTTCCAGTGGCCATCTCTGCAGGGAGGGAGCAAAGCTGGTTCAGAGTGCATGGAAAGAGGAGCTGAGAAACACAGAGCAGCTCCAGAGCCTGCCTGGGATCCATTAACAGAAACATGAGCCCAGTCACTGAGCCCTGTCTCAGGCAAAGCTCTGCCTGCAGCCACAGAACTTGGTAAAAATGGGAAATTGTAATGCCAGGTCTAATAGTGCTTGTTATATTATCTACTACATTAAATCCCTGACAAATATTTAATGGGATTAAATCTATCTTCTGCTCTAGATTTATACAGCGCTGCCAGGGCATCAACTTCATTAAAGCTCGTGTAACAGATATTTGAATCCTAACTAGGAAGTCTCATTTTCCAACATCACATCAGTTTTAGCTTCTCTATCTTATCCCTATTCAGACATCACTTCCCATTAATTTATATTTTTATTCACCTCCCTTAGCTTTAGCTACTTCTCAGGTACTGATTTCAGCAGCCCTGCACTCAGGATCCAGCCCCATGCTTCGTGTACAGGACTCACTCTGTGCCTAGCAAGGAGCTGGTTTTCCTCAGTAACTGCTAAAATCAATGAGACCTGACAGATTCAGTGCAAAAGGGAACTGTGTTCCTCAGGATTATATCCATGGAACACAGAACTCTGTGTATGAGTTTATGGGTAAGTGCAAACAGATTTTCCTGTAAAGTCCAGAAATAAGAAGGAAAACTTATCTCCATTTACTTTCTGCTTTAGTCAGCATTAATTCATGAAAAGACACATATTTCCCTCTCTCTGTTTTGTTCTACTGAATGAATACGTGCACCTATTATGATTCTTGCCTAAATGCAAACAGACAAGGCGCCTTCCCTCCCCTGGGCCACGCTGGAACCCAACATTTTCTGCAGGTACCTTGTGATTGTGTGGCTTTTTGCAAACAGCTGTTCCCTCCTCTGCCCGTGGTGCCTCGAGCCAGGAAGGAAGCACTGAGCTTGTGTTCAGGGGCTGGATGTAAATATTCAACAGATGCTTCAGCACTCCGGAGCCAAACTCGCAGTTGTGCACTTCTGGAACAAACATGCCTGGGAAAATCGATGCATAATTAATTGATTTGTTCACTCAAAACTTCAGTGCTGATTGCAACAGCCCCCAGTTATGTAGATTTTTTGCTACCAGCTGTGGCTTAAATGAAATTAGTTTGGCCCATGTGAATATGTATTATTTACAGTCAGGTCAGGTGCTGTGCTGTGGATTCATCTCGGGCAAACCCCTCATTCATTATCTGTGCACTGTTTGCACTCTGAACTGCAGGAAAGTTCTTCTCCCTTATGGTGAATTTTTCTTTCTTTTACCCAGCCCTCTCTCAGCTTTTTTATCTTCCAATTTCATCCTTACCTTTAGCTGAACTTTTGCTGTTGCTCCTTCACTGGCTGGAAGTTACTGGAGATGTAAAAGCACAGTAGAAACTCAGTGATGACCCTGAGATGTGGCCATATAGGAACTCACTCTGTAACCACTAAATAATCACAATAACTACATATATCAACATATGGCAATAGAAATGTGACATTGCCATCTTTTTTCATGGTTCACAGCATCTTTTTTTTTTTTTAAGTGCAGAGCATAAGCTTCAAACACACCTGTCTGCACAACATTTGTACCAATGCTGCCAAGCCACCCTCTAAAATAGCCTATGAACCATGAGAACATTTTAATCTGTTGGCATTTCCTTAATTAAGACAGTTTTACTGCTGCCTGAAACAGAGGTGTCACATTAGCTGAGGATCTCGGCACTGGGTAAATGATGGCATCTGTCTTCTAAATAGATGTTTGCATTACGCTTCGAGGAATGAACCGGGGTGCATTTAATTCAAATGGATGATCAGAGCTTTTTTGAAAATTAATATCTACCTTTCTAGGAGATTTCCATTATGTTAAATTACGTTTTAAAAAGCCCATTGCATGAGTAATGTTAGTGCATATCAGTTCATAACATTAGCATTTCCTGCCACAATGGAGCCCTTGAAAAGTCCACTGAAAAAACATGGATTGTTTAAGATTTACCGCTTTGTTGAAATTCTAAAAAATGCTGCTCAGGTGGAAATATTTTTTACCTTACTGTGTCAAACTGCACAATACAACAAATTCATTTTCTGTGATTGTATATACCAGTGGTGAGTTAGGTCATATTATTCATACATATAAAATTTAGTGACTTTCAGAATCTTGCATTTTCCCCTAACAAAACACATAAATATTACACATTCCCACCCTAAGTAGGTCAGCTTTGGAACTATTCATAGCCAAACTGAGGTCTATTAGCTGAAAGACAGCTTGTAAAGCCCAATAAGTGATGATTTCAGCCCTGACAGAAGCGTGTGTGTGTCCTGGAGCAGCTCCTGCGGGACAGGATCAGCAGGGACATGGCCAAAATGTTGTGTTAAAAAACAGTGGCTTATCACAGAAAAGGTCAGCGCTGTTCTGCGAGGGCTTGGAGGTTTTCAGATGCTGAGGACAAGCAGAGGCAGCAGAAGGGAAAGTCTTGAGCCTTTAATCAGTGCTGGGGAGGTGCAAGAACAGCTGGGGCTGTTAAACTCTGCACCAAGCTCTGCTGCTGCTCCAAGCACTGCCCGGGAGCCACTTCAGAGGGAATAGCGGTGTCCCTGCAGCAGCACAGGAGAGCTGCACACAGCTGCACACCTGGGCTCCTCGCCCAGGGCTCCAGGAGGAGGCTCCTGGCTCCCCTGCCCTCAGGAATGGCAGATGAGGGGGGTGCAGCCAGGGAATTCTCCCTCCACAGGAACAGTTTAGTGTCTCAGGGATCTTGCAGGATGTCAGGCCTCAAGCCCTGGATTCTCACCTAGGGAAATTTTTCAAAACTTTCAAGTTTTCAAAATCTTTCAAGAGGAAGCCTCAGTGGCTTAAATTGCTTAAAATGCTGGAATTTCCTTGTGTTGTCCTAATGTTTATACCTTGTTCTTTTCTCTGGCATGGGGATTTCACCCTTCCTGCTCTATCCCTCATGCTGGTGCTCAATGTCCATAGGCATCCTCATCAGGGCTGTGCAAATCCTGTATTTCCTGCAGCATTATGACTTTCTCAGCTTTCTCAGCTCAGAAAATCAGCGCAAGATTGCACATAAATTATGGCTTTACCTCATTATGGGAACGGACCACACCCACAGACAAGTGGATGTGGCACTTCACTGTGTGATTTAGGAGATCCCCAATCCAAGGCTGGACATGACCTTGGAGGTCCTTTCCAGCCTTACTGACTCAGTGATTCCATGATTGGGATTTGAGTGGGGGAAGCTGTAGCCAGGCACCAAGAGAGCCAAGGCTGGGTGGGCGCAGGAGCAGGACTGAGCCGGGTTCCAGTGCCACCTCCCCGCTCCCTCCCTGCGCCAGGCGTGTTTCCAGCAGTGGGATGTTGCCCTTGGAGCAGCCTGTTGGCTCTGTCGGGGTGCCCAGGGATGGGAGTTGAGCCAGGAGGGCTCAAGGATATTTTCTGTCCCAGGTACCCCAGCCCCAGCCCTGCTGCTGACTCACCTGACAGTACCTGTTGGCCCTGCCGTGTGTGAGTGATTCAGCTCGTGTGCTCTCCTCCCTCTCACTTGCCACTGCATTGAAATTGGACATTCTGCATGTGGAAATTACAGGTTCCTGCCTCCGAGCGTGATTCACAGAACAACACAACAGGCACTTGTTGAGGCATCCAGGGATGACTTCATCCCTAGCTGCTGTTCCAGCAACTGAAAGAGGCTTTATCTAGGATGTGTTTCTGATCCTTTACATAGATTATTTTTTATCCTTTACATCACACTTGTCCATGATCATCCTTTTTTGATTGTTTCGAATGCACGGGACTAAGAAACAGTTTGCACCTTCAATTTTCCACCAAATGCTGGAGGTCACTTCTATCTCCTCTGATGCTCTTGGGCCAGACACAAATGTTCTGAGCCGCTTTTGCTTTGCCCCATGGTGTGGAAAGTTGGAAGTTAATATCACCTAGGGATGGGGTCAGGCACACAGCTGACAGACTGGGATACAACTGCACATTGTCTTGAGCAGTTGGGAACAGAATCCCGGGGTGGGCACGGCTGGAAGGGGTCCCCTGGTCCCCCCAGTGACAAACTGGTGGGGTGGGGTGAATCTCTGGTGTGACACAGAGGCTGCACGTGTTGGGTCAGCCCTGGCTTCAGAGGACCAAGCCCATGGCTGTCACCCCTGTGCAGTGTGGGGACAGACACAGGGCAGGTGACACAGCTTGGTGTGACACAGCTTGGTGTGACACAGCTTGGTGTGACACCAGCAGCCACCCTGCCTGAGAAAAAGCTGCTTGATGAAATAGGCTGAATGCTGGCTGGGCAGACCGAAATGTTTCCAGCCAGAACAGGATGCTTCCAATCCAAAAGGCGGTTATCTTCTCAACGGGGTGTTGTTCAGTGACCCAAAGGGCTTTGCTGGGATGATTTCAGGGGGGTTTGTGTATCAAGGGAGCTCTCACAGGACTGAGGCAGCTCCTCTGGAGAGCTGCAACCCAGCACCAAACACTGCTCCTTAGTCAGCAACTCTGCCTCAAGAGCTGACTTCCAGAGACAGGGGGAGAAAGCAAATCCTCCTGATTATCCAGTGCTCTCCTCCTGAAAGATCTGGGAACAAATCCTGCGTGCTGTGCCACAGCATCTGTGTGCCCCAGCCTGAGCACTCCCTCAGTGCTAAGAAAAGAACATGGAACTTGTGTCTGAGATCCACCTCAGTGATACCACCCCAAATTTACCTCGCTGCAGGAAGCTCTGTTGCCAGATATGCACAGACACAGGCCAAAATACCCCAGGAAAACATTCCCAGGGAAAAAAGTCTTATATTTACCTTGAGAGGCTGAATCTCAAGTAGTTCTCCCAAAGGATTTTTCACCTTTTCACAACTGTAATAGCAATGATGGTTCAAGCATGACATTTTTTAAAGTCTTGGCTCCAAAACCTGAAGGCTTAGGGTATCTGTAAAAAGCTGTGGGTCCCAAATGAGCCTCTCTACAGCACTGAGCAGTGCAGTGCAGTCCTGGGTGTTTTCCCTTTAGTAAGGAAAAGATGTTCCTCCTTGCAAGAAGGCACTGAGGTGTCCATTAGCAAAAATCCCTGAATGGGGACAGCTCAGGGACACGGACAGGAAGGGAAACAATTTTAATTTTTAATATAAAATAGAAAATTAATACATTCCAATATCTGTACTGACATTTATCTTGGGATGACAGCCACAGAACAAGTTATATTTTCCCTCCAAGTTTGTGGGAATTTTTCCAAGCTAGAGTGTGTTACAGCACATATCTCCTTAAGAGAAGTGCAGGGTTAGATCCCTTTGCATTCTGCTGGGAATGTACCCCTGGGTCATTCCCTACTTGGTTTCGTGCAGATTCAATGTGCTGCTGCCACCAGATGGCCCTTGTGGTGGATTCTGTTGGGAAAATCAGTGCAGGAGCTCTCCAAGGCAGAGCATTAAAATCAATTTAAAGGCAGAACACTGTTTACAAACAAGGATTTTGCATAACAAGGGCCTGCTTTCTTTGCCAGTTGGATGCTGTGAGAGCTGATATGCAGAGTTTCACCAAGCAGCACATTCCCTGTCACCAGCTGAGAAGGAATGCTATGGGTGTGAAGACCTTGTCAAGAATTCTTCCTAATTTTGCACCAAACAGAGCAAGATGAAGAGTAGAGTGTCTGAATTGCAGTTTTACTGACCTTGAGTTCACAAGATTCTGTAACTGCTCTGAAGTGCAGTCCTGATGAGTAATGTCATCAGCACTTTTCTGACGCCAAATAAAAGGGAAAATTAAAAATTTAAAAAAAGGGAAGAGGAAAGGGGAGAAGGGAAAGAAGAAGGAAAGCAAGAGGGAGGGGGGGGAGGGGCAGAAAGGAAGGAAAAAGGAAAAATAAAGGAGGAAAAAAAAATCTCTTGTCGGGTTACAGCTGTGGTTGCAGCAAGCCAAATGAGGGATTTGTCTGCTTCACTTCTGAGTTTGAATATGACAGAGATACATCCCTTTTTGTCAGGAGCTCTCTGAAATGGGAATGAACACCGGGCAAAGGCCTGTGTGATTTCCTGAGCTCAGCTTTTGCTTTGGAGCCTGTTTGTTTTGGGTAAATGCTCCACGCTTGCCCTTGTAGCAAGTGTGGCAAAGGCAGTGGCAGAACTTGTGGGAGATTAAAGGGGAAAAAAAAACCAACAGATGATAACAGAAGCCAAAAGGAATGAGTTGAAACCTGCTCCCAGTCGTAGCTGCACCTTTTTGAAAGCCCTTTTTGTTTCCAAGGATGCGTTTATTTCATTCTACATCAGAAATTCCTCGAGATCTATTTCAACTGTCAGCTTATGGCCCGCATCAAACACAGAAATGACACAGGAATGACTTTTTGACAGCCAGTTTTTGAGAAAATGTAGCTGCAAAGTGAATTTTTTGCAACGTGAAAGTCTCTCCAGGCCACACATTGAAGCAATGGCAGAACTATGTTCCTCAGCAGATCTGAGGAATACAAACACAATTACGAGATCTTCTCTTTACATTCCTTTTTGGAAAATATCTTTTTCAGGTGAAAAGCAGAGCCAAACATTAATAATGCATCTTTTTCCTGTAGTAACTAAGCAAGTAAATGCAGTGAGAGACTTTTAAATGCAAGATCACTGACAGGCAAAACCAAGTTCCCAGTTCCCAGCCCTGTCCCAGAATTCCTCAAAGATCGGTTTCAAGATCACTCACCCCAAAGTATTTGATTAGTGCCACTTGTGTGCTTCAGTAAAGAGCTACTCACATGAATTAATTCAAGATACAGAGGATACTTCTTGATTACATGGGGCAATGGAATACAGAGCTCAGTACACTAAAAGGCTTTATATGGGGATCAGGATTAGCTTTTCCATGTGGGAATGGATCAGATTTATCGCATAATTTACACTGCACCTTCTCTGCTAAGAAGGCATTTCTGATGATAGAAATTCACTTTGTTGTCCACACAGAGAAAATAAAATGTCTTGAGCAGGCTGAGGATCAAAACTCTTATGAAGAAAATGAATCAAAACCCGTTCAGAATAAAGGGACAGAGGTTTTAAAAGCTAAGGCACCTCATCAATCCAAGCCCTCCCGTTGGGGTCGAGCCCTGGAGTGTCACAAACACGGAGGCCCCACACATGAAGGGAGGAATCTCCCACAGGTCAGATCCTGCAGATTTGGCTGGAGTTTGGTCCTGGCTGAAAACCAGAGATGATCCCATTTCCTTCTTCCTTGATATCTGGGTCCTTATAAACCTTTGCTGCCCTGGATTTTGCAAACATACATAGCCACAGCTTCTGCCTGACTGGGATGGAGGAGAGTCCCAAGGAGCCCCAGGGACACCCAGGCCCTGCATTTCTGTGCACTCCTCCCGCCATGTGGGGCCTCTCAGGGATCCTCTCCAAGGCTGCCAGGGCAGCACAAACCTCGCAGAACCCGGCAGCTGAGGAGCCTGAGCACTTTATCTCAGTGGGATTGCTGTTTCTTGGGGCACCTCCTGGAGCAAGCTCCCTCAGGGAGCTGGGCTTCAGGAGAACCCTCAGCACTTTGTCACCAGCTCCCAGTTAGCCCATTCCATGTTTTTAACAAGTCTAAAACCCCAGTCCCTGCCGAGGGACTGGGAATAAGCTGCATTTGCCATTTGTACTAAGGACTTGTTTGATATGAAGTTTCTCCTCGTGTTCTAAGGGCCTGCCCAAGGGGAAGGCTCTAAACAGCTGATTAACACTTTGCTGCTCTCAGGGCTGGTTCAGATCATTATTCTCCCCTGGATAAATCACACAGATTAATTCTGACAAAGGAACACGCACAAAGAGACTTATGAAAAATGTAGCTGCTTCTTTCTGTGCTGCGTTTCCAGAACTTAAATGTCCATCTCTTCTTCGTAGCAGCAGCACTTTCCCTTTTTACTTTTCCTTTCGAACAGAATTCCAATTCATCTTTAGAGTGAATCAAGTTGCTTTTGCCTGCAGCTACTCATTGGCAGGGTCAGTTCTGGAAGATTCTCTGTCTTAGAAAAGCTGTTCCCTCTGCCAGTCTGTAGTCCCCCAGCAAAGTGTTCACTGAGCTCTTTGCTGCCACACTGCTTTGTCGTTCCCCATAACACATTTACAGGCTGTGATTGAGCCTCCTCTTGAGAGAACCCCAAAGCTTCCAAAAGCAAGTACTTTTTTTTTTTTTTTTCTTTTTAGCATTTCAACTGGAAAAGCTTCCAGGAGTCGCTGCATTTCTCTCAGCTCTCTAAAGAGAGTGGGATCAATGTTTTTCAGGAGTTCCGATCCAAGCGAAACCTCAACTCACAGCAAGAGCTCTGTTTGTATGACCAACCACCCAGAGGCTGGGGCTGCACCGTGTCCGTGAGAGCATTTGAATTGTGAGTTTTTAATAGTAACAGGAAATGTGCAACAAAACCACCTACTCCATAAGGCAAACACCCCCCTGGTTGGATTCCCCACTGCCCACAGCATTTTGCTGCCCTTGCTTATGCAAGACCAGAAACAAGGCAATATTTGGCAATCAGGAGGTGGCAAACACATTTTTTCACGTAAGCTTGGACAGAAATAACCGCGTCACCCTTCAACCTCCCCCGGCTGAGCAGAGCTTAACTCCGTGGCTCTGGGGCTCCCCAAGGCAGCTGCAGCACCAGGGAGGGAGGGAGGCTGGAGCTGCACACACCAGGTCAGCCCTAAAGGACTGGCTGAGGCTCCCAGGCTGAAATTGTAAATACAGACTGCTCCTAATGGTCCAGCCCAGCAGCAGCACCTCCCACCCCTCCGTGTGCTTCCCAGCAGCATGAAAGAGAAGGGATAAAAAAGGGATAAGGAAAGGTTGAGCCTGCCTGACCTCAGCATTTTCTTGTTCAGCTTTTCATTTCCTGATTTGGAATCTTTACCTAAGACACCTTGAGGTTTAGTGCTGTTTCTTTGGGCAAGAAGCAATTGGAATTGATTTGTCCATTTTGTGATGTGCTTTTCTTTTTTGGAAAAGGATAGAAGAGTTTCCAGTCTGAATTTGCAAATCTATTTTTAAGCCTTGCTGCAAATAAAATGAAAGAACTTAAATTTCCCTCAGCTGTTGTCAGCGATAAAGCTGGGGGGCGATTTTTCCTCCTTTTGTACAAATGAAATGTTATTTCTCCTTCTCTTCACACGTGTATATATATATATAGAGTGATATATTATGGGTTTCTCTCAAGAACAAAAGGATATGGTAGAAATCTGAACAACTGCAGACGGATAAAATACAGTGAGTCAGAGCAAACCTGGGCTGCTCTAATTGCACTGGTACAAATATACCTTAATGACCACAGGATCAAAAATATACCCCTTTAATCACTGCACAACTTTATTAGCTCATGCCCTGTTTTAGTTAATGACTGCCTGAATTAACATTGCCCTTTTCTACCTGCTGTGATACACTAAAATGTTGCATTTTTGTGTGCTGATTTCATCAGCAGATAGTGCAGCTGTCCTGGGGGTGCTGCCCAATTGGAAAAAGCAGGTGAAATGCTCCACATCACCATTAAAACCATTGGAATATATCCAATAGAAGGTGGTCTGGGTGCAGGAAAGGTGGGGACCCCAAGCCTGCAGAATTTATAGGCTGCTGCAGTTCATGTGAAATGAGTAAAATAGGATATTTCTCCTTCAAGTTTTGTTGATGACAAAGACATACAAAGTGTAGTGTGCCCTGCTTTCAAACTGTGATTTTTTCCACTGGATTCAAATGGAATGAACAGGATACATACTGGAATTATGATTAGATACTGATTTGTCAGGATGTCTCACCCCTTTTCTTTAAATTTAAACTTCTCTTGGAAGGCAGAATTATTTTCCTGATGTAAGAAATATTACTGTGCCATCCAAGTGACTTTCTGTTCCTGGCATTCTTGGAAGCAACATGCCAGTTACAGATGTGAAAAGAGAACAAGAAATTAATGATGAAATCCTTGGTTTTCACCAGTGGAGGTGTCCCACTTAAAATGCCAGTGGCAGGAGAACTTGGGCAATGCTCTCAGGGATGCACAGGGTGGGATTGTAGGGGAGTCTGTGCAGAGCCAGGACTGAATCGTGGCTCCCTCCTAACTCAAGAGATTCTCTGAAATAGCCTATGATTCTATGAAAATAAATCCATATTTCCGAAGACTTTGTACTTTATCACAGTTGCTTAGTCTGACCTTTCTCTAATTTCTGTTCCCATGGATGTTTAAAAAAGAACAGAATAAGATCTGATTTTCATGTTTCCTCATAATCTTATTCTGAAAAGCAGCCTTTGCTGAAATTTGCCAAGATAATTCAGTCTAAGCATGGATATGGTAAGCATGGAAAAACTGACTCTGACCAATTAAAGCACAGAAAAATATTAAAATGGAAATGTATGGAATCAAAACGGAATAAAACATCTTAAAATGGAAAATAGTGGGCGCCTTTGACTCTGGCAGCCTAGGTAATTAATCATTTAAATGATGTTTTAAAACAAAACCCAACAAAACACACACAAAAACCTCTGACAGATTTCCATGAGCAAGTTTGCTTACCAAGTACTTGTTCAGAAATGACTTGATGAAAACTTTGGTTTGGGTTTTTATTTTCTACTGAAATGCTGCTGTTTGGTATTTTATTGCTTTATAAGCTCACACACACTGCAATGAAATCATGGAACCACAAGGAATGGTGACAAGACATGGAATCAGCTATTTTAGCATTGTTACTTCTTGCTTTCAGGGAGTTTCTGAAGCTGTCATTTTGGGAGAGGTTTATTTGTTTCCTTTCCTCTTTCAGGATTCATCTTCCTACCCTGATGCCAAGGTTGTGGTTTTTGTCCCTGTGTTTATCACCTTTATGAGATGAGAAGTGTTTTCTTCTGGCAGTTTTCTGCTCTTGCCCCAGGTACTTGGGAAGATTCTTGAGAAGCAAGAATTCCTCTCCTCCAGTCACAGTTTATCCCACAACTTAAAATATGATGTGTTCATAAAAGGAGTCCTTGATTCCAACTCTGGTTTGGCTTCAATCTCAGCACAAGCACCAAGAAAAAATTTTCTGCGCCATTTATAAAATAACTTCTTCAATTAATGCCGTACTCCAAATTTCATTATATTTATTGCTAAATTAGAGTTAGAAGTTCCATTTAGTCCCTTTTATAAAATTACTTCCCAATTTCACAGCAGAATTCGTTCTGTTCTTGTTTGATTTCCCTCTGGAGAGCCCAGAGCCCAGAGTATCAGCCAGGTCCTGTGTGAGCCCTGCCCTTGGTGTCACTGCCACCCTGCCACTTGCCACTCCCCAGGGACAGCTGGGAGCCATTCCAGCACACCCATTCCTTTAAAACCCAGCACTGAGTTTTCCCCTTTCCCCAAAGAAGCAAAGTATTCCTTGCTAATTTGTGCCTTTTATTTTAGGGATGTATTGATATTGTCATTATTTATCCCTGTTAAATTATCACTTTTATGTTTGAGTGGCTTGACACCTTACATTAACAGTGCTTTTTATTTTCCAGGACACAAGGTCATGGTCCTTTCCCAAGGACTTTGCACAAGAGGACGCATTTGGTTTTTGCCTGCTAACAGTCCCTGATATCACTTACCAAAACAAGATATGGAAGCAGAAATCACAGAAACCAACAAATGCACAAAGGAAATCTTTTATGAAAGGCTCATTAGAATGAAGGCTTGGTTAAAACTGCGTCCTTAGATGGATTAGTTCTGGATCACACTTTGCAGACAAACCTCCAGATTCAGCTACAGAACCTGGAGGAGCCAATTTATAATTTCTTTCATAAATCAAAAGGCAATTCCTACAAACAGTAATGATCAGTCCACTCAGGATCAGACTGAAAAAATTAAAATTGAACTTTCTACTGCCTTGTGGAGATACCTTAAAATATGGCCTGTAATTTTACCATGCTTAGCTTGGGATATTTCAAATGCTTTAGGAGCTGGTCAGGGTAGGAACAGCCTAATTCTCCAAGTGCCATCCAAGCCAGACTGGCATTTTGGGGCTCCTGAGAGTGGGCCAGGTATTCTCCCTCTTTAGAGGAGGGGTCAAGGTACATAGATCAAGTCTAAATGCATTCCATTTAACGAAGAAAAAAGTGTAATATGATCATATTTTACAAGAGATTATAATGATAAAGGATTTGTGGTAGGAAAAGGCATGAGGAAGTTTCATGCCTTTAAGTAGAAATCAAATAAACTCTTAAGAGAAATAAGATGTCAGGTATTATAAGTGGGTTATGTTTAACCAGGAGAGGGAAGAAACTAGAAGTATCACAGTTCCTAAAAGATTTCAGGTCTTTAGGGCTGTGCTTTCTCCTTTTTCTTATTTAATCCCTCAGAATCAGGTCTCATCTCCCAGGCATTTTTGGCTTACGGGGGCTGTGGTCCCGGTCAGCAGGGGGATTCCTATTTCCTTCTTTCCCCCAGGAATCTCCAAAGAGTGCAGCAAACGGGCCCCCCAGAATGTTGCTTTTCCTGGTATTACCCAGCTGATCCACTGGAGAGGAGCAAGTGCTGCTGGGTGTGTGGGGAGCACACAGAATGGGAGCAGGACTTTTGTCCTGCCTTAGGACACCAGGAGGGGACACAGGAATTAAATACAGGGTGTGAAAGGGGCTTGGACCTAACAGGAGGAGACATTGAGATGAGATGTTAGGAAGGAATTCCTGGCTGGGAGGGTGGGCAGGCCCTGGCACAGGTGCCCAGAGCAGCTGGGGCTGCCCCTGGATCCCTGGCAGTGCCCAAGGCCAGGTTGGACCCTGGGGCTGGGAGCAGCCTGGGACGGTGGAAGATATCCCTGCCCATGGTAGGGGTGGCACTGGATGGGCTTTGAGGTTCCTGCAAACTAATCCATTTGTGAGTTCTGTGACCTACTATTTATAAATTCTAACAACAGGATAAACTTGAACAGTGGGATAAAATTCCTCGGTGTCTAAACACAGCAGCAGAACCGAGAAGTGAGGCAGAGATTTAAGGGGGCTGGGGGAACTAGGAGAGAAATGCAACCAAGAAAGAAGAGGCTTTGAAGAGAATTTTAAAAGACAGGGATGGAGGACAGAATTAAGATTGAGCACAAATCACTGCATGACTTCTGGATTCTTTGTTTTTTTTTTTTTATTACACTGACCTAATTAATTTTACATAGAAAATATGTATCACAGGCTTTTTCCTGGTCTTATCTTCCTTTGAAAAAAAATATTTCAGCTGTTTGCTCACCCAGAGCATTATTAGGCACACCAAACCATTTCTGAAAGAGCTCAGCCTCCACACAGGACTATAAATTTAACTCTGACACACCACCCAAGCTGGGCAGTGAGTGCAAGAACCAGGCTCTCAGGACATGCAAACACAGGACAGGAAGGGACCCCCAGGGATCACCCGGCCCAGCCCCTGGCCCTGCACAGACACCCCAACAATCCCACCCTGGGCATCCCTGAGAGGCTTGTCCAAACCCCCCTCGAGCTCTGGCAGCTCAAGGACCAGCATTGTGCCTGATCTCTGGTGGGCATCAAACAGCACAAGAGCCTGTGAGCACCAGGGATGTGACTCTGAGTCTGGACCAGATTCTGAACACTCAAAAGGGTCCTCTGCAGGATATTGATTTGACAGAAAACACCAAAACACGAGACACTTTAAGGTTTTTCCAAAGGGTAATGGGGTATTTTAGCAGGGAAGTTGGACTGGATGATCTCCAGAGGTTCCTTCCAGCCCCAACCTCTCTGTGATTTCTCTCTTGCCAATAATAAATGAGTAAGAGAATCCTGCTTACTGAATGAGCAAGGTTCCCTTTCATATTTAAATCTTCCCTGGCACTTTCCCAGGCAAGAATTAACCATGTGCTGCGTAGCTTTTGGAAAGGGACTGTCTGAGGTAGGATGTTAGCAAGTAATAAGAATGTTATTTTGATGATTTTCACATTTTAAAAGGTTAGGCTTGATGTCACTTAATTTTCTAACTGAGCAAATCTGAACAAGCTGGGTCTGCTTTTACAATCTGTGTCTCCACAGATAGACATTGAATATATTATTGATTCTATGAATATGCTTATCTTCTAAGTTTACCTCTCCTTGTTAATTCACGGAGCCTGGTGGAGCATGCAGGCTTTTGGAGGGGCACAGGCCATCGCTGAGGCACAGAATCCTCTTTCCTCTTTCAGCGCAGAGCAGCAGCAACATCCAGAACACATCAGGAACAGGCTGCAGGCTCCAGGTGCCAGCCCCAGGGCATGTCTGAGGGTTTGATGTATTTTTCAGGCTAATTCATGGTTTCCTGTGGAGAGGGCTCCCAGCAGGTTTGATTTGCTCCATGTCCTTTGTGGGAAAGCAGCCGGGCAAGTCAGGCTCGTGGCACCCTCCGGGAGAGGCCCCCAAGCCCGGCAGAGCAGCCGGGGGGAGCAGCCGGTCCCTGCAGGAGCCATCGCCCCTTGCTCCGCTCGCCCACCGCGGCCGGCACCGAGCCAGGCACAGCTTTCCGGGCGGGAATGGAACCTTTTCCCTGCAATCGGGACAAGAAAGCAGGAAACTCTCAGCCTTAGCACGGCTCCTGCCTCCCTCAGCACTGCTCACGGGTTCTGTGAGCCCGGGTATTTCTGCCTTTGAACAGATCCGCTGCAGGAGCTGTGCTGCTCCACTTCCACTGTCCTTGCCGTGAAACGCTTAATAAGCTTTTACTTTCTGCACATACTTTAATGAGTTTTGAGTGTCTTACTTTGCATTTTATTTTGCATATAAGAAGCAAGTTCACTTGCTTTATTTATTGATTTAACCCCTGGCAAATATTGGGGCTGCCTGCTACTGTGCAGGTCACCTCAGTGAGATATCGTGATAAGCATTTCTTTCCACCCAGAGCAGAGTAAACGGCACTTTAGCAAACACATTCTGAACGAACAGCATTCGGGAAAGAAATATTTTCATAAATTCTAATGAAAAATACTAACAAAGTTCCTGGGAAGGAGGCTTGGTCTCTTCAGAGAGCAGCTAGAGACATGTCTGTGAAGTCAGGATCCCCACTAGGACTGGAAATTAGCCTTTCATGCTTCAGTCACCTCGACAGTCACAACAGCCCTTCGCTGCACTCGTGTCAGAGCAAAAGTAACAGTTTTGCCAATAAGTTATTTCTGCCTAAAGCCAGAATCACCTGGAACTGCCAGACGGGTCTGGCTGTGGCTGCACCCTCCCCTCACGCCCCTTTTCCTCCTGGTGACTGCGAGAAGCAGGGAGGGAGAAGCTGGGACAGCCTGTGCTTGGGAGCTCCGTTCCCAGCCCTGCCGGGCACCGATGGGGACGAGGCGGAGCCCGCAGCTCCCCGGGAGCGGAGCCCCCTCGCCCTCGCCCTGCGGCACCGGCCGCGCTCCTGAAGCAAAGGCGCATCCTCGCAGAGGTGAGAAAAAGCTGACTCCACCACGAAGGGTCGGGGCGTCAGTGACAGCAGAACAACCCCTCTAAGAAAATTTTATTAATTATAAACTTGAGAAGTGGAAAAATGGAGAGAAGAGGTAGAAAAATTAGAAAAAAATTTAGGAGACATAAAGAGGAAGGGAGGAGAAAAGCACGTCTTCAGCTTCCTATCTTCTTCCTGCACTATCTCCCCGTTTCCCTTTCCTACTCCCGGTTCTCACAAGCATTCCCAACACACACTTGGGATGATACAGGACCCAAAACCTCAGCAACTTTTCTTGGCTTGACGCAGCCTTAGCGAGAAGCAGCGTTTCACCAACAGAGGTTTTAACGCCAGGGATGCTGACGGGAGAGGCGGAGGGCTCTGCTACCTGACTTGGGGCGTGCTGCTGGGGCTCCCGGCTCGGGGGGCCACCCCCGCCACGGGAGCCCGCTCCCCAGCTGTGGCAGGGACAGCTGTGGTCCCGCAGGCCGGGTCCCCGCCCGCCTCCGCGCACAGCGCGCTGCTCCCCGCGCCGCCCCGGGGCCCCGCTCCCGAGAGCGCTCCCGCACCTCTCCCGGGGCTCTCCCACCGCGGGGAACGGGGCCGGAGCCGCAGCCGCGCCGGGATGGGGCGCGGGGATGGGATGCGGGGATGGGATGCTGGGATGGGATGCGAGGATGGGATGCTGGGATGGGATGCTGGCATGGGATACGGGGATGGGATGCGGGGATGGGATGCTGGGATAGGATGCGGGGATGGGATGCAGAGCCGGGGATGCGGTGCGCGTTTGGGGCGCGGGGATGGGGCGCTCGCCGAGCCCCCGCCGGCCCCCCGGAGGAGCGGCCGCCGTTACTTAAGCGCATCCCGGCGACGGCGGGGGAGGCGGGGAGCGGCGGGCCCGGCGCAGGGACGGCCCGCGCCCCTGCCCATGCCCGGCTCCGAGCGCGGCGGGGGCGCGGGCGCTGCCAGGCGACGGGCGAGCCCGGCTGCGGCGCGGGCAGGGCGGGACGGGCGCGGGGACAGCGCCGTGCGCCCGCGCGGCGGGGCCCGGGCGGCTCCGGGCGGCTCCGGCGGCGGCTCCGGCTCCCCCGGCCGGCGGCCCTGCCCTCGCTCGGCGGCGGGGGCCGAGCGGCAGCAATGGCGGCGCGGGGCCGCCGCCCGCCCGGGCAGCCGCGGCTCTAGGAGGGGACGCGCGGGGCCGCGGGGCGCCGCTTTCCGCCGGGGTATTTATTCCTCCCCTCTCGCTTAAGTTGCCAGCGGAGCGCGCTGGCCGGCGCCTGCCCCCCCCCGGCACCGCGGCGGTGCGGGGCGGCCATGGAGAGCCCCGCCGAGAACCCCAGCAAGGCGGCCGAGTACCTGAAGGAGCTGAACAAGATTATCGAGACGCAGCAGGAGCTGCTGGAGAAGCAGAAGCGGAGGATAGACGAGCTGGAGCAGCAAGTGGCCAAGTTGTACCACGAAAATGCCTGCCTGCAGGACGAGCATCACCGGCACCTGGCCACATGCCGGCTCCAGCAGGGCGTCCCCCCCGCGCCCCCGGGGATGCTGAGCGCCATCCAGGAGAACGCCAGGCACGAGAAGTAAGCGCTGTCCGCCTTTCTTTGCCCCTTTTTCGCGCAGGGGGTTTCCCTAGCGGGGTTTCCCTTCCCTTTCTCCTCCTGCCTTCGGCCGCCCGAAGCTGGAAACAGCGGGACTCCCTGCGGGGTGTGCCCCGGGCGGCTCGGGGGACAGCGATGGGCTGCGGAGGGGTGGCCGCAGCCTCGGTGCCCGTGTCTCACTCGCTCCCCGGCCGGGGTCCCGGGGAGTTTCGAGCCGGGGCTCCGCGGCTGCCCCGCCGGCCGTGCCCGCGGCTGTCCCTGCTTCCACCGCCGCCCCGGGCCCCGCCGCCGCGGCGCTCGGGGGATGCCCCGGGCAGAGCCGCGGTAGCGGGGCGCTGGGAGCAGCGAGGCGAGCCCTGCCCTTCTCCCCGTAGCGTGTTCGCTGCCGGTCCGAGCGCCGCGGGGAGCGGGGTACCCAGCGTGCGGAGCCGCTCGCCCCCCGGGAGATGCCCCGAGGAGCGGCCTTTGGCTCCGGCCGCTATCGAAAGTGACCCGGCCAGGGGTCAGTAAACATTGGCCGCTCGCCACCGGCGGGCTGGCCGGGGCCAGCGCCAGCTCGCCCCGTTCGGGCCGCCTTCGCTCCCGGCCGCCGCATCTATTCCAGCCTCTCTAAGCTGTAATTAATCGTCTGCGTTCCCCCAGCGCTGGGAAAGCCGCTTAGTTGCGCGGTTCCGAATCAGTAGGGATTCGGGAATAGCAAGAACTGAGGTCGGCGCTTTCCCGGCGTGTTTTTACTTCTGGAAAAGTATTTAAGGCTTGGCTTTCCCGGAGCGGAGTGGGAAAAGCATGCATGGGATTACGAGCCCACTTCGCTGCTTGACACAGCACAATGGGCTGTTTGTGATCCGCTGCGCTCGAATTCCTCAGGTTTATAAATACAGACGCGGCGGCTCCCGGCCGCCGCCAGCCCCCGGGATGCGGGATACGGCATCGCCTGAGGGAGGACCGTGCTCCGGCCGCGGGCTGCCCGGGATGCCCGGGATGCCCGGGGTGCCCGGGGTGCCCGGGATGCCCGGGATGCTCGGGATGCCCGTCCCGCTGCGGGAGGCGCCGCTCGCTCGCTCGGGAGCTGCCGGGGCCCGGAGCAGCGGCTCGGGCAGCCCCGCTGGGCTCGGCAGCATCTCCCTCCGGGGAGCGGTGTCGGGCAGGGATGTCCCGGGAGATCCCGCCGGCAGGTTGGAAGTGCTGCTGCCACTGCTGTGCTCGGAGTCGGCAGTGCTGGTGCTCCGAAGCAGCGTCTCCTCAGTGCTGCTGTGGAGGCTTCAGAAGGGTCGCTGGTCACTCAGTGTCCCCTTTGCCTGCTCCTGTTCCGAGCCTTGCCCCTGGCCAGGGAAGCGGCTTCCCAGGGGAGGGAAGTGGCTCTGCCTCCCCAGCGCCCTTCTTGCTGTCAGTGTTAACGGGGCTTCTTTTTCTGTGATGCTGGGGTAATCACTTTAGTCTTTTTTATAAACAGAGATGTCTCTCTGAAAGTAAATAGCTCCTTTAATAAACTGGAGATCATGCTGTCATTTATCAATCAGTCAATCAATTAGTCCCTTAAGGAGAAAGAGGTGTTTCCAGAAAACACGGAATATCTACACTAATCCAATCCTGTGCCTCCATGTCCAGTACCCGAGGATTTTGTGGCTGTGCTTGTAGTACAAGATGTCAACTCAGCTATCTTGTCCCATTTGTCTCTTGTAAACGACATTACCAAAAATTGTACAAATGGCTTGCCTTGTTTGATAATATTTCTCCTCTGCAGCCCAGGACTCATTTGCAGAGCCCTCCTTGGGCAGGCAGCTCTGGAGACTCGGAGGCTTTTAAGTCTCTTAAGTGGATTTGATGCTGGGATCAGAATTAATCTGGGATATTTATGGCAGAGTTGTATTGCTTTGAGGCATAGCCTGGGGGCTTAGTGGGGAAGCTGGGAGCCAGCCCTGTGCATCTGGCCGGGCCCTTGGCCCACGTGCCTGCCTGGGGAGCCACAGCTTCAGGGCCACCTTCAGCTGAGCAGTCCCGTTGTCCCCTCTCCTCCCCCAAAATTGCTCTCCCGTGGGAGGGAGCACCTTCTCTGCGGGTGGCCCTGCCTGGCTGGGTGGGTGGGTGCCTGGCACAGGGGCTGTGCTGTCCCTGCTGAGGCCCCACGCTGGCCAGAGCAGGGACAGGAGCCACTCATGGCATCAGTTTCTTCTCTGGCTGGATGCAAAAGATGAAGGAAGTCTCCAACTTGGAAAACAGAGAATAATACCCTTGTTTTAAAGGCTTCTCCCAGTCCCACGGTTCCCTCAGCTTCCTGACAGTCCAACCGGCACGTTCCAGGGGTCTGCAGCTTTGCTCTCAGAAGCTCAGCCTCAGTTTCCTCAGACCTAATCGTCCTATTCACCTTGGGGGTGTGTGGGTGGGGCATGAGGATCCCTTCTTTGCTGAAGTTCAGTGTCAGGTGCCAGTGATGCTGAAATGGGCAGAGACCACTGCTCTTCCTGACACTTTTGTACTTCAAAGCTAAAAATAATGGAATACTTTTTAAAGGAAACTGGACTTCTTTCAGTCAAATACACCAGGGCTTTTAGAAGTTGTCTTGTACCTTGAGTTAAACAACTTTTCTAAACTGCTTAGACTCCTGGCCTGCAGCAGCTCCACCTGTGTGAGGTGGCTGTGGCTCCCTGACAGGGGTCCCATGTTGCCAGGTGGGGGTTAACTTGTATAAAAAGAAGTATGGAAAAGTTACATGAGATAATATGGCTATGGTTAGGTCTTAATAAAAGATAGTAAGGAAACCTGACAACCAAAACTACAAAATCCCCACAAGTCCTAAAAGTTTTCAGTTCTTTCAATTGAAGGAATATACAGGTGAAGACTGCTTAATTAATTTGGAAAAGCCGGTGTAGTTATAGACATTCTGTAGCTTGTGAGGAGAGGAACTGTTAATGAGCCCTGAGATAGATTTCTGGAAGAAAGAAACTCAGTCCAATAATATGTATATAAATATATAAAAATAATCTGGTTTATGCACTTCCAGAAAATCCCAGAGTGGAAAAAAAGTTTCTTTTGTGCCAGTTGCTGATGGAAGAAGGGAGGGAGGAGCAGAAGGCTGGGTGAGCAGGTGCAGGTGTGCTCCTCATCCTACAAGGACAGAATGAAAAAGGTTTGGGTGTGGCCTCACTAATTTTACAATGATTTGCTGAGAGCAAATCAACATTAAAATGCACCAGTGGAAATGAGAATAGTTGATAACAAGGCTTTGTTAGACGTGATGAATCAGCATGAGGAAGATAACAATAGGTGTGTAACTCATTAAGGTGTTTAACTCTGAGTTGCATAAGACTAAATTTGAGTGAATCCATTTCATTTAACGTTTGAGAAGCAGCAGGAGCATCTAGAGCTCAGCTCCTTGGTGTAATTTGATAATGTACCTTCTTTTTAGGGTGTAAATCCAGACGCACTGCATTTTCCCACATCTATACAAGGATAGTTTTGTGTGTCTGAGAGTTCAACACTGGCCCCTCGCAGCTTAGGGAGGGATGTTTGTGCTTAACCTAATCAAGTTTAAAACTGTGCTGCTTTTCCACAGAGAAAGTGCCTGGCGAGAGGCTGAGGAGGAGGGAGAGCAGAGTTGTGTGCTGAGACAACAGTCTGGAGGGGCTGTTGTTCGCAGCTCGGTCTGAATTCTGCACCTGGCCTGGCTGATTTATTTTTAAATGAATCCGGGCTGCTTTTGTTCTCCGAGCCCCGGTTTGGAGCTGTAAGACACCCCGGAGTGTCTGGGAGATGCTCTGGCCTGGGCGAGGTGTGCTGGGAGCAGCGGAGCAGCTGAAGTTGTTGCTCTGGTGACAGTCACATGTGAAGGCTGCGTTGTGCCCTACATAAAGCGAGCTTGTGACTTGGCCTGTGGCTGCCGGCGCTGGGAGCTGCCCTGCACCGCCTCAGCAGCAGGCCAGACATTGCATTAGTGTAGAGACCAGCAGGGCTTGTTTTTCCTCCCTCCAGAGATGTCCTTTGCTGAGGCAGGCTGTTCAAATGACGTAAATCCTATCTCCCTGCCTGTGCCGCACTCGAGCAGCAGCTTGTTTGTGTTTTGTGTGCTGAAGTGGAGGTACCCAGCAGCTGCTCAAGTAGGCTTGTGCAGGCTTCTGCTTTCTCTGCCTCCTTGGCAGCAGGGATGGAGATGAAGCGCTGCTGCTGGGTCCTGTTTCTCCGCAGCTGCTGGGGGAAGTGTGCTTTGTGGCTGGAAGTCGGCAGGGCCAGCGCAGTTCTTAGCAGGGAAGCACCTCTGCCTGGTTATCTGGCCCAGCTGGTGAGGAATGCATCCCTGGGGGAAGCACAGGTTGTGTCCAGGGTGAGCAGGGTATTCCTACAGGGTGCTGTGTGTCCTGTCAGTCCTGTAGCAGGTAGGGATGGTGTAATTCCAGCTTTGGGCAGAAACTTCCACCTTCAAATAACTTAAGAGAAGCCTGTTGGCTTCATTTTCAAGCCATAACTGGAATGGTGGGACTGCTAAGCCCTGAGAGTGAGGGTTTCACACTGAAGGGAGTGCTTTTGCTTTTGAAGCCCTCATTTTGGGGTAATTATTGTGATTTGGACAGCAGCACAGGGGTGAGCATCCCTTAGAACAGGCATTTATGGTGCTGGCAGGCTGCAGGAAATCAATAGTGTGAGGATGTGTAAGAAGATGTGAACTTGCTAACTAAACTCAGCTAAATTATTCTGGATCTCTGAAATATTGGCAAATTCTTGTACTTAATATCTGCTAAACATTAAGCTAAATGATAACACATAAAGACAAATTCATTTGAAAGCTGATGTGTGCTGTATAATCAATAAACCAAGGCAGGGAGGGGGGTGCCAGGAGCACAGGGATAGCAGAGCAGAGTGCTGCTATCAATAAAGTTCCTAAGAAATCAGAGGGGGGAAGGAGAATATGGTCCAGAAAGAGAACAGCAGAAATAGGTGTTGTTTTGGGAGAGAAGAACCAGTGTAGCAGAAAGTAACCCATGCTGTAACAGCTTTAAAGATGGTTTCAAAACTTGAAGTAAATATGTTCCATTTAGAGCAGAGCAGTCCTAAAGAGTTACCAGGACTCAGTGGATCTGGAATCTTCCTCTGCTGAAGATTTTTATTGTGCTGACACAGAACACAGCTTTTGAGCTCCCCAACTTTGCAGTTGTGTTCTGAACTTTAAGAACAAAGGACATTTTTGTGCTCCTTGGTGCTTTGATAGCCTTCCTTATGAAGTCACTCTCGAGGAAACTGAAAAGCACTTCCAGAGATGCACTTCTGGAAAAGATCTGGAAATGTGCATGGATGCTGGGGCCTGGTGAGCCAACGAGAGCAGCTGTGCTTTCTGGGAGCCAGGTGTGTGTCTGAATACCCCCTTCCCTCTCTCCCAAGCCCTCCCTCCAAGCCAGCCTGGATCTGGTGCCCTGTGCACACCCACGTGTGGAGCTCACAGCAGGGCACTGCTGGCTGTCCCCACCCAAGGAGGGCAAGGGAAGGCCTCTCCTGGTCTGTAGTGCCAACTTTGCTGGGTTTTACCAGAAACCACAGCAGCCAGAGGAGCAGGATGGCCCCTGTGGAAGGAGGCTCTCACTGCAGCGCCTCAGTCTGTCCTTGGCTCCTCAGAACTTGGCAAGTTTGGGTTGGTGCATCAGGCAGTGATTTTGGGATCAACCCTAAAAGTCAGTGCTGCTTCTGAAGACCTGAGCTCCCTGCTGGGTGAGGGATGCTGAGCTTTGTCCACTCCAAGTGACAAACCTTTGGGAGGAGGTGAAGAGCAGACATGCACCTTTCTGAACCTTGCAGCCTTCTCGCCCAGGTTGTTTGCTTTGGAAGACAGGTCTCCTTCAGTCCTTAGGGAAGGTGTGTTCTTGCAAAAAAATCAGTTGCAGCTTTTTTGAAAACCTGAAGCAAAATACAACACACCCAAAGAAATGTCTTCAGGAAGAGCTGATTTGAGGGCAGATCACAGAAGCTCTGAAAGAAAAAAAGTCGGGCATTTCATGGTGTTTCCTACAGCATACTTATAGGACACTAAATTATTAACATTGAAATAGTAAATTCTTAAATCCTCCTTGCAAGCAGCATCTCAAAAATCTTCATTTGATTTTTTAGACCCAGCAGAAGTAGTTGGCTGTTCATGTGCTGGTCAGTGGTGCTGAGCTGAGCCCAGTGTCTCATGCTCAGGGTTTGTGCAGAGGCTGCGCCTTCCTCCAGGGATTTCTTAAGGGCAGGAGGAGCAGCCCCTGTTTGACACTGCTCAGTTTGGTGGCTGTGGTGTGCTGCAGACCCACAGAGCATCACAGTGCACTAAATTTCCCTGGAGTTCATGGCTCAGCCTGGGTTACCATCCCCGGTCTGGGCAGAGCTGCCCCCAGAGCAGGCAGCCTGTACCAGTGGGTTTGTTCCATGGGGCTGTGCTCTGGCCCAGGCTCCTGCGTGCAGGTGCAGGGAGGTCATCCCATGCCAGGCCCCCAAGGAGGCGTGTGGGAAGCTGCTTAGGTAAGTGGATTTTGCAGGTCAGAAGTAATTCCTGATGTGCAGCCCACACTTGCATTATTCTAATTTGATCCCATCATTCCGACTCAGACCCTCTCTATTATGTTAATTGCACCTTTTTTTCCTGTGTTTTGCAGCCTGCAGATACTTTCAGGCTGTACCTGCCAGCGCTCCTGCCTTTCATCTTAGCTCAGCGAGGCCGTGAATGAGGTTTTCATAATTCCTTTCTGCCCGTATCCCTGCCTAATTGCACTGTTTTTCTCAGCAGAATTGTAGAATTGAAAATGGAGACAGTGTGAGCAGGCTGTGGTGCAGCAAAGCAGCGTGGTTTGAAGAGATGGATGTGATGGTGCATCCTGCTGGCTGCTGGGTACCTGTCCCTGGGCTGCTTTTTCCCCCATATTCCTTGCTAGGAATTCCTCTCCAGATCCTTCATAGCATTTCTTAAAATACTGAAATTCTCAGCTGTTGTAGCTGCTGCGCTACAGTGGAAGATGCTGGTTTTGCTGACCAGAAATGTGGGTAGGAATTGTTGCTGTAAATGGTCATTGCCCTGTGGTTGAGGGCAGGAGCCGGAGGTGTCTCCTCAGTCCCTCCTGCTAGCCTGTTCTCTGCCCTTGGCACAAGGAGCAGGGGGACTGATGCCTCTTTTACAGCTGGGCAAGTCAGAGTTAATGATCTTCTCTTAATGGGCTGCTCAGCTGGGCTGAGAAACAGTTGTGTTAAACAGCACACTTGAGACAAACAAGCCTCTTAAAATCCTGGGTGCCTTCGTGGCTCTAAACCAACTTGTTTGAGGTTAATGATATTGTTTGTGTGGTTTGTGGCAGGAAAAACAAATACTGTTAAAATCAGGGAATGGATCCCAGGCTGGTTTGGGTAGGAAGGGACCATAAATCATCGCATTCCACCCCCTGCCATGGCAGGGACACCTTCCACTGTCCCAGTGCTCCAAGCCCTGTCCAGCCTGGTCTTGGGCACTGCCAGGGATCCAGGGGCAGCCACAGCTGCTCTGGGCACCTGTGCCAGGGCCTGCCCACCCTCCCAGCCAGGAATTCCCTCACAATATCCCATCCATCCCTGCCCTCTGGCAGTGGGAGCCATTCCCTGTGTCCTGTCCCTCCATCCCTTGTCCCCAGTCCCTCTCCAGCTCTCCTGGAGGTGCTTTAAGCCCTGGAAGGGCTCTGAGCTCTGCCTGGAGCCTTCTCCTCTCCAGGTGAGCACCCCCAGCTCTGCCAGCCTGGCTTCAGAGCTGAGTCTGCTGCAAACCGGCCAAAATATTTGAAGAGAGTGAAAGGCTGCAGAAAGAGCAGGTTCCCCAGCAGAATGGCGACTCGCGGGTTTTCCTGCCGGCTGTCGTGTCCTGTCGGGCGTGGAGCTGTGCGGCCGGCGGAGTCCCCATCCCGCCGCTCCCATGCCGCTCCCGGGCCGCGCTCCCTCTGCTGGCTCCGCTCTCAAGCGCTCAGCCACAGAAGCACATCTGGAGCGTGGGACCTGTTTCTAATGGCAACATCTCCGCTCCTTCTGCGTCTCCCCAGACGTCGGAAGGGCTGCTGTGAACGCAGCTGAAGATTCATGAGCGAAGTTTTGCCTTGAAGTGCCGAGGGAAACTCTCTCTTCAAGTGGCGCCGTTTTAAAACGTTCACAGGAAAGAAATTATTCTGCTGCGAGGTATCTGAGTAGACTGAGTGAGTCCTACTGCTGTGCTAGATAAGAAAAATGCTGCTGCTGAGTAGCTCTCTGTAGCGACTGATTGAAATATAATATACATTATTTGCATGTTAATAAGATTTCTAGTCAGACTTCCCTGGCAAACACAAGCAGAGACAAAGGCATGCATGTCATACATCTCTAACCGCAGCACAGCAATTCAGATTTACTAAGTGTGAATTCACTCCATTCTGTAACTAGGCAAAGAAAAGCAGCAGGGGAAGGTGGGAAAGCAATCCCCTGGCCTTCTTCAGGGTTTAGGATGCAGCTGGGAGTTGATGTTTGTCAGGGGTTTCCATCTTTGCTGGATTTCTCTTGGCTCACAGTGACTGTAGGTGACTCGGGAGCTTTTAATTTCTCCTTTTGGGCATGGAGCTATGGGGGGAGCACAGGGAGGTTGTCCTCAGACAGGGATTCTTTTGGGGAATCTGAAACCCTGGTAGAGTTAAATCTGGCCAGGGACATCAAGGACAACAAGAAAAGCTTCTACAGGAACTTTAGAAGATGATAAAGGGAAGAGTTGAGAAAACGTGGGCCCTGTGCAGAAGGAAACACACCTGGTGACCTGGGACAAGGAGGGGGCTGAGGCCACACAGCTCTTCTGTAACCAGAGAATCATCTCTCCGCAGTTCTGACTGCATCCCGGTGAGCAGAGCAGCTGTTGCTAACCACTGAGTTAAGGAGTGGTACCTTCACTAAGGAGGTGAGAATGGGGACCCGAGTGCCTGCAGGTGAGTCCCAGGAGCAGCTGGTGGAACCCCCTCCCACGGCCAGCTGGGACCTCAGGGCTCCAGGGGAACGCTGGGGCTGGGCAGAGCTGAGCAGCAGATTTGGGTGAGCAGACCTCAGTGCCTCGCTGGGGCTGGTTACAGGTGAGAAATGGGACACTTCAATGTGAGTAAATAATGTGAGTAAATACTTCAGTGTGAGTAAATAATGTGTGTAAATACTTCAATGTGAGTAAATACTTCAATGTGAGGTGGGCACGACCTCTCTTTGCTTGACTGGTCCAGGTTGCCTCAATTTCAGAGGTTCACTGCAGCAACATTTTGTTTTTCATTGTTTTTCTGTGAATCTAATGGTTCTCCGCTCACACGTGGGGAATAGAAAATCTTGTTTGTTTGTCTTCTGTGTGCTATGAATGGTCCTGGAAATGCAGTGAAATGTCAGGGATGCATGTGAGTCATTCCAGACAAATGATTGGCTTCCAGTTCAGGTCCCATCAATCTGCAGCCTTGATATCTTGGTATGGTTTTTGGAATTTAGAAAGTTATATTTCACTAGAATTAAGGTTTCTTTTTGACAAATGAAAAGAAAGTAAACCCACTTGTAATGGATTGTGGTAGCCAACAATATTCTTTTAGCATGGTTTCTTGGTAGGCCAGGCAGGGCACTGAGCCTTTGGGTGCACCCAGAGCTGTTGCAGTGGTTGTTTGCCAGGTCTGCTCTGGGGATGCTGTCCTTGCTGCTGTGCTGGAACTGGTGCTCAGAGCAGGGAACTGAAGGGGAAGGTCCATGGCAGTGTAGGGGATGTGGGCTGCCCTGAGTGCCGTGCCCAGGGCAGGCTGCAGGTGGGATTCCTCTCCTGCAGTGCAGCTGGGACCTTGTGCCGTGCTGGCTTTGGAGGCACCTCGGGGGATTGCAGAGCCCTGAGCCAATCCTTCTTCATCCTGGCTGCTCACCTTGCTACAGCCACTTCACCTTTCTTCTGCCAGGGAATTCAGAGCAGGAGGTGGCTCAGAAACATTCTGCTTGGCATCCCTTTGTTCCCCTCATGGTTTCCTTGTGATGCAGACAGGTGTTCCTCTGGAAATTTGTTATTCAAATCCAAAGCACCCTGATAGATGGTTACTTTAAATTCTTGACCCAGTGCCAGGATCCAGTGGCACCATGGCCCGGGGTGTGTGTGCCCTGTGTTTTAGGCTGCCTTTCTCCAGCTCATGCAGTGGTGTCCTTTGTAAGCAGGTTGGGCTGTTTGTGTGGAAAGTCCTTGTAGTGACAGCAAAGAAGGAATTCACAGTTGTAGGAATATCCCCTGGGGGTTTTATTTGCTGCTGGGAGTTCTGATTAATGGCTCTGTGTTGTGGAGAACAGGTGTATTTTGACTTTTCCTTGCATTCCATCTTTCTGTGTAGTCCACAGCAGAAGAAGAATTTAATTTTGGCTTCAAGCTGGAGAAGCTGAGCACTCCAAAGAAAATCTGCTTTAGTCTGTTCATCCTGCCTCGCTCTCTGCTTCACCTAGGCAGGACTCTGGGTGGGGATTATCAAACCCTCAATGTAACTCTTGGTAAAAATCACTGCTAAAATCAAACCCTCTGTCCTGATCTCTTTAAAGGCAAAGTAGCCTCTATCATCTTGTATCTCAATTAATGCACATAACTTGGTTGTGTAATGCCACAGAGGTGAGCAGGCTCTAATTACAGGAGGGTAAAGTGGGGATGTCTGACTCTTCCCGTGGCTCCTTCCTGGATGATTTTCCTCTTCATTTAGCAGAGCCTTTCCTGGTGTTGATCTCCCTGATTGAGACCCAAAGAGTGAGGCCCTGCTGTGCAAAGGAGGGCTGGGATCTAATGCAAATGAACCAGCTAGTTTTGAATAAGGGGAAAAAAAATCATCTATATTCATCTTTCGGGTTTGGTTCTATTTTAAGCTTTTAATTGAGTCCACCACTTCTTGAGTGCTTGGGGTTGTCAAGGGTTGAGAGAATGACTTTGTCTTTCAGGAAAGGAGGAAGCTGACTTTATTTCAGGTTTGCTGAGGTTGTGACACCGGTGCTATACAGAGCTAGTGCTGACATGGGACGCTCCCCCTGCCCGGTGGGCTGTGGTTGTGCCAGTCAAGTGTTTGGAGATGAAAGTGCCAGGCGTGGAAGTGAGGAGAATGAGGAGTGAAGGAACTTTCCTGTGACCTTTCTTCCAAATGGCTTGGGAGGAAAACTTTGAAGGCAGTGATCTGAGACTGTGCATGGAATTCAATAGCTGCTCCTGCCTTGCATTGCAAGGGAATTCTAAAAGGGTGATAAAAACTACTTCATCTAAGGTAGGAGAGACCTCTTGAGTCAAAGGTCAAGAGTTCCTCCTACTCATATTTATTTCAAGTGAAACGTGGCATGCCAGGCCCATGCCTGGCTCCTGTGACCATGTCCTGCTGTAGATGGAGCTCACCTTAGTACTGGTTTAATATTTAATCAGAGCCTGATGTGCAGGTGACTGGAACTGAAGGAGAGAGGCAGGGAAATTAATTTCTGCTCCTGCTTTCCCCAGTTGCCAGGGTTGTGCCTTACAAATTTCCTGGCCTTTGGTGCTTAAAAAAGAGAATGCTGGAGTTGGATCTGGATTCTGTGGTGAGCAGCACACAGGTTGCTTTTAATCCTAAAAAGGAGATTTGCTGAAATCTCTTCAGAGCACTGTGGTTAAATGGTTTTGGTTGTGCACAAGTGTTGCAGCAGCGCAGTCCTGGGCAGCATTAAGGTGGGTGGTGGCTGCAGCCTCAGGCTGCCAGGACCAGGGGATCACTGCAGGCTGTGCTCTCTGTGGAGTGTCCCTGTGTCCCCCTTGGACCTGCCGGTGTTCCTGGAGCAGGGCTGTGGGAGCTCTGGGGGCTGCAGAGATGAGGTCAGGAGCAGCTCAGTGTGTGAGCACACATCCTCAGTGGGGTGTGCTGGAGCCTGGGCAGGCCGTGGGGCTGTCCAAAGGGATCAGTGACACCTCAGTGTCTCCAGGGAGACTTCATGCCTTAGAGGAAGCCAACAGTCCTTGGAAAAGCAGAGAGAACATTGTGATTTGCGTGGTTTTTCCTACTCTCTCTACTCTCCTTCAATATAGTGACAGCTTTAGGGTGGTAGAAATGTTCCTGTCTTGGAACTCATCACTGAGAGCCTGCTGCTGCTATTGGTGCTCCAAAATAGATATCCGGCTCTCATCTCACAGAGTGTTTTTGTGTGCTGGGAGTGATTTTTATTTTTTTTTCCTTCACCTGCCTTTTTTTCACCCATCTGACAACTTCCTCCAGCAATCTTATCTCCACCCAAATGCATCTGATCAGAGCAGCTCCTGCTCAGGGGGCTGAGGGTTGTCTGTCCTCTCTCCTGCTTGCTCTGAAAGCAAGAAAGGATAATTCTTTAAAACACATTGCAGTTATGTAACTTCTTGAGGAAAGTGCTTCCCAGCACCGAGCTTTTCTTGTTACGTAATGTGATACATCACCAGAACTTGCTGACATAAGCCAGGATCTTCACCTCCACTTGCTCATGAAAAACATGTTCTTTCCTTGACCTCACTTGGCTCTGAGGACTGTGGGCACTATTAGGACCTCATTGGAGTATTTTACTCTGGAGTAAGGAAAACTGCTGGCAAATCAGGTGCCAGTCTGAGCTGCCTGCTGAGGGAGTGCTGTGTGTGGTCTGAGTCTGTAGCTTTACTCCTGTGACACTGCTGTTGTTTCAAGTGACTTTTTGTCTTTAAATAAGTGCTTCCCAGGCTTTGAGCAAGGAGCAGAGGTGGTTTCTGTGTGGCATGGCATGACCCTCTTAGGCTGTTTGAGTCATCTTGCTGTGAGCGAAGGAAATCATTAAACATCTCAAAATGAGATGAAGAGTCCTTTTCCAGCTAACATGATTTAATCTGGAATATACTTCACTCATGCTAACAATGCAATGAACCTTGGCATCACCAACATACTTAACCTTTCAAAGGTACCTGGCAAAGGTCACCGGAGCTTTGCTTAATAATTCAGCTTGTGCAGGTCTGGAACTTGGTCAGTCTTTGTGCATTATGTTGATTTATGCTCTGGTATTCTGTCTAGGAACAGACTGTGTAAAGTGGCTGTTCAGCAGAATGCTGTTATAATAATAAATGCCATGAAACTGGTGTGATATGCTCTGTGATTTTGGGGGTGATTCCAGTCCTCAGAAGACTGACCAGTGATCACTACTGGTTCTGTTTTCCCCAGGGACAGTTATGGACTGGAACAAGCTTAACACTCAAAGCCTTTTGAGCCAAACCCTTCAAGGTTTCCTTTAAAACTCTTACCAAAAAAGGACCTAGAAGCCAGCATGCTCCTTGGTAGCTGAAATGCCAACAAAATGTCTCAAATCTATGTCACCTGCTCAACTGAGCACAGGATTTCCACTTTGCTGCCTGTGCTGAGTGGTTGTTTGGGCTGGTGGAGTTAACTGGGCAGGAGTCCCACTCAGGCAGAAACTGCTGCTGGTAGGGATCTCCTGACTGCTGCAGATCTGCTCCTTCCCAAAGGATGGGACTCTGCCAGGAACTCTGCCTGAGTAACTGATGTCCACTACACAGTATTACCTTCACCAGTGGGAATATTTTCTGTAAGGCAGGGAAAGTAACAGGAAAGACTCACGTGTGCTGCTTCTTGACTTTCTGCCAGCTGATCAGGGAGTGAGTTTTACTAGAATTCTTTGTCATAATCAACGATATCTTTAACTGAAGCAGGTTACTTTTATTTCTGAAGAGCAGTATCAGTGTGGGGTGGCTTGATCTCCAGGTGTCCATTTCCTGGGAGATGGAGGAACTCAAATCTCCAATTAGCTGTCTGTTTGAAAGAAGTCAGACTTCTGAGCTGCAGTAACAGTATTGTCCAGGATGTGGAAACAGCCAAAATCAACAGCAGTGCCTGGGGATTGGGGGGATTGGGGAGCTTGGGATGCTGTCAAAGCTGGTAAGTTCTCTTCTCACTTGGCTAATTTTCTTTGATCTAAAGTGTGGAGGTACTGGTGCTCTGCCCATGCACTTGAGAAGGTGTGAATAAAGAAGGGTTGAATGCAGGAACTGCTGCTCTGCAGCTCCAGGCCTCCTGGGGGACAACGGGAATGGGAAGTCTTCGTGTAAAGAACACAGGCTGGGAGAGCTGGGGGTGCTCACCTGGAGAGGAGAAGGCTCCAGGGAGAGCTCAGAGCCCTTCCAGGGCTTAAAGCACCTCCAGGAGAGCTGGAGAGGGACTGGGGACAGGGATGGAGGGACAGGACACAGGGAACGGCTCCCACTGCCAGAGGGCAGGGATGGATGGGATATTGGGAATTAGGAATTGTTCCCTGGGAGGGTGGGGAGGCCCTGGCACAGGGTGCCCAAAAAAGCAAGTTGTTCTGTTATTCCTCAGTGTTTAAAAAAATCCTGTCTCAAAATACCCTGTCCCCAAACAGAGCAGGTAGCAGACTAAATTATTTATCTGCTTAATTTATGATCTCGCCTTGCACGGCAGCATCTGGAGAGCAGGTGACTTTGTTTGTGTTGTGAATTTTTCTTTCCACTGATCAACCCCTTTCTCTGATAAAAGGCTGAGGCTCTTGCTATAAACCCTGGTGCTCTTGGGGCATTTCCTCATGTAGAGCAGAGCCCTTCTCTCTGTTCAGCTGTAGTTGGAAAACAGAGCTTTGGGAAGATTCCTGCCATCCTTGCTCTGCTTAGCCCCTCTAGAAGCACTACAGATCCCCCTCCCAGATTTAACTTTGGCTTTGCTGAGCTTTCCTAACCTCCAGGAGTTTATATTTGGGGTCCATCTGTTAGCTTGGCCTCACATGACAATATTGTACGGGCTTTTCTTTTCACTTCCTTCATGGGGATGCAAGTTCTTTACATTTATTTTCAAACTTAACCCCAATGTCTAATTCTTTTGATGTCTCCCTACCCACGGAGCTGCAGATATTTTTATTTACCTGTGACCAGTAATCCACTGGTGAGCCTCAAAGTCCACATTGAAGGCTTCCTGTTGGTAGGACAGGATTACAAACAGCAGAAGGCAGCTGCACAGCATCAACTCATTGACTATTAATTATGGTATTTCTGTGTAAAACACTTGCTTTAGGGTTTGCTGCTTTGGTAGCTCTGGGAGAAGGCTGCTGTTGAGGTGGCTGGGTTATGTTCTGCACCTCTGACAATGTGATTTTTCATGCTGCAGACTGAGCTGAAGGAATACATCACTGCAGCCTTACTTAAGGCAACTGAAAAACCCAGCCCTGCTCACTCACTTGCTTTGACAGCAAGAAAAAAAATCCTCTTTCCCTTCATAAAAGTAGTGTGGACAATAATTTATACTTTGGAAAACCTGCCTTCCCATTACGTGCTAGTTTTTCTTAAACCAAATAAACACAATGAAAAAAACCAAACCTATCAACTAAAAAGCCCCCACCCCTCCCCCCCCCCAAAAAAAAACCCACAAAAAACAAACAAAGCAAAACAACCCAACTCTCAAACTCACCAAAAACCTCAGATTCTGGTGGCTTTTCACACCTTGTGCTTTATTTTACCTCAGTCAACCAAAGGTGGCAAAACAGCCACTGACATCCTTTTGTCCTTCCTCACCCAACAAAATATTCCGTGGTGGTTGCACAATTTGAGTTTGTGCTAAATATAGCACAGGGATTGCTGAAGGAAGGAATCAGGTGTGTCTGCCTTGAACACCTCTCCCTGCTCCCAGTTTTCCTGGAGCATTCTTTTTCCCATCTCATCCCTCTGCACTCCCTGTGCTGCCTGGGGAAGCTCATTCAGACCAGGGTGGCCAAGGTGAGGTTGAAAAATGAGCTTTAAGAGTTTTGGCTGCCTCTTACCGTGAGCCTGGGAGCATCCTCACAGTAATTCTGGATGATTCTGGCTGTGTTGTTTCTCTGCTGCCTTTTCATGCTGGGACACACAAAGCCTGCCTGGATCAGAGGCAGGAGGGGTGAGGATGCCCCAGCTGCTCTTTTTCCCCTCAAGAAAATGGACTTTTAGAGCTTTGCAAACAAGAATGATATGGCACAGCTTATGAGTTGAGGCAGTGAAAATGAGCTGCAGTGAGATGTCATGTTGATAAAAACATATATATTTTAATGTAATATCTACAGTGTATTTGACTCGGCAGTCCATTGAACCTTGGTTTTTTTCAGGAATTATCCAAATACAGTTTTACCTTAGAAAGCCCTTAACAGTCTGCCTGCACAGCAGCCACATTCTATTTACCAGCTGGATTTTCTTCTTATTTAAATACTTCAAGTTGAAGGTGTTGTTTTTGGTTTTTTGGGTTTTTTTTTGTTTGTTTGTTTTTTTTTTTTCTTGGACAAGACTTTACAAGTGATATTTACAGTCATTTCAGGTACACTGGCAGCTCTGTGTTCTTAGAATTGTGTTTTCTTGATGCCTCTTGTATTTTGAAATCTGATAAGATCCAGCAAGGGGACAGACTTCCTTGAGTGGAGCTACCTGCAGCTGTGGGTAGTGGCTGTTCTAATTCATAAGTTTTTTGCTGCTATACAACACTTAAAGCACACAATGAAGTTAAAGGAAATTCACAACTGGGTTCTTCTGAGAAAAATCTTAGCACTGCAATAGAAAAGGGCATAGCACAAAGTTTGCTGTTACTTGGAGTTAATCACTTAAAAAATAATTTAAAAACCCCCACCTCCCCACAAAGCAAGATGAATTGCTGTCTGGTCTCTTGTTTATAATTAAGTAAATGGATGAACCTGAAGCTCTAAGAAGCATGGCAGGTTTAGCCAGGGCTCTCAGTGGCCAGTGCTGCTGACAAAGCATCAGGATATTCATTAAATTGCTGAGCCTGTATTTCCTTTGTTGCTTGAGCTGCCAGTAGAATTCCTGAGTAGCCACGAGTGGCTTGTTTGACTTGCAGCTCTGTGTGCTGTCACAGGAGTGCTGGAAATGGCAGGATCTGGCCCTGATCCGTGGGATGCAGCTGGGAGGGTCTGTGCCACGCTTGGAGGGAGTTTTGCCATTCACATCTCGGGAGCGTTGCTGAAATTCCAGTTCCATGAAGTTGGCGTAGAGAACCTACTTATAGCACCAGTGCTGATTGCTGGAACCATCTGCTCTTGGATCCTTGGCATTAATGAAGAGCTTGTTCTTTATGTAAGGAAGGGAAGAAAATCCTTCCAGAACAGCCAGCCTGGAAAACACAGGACTTCCCCCCTCTTTCCTCTCCTCCCTCCCAAAAAGGGATTCAGAGAACCCAACTGTAAATGCCACGTGAAATGCAATTAAAAGGGGTTTGTGACTGACTGTCTCATCTTGCTTGGAGCACGTCCTCTGGTATTTTTAATCCCAAGTCAAAACAACTACTGGGTTCCTGCCACCCGTGCTGGAACGGATGTTCTGAGGACCAGGAGTGGGCTCCAGGCTTTGTTTATATCTGATTTTGTGTCTACCTCAGTGAAAGATGAGGCTGTTGGAGAACTTGCTCAATTTCTGAGAGGTGTTGATGCCTTAAGTTTTAGCTTTCATATTTTCCAGATTCTGTCCTGCATTATTGTATAACTCTGAACTTCATATAAAGTGTCAGCAAGTTCTCCTCACAGCTCAGTCACACAGAACAATCTTTTCCCAGCCCCAGAACCAAGGACACTGCTGCAGCTTCAGCCCAAAAAGTGCAAACAACAGGGAATGGAGGAGAGCAACCTGGGAGGATGGGACTGCAGCACCTGGAGCTGGAATTGGACAATGAACCCCAATATGGAAATGGACCAAAACTTATAAAAGTGTGAAAACTCGTGACCTGGGATCCATCTTGGGTGTAGCCCTGGCCAGGCTCTTGTGCTGCCCAAGGTGTATCCTTTGAAGGCCTTTTAATAAATCCCTGCTTTCTTCTTTAACACTGTCCAGCCTCTGTTCTGGGTAGCCTCTCCAGGCATCAGTGGGGTGCAGCTCTGCCTTCAGCTAAGGGTTGGCTCTGAATGTCAATCATTAACCAAGGTTGTTGCTCTTGTTCTCCTTGCCATTCCCTCCCTCAAACACCTGGAGCACACAAGCAGGTGTTCTCATTATTTCTGCCTGTTAGGAAGGGATCACCTTTCTGCATTGACATTCTGGGCTTGGTTTACAGACTGTTGCGGATACAAGCACTGGGCCAAATAACATCTGCTTGTCCAAACAAATAACGTGAGGACACCTTGTTTTAATTCTTAATTTCTTCTGAGACTGTTAGATGTGAACTTGGTTTTCAAAGGTTACCCTCACACCACGTTCTTTGGGTCATCTTTCCCTGACCTTTTTGAGATTGTCATGCACTGATGCCTCTTCTCAGGTTTGGCTGTGTTCTTATGAGTGTAACGTGTTATAAAAACCACGTGTGGTAGATCGAGAGAATAAATATGATATAAAATAAATACAGTAGCTCTTATTTGTAGATGTTGACTTAGCTTTATTTGGAAGAGATTACAGTTCTCTTACCCCAGCAAATTTGAAATACAGTGTTGATATTGAACTAATGATTCTTTTCTTATCTTGTGTGTGTTCTGGTAGATTATGAGCTGCTTTTATGTGCCTTTTTATAGACCCTCCTCCTGTTTCCAGATCGAGTGTTTCAGGGCCATGAAGTGTAACCTGACGTGGTAAATCAGCTTGGCTGTGGTCTGGCTCGCACAACACGGGATGAGGATGGATTTCAAATTTAATAATGCTGAATGACATCAAGTCCTAGCAACCTCCTGACTGTCACTCCTTGCAAATGGCTTTATTTGGCTTGTAATTGATGCTTGAGGTAATTAGTGCACACTGCAGGGTGTTATCTGAATTCTCAGGGTTGATCAGCAGGCTGAGTGTCAGCACTGTGGAAGCAGATCTTGGTTCAGAAGCATGAAAAGGACATTTTGGAGCCTGGCAGTAATGGGATCTTCATACAAACCTGCATAGTTTTGCTTGGAATTTTAGGAGTAGTGTCATGATTGCCTTTTCTGTCCCTTACAAGAGCTGCAGATGGGAAGTGGGGAGCTGTCTTTTAGTAACAGAGCAGGGGTTTATCCTTGATGTAGGAGCCTGTGTAGCTGTGCTGGAATCTCACAATGGACATTTCCAAATAACCCAGTATTAATACTTGCCTAGGAAATGTGTTTAGGAACCCACTTTGAAATTGGGATGATGTTTGAATAATGTAATACACTCTGAAATGGAAAACTGAGGTTGCTCTGATCTGCTGGAGGGGCTTTTCTGGGGAGTGGAATGCTCAAAAGATGGGGCTGACCTCACAACTCTTCTGTATTTCTTTTAGAACTGTGAAGATAACTGCTTAGAGCTTTAAAGGAGCTGGGGCTTATGAATTGCAGGCTGTAAGTTCAAGTGTGGCTTGTTAGGAATAAATGCTCCCGTGCAGTTCCTTTAACAGTTTGATTCTAAGTGTTCAGTTTCTGTCCTGCCAAATTCGTTTGAAGCTCAGCATCAGGCAGGGCTAAGCTTTGCTAATCCTTCAGAAATGTTTAAACTGCACACAGGTAGTTAATGAAGTCAGTGGGACTACTGGAAGCACTGCATTTAAGGGTTCTGCTGAATTAGGATGTGCATTTTCCAGGGGTAACCAAGAAATGCTGGCACAGCCCCGTTCATCTGCCTGAGGGCTCTGCACCATTATTTTCCTTCCCATGCAGAGCATTCAGCAGACAAGAAGCATGCTGGTGCACTCTAGAACTGAAGGAGAAAAGATAATAAACCACTTGTAAAGAGCTTCAAATCTCTGCATTCTGTTCCAAATGCATCTCTCCAGCCTCTGGCTGAATCTTCCGTGGAGGGAAGCCAGGCTGCGGCCAGGAGGGAGCCAGGGCCAGCTGTCAGGAGGAGAAGCTGGCAGCTGGGCAAGTGTTTTAAAATAATTGCGTGGGGAGCGTGCAGGAGAAGCTCTCCTGACTTCCCTCTCCGTAGCTGTCATTCCAGCACATGGTGGAATTAATAAAAGGAGATTATATTCACCCTATTGTGATAGGAGGCTGGAGAGATCAGTCACCTCCCAAAGCATGAGTTAAGGACTGGGGAAAGAAGAGGGTAAAGATTGTTACACAGAGGAAATGGGAATGTTTGTCCAATCTCACAATATTGAATATTTGAACTTCCATGTACCGCAGGCACGGTTTAGAATCTCAGCCCTATTGAGAGGATCTTTTCTGGCTGTGGTTTTGATATATTTTGCTGTGGCACACACTAGATTTTCATGCTTCTTTGGGGGAAAATATTTGCAGTGAAGTGCCACAAGTGAGAGACTGGCCCGTGGTTTTATTTGTGAAGGAGAATATTTTGCTGAAGTCTTTGCCAAAACCCTGCCGTGTTCAGGGCAGGAGTGTGAGGACAGGGGCTCAATGTAATGGATTTCTAGGGAAGCTACTGATTTCCCCACTGCAAGGCTCAGGTTTAACAGATAGGGCTCTTAAATTTCAGCATAATTGATCTGTTCTGCAGAAGCACTGGGGTTAGTGCAGTTTTTAAAAATCAGTAAATCCTCACCAGCAGCGCGAGCAACAGCAGCATTTACAGCTGAAATACAAATAACTCCTTAATGAGACAGCATTGAATTCTCATTTTTTATTTGCTAAGATAGACTTTTATTAAGTAGTCAGTGTAATAAAGTGAGTTCATCTGTTCTGTATCAGGTGCCAATGTTCAGCTTGTGGCATCTTTTTGTCACCTCTCTTCCCTGTGCCCCACCTCAGGGTATAAATCTCACTCAGCAGGCTTTGGAGGAGCCCTGGAATGCCCTGGCTCAGGTGATCTCCAAGCAGTTTATGACCTAAGCATTATCCAGGTTGCAGCAGTGGATGTTTGCAGGGCTCCCAGGGGCAGTGACGTGATGAGCTCTTGTGTTATGTCACGGTGACCCATTTCTGTGTTCCCTCGGCTCACCAGCTGCTCCCAGGGCCAAAGTGTAAAGTTAGTTAAATACCATCATTTGCAGCCTGTGCAAAGCTCTGCATCAGGTGAGAATAATTAAATGGCTGGAACTGTGACTCAAGTGGAACCAGGGCAATTTCAATTGATTTGGTTGTTGTTAAGAGTGAGCTTTCTGTGGCACTTTGGGCACTCGTGTTGTAATTACACTTTGAAGGGGGTGTGTGTCCATCTCCAGCTGTTACTCACCCTGTCACAGAGCTGTGTCCAAGTGAGGTGTGGCTGATCCCATTTCCCAGGCTGTGTCTGGGGGTGGCTGCCCCAAGGAGCTCACCTGTGGCTGTACCTGTGCGTGCCCAACGTGAGGGCTGAGCCAGGGAGGGGCTTTGGACTTGCTTAAGCTGTGCCTGGATGAGCAGTAACGGAGCCTTGGGAGTGTGGGAGGGTAGGGTAGAAGCTGATAACAAATCTACCTTCTCTTCCCAAAAACTTATTTTATTTTAATTTTTATTTTGGTGCTAGTGGGAGTTTAAAGAAACTGAAGAGAGGGAAACCTAAAAGCAACCTTGGCAAACTGTCAAAGTTTTGCTGCATTAAACCAGCCTCTCATTTCTAAGCTTGTAGATTAACTTCTCAGCTGTCCTCAGGAAAAGAACAGCTTTGAGTGTGTTTGTGGTTGTAGCCTGTCTGGAGTTAAGGATGAGCTAAAGAGGACATGGGACTGGCAGTGCTGGTTCATGGTTGGGCTCAATGATCTCAGAGGGCTTTTCCAACCTTAACCATTCTATAATTCTTTTTTCCCCCCTCACTTATTAAAATAAAAAAGAAAACATAACCTGAACAGTCTCTCAGCATAAAATTCTGTTTAATCTTTAAACCCATGCATAGATTGTTTTTCTTTGTAAGCAATCCCTGCTAATACCAGATTAGCAGGGCTGTTTCCCTGCTTTGTTCCTCCACCTGTTCCGTAGGACACACTGGTATTCCTGAGCAAAACTACTGCCACAATATGGATTCTTAGGGTGATGGAGGGAAGAAAAATTATTTTTGTGTTACAAATGTCTTTTGTGCAAATAATTTTTTACAAAAATTATTTTTGTGTTACAAAGTGATTTTTCTATGTCCTTGTATAATTATAGCTGAAGTTATTGTATAAAGTAGGATTTGATCTTTAAGCTGAAAATTGGATGCATTTGGAAGCAATTAAAATTTTCTTAATATAATCCAATTTTATTTATGCAGGTATAGTTTAAATGGCACTTGAAGTAACAGAAGGTGCCGTAACTCCTTTGATTCTTTGTAGTAGTAAAACATTACCTCACTGAGGTGTTGCCTAAGAACAAGTGGAAAAGATTTGGGTCCAGCATGTGCTTTTATATCCCTTTCAGTTGTGGTCCTGTGTGGAACTCCCTTAGGTGAAGGTTTTCCTCATCTAGGTAGGACCCCTCACCAAAAGAACAAAGTGCCAGTGGAATATCCTTCTGGAAGGAAGAGACGCTTTATGGAATTCTGTTTCTGCTTTAGCCTGTGGGAGAAACACCTCAGCTTGTTTTTGAATAAATGCCTGGGAGGCAGGAGATGTGGGGAAAGGAACTGGGAATGACGTTTAGGATGAGAGATTAGGTACATTTAGAATCCACTGGAATTTCTGTGGCTCACTTTCATCCTGGTGCTGCTTTAGGTACAGCTGTGGGCAGGGCAGCCCTGGTGCCTCTGCTGGAGCTGGAGCTGGAACTGCAGCTTTGGGTCAGTTTTGACCAATCTGTTGGATTTACAAGCAAAGACCCCAATCATGGATGTGTTTTTCATGCCTGAGTATGTTCAGTTGTGATGCCCCAGATGGGTAAAGGCAGTAGCCAGTGATGGAGCTCAGAGTTCCATCCCTTCTCCTGCAGCAGCATTCCCTCAGGCTCTGTGTCTTTTTCTGAAGTAGGAAGTGAAATGTGTGCAGGATTGTGGTTATGAAACTTGTGGGAAGCTGTATGTGTGTACTTGTTCAGCACAAAAAGGGGGATGTAAGCACCCTGGTTTAACTTCAGACAGTGCCTTAGTGTTCACCTTTCCTCTCCCTCATGCCTTTCCTCTTGTGCTCCTGGGGTGAACAGAATGTAACACAGATTCACAAAATCATGGAAATGTTTCGGTTGGAAGGACCTAAAAGATGACCCAGGTACAACCCATCTTCCACTGTCCCAGGTGGGTCCAAGCCCCGTCCAGCCTGGCTTTGGACATTTCCAGGGATCCAGGGGCAGCCACAGCTGCTCTGGGCACCTGTTCCAGGGCCTGCCCACCCTCCCAGGGAGGAATTTCTTCCTAATATCCAATCTAAACTGACTTTTAAAGTTCAAAGCCATTCCCCTTGTTCTCACACTCATAACACAGCACTGGTTTGGCCATCTCAGAACAGGCCTTGACTTTAAAAGCCCAGGCTTAGAATCCTGCCTGGTACTTGGAGTTATCTCTTGCACTGTGTACTTTGTATCTTCATTCTCCTTGAAACCAGAGGAAAAATTAATCTTTTGCTTCATTTGCTTCATCCTCCTTTGAGGAATCTCCATTTGCCAGCTGGTCCCAGCATTGAGCTCTGCTGGATCATTCAGCAGTTCCCAGTGGATGAGGCAGGGAACAATCCATTCCCCTTGGCAGGGTCTGCTTTGAAAAGCTTGCCTTTGTATTTAGCAGTACATGCCTTGTGCCTTGAGCTTGTCCTAACAGCTCTGGTTGGTGCTGGAATATCAGATCAGAGCTTTTCACTAGGACAGGAATTTAGGTGACAAAAATTTCCACCCTGAGCTGAAAACTCTTCCCTGGGGGACAGCATTACCCTCCCTGTGACCAGGCACCCACACCCATGAATGCCTGGGTGGGAACAGAGGCAATTAAGCAGAGTCACTCATTAAAGCACTGGTTTGGTTTTTCCTGCTGCCTGGGGAGAGTTTTCCCTGTGGCAGCTCTGGAGTTCCTGTGTGGAGGCTGAGCGGAATCATTGCTGCTGGAGCAGCTCAGAGCTGGATTAGCTTCAAACCTAAAAATAGCCCACAAGCAAAAACACCTTTTCCTCCAGTGAATTGTGGATTCTGGAGGGAGGGCAGAGGAAAATTCAGCTGTGCTGCCTCCTCTGGAGTCCTGGCAGAAAACAATGGAGCAGAGTCCAGACCTCCCTGAGTAGGTGGGATTCCTGCAGCTGTCACTGTACAGCAAATGGGCTTTTAATCTGATTGAACTGCAGTGAAATACTGCACACAATTCTGCTGCTTCTAAAGAGATATGGGTTTTTCTCCTCAGCCTTCTAAGCTTGCATTTGAGACAGTTATGTTCTAAGATTTTATAACTTGGATGATTATGAATGACTTAACTTTATTCCCCAATCCTTCTAGTCCATGTCAGGACATGTAATAATGCCTTTTGTGCAGGTGCTCTCTGGTATTGATCAGGTGATGTTCAGTAGCTAAACAGGCTGGCCAGGTTCTGGCCTTACGCGTAGTAGGGAGGAGTAGCAGTAACCTGCTCAAATACTGACTCTTTCTCTTTTTATTCTGAAGTGGCAAAGCAGGACTAACTTGGGGTTTTTTTGCCACTCTGACAACTTTTGAGTAGCAATTCTGTTGATGATTGCCTGTGGAAATAAAAACTTGAGCTCTCTTTGAGCAGTCTCACCTTTCTTGCTCTTGCCAGAAGAGCAGCAATGGTGTGTGAGTGGTCTGCACAGGTAGTCCTTACCCTAATGATGTTTGCAGTTCCTTATGAAGTTGTACCATAATCCCTGAATGTGATTAACTGGCAGTTTACACCTCAGAGCCCTGGCTTTTACTTATAAAAGCTACAGAGAAATAAACTGGAGAAACAAATTGGGAGTTAACTGTGCAATCAAAGATATAAATGAGCCTCTGCAGTGTGAGTGCTGCTGCTTTGCTGGCTCAAAGGACAGAGTCTTACTTAGAGTAGAATGGGAATTGCTGTCCAAGACAGCTTTTAGTAACGTGATGAACAGCAGAGATGCTTAAGAGCATGTAAAGCATGTTTAGTCTTTATGGGCAACATTAGTTAATGTTGTGGGCAGAGTTAAAGTGAATATTCCCACCTATGTGTAATTTATAACAGCCTGATTTGTAAAAATGCAGTTTGGAGCAGTTCAGCCAGTGCCCTTCTCAGCAGTGGTGTGAAAGGCAGCGTTGGCTGCACATTTAAAAATAAAACAAATGTTACTGGTAGTGGGCTGGAAAGTTGTGTCTGAGCTGGTTAAGAATCCAATTACTGCAGAGCAGATCCTTTTACAGCTGCTAGCAACGAGCAAATGGGAATTGCCATCATGAAGAAGGACCTGCTCATAAACACATTTTCAGTTCGTGGGGCTTGGAGTGGGCAGTGACTTGTTGGGAGAAGTGCTGTTAAAACACCTGGTATCTGCTGGAAGAAAGGATGCAGAATTCCTGAAAACAAAACTCTATTTTAGGAATTGTTACTGCAACTTCATTAGGCAGAAAACTCTAAGCCTTGATCAGAACTACTGTGTGTGGTACCACCTCAGTTTCAGCTTAAAGCACTTCAAGTGCTTCCACATCTCATCCTTAGCACCATTTGGTTGTCAGCAGCAAGTGAAATGATTCTCTCCTCTGTGCTGTCAAAAGTGATGGGATGAAGAGGAACTCTCTTTTCTCTCGGCATAAATGGATAGATATGTTAACCCAGCAATCCTATTTTCATGGTGGATTTAATCCAATAAAACCTTCTGTTGTAGTCATGGAGGTTTTCTGGTTTGTTTTTTCTAAGGGTTCACATGGCTGTCTGTTTTATGCACTTTTCTCCCACAAAGTTTTCATTCCCTTACCTGAGACACGCTGCAAACATAAGTGATTGCTGCTACATTTTCTACCTCTCTGAAGCTGCAAAGCCTCAGAACTTAAAGCAAAGTTAAAGGATACTTGGATTTTTCAGCCCAATTTGGTGGCTGAAATTCATCACATCAGTTTTTAATGAAAGAATGCACATCGTGCATTGACAGTACTGTGAAGAGGCTTAAACTCTTCTTGCCTTTCTCTTGGAGAGGGTATGTGACTTGTAGGAAGGGGGGATGGACCATCAGTTTTGAGTAAAACCCAACCAGTTGTAGAACCAAATATACAACATTTGTGCAGGTGTGGCTTCGACACCTTCCCTAGAGAAGCTTTATCAGGACCACTCAGAGTTGTCTCCTCCAGGAAGAGGTTGATCAGCTTGGGATGTTTTGCATCTTCCTCCTAGAGGCTTTCAAAGCCTCAGTGATGACTATTTATAAACACAGAGAGTTGTCTCCTCTGCCTTTTAAAATTTAAACTTCTTGGAACTTAAAAGGAAATTTTTAAAAAGTAGTGAAGAAATTGCTTCAGAGATGAAACTCTGTTTTATGTGCTGTTCTTCCACTGATGAGCAGTAGTTGTTCACCCTGCAAATCCAAATGTTATTTCCCAAATAACTGGTATTTTTTTAACAAATGCAGTTGGTTTCTGTAGGAGGAACTGACTCCCTTCGAGCTGTTCTCATCCCACTCATCCTCACTACCTTTTTCCCCACCCTTTATCTGACCTCACACATCTTGGGGAAGGTCAGCAGGAGGGACAGCAGTAACTGGAGCTCGGTGACACCGTCATGTGAGAAGAAAGATAACAGCAATAAATTGTTAATATTGAACTAACTGTGAGCTCCTGGCCTGCTGGACTTCTCAGTGTGCACCTTGTGGCCAGGATACAGTGGGAACTTGTGGAGTTTGAGTGGTTCATTCTATTAAATCTTTATGGAGGTGTCTGAACTGGAGAGCACAAATTCACTCGCTGATGCTGAGCTCTCACACATTGGAAATTCTAGTTTTAGTTTATATATGTTATAGTTTTGGCTTAGTTTGGATGTGTAAGGGTGGGAAAAGTCATCCCATTATGTGGTTTAAAAATCCTGCAGGATCCTTCACAGATCCTCCACATCTGGGCTCTCAGCTGAGAGGCTGTTCCTGGTTCCCTGTTCTTGCTGGATGAGCAGAGGGGATGCAGGAGACATTGAAACAGGGCAATTGTTCAGCACTTCCAGATTTGGCACCACAACAGAGCTTCTCCATCTTTGTGAAGAGAGCTGGGTGTGGGATTCAAGACTTGCCAGCTTAGTTGAACTGGGTAAGTTCCCATTTTGTGTGTGCTGAGCTGCTGGAAGATGTTCCCTGAGTGCCTTTCCTTGCATCATCTCTGCAGGGTGTGTCCCTTGGGGGTTTGTAGTTAATTTTTAGGTAACCAACAAAGATTGATGAACACAAGTTTGCTAAACCAAAATAAATTCTGGAGGAAGTGAGTAAGGGAAGTGCAGAGCTCTTAATGGGATTATTAAAGATGTGAAGTAGGAAAAAAACAGGTCTGTAGGGAACCATGGTCACCAACTTTGAGACTTCATTTAGCCCTTGGTAAAACTGGAAATGTTAAACAGCAGCTTCCTGAATCCCCTCTCCGGGGGCAGCCACCTGGAGTCAGTGACAGGGATAAATACTGCTTTATTTAGTTGGTTATAATTCATACCACAGCAGAAATTATATAATTTATATAATAATTTTGATAATTAGTAGCAACCAGTGTAATTCATATTAATTTAATATGAAAGTAATTGGGTGAAAATTAGATGCTTAATAACACAGTGATAAGAAACTGTAAACATCTTCCCACGGAATTGTCTTTAGGATTTGGTAGAAGCTGTCTGAAGTCTGACTTTTTATGTGCATCACAGACATGCACCAGATTACTCCACAATAGATTATTTGGGCTCTGTGCTGACTTCACTGGTAGTCAGATGAAGGGCCAGGTAAATTTCTATTTAAGTGCACACTGCTTCCCCATGGGGCAGATTCCTGAGTGCTGACAGTGATTGTGCTGGTTGTGGTTAGATTTTGTGCTGTAAATTCTGCCCAAAAACATCCACTGGAGAACTTCTGGCAGTTTCATGTATGAATGTAATGCAATAGCTATAAATGTATGATGCAGTGCAGCTGTAAGTGCAATAAAGATGAAAAGAGGGGGAGAAAAAATGGTCTGAGCAGTGTGAGAGATGAGGACACAGTAAACTTTGTAGGTGTTGGCTTTCTGAGAAACTTGTCAGATATTCAGTGCCTGCGAGTGCTGGATAGACATGAATTTGTTTTTCAGTTCAGTGTTTTGTGTGTGTAGGGTCTGAGGAGTCTGTGCTGATCATCCTAAACGGAGCTTGGTTATATAAATGATGAGTGCCACGTGGAAACAGGGCCTGGCATTACCTGGGAAAGAAGCAGCTTCTTGGCCCCATGGCTAAAAAAATATCTCATGTTCAATACTGGCTGTAAAATGTTCTTAATCTATTCCATAACTTTTTGGTGACAGTTATTTTTCATCCATGTGCTATATTCTCCCAAAAATATGTCTCAGCTGGGACAGATTGCTGTTAAATCCTTCCTGGAATACATTTCTGTGGCATTTTTTCCGGGAGAGGTGTCAGATTTGGAGCAGGCAGATGTAGATCCAGTCTCTCTCTGGGACACAGGGCTGTGTCTCCTCGGAAGGAGCAGTTTATGAGCAGCCCTTCTGGGTGGTGAATGAAACCACAAAATGGCCATTCAGTGGCACTTCTGGGCTGGCAGGAGAGCAGTTTTTATTCTTGTTCTTGGTGTTAAATTCCCTCCTTGGCACACAAAGGGCTGTGTCCTTGACCCAGGAGGGATTGTCCCCAGACTCTGCTCTCTCCAAACAGACCCAATCCAGCTCTGGTGCCCTGCTCTGTTGTCTCACAGGTCAGCTTTCCTCCTGTGCTAAAATGGAGAGGAAATCATGGGTCATGGATTTTGAGATTAAATCTAATGGTTTTCACAGTCTGCTAGAAATTAATTTACTGCTCACTTGAAATAATATCTCTTTATCATGTAAATTAGCTGTATTGGAGGGGAAATAATAAGGAAATATGTTTTTTTTCCTCCCTTCCTTGAGCAGTGGGAGGACAGCTTTTTTGTTTCCCAAGGAAAACAGGTTTCTAATTAAATAGCAGAATAACTCATTGAAACTGTGATTTGGGAGAAATATTTAGCTTTTTTGCTTGTTCATTTTTTAAAATGGACAATAGAGACTTGCAGTAATTAAATATATATTTGGAAAAAAATCTAGGATTCACGAGTGACTTTCTAAAGCTGCCTCCTGCCCCTCTGATGGATCATTGCTGGGGGACTGTTCATTGTTCATGGCTGTTCTTGATTAATCTAGTGTTTTGCCAGCTCCCGTGGAGGGCCCCTAGGTTTTCTGCTGGTGTGGGGATGGATTTTGCTCCTCATTAACTTTTTGTGCTGCTCCTCTGCTTCTGGAGAGCTTCTGCAGCTCCAGGTGTCCTTCTGGGCTGGGCATCTGCTCCTGTTGTCCCTCCTAGTGCTGCTCCCCAAAGGATGGCATTTTAAACCATCTCAGGATATTCTGAGCTGGAAGGGACCCCCAGGGGTCTGAGCAGCTCTGTAAAATCTCTGCAGGACTCACCAAAAGTACTCAGCTTCAAGTACTGGAAATCTGTTCAGGGAAAAGTTCATCCTGTTTGAGTTTTCAGAGAACTGCTGTGGTTTTGCTTGTGCTGTTGGGATGGTTTATCCTGTTCCGGGGGGGTGCTGGGTCAGAGCTAATGGATTTTTGGCAGTGTTGGGTTAATGTTTGGACTTGATCTGAAAGGCTTTTTCCCCCCAGATGGTTCCATGATTCCATGCAGCCCAACCCAGTCCGATGAAATGAGCCGTGTGGCCCCTGGTGGGATGCAGGAGCAGAATCCCTTGAGCAGCTGGGTGAGAGAAGCTCCTGTGGGGTGCCAGCCCTGCCTCTCACTGTCAGCACGGCAGACCTGGCCTGCCTGAGGACACAGTTCAGATTCCCAGTTGTTTCCTTGCCTGCAGTGCCAGCAGGCAGGGAGAGCTGCCCAGAGCCTCCCTTGGGAGGTCTGCGTGGAGCCAGGAGTTTCCTTCACCTCAGGACCCTTCCCCTTCTGGCCTGTGGGACTCTGGAGTCAGACCTGGGGTTAACTGAGAAGAGACTTGAATGGTAAATGTTAAAATATTTGTTTATTTACTTATTCCTCCTGAGAATTCCTTAGGCAGCAGCAGGTTATTCCAAGTGCCCTGAGTACCTGCCTGCTCCTGGAGGGAGGCCCTGTGAATTTGCAGCTCTGCTGCAGGCACTGCATCCCCCAAAAGATTCCCTTGAAGGAAGGCTCAGGTTTTCCTTTCTGCCTGGGAATGTATTAAAATTGGCTATCAAGAGGAGCAGAACTTGGGTGTCTTTCCTCTTCCTGTACAGATTTGAGGTACAATTTTAGGTGTTTCATAGAAAATGTTCTGCAGCAGCAGAATTTAGTGATGACCCCAAGCCAGCTGCACAACTGGAGTATAAATCAGAATATTCCTTTACAGCAGTATTTGCAGCTAAGTCATACAAGGCTCTTTCCTGCCCATCAGTGTTCAATAGAAAGCTCATTTTTATAACAGATCAGTGATTAATACCTGATCATAGGGCAAGGGCTGCTCTTGTCATCAGAATTGTGAAGACAAAATGAGGAGTCTTGGTGGGGTCAATGGTTACCATAAGCCTGTGCCTTTTGTGTAATGATCATTTTCTGTGAGGGTAATTAATGAACTGTTTAAGTTATGGAGGACATTGATATTATTGACACTGATGTACGAGCTGGGTTTTTAATGGAGTAGATGTGCTGACTCTGGGAGTACTGTTGATAAATCAGACTTTAATTTTAGGCATTCAGCTTGTGTTTAGAAGTATGCAGGTATTTTTAGAAAGCTGGGATGATTTACATATTCATTTGAAAATATCTTTGTCAAACCAGCACTGGTGTTTGTGTTCACACCCTGCACTTCCAGCTCCTCCTGGCACTGCAGGTGCACAGGCACTGTCCTGCCCTCCAGTCACAGGGACATGGAATCCAGCTTGGAAAAGTCCTTCAGGATCATCAAACCCAACCATGAGCCCAGCAGCACCACCCTGGTCCAATAAACCATGCCCAGGTGCCACGTCCATGGTTTTTTGCACATTCTCAGGGATGGTGACTCCACCAGTACCCAGGGAAGTGAATATTTGAGAGAATATGGGAGAGGCAAAAAGACAGCCAGAGCCTGGGGATGCAGAGCCAAGAAATACCTTGGCAAAGGTGAGGAAATGTTCTCTTGCCCTTGAGCTCCTGTACAGAGCCGCTGTCAGGTGAGCAGGAGGAGCAGCATCTTTTGGTTTTTGCAGCTGTATTGTTCTGAGAAAACTTGTTTTACATTTCTCTACTGCTGGGAAAAAAAACCCCACAAACATGAAAAAAAGTAACAAAACTAAATTTTCTCTTCTCTGACTCAAAAAACCCCCCAAAAAACTCCTTTTGCTATTTCAAACAAAAAAATGCTTCAGCTTTGTGCATAAATCTGAAGGGGTGTTTTATTTGAAGTGTTCCATGTGTGATAAATAACTTCTGTGCTTCTCTATGGCTGGGTTTAGTGATGATGTTGAGATAAACCAATCCAAAAAATTAGTCTGCTGCAGACACCGAGAGAACATTACTTATAGTTGTAGCAAAACTCTTCTCAGCCCTTACCCAAAATAGCCACCAACCTTGAATTGTTTTGGATCCGAAGCCCTGGAAGCTGAGTGAGTTATGCAGACAGGAGACACGGATCACAGGTGAAAAATCATATGCAGAGGTGCTACTGCCTTGGAAATAATGACTGCCTTGGAAATAATGACTCTGTGCACAGAGTTTCAGTGGGAAATGAATCAGCCTGAAGGTGCTGTGGTTTATTTCCTAATTGCATCAAGTGATGGAGGATTATGACACAAAATGGCCAGTGAGAGACTTTTTACCTGTTATTATTGCTTGGCTTGGCACCTTGGCCAGAGGGGGGTGGTGAAGGCATGGTTGTTTTCCTGGTGCTGCCTCTACCCTGTCTGCTGGCTCTGGACAAATTCCAGCCCCTCCTTCTCCCAGGAAACCCAGCTGCAAGAGGGACAGGGACTCCATTTGCTGCAGGGGCTGGAAGCACTTTGAGTCAGGCTTGATGAATTTTTGGTCACATAACTGACTAAAGATCTCCAGCCATATCATTATTGACTGGTCTGAGTATTAATTTGAAATGGAGGAGTTTTTTCTGGTGCTGGTGGATGTTTTCCAGCTGCAGTGCCTCCTGCCTTTAGCCCAGACACCAGCTCTGGGTGTGGCTGCAAATGCCCATTTCCAAACCCAAATGGATTTAAATACCTGAAGCTTTGGATTCAAATACCTGAAGCTTTTAGCCCACGACAAAAACTAGTTCTAAGGACACCAATACAACGGCATTTACTATGAAACCACTCATAAATGGTCTCGAATAAGGCAATTTTCCTGATGTGTAACTTCCACAATGCAAAAGGAGAATTTGGCTCCCATGTTCCAGTCTGTGACTCATCTTGGGAAGCGTCAAGACCTGTGATAAATCCTGCTGCAATGAATTGTCCTCATCAGTTTTCTCTGTGTTGGAGTCAGTTTAGTCTTGGCTGGGAGGTAAATTTCCATGGCTGATGGGAGGAGAATGGGCAGGATCTGATTCACAAGTTGAGCATCTCTCTTTGCCCTCAGTGCTGCAGGACTGAGGAGGTCCTGGGAGCTGGGAGGATCCCTGGCTAGACCAGCACTGGGGCGGCTCCAGGGGGAGCCCCAGAGGGGAAATCACTCTTTGACAAGGCTTTTTAGGGGGGATAACACTGTGCTCTGCTGCCCTGAGTATCAAACTGATGTTTAAGATACAGAATTACCAGTGGCAGAGAGTTTTGATTTTTTATTTTCTACAAATTTGTGAAATCGTGCCTTAATTCTTTCACTGAAGTGAAAGTTTATTAGGAAGAGAAATGCTTTCCCCGTTCAGCATGCCCACAGCAAGGGGGTCAGAACTAGAGGATTTTTAAGATCCCTTCCAACCCCAACTGTCCTGTGATTCCATTAAGGGTTCTGGCAGTGCTGTCACAGAAATTACTGCTTGAACTGTTGTGAACCCCTTTCCATCCCACAGACCTAAGCAGGGTCTCAGTAAGCCATGTGAGTGGGGGGAGGCAGGTCCTCAGGTTCAGAACCCCCCTTTTTTCTGTAGGGGAAGCAATTTGTAGCAAACTTCATTTCAGCTTCACCTCTCTTCTGTCTCTACCACAGTAGTAAAGCTGGAAATGTGTGAGTGGGGCTCTCCTGGGCTTTGGTAAGTGTCAGGCAATGCTCTTTTCTGACCCAGAGATGGGGTAACTGAGGGGCGTTTTAAAACCTTATATTCCATTTTCAGTCTCATGAGAAGAGTGAAACATTGCAGATGTTATGATTCACACTATCACACCCAGAAGCTGACTCGTTCTTAATTACAAAAGACTATAAGCATTTCTTGGCCTATCAGCTTTTTGCCACGCCATGCTGTAGATGCCTTAAAGCCAGTCATCTAAAACTACCCCTTGTGGGTCCAAATACAATGCATCTTTCATAGTTCTATTTCTCTAAAGCATCTAGTCTTATTTGTAAGGCCATTTATTGAAAGTTTCTTCTAGCTCTATTTCTCTCTTAACAATCTCTATGTCCTATTCTTTGGCATTTTTAAGTCAGCATTTCTTGTCTCGAAGTTTGCATAGAGTGTGGGCCTTCTGCCAGGCCCTGAGAACTCTCTACACATTCATTTCCCACAGGTAAGAACATTCTCTGACTTAGGAAGTGTGGCAAGTATTCATATAAATACTCCACACGAAATCACCTGTGCTCCTGGTGATGTTTATTGCATTTTATATCCTTGTGTTTAGCAGCAGCCCTGGCCTTTCCTGGCTCCAGAGGAATGTGGTCTGGAGCAGTGGTACCTGGCATCACTCTTAGATATCCAGAGGTATTTCTTACTCCTGGGTTCTTTGCTGTGCTCTGGGCTGATGGCAGCGGTTGCTGCTCACCTGGACAGGCATCGTGAGCTCAGCCAGCAGCCCAGGGAATGTGCCTCCTGGTGCCTGCTGTTCCCTGGCAGCTGAAGGTGCTGGATCCTGCTCTCAGCAGCCCTGGCACTGGTTGTGGTGGCGCCTTTGCCCATCAGCTCCTGCTGTGGCACAGGTGCTGCAGCGAGGGGAGGCACCTGGACTCCTTTCCTTGGATTAAACACACAAGACAGGAGCTGAGCACCTGAGCCTGTCCCCAGGGCTCCCAAATCTCCTCCTGCTGCAGGGCAGGGCTCGGGGCTGGGGGTGGGAGTGGTGCCTTGGCTCAGCACCTGACTTGCTGTGGGTTTGGCCAGCTTTGCATAACTGATAAGGGAAGAGTTCCCACAGGTGTCCTGTGGTGGCATCTGTCACCCGTGGAAGCTGCACCTGCCAGAGCCAAGGTGTTCTGGAACCTGGTCCAGGAGTCTGAGAGGAGAGCAGGGCTGATGTGCTTCTGGGAAGAGGTAATGACAGGAGCATACAGAGATAAAACTGCTCGGTGGGGGAACTTCTCCATGTCCTGGATTTGGCTTTCAGCTCCAGCTCCTGGTGAGAGCCAGGACTGGCTGCTCCAGGGAGCTGCTCACAGGCATCATTCAGATCAGCTTTGTGTGCCAGATTTGCTACATGAACACTTGTTCTGGCTTACCTGATCTCCTTTACCCACCTCACTTTGTAGGAGTTAATTTTCTTAAGGCAGCTGCCTTCTGAATAGAGGATATTTCCCTTGCATATTTACCTGCAGGATAATATTGCCAGGGTATTGCCAGGATAAGCCTTGCCATGATATTTACCTGCATTGTACAACTCCAGGTTATAAAGAATGAGCCAGTGAGCTTCTATTGGAATGTTCTCATCTCTGTACTGATTTAGAGTCACTAAACATCACCAGACTCTTAACAATTAAGTACTGTGTGAAAAAAATGTCACTAACTTCTGGAAAATGGGATATTAATTATTGTAATAATTGGGCCTTATTGTAGGTGTAGTGTGGTGAGTGATAAACAGTGTTTCTGTATATTCATTTCATATCAAGATCACTCTTACCCTTCAGTTCCAACTGTCTTGCATTTAAATTTATTCTAAAAGAAGTGTATTGAATACTTAGAGATGGTAGCAAGGATTTAGCATTTCATTATTTTACTGTCTCTGCTGTTTACCAGCCTTTGTGTGCTGGTTTGATGGCTTTGGCACTTACTTGGGGAATGAGCTGTGGGACAGAGAACATTTCTGGTCTCACAGAGTTGAGAGTCACCCCCCAACACCAGGAATGTCCCCAGCAGTGCTGCACAAGGGCTGGGTGTTGTCCCCTCAGTGAGAGCCAGCCCAGAGTGATCTGGTGGCATTTAAAAAAGGTTCTGCTAAATCCTCTCAGTGTAGATTCCAGCTAGAGCTGGGCTTGGAGCAAAGCCAGGCTCTGAGCTTTCCTGAATTTGGAAATGTGGGTTTCAGGGCTCGGTTTTGGGGCTCGTGTGGGAATGACAGTCCAGTGTGAGCTCTGACTTCTTCTAGTGCAGTTCCAACAAAAGAACATTGCAGTATTGGAGTCTTGTCTGAAACCAGCCCAAATAAGCTGAAGATCTGAGCTGTCCTCTCTGACACAAGCTTCCTCGAGGTAGCTCCTGGTAATATATTCAACCATGTGCTGGGTTCTTTCTCAAGTGGTGCTTTTAGCTCTAAGTGCCCAGAAGAAGAGGTTTCCTTTCCTCCTGAAGGAACAGGCTTTCAGCAGCCACAGGCAGTGGTCTCGTGACACAGAAATCCCCTCACTTCTCTGAGGAATACTTGGTTAAAATCCAAAGTGGTTTCACTGCCATATTATTTTCCTGAGCTTTGAGTAAATAACTGTTGCCATCAAACCCCACTGCCAGCCCAATCTAGAGCCCCATTTTGGGCAGGGATGAGCAGGGTGTGGTGTCTCCCGCAGCATCTCTGAGCACACAAACACCCTGATGCTGTGCAGCACGTCCAGGTGGGGCTTTTTGTTTTCACACCAAAGTTTCACCGGACAGAAACCATGAGAGTTTCTGGCTGTGCCACTTGCCATGTTTTCCTGGAGGCAGTTGCCTTGGGGCATGTGTTGAGCAGGAATCCTTTGCAGCATTTCTCAAGCCTTTTGTGCCAGCTTTCCAGTGAGCAGTTTGGATTGTTCCTTTCTGGTCTGCAGCCATGTGAGCAGGTGTGGGAGCAGAAATCCACAGGATGGAATGGTCAAGGTGGTTTGGTGACAGCCAAAGATGAGGCACAAACAGCATTTAAACACAGAGATCCAGCTGGCTGGAATCCACACGTGTTTCCACATTGCACAGAGAATTGTGGCTCGACAATGCCTGTGAGTGGAAGAAGGGAATGGAATGATAAAGGAGCAGAAATGAGTTTAAAAGATTATATTTGCCACAGTGTTTGAGGCCATCATTTCTGTAATTTGCAGAATAATGCAGATTTTTGCTGTCCTTTGACCTTATACACACAATTCAGGTGCTCTGTAGGTTATAACGAACGACTGAAAGTAAACTCTTTGCATTGGGGAATGGAAAAGTAAGTATGTAACTTACATAATTCCTGTACATTGGCTATTGAAAGTCTTTCCCTTATTGAGTGGCAGATTTCTGTGGCAGGGTCTTTACTAATGCTTTTACCTGATGACATGGTTTGAGCTCTCCCCAGTATCTCCAGTGTCCATCAGTATCCAAGTGATGAAGTTTCTCCTTCAAGCTTTTCACTCCTGCAGATGTGGCTGCAGGAAAGCTCAAATGACTGAGCTGTCTCTGGAAACATCTGGAGCAAAACAGCCTGGTTTTGGTATCTTTTGGAAGTGTCTCAGCTGGAAAAGTGTCCCTGAATCCTCCTGTGTTGTCTGTGCGGTCTGATGGGATCCTGAGCTGGGATCCAGCTTGTCCTGGCTCTGTCCTGTCAACGTCCACCGGGCTCAAATTCCACAGAGAAAATATATTCAAGCTCAGTCATTTTCAGAATAGGAGAATCTGTGAATTTTTATTTAGAATTTGGAGATCAGAAAGGCAGAAGTGTGATTTAACCCCTTCCACGCCCTCCTGAAGTCCTGGCAGGGCTTTAGATTTGTAGCCACTGGGAAACCTGCAGGCCCTGCTGCCTCTACAATGTTCTGTTTGTGGTTTTCTTTTCCTCTAAGCCCTCTGTAGAGGTTTGAATGTGGCACTTGAACAGCAGATAGATGATAAATACAAGAAAGCATTGGGAGGGAGGAAATCACTGGCTAGGTACACATTTGTTCAGATTATTGTTTGCATAGGTGCAAAAAATGAGCCTTGAAATACTGGAAATTTAAGATCAACATTTAATAGAATATCTTGTCTCTTTCCTTAAATGAATTCTATAGTATTATTGACTACCTGACAAACAGTGATGAATGCAGTCCCTTTGCTGCTTTCTCTTCAGGGTGAAGGCAATTAAGCACTATTATATGTTAGAATTTAACGTTGCTCTGTGTGGGGATTCATTTGTGCACATTGAAATGAAAGCAGAAATGATCAACAAACATCAGTGTAATGACGTGTTCTAACCTTGATAAGGAAATTATGCCTTGTCTCTAATGGGCTGTGGGAATTTCAGGGAGCTGTTTGCCTATGAATGATCCTACCCAGAGGATGTGAAAGCAGTGCACTCATCTCCTCACACATCCTCAGCCATCACCTGCAGCTCTGAATTAACTTACGAGGCACAAACAAAATGTTTCAAGTGTTTTACAAGCTTAATTTTAAACTTTAAATGTCAAGAATGAAATCATCTGACTTAATAACATTGTAGGTATGTGTGACAAGGCACCTTTTATAAAGAGCATGGAAAACAAGCTCTCAAACTGTGCCATTCCCATTCTGTGGAAGTGACAAAAAGAGTGCATCCTGCTTTTTCAGTTGTTTACAGGAGCCTACCACAGCCTTTCCATTTGCTGTAAACACTTGGAATAAGTGTTGGAAGCAGGTGAAGAAAGCAGTGAGATTGTTGGAACTGAATTGGAGTTGGAATAACTTGGAATTGCTTTTAAAGTGCTAAAACTTTGTAAAGGGGGTGTTAAGGAATGGAATATCTTTACTGAAATTGTGCTGGTAGTTTTATTTCTATTAACAATACACAATACTCCATTATTAAGCTTAAAACCTTCTACTACCATGCTAAGCATGTTTTTCTGCAGTCTCAAGGTCTATCTTAGCCAAGCCTAAAACTCAAACTATTGTTCCGTGTCCCTGCTTGCTGTACTATTATAACTTTTCTAGTTCCAGACTTTGCAGATGTAGCTAGTTCTAAGTTTTCTGTTCTTTCTGTTTCTGAGGCCTGCTTTTACAGCTTTCTGGAAGTCTTCTTACCTTTACTATTTCCCACATTAAGTCATTGGGTCATATTTGAAAATTCACCAGTATTTTTTTCATGAGCTTCTATTGGAATGTTCTCATCTCTGTACAGATTTGGAGTCACTGAACATAAGCCAGGCTCAGGAACCACTTTCTCAAGGCTCCATTAGTTAATCTAAAAATCCCAGTTTTAGTGAATACTTGCTGGTCTCTTCTCCCAGAGATTGAACTGGGGGTACCTGCTGCTAAACCTGACCTGGAGAATGGGGCAGTTTTTTCTGTGGTGAGACCTTACCTTGATGCTTGGTCAGGTGAAGCTTTCTGCTGCTTTTCTCAGCTTTTCAAGTTGCTGTCATCGTTTGAGAAATTGGGATAAAGCTACTACAGTGCTTCAGCATTTGTGTAATTTCCTCCAGCAGTTAGTAGTGATGTCAGTGTAATTTTCCCAGCTTAGAGTTACATTCAATGAAATTATAAAATCAACCTGTGTTAGAGTGTTTAGCTGTCAGTGGAAAAGTGGAGACAAATCTTCCCACTCTGTGAACATTTTATACCATATTACTTCATAAAATTTTTAGTGGAGTCTCCTCTTTGTCTTAGTCTGAATTATCTAAAACTGGGTATGGCCTGAGAAATTAAATGTATCTGTAATGGTGGCAGTTTATTCAATTTACAGCCAATCTTTATTCTCTTAGCACCTAAAACAGGGGCTAATTTAATCCAGTAACTGCCTTTTAACCTTCCACTGATTGCCAAGAAAGGAGATGGACAGGTTCAATGCTTCCAACATGGAAATTTCCATGTATAATATCCCCAACATGAGTCTCTGTTTCAGGTTAAAAAACTCCAAGCCACCACTAATGGGCAGGTTCCTAACTCCCCAGTGCAGCTCAAATAATTGTGACAATGAGGATGCAGCAGACAAAGCTTCTGTTGCCCCAGGAAAGACCAAGTGCTTTCAGCAGAACTGGCACATTCTGTGCTGATGTTGCCATGGGAATCACCATGTCCTTGCTGCTGTCCATGAGCAAGAGCAGCAGTGAGGTTTAAGTTAAAATTGCTGGTTTTGTGTAGGAAATGCAGCTCTTGATGGTGGCCCAACTTCTACATCCTTATAAAGAGCAGGACGGGCTCCCAGCACACTGAAATATCCTGTCCCCTGCCACCTCTGCACAGGAGTTGGCTGCCTGATGTCCGCTAAGCCCTGAGGAGCTGGTGCTCTCCTGGGGAAGGAATGTCCTGAAGGGGCTGCACTCGAGTGCACCTGGAGCTGCAGAGGTGTCTCTGGGCAGTTTGTACAGCACAGACTTTGTCCAGCCTGCAAGCACACAGATGTTTCCAAGCACAGAGATGTGCTTGTCCTGCCAGCTCTGCTGTGCTGGGTCTCTGGTCAGCAGGGATCCAGTGCCAGGATTTGCAAGGTCCAGGCTGGGGTTCTGGAGTTATTATCCACCAGAGCTGCCTTCCATGGGGAGAGATTTGTTTGGGAATTCATTGCTCCAGCTAGCAGTGATCCATCAAAATCACTTCACAAACTGAAGTGACTGCTCAGGTAGGGACCATTGATTTATTGTAAAAGGAAAGGAATTTAAATTTCAATATCTATGTAAAGAAGCCTCTGGAGTATCATCCATGTTTGATCTCTGAGCTCAGCTGTTTCCATGAGTGGAATGTTACTGCTTTTGTAATGTCAGAGTGCTATAAAATTGGGCTGTTGATGGATGAGCATCCAAAAGGATGCTCTTCCCTCAGCTCTGCACCTATTGAATATAAACTTCAGTGTTGTGTTGGTTTAAGAGTTGAAGGTATTAAATTTCTTACACCTGCTAAGAGCTGACCCCTGAGAAGGCAAAGCTGCTTAAGCAATTAATGCACTGAGTGCCAGATAAATGTTATCATCATTTCATTTACTTGTGCCAGTACCACTCATTGGGTGTTGTTTAAATTTCACTGGCAGCTCAAGCACAGCTAAAAATAAATTCATTTGTTTATAGACTTCTTTGACAACAGCCAAATAAACCCACATTGTGTTGTTTTGCACAGAAGGCACAAAGCCAGCTGAGTGCTCCCTTTGAGTGTGGCTGAAGCATGCTGGTAGGTGGCTGAGGCTGGTTCTACACCTGCTTTTTCCCTCCCACCCTGTTTTATTTCCATTGAAACCTTTTTCAGGGCAGTGTGCTCTTGCTGAAGTGCAGGTGTTAGTTTGCAGTGTGAACAGCAGGTCCTGTTCCGTGCTAATGGGGCAGAGCACAGAGCAAAAAGAGACTAAAAAGTGGCAGCAGGAGAACTGTTAATGCTTGGGGCTGGAGCTCCAGGGCAGAGAGGGCTCCTGAGTCCTTGAGGGCATGTCCATAAATCAAAGGGACCTTGGACAATTTCAGCAGTGTTGCAGACGTCACCTGGACTTCCTGACAGGGGAGCAGTGAGAAGCTTCACGTTGTTTCAGCTCAAGGACAGGAGGAGGTGAAGGAAGATAAGGAGGAGGACAAATGACATCAGCCGTGGTATCTCCAGTTGTGAGGTACTGGGGTTTGGATGTCCTGGAGCTGCAGAGCTCTGGAATGAACAAATGCTTCTTGTAAGAAAGGGAGATGCTGAGACAAAATGTCTTGGCAGTAAAAATAATTCTGAGAAGGTCGCTGTGGGAATAGCCTGACTTGCTGTAGGAACTGGGCTTCTGTACCTCTCTCTCTGAGGGATGTGTCAGGAAAATTAATCCACAAACATCAGAGATTCATGTCCAAAAAGGAGACAGAGGAATCCTTTTTCTTTATTTGAATAAAGGGAGAGGCCATGGGGCATTCCCTTGGGGTCTCTCAAATTTTTGGAGGACAAAAATCCAATTTTTATCCCAACTTCCTGGCTGCATTTCCCTTCTCTCTTTCCCCACTGGCTGAGGAACTTGAGGGGTTCAGGCTTCCCGATACGCCTGGTACCAGAGATTTCCCTCTAATGTATAACCCTCCCTTTTAATTGTTAATTCTCACGGAATTTAGGGTTTTCCCCCATTGTTCCTTTCACCTTTCAATATCCAGTTTCATTTATCAGCCACCCTACAGTTTGTTTGTAAAGGCAAATCCATCATTCCTCTCGGATGTGTGGAGAAGTTCCTGCCCAAGCTGACAGCTGAGCCCGTGTTCCCTGCTCAGCCCTGCCCTCTGCTCGCCGTGCCAGGGGAGCAACCAGAGCTGCAAGACCCTCTCCCAGGGGGAGCCACAGCTTGGGTGCTCTCAGCTGGGTTCTTGTAGCTGTGGTGGGGCAGATGGGCCAAAATGCAGTGAATCAGCTTGGTGAGATAATGCCTAATGAAACCACAGAATCCCAGACTGGTCTGGGTTGGAAGGATCTTAAAGCCCACCCAGTGCCACCCCTGCCATGGCAGGGACACCTTCCACTGTCCCAGGCTGCTCCAAGCCCTGCCCTGCCTGGCCTTGGGCACTGCCAGGGATGGAGCAGCCCTCCTGGGGAACCTGGTGTTTTGCTTTTTTTTATTAAATAGGAGGAGTGTAAAAGGTTATGAAGTGGTTTTGAGCAGAGAGAACTCCCCTCAGAGGTACAGAACTGTGAATGTTTTCTTGCTTGGGGCCAATGGAGATGGGCAGGATCTGCTTTCACTTAAGGTGGTTAGGCCACCGAAAAGCAAGAGTGAAATATATTACTGTGAACAATGACACAACATTTATTTTTTTGCTCTGAGGATTAAAAAAACCCAAACAGTAAAACATCAAAAACTCTCATTCAACAGCAAAACCTCTGAAGACTCATTGGTTGTGTCCAGGTCAGTGTGAGCTGCTGGAGAGTGCTTTGACCTAAATGACACAAAAATAAGATGTGGCAATGTCAAGAGGCAATTGAAAATACTGAACTGTGAATTTAGGGAAAACCAGGTAGAGCTGATAGTGCACGGTTCTCTCAGGGAGGGTTTGAGTAAGTAACACTTATGGGGGATAAAGAAGGTATTTGAAGTAAAGCTTCTAAAAGCTGAATGGATTAGTGGTTAAAACTCTCCCTGAAGGTTGGGATGGTACTGAAGCTTGTGTTTGGGGACTGATTTTAAGAAAGGAAAAAAGCCACCCCCAAACCATGTTAAACACTGCCTCTACCTACTCAACCCCCTAAAAAATAATCAAAAAACCTCACAAATCCCAAAAAACAAACAGAGCAAACGAAAAACCCCCTCCAAAACCCTTCTGAGGCATTTTTCAGAAGTGAAGAACTGGGCTGTGTTGCTCCAATCAGTGCCAACATAATTTAAAAACCTGTAACCTCCAGATTCTCAAAGGAAGGACATTTTCTATGGGGATGGCTGTGCCAGTAACCACTGCAGGCTGTGGGACAGATGGAAGCTGACTAATAGCAAGAAAACCATTAGCTGTAAGTACAGCCATTATAATTGAAACTGGGGCCTCCAGGCATCCAGAGAGAAGCCAAGAATCCTGACTATGGGGTTGTCTGGGTGTTTTTGTAGCTTCTGCATGCAGACTTAATAGTTACAAATTACAGTGTTTCTGCAGATTTAACTGAGAGTTGAAATAAAACAAGTTGAAGACTTAAATCCCATTCTTTATGCAGTCTGTCTGGTGAGTTATAGCAGTAGAATACACACTTGGTTTTGTCATAATCCTTTCAGGTTTTCTAATTTAGTCTTAGTTAGGAGGAAAGAGTTACAGCAAAGGCAGCAGAACTCCTGTGGCATTTGGAATTCCCAAGGGGCTCAGGTTGGCTTCAGGGGCAGATGAACACAGTCATCAAAGTGATTGGTCTTAAATATCCTTTAGGAAGGAATTGTTCCCTGGCAGGGGGGGAGGCCCTGGCACAGGGTGCCCAGAGCAGATGTGGCTGCCCCTGGATCCCTGGCAGTGCCCAAGGCCAGGTTGGACACTGGGGCTGGGAGCAGCCTGGGACAGTGGGAGGTGTCCCTGCCATGGCAGGGGTCGCACTGGATGGGATTTAAAATCCTCTTACCCAAACCATTCTGGGGCTCTGTGATGTACCAGAAACGATCTGTGGAGTCCAGCAGCTCCTGTCCTGAGTGGTGACAGGGCTCTTCCCAGTGCAGGTCACGGCAAGACACCGAGGACAGGTTTTATGACTCCAAATGTCTCAGGTTCTCTTCGTGTCTGGCACCATCCCGAGCACTGCCAGTGCAGGCAGTGAGGTTAATCCAGAGGGTGAGTTTGTTGAGGCTTTAGTACTTTTCTTACATCTTCACGTTCAATTTAGTTTGTTCTATAGAAGCACCATCAATTTTTTTTAGAAAATATCTTTGCCTTTTTTATGGTAAATCACTCAGACTTCTCAAAATCTGTGTGTGGAATTTAATGAGCAGATGCCCCTGGAAACAGGACTTTGGTGTAGTTTACCCTGAAAATTTCATCCATAAAGTGCCTCAGTTAAATTGCGTAGGGAGGTTTCCAGGGCTGGGTTTTGTAATTATTGTTGGGTCAGTAAACGAATTCCTGGGGTGGAGGGTTGATGGCAGCTGTCCCCATCAGTGTCACTGTTTGTTCTTTCTCCTCATGGAATAAACATAGCTCTTGTCTTGTATGAAAGGAAAGGGGAGAGCTGTAATGGTCACCAAAGGCTGAGGATTAAGGACATAAATTTCATGTGCAGAAAATGTCTCATTCTTGTTGAAGGCTCTTGGCCTTTTAACTCTCTGATCCTGCGTGTATCCAAAGTACATTTTGACAATAATCCTCTGCAGGCAGAGGATTTTATTAAGGAACATAGAAATACTTGATACAAGTGAAAGATGAAACTTGATTCGATAATTTTCTAAATGTTTATGGCTGATGATTGCATGTTGAGAGGCTGAATTGATGATAAAATGTTCTGCTGTGAGTATCTTCATAGACTGAGAACCATTTAGCTGCTGTTGGAGGCAGGAAGGATCTCTAAAAGATACCATAATTGGAGCCAAGATTGTTGAAAAGCCTCACTTTTTCTGAATGTAAGATAAAAGGATGAGCTGCTTGTTTAAACCCCCGTTTTAGAGAGATTTTTCTTTCTTCGTAAGGCTTTACCTGGAAATGGAAAGAGGTCTGAAATAATCCTGTCCTGTGGCTTTCTACTTCTGCTCACCCTTAATTTAAGCTGAAATAATGCCTTTTGTATTCAATACTCCACATTCAGTACAGGTGATTGCCACAGGCTAATGCTGCTTAATACTGCCTTGTCCTTCTGCAGAAAATGGATGGTGACAGGAATGCTGGGGAGAGATTTCTGATGTGCAGTTAGATATGAAAAATTTCCTGTGCAGCTCTTCAGTACTTCTGGGGTTAAACTGTAGTTCTCTCCCTCAGCTGGTAAAAAACCACTCCACACCTCAGTTAATGAACTGAGCTGGAAAGGCACATTTAAAGGAGTTTTCGTCGTGAAGTTGCTCTCCCCTGAGCTGGGGTAGGGACAGACAAGGCTGCAGGTCAAAGGTGCAGAAATAACTGGATTGGAAAGTTTCAGCTGCAAGGGAAAATAAGGAATCGACTCACTTGTAAAATGATAAATATAGTAAGAATGAGGTGTTTTTCAAACAGAATGGAGGCAGCCTTTCAGTTTTCTGATTTTTTTTTCTTAAAAGCTGTTGCAAATTATAAACAATTGAAGGGGAGAGGGAGCAAGGGAAAGAGGTAAAATGGTTTTGAGAGCTCGTAAACCAAAGATATTTTTTTCATATTTTACCACTTGAGATTCAAGTCTTCATTCTGGTGCTGACTTTAAGATCACCCCTTGCTTGTCGAAGCGAAATATTTTCTTCCCTTCCATATGGCCCTTTGGCAGGGCTCTTAGATCATCAGCTGGCTGCTCTGTGCAGCCTAATGGCTTCATCTCCTGAGACAGGAGCTGGTGAGAGGCTGCAGGGATGGGTTATCCTGGAGCCCTTCACTCCTCCAGACCCTCCACACCCCAAACTCCCCATCTGCTGCACGAGGGGGAACGGGGAGTAAAGCTTCCTGCTGTGTGTTCTGCTTGGCTGGGTTTCCATCCCATGGAATCCCATTGATCACAATCCCATTTTCTGTGCATCTCGGTGCATGTGGAGGGATTGTGTTGAGGACAGAGCAGGGCAGAACTGGCCAGACTCGGTGACAGTGTTGTGACGTGTGCCAGGCCCCTCGGGGGGCACGGGGCAGAGCAGCTGCTGGCTCTGCTCCACCTTCCAGAGGTGACACCAAGCACTCTGGGCAGAACCAAAATATGTCTCAGCTTGCCTGTGTTTAGAGCACAGCAGCTTTGGGCTGCCCCAGGTGTGCCAGGGCAGTGGCACGTCCCTTCCCTGGTCACAGGGCGAGCAGCACTCCTCTGGTTAGGCGCAGAGTGCCGAGTTTCCCGTGGTCAGCACTTTGTGTAGGCTGGTCCTGGGCCGGGAGGCAGCTCCAGGAGGCAGCACCTGCCGGGATGCCCATGGTCCCTGCTGGGGGAGGCTGCTCCGCTCCTGCTGAGCACACAGATGGTCCCAGCAACCTTGGTGGGAAGCACAGGCTGCCTGCTTTGCAGCCTGGCTGTTCCTCCAAACTATTTCCAGGCATCGAGAGGGCCCAGGTTACTACAGCCCGTGCTGGCTGAAGGTGAGGTGGGGAGCCAGCTCGGAGCACGTGGCACAGAGCGGTGGCTGGGCAGGGACATCAGGCTGGGCCTCTGGAAATCCCTCCTCGGAGACCTCTGAGAGTTTGGAAGGGACATTTCTTGGACCGTGGTGGCTGTAAGCAGTCCAGGAATGGATATAACAAGCTTATTATGGAGACCATATGCCAGGAGCTGCGTTTCCGTGGTATTTATCATAGGATCACAGGATGGCTCAAGTTGGAAGGGACCACTGGAGGTCATCCAGGCCAACCTCCCCGCTCAGGCAGGGCTCCTTGGAGCTCAGGATTGTGTCCAGATGGCCGGGCTGGGGTGGAGAATACAGTGAGTTATCTGTGGGAGATAAGTGTCTGCTGCCTCTCGTGGGCTGAGACGTGTCTGCTGGGGCTTGACACGACAAAAATGGGATCTCTGGAAGTGGCTCTTTTCAATGTTCCTGTCCAGGCTCACAGTTAGAATTCACTTTAAAGGGTAAGGGAAAAAAAAAAAAAAAGCTATTTTCCCACCTTGGTCTGTATGTAAAGAGCTTTGTAAGGACTGAAGAGCTTTTGTGATCACTGCCTCACGAGCAGTGCATTCCCAGAGCAGGGATGGGGGGATTCTGCTGAGCCTGGAGGTGCTCTGCAAAAATAGGAGTGCACAGAATCTGCACAGAGGGGCATCTGCAGTATTAACTGTCACTTAAGATGGCTAAAAAGTCAGTTTCTTTAATGGGAGTTGGAGAAAATAAGGACAAAAAGAATGTGATTAATGATGTTCTGGGTGAAATACTGTGCTGTCTCATCGAACATGGTTAATTGGTGGTTGTAGGTCTAAAATCCAGTCAATTTAGCAAATAGATTCTTTTTAAGCCGTCAGTCTTGTGTTGTGCTGTAACACAGAGCTCACACCACACCCTCCTCCACAGCCCAGCAGAGCTCCTTGCCCTGTGTGGGTGCTCCTGGGGCCACACCTGGGAATTGTCTGGTTTTGGGGGAAGCACTTCCAGCAGTGCCTGGTGGTTATCCGCAGCACACAGCAGGAACTGGGCACATCCCATCTGCCTTTTGTTCAAAATGGTGCCTGAAAATGCTTCTTACATAAGTGCCCTTGGATTTTGCAGCGGGTGATTCACAGGTTTAGCTCACATTAACTCGTCTGCATGATGCCATTTCATGTGGGAGGTGCTGTCCTTTCATGCTCGAGCTGCCACAAGATCATGGTCCAAGTAACAGCCCAAATTTAGCTTGTATGTATTGCTGATGTGACTTTTAAATCTTACACTGTTTGGGGCTTGATGGAAACTTCTTTTTCAGCTTGGTGGTGGGAAATCACATCTAAACTGCTCTCTGCACTCAGAATGTATTTATGGGTTTTTTTGAGGGTGGGAGCAGTGGACTGGTGCCCAGTGAGCTGAAGTGTGTGGAACATTGAGACAAATGAACCAGAAGGCTTTTGATACATTCATCATGACATCCAGCCAGTGTTTAAAAACATGGAATATGATCAGAGGTACAGGATTTTTGTGTCTTGAAGTTACCAAAAGTCCTAGGACCTTAATGTGAGGTTGGTACCATTATAGCTTAGTTGGAATTTTGTGGGAGTCTGTGGCAAGCTTGTTTAATTGTGTTGATGAATCTTGCCGAAGGAACTTAATTAGTGGTGAAATTAATTGTTTTTCTCATCCTGAAACTCACCTCGTTCAAATGCTACTGACTGGGCAGTCCTTACTAGGGTTTTAACCACTTCTTTCAAGTCTTCAGCCCAGTAGTATCTCTTGACTACACCTAATACACAGAGCCTTGCTGGCAACACCAGTTCTTGGGAAGGAGAATCTCCACTGGCTGTGTCTGTGGGACGTGGGCTGTGTGGGACAGCCTTGGGGCAGCCTGGTCTGGTGGGAGGTGTCCCTGCCCAGGGGAAATGGGCTTTAAAGTCCCTTCCAACTCAATTTCCACATTATACATTGCTGGCAGTGCTCTGGTGCTGATCCAGACCCTTTAAGCAGGGGTGTAAGGGCAGGACTGTGTCTGAGCTGGGAGGTTTTATTCCAGCTTGACTCTGAGCCGTTCCTGAGGCTGCTCTTCCCAGACTCCTAGGAGGAGAGTGTTGCTTTCCTTGGCCGAGCTTTGCACATCTGCTGGGACCCACAGGGGCACGGAACATCATTCACACCCAGCAGGCTCAAATACAAATCCTGGAAAGCTCCAATAGCCTTTAGATGGGGTTGGAGGTTTCCTGGCAACATCTGCCTGGATTTGAAATGCTGTTCAGAACATTCACCTGCAGGAGCCTCGCGGTGTTCCCTGCGCCTCACACAAGGAGTCTCATTTCTGTAGCCATCAATGAATTCTCTCTGGAGCTCTCTCCCGTGAAGGTAATCTGTTCCTCTGCATTACAGATGCTGGAAGATTTCATACACTACAGAAGAACAACCTGTGCTGGGTGCAGTTTTGGTTTTGAGGCACGTTCTGTGCTCAAAGCAAGGCTTAATCAAATGCATTGATCCTTGTATTGCTGTGTAAAGGTTCAGTTCAGTCTTTTCCTTTTGTACAAAATGGAATTAGAATGCTCTGTAATACATAGTTGCTGTGTACTCTGAGTCTCCTACAGTAACATCAGGTCTTGTGCCTTGTCAGAAGATGCATTTCAGATGGAGTCTGATTATTCAGTGGATGTTTGACATGCTGTTAGAAACCTTGGCTTTTCCCCAGTTCTTTTTATTCTGATGGAAGTGACAGCTCCAAGGAGGTGAGATCTGAGTGTCAGGGGTGGCTCTGTGAACTATTTAAAGCCCTATCCACTTGTGGGTTCTTACAGAAAGGTGTTTCACTTCTGCTTTTGGCTGGTTTTGTACCACATTGTGCACCCCCAGACATAAATCCTAGACAAACAGAGTTTCAAAACTGTTAAAACTACTTGCTGTGTACTTTTACAGGACATTGCCATAACTCACTGCCCAAATAAAGTATCTGCTCAGCTAGGAATTGTTGCAGGGGTAGTTGTGTATCTCAGTCCATATCACACACCTCGATGGTTCTGAGCAGTGTTTAATTTGGAAAATGATTACTTTAATGAGCAAGAGGAAAGCTGGTCCTGGAGCTGCCTTTGGAAGCAGCTTTACCTTGTGCTGTTCCCCTTCTAAGTGCAGTGTTAGGTGTAAACAGCAAATCGGGACTTTCAGCTTGTTTATTATGGCCCTTGGGAGGAATAACGAGAATTGAACATTTCCTGCTGGCGTGAGCAGAAATCTTTGGGATGAGGAAAAGCCTCTGAAGGAGCTCTGCTGCTGCTGCTGCTGGGTTTTTGAGGTCCTGCTGTCACCTCAGTGAACAGAAGACCTGGAACCTCTTTCATTCCCAATCTGAAGGGCTTTTCCATCTTGTGCATTTCCCAATGTTTTCTATGAAATTGTGTTATTCCTGTAAATGGCTTCCAGTTTTAGGAGCTGACACTTCCATCCAAGGATGGTTTATTGGGAAATTGCCAACCAAGTCAGCAACTGGAAACCAAGATAGTTGGCTTGCTGTTCTCCTGCATGGGGTTTTTATAGGAGGATAGTGGTGACAAAGATAAATCCTTTTGGCAGCATGATGGAGCTGGTTTCTGAAATATCCATGTTTTGGATATGGACTGACAGACAGTGATGGCAGTACTTAGTTAAACTCAAAAATCATTCAGGATTTTAATGGTCACTTTGGTTTGCAGCCCTCTGTAAACCTCAAGTGCTGGGGTTTTTTGGTTTTCTTTACATTTGGTTTTTGGTTCAAGGTTTGTTATGATGGTGCCTGTTCCTCCTGGCCTCTGCTTGCAATGAAATTACAGTAATTGCTACTGGTAGGAAAATAATTTCTGCTTATCTTGGCTATAACAATCTCAAAAAGGATGTGTTTCACTGTATTTCCTACTGAGAATGAAATTCCTGGGGTCAGGAAGAAGACAAACTTGTACTTCAGTAGGAATGTAATATTGTAATATTTAGTTCTACTCAAAATGAAATCTTGGAAAGCATCCAGGGCTGAGGGAAGAAATCTTGGAGAACGTTGCGTGACATTTATCCCATCAGTGATACAACTCAGATATCTAAATGGAATCTGTGCTGTTCCAAGTATTACAGCACAGAAGATATTCTATATATTGTGGGGCTTTTTTTTTTTTTTCCTTTAAGGTCTACCTTGAAATAAATAATGCAAGATACTGCCAGAAGCCTTTTCACCTTTCTCCTTGTCTCAGCAGTGCCAGTATCATTGCTTTTGTGTGGGTCAAAAGGAAAAAAACTAACCCAGAGCCCAGCTCATGCTTCCTGTGTGAGCAGAAACATTAAATATCAATCCCCAACCTTGTCTTTCAAAGAATGCTTAAATAAAATCGAATCCTTTGTCTCAAACTACAAGCAGTGGGTTCTTTCAGCTCTGTGTTCATTCAACCCTGCTCATCAATTAGTCATTCCCTGAGCAAAATTGACCAGCTCTGAACAACTCCTCAGAATTTACACGAGTAAATCTTACCCTTGAACATGCACATTTAGCAGCTGCAAAATTTCCCAGCTTCTCTGGGAAACCTGAAAATAAAGAAGGGGTGGTGGGCCCCCCTTGCCCATTTGCTGGGCTGTGCTGGGAGGTGATCAGCTGGAGATCACCCTCACCTCACAGGAAATAGTCCTTGGGCTCTAGGGAGAGGAGAAGTGTGCTGCAGAACCGTGGGCTGGGGTGCCTGCTGCCACTTCAGTGACACTGGTGTGCTTTGAGCGCTGGGAGTCGTTCTCCCTAGTGGATGAGTTTGTTATTCCAGCCCAGAGGAAAGGCAGGAAATGAAGACATTAATTGTTGTCTACTGTATTTGAGAACTTGAGAGCACAAGCAATTATGTGAGCATCTTTCCCAGCGTAAGGTGTGTGCTCTGCCAGATGGAATTTGCCGAGAGCTGAGTGTGGGAAGGTGGCACTTAAACACTGGATTCATTAATTGTTTCATTACTCCTGGGAGTGCAGGGCTGAGCTCAGCTTCATGGGACTTGTGTGTTGAGAAAACTGCTTTGAAGATGTTGTGTCTATTAAACAACTGTTTTTACCTGTTCTTTAGTTCTTAAAGAAGTCCCCTTGTCTTCGGGGAGGCAGCTTTGGAAGTGAGGGAGGAAAGGAATTGGGCAAATGGTTCTATGTTGTCTTCTGGATTTTTGTTTGGTCCTGAAATTTGAATATTATGTTCCCATCTCTCCTTGGAGATGAAATCATTTTCAGTGGGAATAATCCTGAATTATGTTTCTTTGCTTAAAAACATTGGGGAAAGAGGAGAGGCTTTGTTCCAAGTTTGATTGATGAAAGTATCTCACCTTTAACCTGCCTCTCTGTAAGTTATTACATCTTATCCCTCCTTTTTGGGCATTTCTGAAATTCAGAAAAGCGTGAGGTTTTAAGGATTTTAAATTACCTTCATTTGCCAACCTTGGCCCTTTCTGAGTGTCTGATAAAGCTGAGTGCTGGATTCCAGACCTGTGACCTTTTCAGCTAAAGTGTGAAGAAGAGATGAAGACAAAAATTTAAATGTATAAAATAATCTGCTTCTAGAATAGTGTTAGAGTGTTGCTTCCTGCTTGTAAGGATGGAAAATAAATCTCTGTGCCTGTTTGAGGAAGATCTTTATTGAGGATTCTGAGGATGTCACCTGTTTTAATATTGCAGTTATTGACTTCAGCTGTTAACTGGTTTTTAACTTCTAACAGATTTCCTTGAAGCCTAAGTAGATGTAGATTTCTTTTCTAAATGTCTTATTAGCAGAAAAAGTACAACAAGCCCTAGAGACACTCACTGAAGTACAGAGGGAGAAGGTACATGGCTTTTAAATGATAAATGCTGGAAATAACTGTGTCCTAAGTATTTGTGTATTTCTTTACAGGTCTGAAGGTGACAGCTCAAGAAGCCTCAGGTATGTGTACATCATCTTGATGTCTTTGTTCTAAGAAAATACTTTATTTAAAAGCATTATGCGGAAATAGACTTTTTTTAAAATGTGGGCATTATTGGTTGTGCCTAGCATGCCATTGGTGTTTTGAGTGAAGGTTCTTCTCCTTTGGAGAAGTTACTGAATGATTCCATCTCCAGTGTGGTTTGAGAGTGAGGGGTTAGTTTGGATCATTGCAAGAGATTTATGGTTAGTTCCTGGTGCTTATCCAGGTTCCTGCTTATCCTGCTTGCCAGCCCTGTGCCCTGGGAAGCTGTGTGCCAGCTACCTGCCAGTTTTGGGGCAGCATCTGTGCTGAGGGGACATCCATTGACTTGTTCTGGCTTTCTTAGCAGTCTCTTCTTTTCCACCTGACAGGGAGAGTCTTCATTGACTCATTGTTACAATGCTCATTCTACACTTGGAAGGTTCAGATAACGTGCAGAATTTAATGTTATTGTCTGATACTTCACTTCAGCTCACTCACTTGGTGTTTTACACTCAGGGGTGGTTTTTGTTCCTACCTCTCTGCACACGTGGCTTAGTCAAACCTGTAGAGCTTACAAAAGTGCTCTCAACAGGACTGAGATGTGAATATTCCATCCTTGAATCTGAAAGTGTTCCATATTCATTAGAGCATTGCCATTAAGCAGATGCCTTGATTCTCCAGCAGTGTGACTATTGATCAGTGATAACAAGGTTCATGATATTGACTGTGGCTTCACCACAATTCCCCGCAGCGTGTTTTGGGGACTGTCAGGACATTACATCTTAAGGCATTGTGTTTATTTATTGTAAAACCCCAAAGCCAAGGCAGGACCTTCCCTGCCTTGCAGAATTAAAATCCGGTTCTAACCCACAGGTGTGCAGACTATCCCCAAGAACAGGTGAGCTGCAGAACAGTCAGCTATCAGAAAACCAGAAGTCTCTAGGAAAGTATTAAAGATCCTCTGAGGTGCTTTTGACTTCCAGCAGAATTCAGGATCAGTGTGGTGTGGACCCGAGCTCGAGGCTGTGCAGGGTGAGGTAGGAATCTGCCTAATGCACAGCAACCGAGCTGGATCAAACCCCAAGGCTGCCTGTGGGCATCACTACATTCTTTCCTTGGGTTTTTAGCTCCCAGCAGAGTTGCCGATGTGCTGGCAAGCTGTGGAAGGACTAATGCTGGCCAGCTGGAAGTAATGCCCCTGGTGTGTGGATTTCCAGCAGTGTGGTCGTGTTTCAGCCTCAGTGATCACTCTCGTGTGTCCCTGAGCCTCCTGTGGGATTTGGCTGCTCCTGTGTGTGGAGCTCCTCTCTTGCAGAGTGTGTATGGGGGGTTTAGGCAGTGCCCAGGCACAGCTGAAAGCCTCTGGCTTCAGCTCTGGTTTGGTGCTGCCTGAACACCAAACTCTAGCCCTGGCTCCTGCCAGGCACCTTCATGCACTGGGGTGTTTCAGTCAGGGTTGTTGGACTGACAGGGCAAGGCACTGGTGGAAGGTGTTTGCCAGAGCCATTCCCACCTGGGAGGAAGGGTCTGCTCGGGGTTGTGCCCCTTTGGGACCTGGCAGTGCCACATGGGGCACGTTCCACCTGGCTGGGCTGTGGTGGTGGGAGTCAGCACCCTGTGTTCCTACAGAGACCTGGGGGCAGCCAGGCTGAGCCCTGGGGTGCTGGTACCATCTTGGTTTGAGGCTGTTCAGGGAATGAATTCTGTTATTCAGTGTGAGCTTGAGCTGCTCCAAGACACCTCCAGGCTTCTCTGACAGCCTGATTTTAACCAGACTGATGCGGTAGCAGGCAATCAGTGTAAATTCTCTATCCTCCCTCTTAAACTGCATTTTCTCTGAGGTGAAGTGTCACTGTGCTTTTGTGTTTCTGCCTTCACAACATCCTGGTCAGCTGTGGTCTTGTCTTGGGCAAAAGCTCCCTAAGCTCTGTTGATGTTAGGGCAGAAGCTTTATGTTGTGGTTAATTTGCTTCCTACTGCTTTTCCTTTCTTTCTGGCAGATGAAGATGAAATGTAATTATCTCAAATGAAATGATCAGGGCAGTCTGGGGAATAGTGCTTCATCTCTGAAGAGATCATTGTTCCTGCTCACAGAGGCATCAGCAAAATAGCAGCAAATCCAAATGCTGGCCAGCCAAATGGTTCCATGAAATCAAGGGGTGCAAGGGGCCACGAGCAGGTGGGAAGGCAGGGATAATATGTCCTGTCTTGGTGTTAACTGGACAGACAGCAGGTGCAGTGAAGTTAGAAGGGCTTGTGTTTGTGGTCAGTAAATGAAAGTATTGGTTAGGATTGATTGAGTCTCAGCCATTGACACTGAAGGTAAAAGGATGACTCTAAATAAACTGAGATGCAGCCAGAGATGTTGGTCTCTCCCAGCTGGGTGAGTGTAATCAGGCTCCTGACCCAGAGATTGGTCTGGAATAGCTGGTGTTTTTCATGCTGGAATGGAGTATCCAATACAAGTGATGCCCTGGAATTTTACACTGTTGCTCAGTTGCAAGGGATATTGCCCTGGTGGTTTTGTTTTCAGTAGCTTTATAGCTGCTTGTAACGAGGAAATTGCATCCACAAGATGTTTTATAGTGCTGTGAAATGCAGAAAACACAGAATCTGTGCAGAGACAAGGCTGACACAGCAAAGCAATTTGATTCTAAGTAATACGTTAAAAAAACCAAAAATCAGTTTGACTTTATTTCTTTAATTTGGCTTTCTCATTGTGACAAAAAGTCATGAATCATCCTGTTGTACAAGCCCTTAAAATTCTTTCTGCTTATAATACAGTTGTACTGTAATAAACTCACTTTGGTTTCCCTTTCGGGAATGCCATGTAATTTCCAAGCCAAGGTATTTGTTAAATCTGTTAAAATGGGAAGATTGTTTGAACACTTTGCATTCTGAGGTGGAATGCACACACACAATGTGGAGCTGTCAGTGTGACGAGATGCTTTAATTAGCTGTCTTTGTTCACATGTTTCCAGGAGAAAATGCAATTTGTTTTACAAGGCATTTTGATATTTAGTGGTATGAGGTGACAGCCACGATGAAGATGGCTGTGCAGTATATCCTGTCAAAGTTTGCAGGGATTGTCTCAAGGTTTAGTAGCAGATGTTCCTTTTCCCTCTGCACAGGCCTTGTGTGTTTAAAAATCACCAGAGGGGAGGATTTGAGCAGTGTGAGGTGCAGAGGGCTTCGGGAGCAGCTCTGATGAGCAAACCTCTGACACCTGCCCAGAAACAGCACCTTTAGGTTTTTGTTTCTTTCCACGTGCTCCTTCCTAGTTGTGTGCTTTTAGGGGAGAAACAAGGTACAAAATGAAGGCAGCTGTAACAAAACTGCATAAAAGGAGATGCTTTCATGGCTCCTGAGCTGAGAGGTGCAAAGGCTGTTGCCAAAAAGGTGTGGTGTCCTAGGAGGAGCTATGATATAGGCCCAGAAAGAGTGAAAAGGCTGAAGTTTAATTTAAAAATAAGAAGAAAGAAAAAAGGGCAGCTGAAGTACTAATTATGGGGAAAACGTCAGCTAAATTATGTAGCTGAACTAAAAGAAAATCGTGAGTTTTCCCAGTCTGTAATAGATGGGGCAAATGTGTGGAGTTGTGTCTGTTGAGGATCACACAGGAAGGCTGATTCCTTGTAAAGGTGCACATGAGATGAAGTGGAAAAGTAATTGTCTAATTTACTTTAGAACAGGAGAGAATTGTGGAGCATCAGCCTCGTTCTGTGCTGGGTGGAGTGGGAGGATGGCCTGTGAAACAGACCCTGACAAACTGCAGGGAGGCAGCAGCAGAGAAAGTCCAGCAGGAAGCAAAGTTTTAGGAACTCTTTGTTTTGTTTTACTCCGGGAAAATCTGCTTGAACCGTGTGACTCAGCCTCCTCCCCGAGAACCTGCAAAGTACAATTAAACACAGAGAGACTTGTAAAGCTGATTTTCAAGTTGGAGTGTATTGCTGTGCCATCTAAATGACTCAGTGTCTATATGTAAAAATGGCCTTTTCTGGCTGGTCTTAATCATTCTGTAATGATTCTGCTACAGTTTTATCACCGGTCCTAAAAGGTGCAAAATCATCACTTGTTAGTATTTTAAAACCTCCCAAATTTTCTTCCAATAGATTTTTACATAAATGTCAGGCTGACCCTCTCCAGTGGAGTGGAATCTGATGAGTCTCCTGATGTTAGTTTAAATTAGTTTTATTGCTGCTAAGAGAAATAAAACATATGGAAACAGCTTCTGGTATTTGAGATGGCTGTGGAGCTTCCAGAAGCTTTCAAATGAAGATTTAATCTGAATTTCAGAATGAAAGGACAGTAATGCATTCATCAAATTGTCAGAACTGCTTCTGTGTCATCTTTTACAGTGATGATACATTTGTGATGTTAAAAAAATCCTTTTTTGCCCCCCCTTCCCCCATAAAATTGTATGAAACATAGAGCCAACCAGGTTTCTTTATTTCAGTCCCAGTGTCTTGCCTGTGGAGCTTAAGCTGCACGTGCTGGTGAGCAGGAGGGATGTGCTTGTTGTTTGATGGTGTTCAAAAGGTGCCCATATTTCTGTGTTTATGTGGATTTTTATTTTTCTGGATTTCTTACTGAGAATCTTCAGGCTCATCATGATGTTTCATCACTGCAAATGATTCTATCACAGCCACAACACCGCCAATGTTTTGTACAAAAATGTCCTGCACGAACTCCATCTGTTTTCCCTCCTCAATACCACAGCCTTAGAGTCAATCCTCAAGGAGGTCCAAGAGCATTGTGAATGGGCGAATTAGAGGAAAAAGGGCTGTTGGGATTTTTGGCAGGAGTTGTGTAAACACAGGTAGGTGTCTGTTTGCAAGCAGATGAAGTTTTTGCATCAGGTCGTGCGTTATATTAATAGTTTGACTTCTGAATTGCTGCAATTCTGCTTTTTCTACTGAAAAGTAGAATCAAGTCTGGCTGAATGTTGGATGCCATCCAGGTGGGTAAAGCAGCACAGGCGAGCGTTTTGCCCACAGTTATTTCCAGTGGAAACAGACAGCTGTAATTTATGGATCCAAGTGCTGATTGTGCTCCACAGAATTCTCTCGATGGGCTGGCAGTTGTTGAATTTGCAATCTCAGAAGGACAAAGCTTTGTGAGTGGTTTCACATTAATTCAGTGCAGCTCATTTCTATCCCCAGCTCTTGGAGGGGCTGCTCTGGTTATCTGTGAGATAAGGCTGTTTAATGAGCAACATGTGTGCACAGCTCAATTTGGGGAGCCGAGGGCTTGCAGCGCCAGAGGATTGCTCTTTGGAATATAGAAAGTACTTTGAGTTTCCTTCATTATTTTGCCATTCTCTTTGGGTTGCTTTTGTTCTTTTCTATTAGAATTCACAGGGAAAGCTAGGTGAATCTTGGGGTTGGAATGGGAGTATAAAGAAAGGGGAAATGTGGGGTGTTTTGTACTTCCTGTGTGCTCTGTAATGTTCTTGGAGGGCTTTTCCCCTGCTTTGTGCTGTGGGCAGGAGAAATGTGCATTTCTCCCTTCCTTCAGCCACCTGCAGCTGCCTGAGGGGTCTCAGTCCTGCAAAACAGAGCTGGGACACAGCAAATCCAACAGAACCACTTGGGATCACAGAATATCCTGAGTTGGAAGGGACCCACAAGGATCTCATAGTCCAACTCCATCCCCACTGTGGCAGAGTTCTAGAGGGGGACAGGGTATGGTCTGAAGCTCTCTTACAGGTTTAAAGTAGTAATTCTATTTATGTGTTTATTTGTAATGGAGATGCAGTGTTATTCACAGAGCCCTGTGAGGACAGGAATAAAACCTGACTTCAGGAAGACAATTAACCAGCATAATTTTCTCTGCAAAACATTGAAAACAGTCTGCACCAGCTATTGGAAATCCATGTGCAAACTGCTGGGATCATGAGTAAGAGACATGCACTTCTGTTGAGGAGTTCCTCTATGCACTGGTGGAAAAAAAAGGTCTCTGCTTCCTTGCACATAATTTATTTCTTTGAAAAGAATTAATGTATGAGACATTTCTAGATAGGACTTGAAGCTAAAGCAATTTTTCTGTAGTGTTCTGCACACCAACAACTTAAAAGGCAGAACTTCCCCAGTTTTTCTTCCTGCTTTCATTGCTTTATGTAGGTGGTCATGGTTAGATTAATTCAATTCAACAGGAAAATATGCAGCAAAAAAAATAGATCTGTGAAAATAATCTGATAACTTTCAAGGCCCTTGTTTATTTTTTGCTTTCCTAATCTGTATCTTAGGTAGTTTTATGCCTCCACGTAGCTCAAGAATGGTCCTTGGATTAGGAATTAACCATGATTCAGGTATCTAGCTCCTTATCTGAGCTGTTTTAATGATGCTTTTGGAAGTGTTCCAGTAAGTGCAAATGTCAATAAATGGAAGATGAAGTGAGTAAACTGTGTGTTGGGGAAGCTGAGAAGAGTTATTAAAAACATAAAGACAAAAAGAAAATTTCAGGTTACTACAAAATTCATTATAAATACGTGGAGTGAAGACTTAAGCTTCATTTGTATTTGTGACTGTAGCAGCCAAATATTGTATTGATTTCAAATTATGCTGATGTTGTTGTTGCTGGGTTTTTAAGTGGAGCTGTAGATTTTGCCCCTTCTCAAAGATGAACAAAAGGCAGTAAAAGAAAGGCTTTGCTGGAGATTCCTGGTTATTAAAGCACAGTGAAGGCTGTAAACTGTGAGTTCTTTAGTAAAACCTCCTGAGTGGAAGCTGCACCTTCAGTGCCTCCTTGCTTTGCCCCATCCTGAGCTGTCTTAGGAGGAGAGGAGCAGAACCTGAAGCCTTTCCCTTGTCTCCATAATGGAGACACTCCCTCACTGCTGAAATCCCATATTGATTCTGCAGTCTCAGGAGCTGAACAGATCTTTAAATCCCTGTCAGCTTAGTCTTGCCTAACTCCTGCATCAATTTGGCCTCATTAACTTTTCGTTGATTAAATCAAACCCATTACTTGGGATACCCCTGTAATTTATTTATAATAATTAACTGTACCAGAGGAATAAGATTTCCTCCTCTGAATTTTAATTCAAGAAGCAGTATCTGTACACAAAAATAGAGATTGGAGCTAAAATTAATAGAGCTGCACGAAATACCATCTACATTTACCATATAATAAGTCTGTAGAAGATAAGCAGGAACTGACTTGCTTCTAGTCAAATTTTATTTGACCTGCCTTGTGTATGGTGCACTAATGATGAATCCCATACTCAAGAGCCATGTTTTGAAGTGTTCCAAGAGCACAGTTAGCAAATGTTCTCTGGATATCCTCAGGCTTTCAGTTTCTTCACTTATTTCTGTTTATTATACCAAGTAAATTTGATGTTTAAAAGTTTTGAAGTGTTAAAGATTGGAGTGTATTGCTCATTAAAATGAACCTTGAACTCCAATCCATCACATCCTTCCTTTCCTGGATCCTGCAAACCCATCGTGCATGAATTAGGATGACTTACCATTATTCTGTTTTGGGTAAAAAACATCCCTTTGTGCTCAAGCAAATATCAGAAATCCAGCAAGAATTCATTTCAGCTGCCGGCCTTCTCATAACCCTTCTGCTTTGATGCATAAATTGAGGGAAGTTTCCACTCCGCAATGAAGATGAGCGTTGCAGCTCACCCTTTGTCATTTATTATGTGCTCAGAGTGTACTGAGATAAGCCTGGCTTGCCTGGGCTGTTACAGCTCTTGATTTTTTGTCATTATCTATTTCTGCTGCCGTTGTTTTTGAAAGGAGCTGCTTTGAAAGGAGCTGCTGGTAAGTCACCTCCTGCCCAACGTGTGCCCCTGCCAAGGGGACAGCAGCCTTTGAGGCACAGCCACAGAGGACGGACGAGCAGCCAGGAAATGACAGGAGGGTGTTGGAGCCTTGCTTAGGTTGTGCACTTCATCTGTTGTAAATAAGCCTTTGTCTTTGAAGAGCTGTGGCTGTGCACTGCAGTGGAATTGGTAATCCCATGGCTCTAAAGTGTGCTGCACTGCCACAAATAATTTAATTGTGAGTTAGTTGGCACTGCTGGATTTAGATACCAGAAGCATTTCAGTGCCTGGCTGACAGACCTTGGAGAAGCACAGAAGAGTGTCTGGAAAAAGGTGTCATCACTGAGGGGTGTGCACATTGCAGGGGAGGGTGTGGATTGCTTTGGGGTGCTGAAGAGGAACCAGGCAAAGAGCACTTCCAACTGGTAACACAAAGAGAGCTCCCCTCATAGTCTAAACCAATCTCTTTTGGAGATTCACCCTCATTTGTAAGTCAAAGAAGTCACTTTTTCAAGTCCAGATTCATAAGAAATAGTTGACTTAAGTCCTAGTGAGAAGCAGTCCTGTTTTATGTCAGTGTTAAATATAGGTAATGACTTAAGTATTTAAAAAAAATTTTGAGAATACTTAAGGCATTTAAATACATATTACTCCATGTATCTTAATCACATCAAAAAGAATATTCTAATTTCCTGTCTCAGCTCCACAGCAGATGCAGACATATATATGTGTTTGTTAGTGGAACTGTGCAGGCAAAAAGAGTGGAAGCTTTAATATATGTTTCTTTCCTTTTAATTTGAATTCATATTGTTGTAGAAGCAATGTCAACATGTGCTGAGCAAGGCTGGACAAGCCAGAGGAAAAGCTCAAGGGTTACTTTTCACCTCACTGTGTCTATATTTTGGAGAGGTTGTTGACAGACACTTACAGACCTAATGTAGGAGGAGCAGGATTGTCTTCTGACCTTCAGCCTCCTGGATGGCAGCGTTTGAGTGCAGAGATTTCCCAGATGTGTTTCAGCTTCAGTGCTGCTGAGTCCTGAACACTTCTCAGACCGTGTTCAGTGAGTCCTCTTTTACCTTGTGCCCTCCAAGAGTGATCCAAGTTCTAATTTTCAATAGACCATTAAGACTACAACCTGAAATAAGCCCCCAAATCCCACAGCCCATCCTGTAGGGTTGGGTGGGATCGTTTACAAAATTAAATAGGGAAGTGCTCCCACACAAACTCCAGGGGCAGTTGGCCTCTGAGTCCTCCCTCACCTCAGCCACTCCCAGGCTCAGGCTTTTATGGAGGTCTTTAATGGAGCTCAGTAATGAGCTTTTTAATTATCACTTGGAGGCCAAATATCCTGGTGCTGTTTCTCAGCCAGAACAGGTCAATCCTAAAGGTGTAGGATTAGATAGGAATCATAAAACTGATTATTTCTTAATTTTTCTTTGCACTTAGCCAGTGGCAAAATTGATACCTACTCCTTGAAAGGATGTAGGAGGCTATTAGGCAGTGGATAATTAACAATAGAAGGAGGGTGGAAAGGTACAATAAGACTGTAAATTAATTACTGGTTCTTTATTCAGAAAGGACAATGTGATTCCGGAAACTTGTCTGTTCTCAGTGCCAGCTACAAGTGGGCAGTATTAGGGAATAAAATTATGCAAGTAGAAAATAAGTGCCCTTAACCAGGTCTGCAGAGGAGGAGTTTTAATTTCTGTCTCCTGCCATATAAACCCTGAGCTCTTGCTTTGGCCTCCTTTCTCCTGATAGTAGTGCAAAGTGTGATGGGCAGGAAATTTCCTCTTAAATGTAAGAACTAAGCAGTGGACAGTCAGCACTGACCTCCACGGGCTATTTCCAATTAAACTCCTCCTTCCTTCCATAAATTCCCCAAGTGGTGTGGGATCTATGGCTGGAGCATCTTTGTTTTCCTCTAGCATTAGAAAAGCAAATGCACTCCTGCCTGTCTGATGAAGGTCAAACATTTGTCCAAGCCGCGTGGATCCCATGCAGCAGTAGATAATTCTCACTAGAAAACAGAAGCTTGTCGCTTATGCTCATTTTTTGGGGTGGTACAAGTTTTAAAAATGGAGTTGTAGAGCTCTTACCCTTCAGTTGCTGTGCACACGCAGCACCTTTCACAGTAAAACTTCATGTGCACTTAAGTGATGCTTAGATGAACTGCAGGCAAAAATCCAGATGAAAATAGGGGTGTTGAGAGATGGTGTGATGTGGATGATGTGGATTTGCTTTTTGGAACACCAGGAAATGAAAACAGAAGGGTTTGACTGGTCGAACCTTTTTAGAGCAGAGAAATATTTTTAGGTTTCCAGATTTAGAATATTTCCTTGAAGTCTTGTTGTACCACCTTACTCAGTAATTTCTATTGAAAACAGAACAGTTTTTCTGTTGGGCTTTGTTCACTTTGTCTTGCATGCAAGCAATTGTAAATGTGAACAGCACTGGCAGGAACCATCAGCCAAACACTCAGAAATTCTCTGTTCAAGAGAACCACCTCACAGATGGTGAGCTCAACACTCAATTTTAACAGCTGTTCTCCTTGAGAGAAAGTATTGATTCTAAAAGTTGTAGAAATGGAAAGAGAGGAAAAAAAAAACAGCTCAAGAAATTGGTTTTCTGTGTCTTTATTATTGCAAAAATCTTAAGGAAGAGCTTGGGGTGTCAGTAATGGAGTTGGAATGACCTGCTTGGGGTTGTAGGGTAATTCATGTGGATGGGTCTGGATTAAAAATGGCATGTACCACCATGAAGGGCAGAAAAGCAGCACTATTAACCCAGGGAGTCCAAAACAGCTGGAAATACCAGGTTTTGGGGGGTTTTTGTTCCTGCATCTCCCTGGAGGTGGGAGCACAGTGTCAGGGGATGATTCTCCTTGGAGATCTGTTAGGACAGACTTGTGCTTCTCATTTCTGGATTCATTTGTGGTTGGCGTCTGGGTTTTTTCAATTAGGAAAAAAGCTTTAGCACCATGGTTGGGATAGTCTCTTGCTATCAGACCCAAAGTATCTTGAAGCTCCTTGTTGCTTTGGGCAATTGGGATGAGCTGGCTGTGAGAGGAGAGTGGAGCTGATTTTTAGGACAGTAAATTTAAAACAGGTGTTTGTAGCCCTACCTCTCTCCTCTTCCCAAGTGTAATTGCTTCAAAGCCACAGAATTGCCAGTAATCTCAAAACATTTTCCATATCCTCTGGGTGTTGGTAGGTTTAAGAGGGTGAGATTGCAAACTGGGGACAAAAAAGAGGTGGCAGAGCAGTGTGAAAAGCACAGAGGGATAAGCTGTTCCACAGCTCCACCAGAGCAGCAACGGGGCAAGAATTCCAATATTCTTTCCAATTTATTTCTTCTCTGTCCCTGAACTCACAGCTGAATCCAAGAAGCTATTAAGGAATCACTTGAAGATTTGCTCTGCCCTGGAGTGCTGGGAATATCCTGTTGGAGGGTCCTGTGCTGTAAAATATCTGTGATTCAGCTGATTGGTCAATAATTTAACCAAGTGATTAAACTGAGGCTGTAGTAAGCAGAAAAACTGATTGGACAAAACAGAAAATACTTTAAATTAGGAAGAAAAGGTGAACACTGATTGTGTGTGTGTGTGCACATTAAATGAATAGGATTTTTAAGCTCTGTCTCCAGAAGGGGCATTTACTGGGCTAGTATTTGGGAAGAAGATAGCACAGAATATCAGCATTCTGATACCTCAATATCTGTGATAATGAAAGTTGCCCGTACTTACAGGGATAAGTAGAGCATGAAATAGTGCAGGGTGTCCATGGTGGCAAGATGGAAAAATGTTCAGAAAAAAGCAAATTGGCAGGAAATTATAAACTTGGCATTGATGGCTGTTGATAACCTGATGATGACAGGTAACTTCCACATCAGCTCAATCCCACTGGGGACCACAGAATATGGTGAGGACAAGGGGGGATGGCTATAAATGGAAATAGGAGAGACTTACATGGGCTGTTGGGAAGAAATTCTTCCCTGGGAGGGTGGGCAGGCCCTGGTACAGGGTGCCCAGAGCAGCTGGGGCTGCCCCTGGATCCCAGGGCCAGGTTGGGCATTGGAACTTGGAGCAGCCTGGGACAGTGGAAGGTGTCCCTGCCCGTGGAACAAAATAAGCTTTAAGGTCCCTCCCAACTCAAACCACCCTGTGATTCAAAGTTTTGGTGAGCTGGTGATAACTAACCTTGCCTGATATTAAGTTGGGATTTTGTCCTGAGATTCCTGAGGACAGGGGGGCTGTGTGAGCAGCACCGGGGGCTGTGACCCAGCTCGGGGCAGGAGGTGCTGGAGGTAACCAGGCACAAGGGAGGGGCTGAGGGAAAGTGGGATTTCACCTGCCAGTTGTTGGGGTGGGACCTGTGCCCTCTCAGAGCCCTGGTTCAGCCACAGTCCCTTTGAGTCTCTCTCCTAGGAGCCAATTAACTGTAAACTGTAATTAAAAAGAAGTGACTGTGACTTCAAACAACCTCCTAAATGCCATTTTCTGTACAAAACAATGACAAATAACCTCAAGATAAGAGACGGCTTAGTGCATTTTAATATCTTTATGATGAATAAATCATCTCCTTTGTAAGGTTAATGAAAGCAGACGGATGTGAATGCTGGAATGCAGTTGCTCATTAGGAATTCCCTTCCAAAGTGTGTCCCTGCTCAGTCCTGACCAAACAATCCCCGAGGAGCTGTGGTGTGAAGTGATGCTGAATGCATCAGCAGCACAGCCCATTGCCAAATATTTACTGAACTGCACTTAAATCCTATTCACATCTCACCTTTCTTATTGCAGGAAGGAAGGGCTGCAGTGTCACAAATACTCAAAAAGGGCACACAATTAAGAGTGTTGATGAAACTTGCCATTGAAATAAGGGCAAGTGTTCCTAATACAGAGCAGAATTCTGCTTTTGTGGACACTTTTGTCTGTTATGCTGATTCTAAGTGGGTATTTTGATATGTCAAGTGATAAGATAAACAGCAGAGTTTGCTCTTGCTGCTTTTTATAGTTTCATAATGGATGTTCCTCGCTCTTAAAAAGGCACTGTGCAGCAAAAATTCATTCACTGCCACTTTATGTGCTTTAAACTGCCTTAGAAACAACTTCAGAAACTGGCTAAAAACCAAGCCAAAATTTATTTATTTGAAGTGTCTTATTCTCCCTATTTCTCATTAGATGTAAACATTAGGTAAAAATGTACCATCTTCCAAGTGTCTGTGGAGGCTCAGATGGCCACTTGCAAGCAGCTCTGGGTATCTGCAGCCGAGACATTAGCCTAAAACCAAAGGGATTTGTATGTGCCTGAGAAAATCTCTTCAGAAACAAATCCTTGGGATCATCATATGAAGGCCTAGGAGTGTGCAGCTTTAGCTGGGTGAGAGATGCTTAACGTATATATGTAAAATATGTTCTATATGTTATTAGATAATAAATTAATGTCTGTTTATTGCTGAGTTGGTATAGCATTTTATAAAATGCCTCTTCCCCCTTGCTGTACCCTGGCTAGAAGCTCGTTGTCCCTTTTCAGTCCCTGTTCCTGTGATTAGTTATGAGGGATCATCTGGATGTGCAGGCTGAAACCCTGCCCTGACTGCTCTTCTCTGTGTTTGAAATGGTCTCTGATTTTTCTGATGGTTTGTTTTTAGAAATACCCAGCACCTGTGCTAGGGCAGGAGCCCAGCTTGTTCTTTCAATCCGGTTTTGTCACGTCTGCCTGTGTTAAAAGCACTCCGGGCTGCTCACTGTCAGTTCTCCTTGGGTGACTGTGGGTGGTTTTTGGGGAAGCAGGGGTGCTTTGGAGGTACAGCAGAATGATTTATCACCAGAATTGTGCAGGGCTTTCTGTTTGTTTTGAGAAATAAGCTGGAGTATGATGCAAGCCCTTCTTCTCTGATGTGGCTCAAGTTACTGGGTCAGTACTGCTTTGAGGATTTCAGAAACCTGTCCCAGGGGTCTGCAAGAGCTGCTGGCAGCTCACAGATCTGTCCCCATCACTGCCTGATTTCCTTCTGGTCTTACTTAAGGCTGGAGGTGCAGCTCCTCCATCCCTCTTCCCCACGCCTCCAGTGCTGACTTTGCTGGGGGATCGGTTTCTCCTGTGCCCTCCCTAACTGGCTGTCACAAAACACCCAGGGGTGACTCCTCAGGCCCCTCATTAGATTAAAACACCTCCAGAGATGGATGCAGTCCCTTTCCCCTTGCCAGCCCGTTTCAGGGTGCTGCTTGCACTCAGGCTCAGCTGGGCATGGAGTGCCTGTACTGAGCTGCTGGGAGGAAGCTGTGGCTGAAGTTTATCCTGGTGTTGATCCAGTGTCCTAATTCGTGCTGGGCTTCTTGGGGTGGGCTGTGCAGGGCCAGGAGCTGGACTCCTTGTGGGTCCTTTCCAGGATATCCCGTGGTCCTACATTCTGTAATTCCATCCTTTTGCTGGGGGTGAGCCGTGGGAAGGGACAACATCAGTGAAGGTTGTGGTGGGCACAGATGGGGCAGGGCAGGGAATATCACTTTCTTCTTTTCCTAGGGAATGTGTTTGGATAAAGAGTTCCATTCCCTATTAAAGGTTGTGGGATTTCTGCCACATAAATGATTGCTCTGAGCTTTTTCTTCCTCCTTGGCATGTTTATGACACTGGCTGCAGGCTTGTGTTGCACTGTGCCATGCAGTGGTTTATACAGAAAAAAAAAAAAAAAAAAAAAAGAAGCAAGTTCCCAATAAATAGAACTGAAAATATTTTTAGAAGCTTGCTGCTTGATCAAATACCACAGCCCATGTTCTTCAGCACCTTCTGATGAATAATGAAACAATGCCTTGGAAAGGGGGTTATCCAGCACTGGAATCTGCTCCTGTTTCCCTGGCTCTTGTGTGATAGTTGCTAATTAATAACAACAAATTTTGAAGCTGGCAGTTGTGAGATTTTAGAGATCTGGAATGAATATTAAGCACTTACATTCAGAAATCATTAAATAAGCATTTCTTGCTGAGGAGCTGTTTCCTGAGTCGTAATCCCAGACTGGTTTGGGATCAAAGCTCATCTCCTTGCAACCCTTCTGCTATGGGCAGGGACTCCTTCCCTAGCCCAGGTTGCTCAGGGCACAGAGGTGCATTTGAGGTTTTTGTAGATTATTTTAATGCAGAGAGCTCGTTCTGATTTTCCATTGAGTGAGAAATACTTGTTGTGAAAGTGCCTTTGCAGCCCTCAGTGGGGTGGGTTTGGGAAAACCTCCCTTAATGTGTGTCCTGCCAGGAGCTGGGCTGGCTCTGGAAGCAGAGTTGAGCTATCTCTGAGTCATTTTCCATTTGCATTGCTTACAGTGCTTATTAAACCCCAGCTCTCTAGTGTAAGTGGGTAATAATGGCTTTAGTTAACGAGGACTTGTTTGTGAATAATTAATTCCCATCTCAGAATCCCAGAGATCCCTGTTAAGTCGATAATGATGATGCTGCTGGTTGGTGTCCTGTTACATAACTGGATTTGGGAGGGGGAAATGTATTTTTACCTTGGGAAGGGCCTGGCTCAGTGCAAGTTCCTGCTTGTAGAAACACAGATCTGCTGCTTTGAAAAGTGCAATCTGAAAACGTCATGACAGAGCAGGTCCCACTTTGAAATGCTGAGTAGATGGGGGGAACTGATGCTGGAATATGTGAAGTGGCTTTTTGGTGTCATTTTGTACAAGGGCTGTACCAGCCCTTTCCCCCTGCTTTGCCCCATTTTCTGCAGAGTGGAAGGAATTGCTGTTGTAGCCATGGGAGGTGGGCTGGGATTTGGGAATGATCTGGGTGGGATGTCCTGGCGTTAGAGGGTCGGATGGTTTTGATGCTTTAGACAATTCCGTACAGAGCTGCATGAATAACATATTTTTATTTCCACTCATTAAGATTCCTAATCTGTCTCAAAAAAATTCTTTTTTCTTTAATTTTCATGTGGTGGGAATATTGATGTGTTGGGGAGGGGGTTTTAGCACCATTTATTTTATTTTTCTTTTCAAGAAATTGTGATACTGAAGCTGAGCATGGTGCATGAAGATCCCCAAAGTTGCTGTACTTTGTGTAGAAAATAAAAGTTATTAGTCATGTGGACCAGCTAGTAAACAGTAGAAGGAAAACTTTAAATCTTAATGTTATCACTTTCATTATAAATACAAGAATGCTGGTAATAATGCTTTAGATTATATCTAAAGGTCCTATTTTTTGAAGTGAAGGAACAGCTGTAATTCTATAGGAAAAGCTGTTACCTGAAATGTGTTTACTGTACTTCCAATAAGATTAAGAAAATGAAAGTATGCCAGAAATTGTGTAAGCAAACTAATACTCAAAATTCAGATGTCTTCAATAACCTTTCAGTCTCCTTGTTGCCTTTGTTTAAGTCATATTTTTAATCAATAAAACCTGGGTAAACACTTCTAATATGGTTTGCAGGACTCTTTCCACAGCATATAACAGTAAAAAATGTGGCCAACACCTAAATCTGCACTATAGCTAAGAAATAAGCTTAGAAGTAATTTTCTTTCTGATGGAGATGCAATTTCCATGTCCATTCACAGGCTGCTGTCTGCTGAAATTTCCTTTTCTTTCTGGGAATACAAGAGAATCAGTGTTGCCCTTGGCAAATGCCTCCCTTATTTGCTAGTTTTTACCTGTCCAGGTGGGCCTGCTCTACCTCCTGCTTTTTGCAGAGCTGTTCAGACGTGTGCAGTGGACTTGAATTTACAGCAAAATATTCCTGTCCATGTAGACATTCTGCACACAAACTGTGGGTTTACCCCAAGGCCAAGGTCAGAGACCACATGAGTGGTCTTCTGTTGGGTTTGGAGGAGCTCATGGGGTCTGGAAGTGCTGATTTAACTGTTCCAGATCATCCCCTCCCAGTCCTGGCTGGGCTGAGCTCTCCTGCAAGGAGGGAGCTGCTCACTGAGGAGCCCTTGGGAGAGCTGATGGATTATTTAATGCAGTCCTGGTTACTTGAAATGCATTGATCTTTAAAAACACTGTGTCATCACAAAAGTGAGCTCCATGAGGTAGCTGTGCCTGTAGCTGAGTTTGTGAGGTGGAAATGCACTGAGGGAGGCTCGGGAGGACTTGCTGCTCATTTTGGAAATGAGTAGTTAATTGCTAGTGTGGCAAAAACTTCAGTCAGGCCATGAGGCAAGAAGGGTTTTGTCTTCTACTGTGTGTCTTCTAACACACGAATTAATATGTGAAACACTGCATGTCTTTGTCTTTGATGGAGTTTTTCAAGCACTGCTGCGAGATTGTGCAACTGAGATGTGAGACGGAATAGTATAAAAGTGGAATTAGGCCAAGCATCTCCTGCCTCACGAGACAAACACTGGAGGAGGGCAAAGCTGCCATGCTCCTGAAGGATTTGATTTCCTTAGGCTTCTGAGAAAGCCAAATCCAAGAAGGTATTGAAATATCTGAGGGCTGGTTTGCTCAAGCAGGTGTGGACTTACACTGAGATTACTCCACAGACGTGTCTGAGATGAGTGAAGTTCCAACCTGGCAGTGGTCCTTAAAAACCAGTACCTGAGAGTCCTTGCCAGGGAAACAGGGCTGGTGTCCCCAGCAAGGAGAAGAGAAAGTGCCATAAGTGGCATTTTCTCCTTTTTGAGCCTTTAAAATGTGTTATCAAAGCTGTCTGCTCTGCAGGAAGCCTGCTGTGTCAAATTGGCTGAGCCCTGGCAAGTGCTGGAGTTCAAGGCAGGATCTGAGAGTGCAGGGGCAGCCCTGAGTGCCTGGGCAGTGCAGTAGGAAGGCAGAATTCTGCTTGGCAGAAAACAGGCTCTTCATGTGCCAGGAAATTGTTCTGTTCTCCTTCCTCCTCATCCCCCTCCTTCAAATTAATACTGTAACAGGGATAAAAAAGCTTCTGACTTAGGTTCTTTTTTTGCTTTGTTGGTGGGTTGGTTTTGTGTGGGCTTTTTGGTTTTATTTTTTAATTAGAAAAAGCAGCAAAACCCTGATGGCTGAGTTTGGTGTGATCTGGGTGGCACGAGCATCTTTGCCTTTCTGACAGATTCCCTGGAGATTCTGAGTCCTGTGCCAGCAGCACAGTCCACAGTGGGGATGCTACTGAGCATCCCTACTCAGCTGTGCCACTGCTCCCCTCCAGAAGTCCTGCAATGTCATAAAACCCCCTTCAGTCACTTGAAACACAAAACTGTAGTCACTGGAAGTAATTTTTCTGTTTCCTCTATAGAATGATTTGGTTTGATTTTTATTTTTTGCTGCTTTTGCTTTAATTGTGTAGCTCAGCTCACCTTGCCAGGCTCCTCTTGCCCCCAGCAGCAGCTGCTCCCTGTGGCACCATGCACTTGCCATTAAGGTCTGTAGGAGATTTCTCATTGACTTGCTGGAAACTGGATGAGGCTCTTAAATTCTGCATGAGCAGTCTGCTGCCTGCCTGAGTGAGGGATTCTTCACCTGGTGGGGATGGAAGGGATGTTTTAAAGGCTCTTATTCCAGTTTGCAGCCCAGCACCACAAATGGCTCCTGTTCCCATTTGGCTTTGCACGATCCCGTTGGGGCACTGGAGTTTGATGTGGCCAAAGTGGTGCACAGCATTCCTGGGCTGGGCTGTCAGCTCCCATGGCCATGGGGAGGATGCTCTGGGATGGGACCCTAATAAAACCCTTGATATTATTATCACTGCTTTTAATGAAGGGATGGGACCACTGTTGGAACAATTTATAGCTCAGATAAACATCAGTCTCAGAGGCTGTGAGATTTTAGAGGAGCGAGCATTCAGCCGTAGCTCAGGAGTAGTCACAAGTTCTTTGTTACAAGGCAATACAGAATTTTCTAACCCAATGAATTGATACTACAAGGTCTATTTTGCTTTTCTAACCTATCACCTTTACTTAATTTTGCTGCACTGTGGATACTTTAATCTAATGGGCTTTGTCTCACATCTACACATACACTTTTATTATAACTTTTAAATTCTTAGCTTATTCTGTACTATTACATTACTACACTGTAAACCCTCCACCATCTTCTCAGTGCAGTTTCTCACTTACTTAAGGCATATTCTTACTTACAACTATAGAAACATAAGTTTATGATTTTTCTGCTGAATGTCTGTGTATTGTATTTTTACACCAATCCAAGCTTCTTCCAAGGCTGCAGATCAAACCCTCCCGTATCTGTGGGAGTTTCTGTTTTTTCTGGTTTCCACACCCTTGAAGGGGAAATGACCCTTCAGCTGTGTGGTTGCTGGGTCCTGTCTCCCAAGGTGCAGCAGCTGGACTCTGGCTGTTCTACCCACGGGTGCCTCTGGAAAGGGGCTGAGCCCAGGAAGGCAGCCCTGAAAAACTCCAGCAGCCTTGCAGGGTTTGTGTCTGAGGCAGAGACATCCCACAGCATGCGAGCCAGCCTTTCCCAGGATTGAGGGGCAGGTCAGCTGCTCTGCTCAGGTGCTGCTCTGTTCCTTGTAGCAAACCTCCTCGCAGGGATGTTCTCCATCCTCCTCGGGGCTGTCTCACCACTTTCTGAAGATGCCAAGTCTCTCAGAACAGGTCTCATGGCACGTTCTGCACTCCCCTGGGATTTGCCCTCTGAGGATGGGTGGTGTGGTAGCATTCCCCTGAGGAAAGCCATGGTGTGCTGGGGCTGCTCTGCAGCTCCAGAGCTCTGGGAGTCTGTTCTGACACAGAACTGAGGTGCAGGAGGACAGAGGACCATGGAAGTGGTTCATCTCCCATGGGGAATGAACCAAACCCAGCTAAAGAGCAAGACAGAGATGCAGGAAGAGCTGGAGGCAGTGCCCATGGAATGGTTTGGGTGGGAAGGGACCTCAAAGCTCATCCAGTGCCACCCCTGCCCTGGGCAGGGACACCTTCCACTGTCCCAGGCTGCTCCAAGCCCTGTCCAGCCTGGCCTTGGGCACTGCCAGGGATCCAGGGGCAGCCACAGCTGCTCTGGGAATCTCTGCCAGGGCTTCCACCCCTTGCAGTGGTGCATTTATGGCTACGAATTCTGCAATAGCAGTAGTGATAAACTATGGTTTGGGGTTGCTCTTTTTTCAAAAGGGCAGAATGAATTAAAAACTTGTCAACTACACAAGGCTCCAGAATCTCTGTGAAGGAGCAGGAGCTGATTGCAGCAATGCTGGGTTTGTACCCTGTGGTTTGTAGCCCTGTTGCCTGCTCTGCTCAAAATGATGATTATAAAGTACAGCTCTTGAAATCACACCATTCTGTTCCATTAGTCATCATTTTTTGCACTGAATATCATTCAAATATTTGCTCTCTTAGCTGATACTTTCCTCTGAGAAGTTTAATTGTCTAGAAAACAACCTAAGTACATATTTAAGGAAACCAGTCTGTATTTATGCATTAAGGTTTCAGCTGCTGCAGCACTTTTCCTCACATTTAGGCATGTTTGGAGTAGAAATGGTCTCTATAGCTAAAAAATCCACAGCAAATGGACTCAGTGATGTTGAATGGTGGCACAAACTGATATTTCACCTACTATTTGTGGTGCTTGAAAAGCTGTTCCAGGCATGGTTAATGCTCCAGGCTGGGCTTGTTAGCACAGGGCTGAGGGGTGATGGGGTGCTAATGAGTGACCTGCTGTGTGTGCAGCACAATGTGGACATTACCACCTGCTCATGGCATTAAAATGAGGCTTGACCTTTATTATAATACAGATTTGAATAGTACAACATTGAAACTACTCTGAGCTCCAAGGAATTCTGCAGAGAACACGTTCTCCCTCCCTGAGACACGGCTTTAATAGGCTTCAAGACTCCAGCAAGAGAGAGACTTGGCAACCAAATTATTTCCCTGTCTCATATCCAGCCATGGGGAAGGTTGTGCAGAATGACCCAGCAACCCTGGAAGCTGCTGTTGTACAGCTGAGAATGTAAAGGATGTGACTGAGAGAAGCTGGTTGTAAAAGCAGCAAAGGTGAAGTTTTATGGAGATGGTATTTAGATGTAGGCAGGGCAAAACCCTGTGTAGGGTTCAGCAGGACATGGCTTTTCTTGGTCCTCCTGTGCAAAATAGGTTTTATTTCTGGGTAGCTCAATCTTAATGCACAAAAATAATGTTCCTGTAACTACATAAAATGGGTAACACTTGGGACTGAAGGCAGAAATTACAAAAAAAAACCCCATATTTTTCTCTTCTGTGTTAAATTTAACTATTCCTGGTCTTTGCAAAGGCTTCATTGATCTTTGCAGAGGATGAGATACAAAATTCACCATTGATCTTCTGGTATTGTGCAATTCTCAACTGCCTGGATGCTTCTTAATTAAATACAGAAATTGTCTTTAATTCTCGTAAATTGTTCTGTGCTGCTGCTGTCAGGGGTAGAGCAGCTCCTAAATTTTTCTTATGGTGAATTAATGGCCTGATATCCAGGAGCCAAGTGTTGTAAATCCCACTGCCATGAATCTTCCATCCATCCAGAGGAGGAGCTGCCGAGCTCAGAGGATCTGAAGGATTTTGAGAAGCTCTGGCACTGGGTATGAGTTATTTTCAGATTACAGGGGCTTGGAGCTCCAGAGCCATTCAGTTTTTACTGCTTTTCTTTAGTCCTGTGCACCACTGCCCAAACTCAATATATGGAAATTTTAATTTTGAGCCTGAAAAATGGGTAGACAAAAACCCAGCAATCTAAATGCAAAAAATCAGTAGGGTAGTTTTAGGATGAAGAAAAACATTGAGATACCAAACTCATGCAAGGTAGGAGAAGCATTTTTTGCTCTGCTTTTGGCTGATATCACATATAGCAAAAATCCCTAAGGACTTTTGCTGCAGCTCTTGTCCAGCAACATGCAGCTTCATCCACCTGCTGCTTATAACTGGGATTAGCTTTGCAATAACCTGGAATGTTACTGGGAGGAGTCTCCCTCTCTCCCATCCTTCAACAAAGGCAAAACAAAGAAAAGAATTTAATATTTAATTTTTTACTTGCTGTTGTAACTTAAGGATTAAAAGAAAAATGATGTTAAAAAATCAGTGAAATTTTCCCAGGAATGCTTTTTCTTACATATTCACAGACATTTAAAATATGAGGGAAAGTTAAAGTTTTGCTCATGGGAAATATTCCAGGTGTAGTCGTGGAAAAGCTGTGTTTCTCCTGTCTCTGTCACATCTTCCTGTGTTTCCTCAGAGCCACCTGAGCACTGTGAATGTGGGTTTGTAGATAGTCTATCACTGAAATAAGAAAAACATTCCTCCCTCTGGATGCAGCAGTCTGTAGTGCTGGGAAGTGCAAGACTTGTGATGGAGAGACCAGCCAGGATATTTTCCTTAGTGAGTGAGGATTGTTTGATTGAGTCCCTGTGCCCTGGAGTGTCTGTATTAAATTAGAGGATGGAATTTCCAATTTTGCCACTGTTAGGCAGGATCAGCTTTGTGGACTTGCATGGACATTGCTACATCTGTTGAAATAAGTGTGTGTGGGGCTTGAATGGCTTTGCTGAATTAGTTCTGCTTTCATGGGAGCAATTCCTGAGCCACTGGGACCAGGATGTGGCCACTGTGCTAAATAAACACTGATCTGCCTGGATGTGATTTTGAGATTGCTCCCAAGGGGAGTGAGACTCCTTCAGGTGTCCTGAGACTGTTGGAAGCCACGGGGATCACCGGGGTATGTTTTGGGTTCTTCTGAGCAGTATTAACAGCAACACGGGTCACGGTCCAGGTAAAGCCTCAGACCTCCAAGGACCTTCTGCTTTTCAGCTTCAAAATTATATTTCTATGTAGTAAGTTAGAGGAATGGTGCCACAGCTCACCAGTGTGTGAGGCAGAAGTGGGGCTGTGATTCCAAGGAAATCCTGCATTCCTGGTGTGATCCGTGAGGAAAATGCTTGTGGTGCTGTGAGATCAGTGATCCTTGGATCAGCTGACTGGGACAAGGGTTTGTGTGGCAGGACCAGCCAGTCCTGCTGGGGTCTGACCTGTTTGTGAAAGGCTGCTGAGAGCAACCTTGAGGTTGGAGCACAATATTTGTCTCTCTGGGATACAACTGAGCCGAACAAACAGCAGCAATCTGATTTCCAAGGAATACTCCTCCTGGCCAAGAGCACGCCTGGCATCCTGCTCCTGCTGGGAGAGCTCCTGTGTGAAACTGGGGAGAAGGAGCTGGGATTGCTGCAGGGTGGGAAGGGAATTCCCTCAGTAGAGCTGTGTCAAGCTGAGTGTCTCCAGGACGGGGCAGGAGCTGCTGCATCTCTGGTGCATTCCAGGGCTTTTTTTTCCCTGTGCCAGGAGGATTTGAGGCTGGATGTGGGCACAGGGGCTGTCACTGCAATGGTTCAGCCTTAAAAAACTGCTGCTTCACCTCACAGAGGCTTTAAACTCTCCCCTCTCCATTTTGCACAGTGAGGAAGATGCAATTCTGTGGTTTTCCTGGATTAACCCCAAAAGTCATGTCCCCTTTCCCAGGCTGTCTTTTGTGAGTGTCTCATGAGCACTTCCCACTGGTGACCAAACCCTTGGCTCCTGGGAGTGGGCTGAGGTTGGAGTGGCCTTCTCTTTATTGGCAGAGAGCTGTGTGATGGACACCTTTGCCCCCTGTATCCTCCCAATTCCTCTGAAAAGTCCTTTTTCCAAGGGCCCCTTCAGTGCTGCTCTGGGATAAAGCTCCTTAAAGGAGGTGTTTCCTCCCAGCCTGGTTCTGCTGGCAGCCCTCTCCAAATGGGAACAACTTCTGGGGAAGGGGGGGCAGCTGCTGCCTCAGTGCAAACCATGAGGAATATTTATTCTTCCTGAGAGGGAACAGGAAGGGATATTTAGTGTCCCTGGGCTGTGGGTCAGCGATGCTCACTGGGGTCTGGGAGCCATCCCATCAGTCGGGGCTGTTCACTGTGCACAGGGCAGGAGGGAGGCTCTGGGTGGGTCCCACCACTCCTGTGGCTGCTTCCCGAGGAGCTGCCCGTGGTTCCTGTGCTGGGATGAGCCCCCGTGGCAGAGCACGCAGTGACGCTGGCAGAGGTTCTGCTCATTAATTTCCATCTTTAGTAATGAGAGAGCAGATCAGGAAGAGTCATTAGGCTCTGAGCACGTATTCACAGGAGGCTTAGTGGATTAAGTGTGTGTGGAAGGAAGAGCTCAGTGAGCTGAATCCAGCAGGGGCTGAGAGCTGCTCCTGGGCTGGGCTGGCAGCACCCGGAGCTGTCCAGCCTGGGACAGGACCCTGCTTCCCAATGGCCTGAGTCCTGGAGCTGTCCTGGTGTGCAGCTGCAGCAGGTGCTTTATTCATGCTGCTCGAACTCCTCACCACTGATGACTCTTCACTGGACTATATATATATGTGTGTGTATATATATATGTATATGTATATCTATCTATATCTATATATCTATATATGTGTATATATATGTATATGTGTATATATATATATATATATATATTACAGAATATCCTGAAGTGGAAGGGACCCACAAGTGCCGCCCTGATTGTTTAAGATTTTCTAAAGCCTTCTGAGTTAACACTCTTGTAGCAAAGTTTCTCACACACTTTCTGTAAATAACTTTTTGTTTTGCATTCCTTCATAGAGGTGGAGACATGTGATGGACTGGTAATTTGTCCAGTGTCTTTGGAGAGGTGGCACTTTCACCCTCCAATCCACTGTCACCTTTGGAAAACTATAAATGCTGGAGTCAGGAAAAATAAACTAGTCTTTTTACCGTGACAATAGCAGCGGCTGGCGTTGTGCTTTCTTGTGTCCTATGGTGGCACACAAGGATGATCAAGTCCAAGCCCTGGCCCTGCACAAACCAATGGAAATTTTATCTTGGCTTCAAACCAGTGGGACAGCTCCACAAAGAGAATTGTGTTCACAGCTCACAGCCATGTTTTTCACGTTGCAGCTGAAGCTCCTTGGCCTAGCAGCTCTGTGTTTCTGCAAGGCCAAGGACCCTGATGTGACCCAGCAGGAAGGAATGCTTTGGAGTTGTTGGGGTTTCAGTTTCTAGCACTGGAGCCCAGGGTAAGGGAAGTGTTCTGGTGCAGTATCCTGGAATGGATTATCTTGGATTTTGTGACCCTGCAGCAGGGGTCTTTGTCAGAGCTCACAAAGAAAACCCAAACTACAGGAAAAGCAGAATCACAGAGGGCTTTTCCAGCCTTAATGGTTCTAGGATAGAGTCCAGCCATTCCCCCAGCACTGCCAAGGCCACCACTGACCCTTGTCCCCAGGTGCCACATCCACATGGCTTTGGACACTTCCAGGGACAGGGATTCCACCCTGCCCTGGGAGTTCCAGCAAGGTGAGGAGTGTTGAGCCTTTGCAGCCTGTTGTCACAACTCTGTGCTGCTGCACCCACTCGTCCCCTGCCACCAGGGCTGCAGCTCAGCCTGTTCTCCTGGGTTTCAGATATTTTTTACCAGGGTCTTTCTGTTTCTTTGCTGCAGGATATGTCTGCACACATTTCTGCCTCTTTTCCAAGCAGTTTTAGCTTTAGAGGCCTGAAAATGGGTCAGGTCGCAGCTGTGCCACAAAGTATCTAAAGCCTCTGGTATTACAATGTGGTCACAGTATTTATTTACTTTTTAGCAATGCTGGCAAAAATACAGATATTTTCTGCAAAATTAGGTGCATGAAGATTTCATGCAAACACATAATTCCTGTGCATGTTTAAATCCCTTGGGGAGCTGAGACCCTCACCCTGACTTGGTCCTGCAGTCCCAAATTCTGTGGCTCATTTCAAAACCAGGAGGGATTTAGTGCAGGGGAATGAGCCATGCCCTATCTTCATGGTCCACTGCATAAATCAGGCCTTGGAGAAGGTTCAGCAGAGACCCAGATCCACTGGGCTGAAACTGTCTGAGAATTTCCATCAGGGGACAGTGAATATTTTAAAAAATATAATACCTTGAAATAATCCTGCGAGTGCTTTGCTACCAGCACTGTGGACCTCTCTCTGTGCGTTGTAGCTGGCTTTATAAACACTGCTGTACTTGGCTGTATAAAACTGGGGGAAGTTTTCCCCATCTTACCAGGGAGGAGGAATCCAGGGAAATGATTCTGGGATCCTTTGTGGCACACAGGGAAGCAGAGATTGGCATCAGTTCAGGATGCCCAAGTTTCAACATAGGAAAGAAGTGCTTGGCTCTGGAAGCCCATGAGTCTTCCTTTCTAGTTTTCTTTGCTAAACCCATATTTAATCTCAAAGTCACAGCAATCTGTATTTTTTCCCTCAAGACTTATGCCAGAACATTTCCTCCAGGTAAGGATCAGGAGCACAGGTTACACTGAAAATTGCAGTTTTGCCTAAAAGCAGCATAAATTGAAATACATACTCAATTTAGACTTCTAAAACTGTGCCCCAGCATCATCCTCACCCCTTTTTACTTGGAAAAAGAAGTTTGGGAAGAAGAAAACTTTGAGCATATCTGGATAATTTTTGTCTGAAATAAACTGCTTCAAATAAAGCTGTTGTCCTTTTGCAGAAAGATCAGAACTCTTTTGATAGAGACAAAAGCCTGCCCCTGATTAATTTTGTTCTGTCACCAGAGTGTTTGTTAACCCTGGTCACCTCCATCTCTCTTATAGCATGAAGTGCTGTTATTTCTCAGAAAACACTCAGGAAGGATTGAATGTTCTTCAGTTTACAGGAAGCTGCAAAGAGGTTCAAAGAAAATGTCTTGTCTGGTGTTCAAGAGGAAGGGTTTCATCCCATAAATAGCTAAATCAGAGAGAGGGTGATGCTGTGGTGGCAGGTTGGAGATGAAGGTTTGATTTCCACTGTAATAAGACCTGCCAGGGTAACCTCCCATAAATACAAAGCTTATAATAGCTCAGCATGCAGTGATTTAATAGCATAGTAATTAGAGCATTTATTAATCTGGAGATGTTTCAATTTTGATTGTACTTTACAAACAAAGACTTTTCTTTACAATAAGACTTTTGTGAAACAAGACTTTTCTTTCTTTTTGCCTTCTTTGCAGTGAAGGCAATGTTCTCCTTATGCTGCCAGGAGAATGCAGCATGTGAGAATGACACCAGAGGAATGGGCAGGGACTGATCCCAGGAATTCCCCCTGCACAGGAGGCAGAACTTCTGTCCTGAACAGAGCCCAGAGAGCCTGTGGGGTCTCCTCCCTAGGGATGTTCCAGAGCTGTCTGCACACAATGCTCTGTGCCCTGTGCTCTGGGATGGCCCTGCTGGGGCAGGGAGGTGGCACCAGCTGCCCACTGTGCTCCCTTCAGCCTGACCAGTGCTGGGATTCTGCGAGGTAGCTTGTCTGTGAAATTCCTTTGTTCCAGGTGCCCTGGGGAGGAGTAGGATTCCTTTCAGCTCCCCAGGAAGTTCCTCAGAGCTGGAACCAGACTTAGGAGTGTGTGCACGGTGAGCACCCAGTTCATGTCACCTCCTCAGGGCAGCATGGGGCGGAAACTGAACTACAGCCCTCATTGCAAATCCTGTACCAATTATCAGCAGCATTCCCCACTCCTGTCCTTGTCACTTGCTGGTATTTTGAATGAAAAAGACAAAACATAGAAAGATTTGCATGTTCATCATTATGGGTGTCAGGCGTGACAAGTTCAACAGCTGCTCTGGAATGTGCAGCTGAAAAAAGGAGGGGTTTGTAGTGTCAGATATTTTGGGTTTTCATTTACCAACGTAGGTAAGGTAGAGGCTGAGCACGATAAATAATTGAGCTTTCCTCATATAAATATAACAGCTGTGAGTGTTTGTTTGGAATATCATAGAGAGCTGCAGAATATATATCAGAGGGAGAGGATCCCCAGTGGGATTAATCAAAATTCTGTTTACAGAGTAGTGACTTAGGTTGGAAATGTGTGTAAGTGGGACGAGTATCGTGCTCTAAGTCTGTCTTAAGTGTTTAATACAATTATACTTTTACCGTGCTTTGTGTTATTACTGTATTATCCAGGTCCCTCTGGTTCTGAGGCAGCAGACAGAATCCTTCCTCTGCCCTGGAGAATTCCAGCTGGACCAGGGCAGCAGGAGAGGCTGGGACCCCCCTGCCACCCCCAGGCAGGGACATGGGGCTGTGCAGCCTTTAGATGAGCTGAGCATGGCAAGTGCTGGCTGCTGTAATAGGCTGAGCTCCCCTACTCAGACCCAGTTATTTATTGGTTTGTATTTCAAATTAGTGCAAGTCTTCTCTGCCTGACTCTAATTGGAAGATGCCCGAGGGTATGGAAGCTGAAACCATGTCAGCTTGGTCTGACACCAGCTGTAACAATTTCCTCAGGAATAACCCCACATTTCAAGTGGGTGCTGCCTACCAAGAAAGCAGCAGGTAATAGGTGTCATCACAGAAGGATTCAGAGCAAGGCATAGTTTAGGATCCATAGATCTGTTGCATGAATTAAGCAAAGTTCATATTTTTGGCAGCTCTTTGAAATACGATTAGATTAGAAAACGTCTGAGGAATAGTTGGACAACAGCCTGCAGTCAAATAAAACAATCTTTCTGCATTACTGATCTCCAAAATGCTCCAAAGAATAAAAGAAGGGGTGTTTAGCTATTAGAATTAAAATTTTGTCTTGGTATAAAGCCACATAAAGAGCAAGTGAAGGATTTTCAGTGAGTGTGGTTTTTTGAAGCAGAATTGCCATTTCCAGTGGCTGAGCCCTTGAAGAATTCCAGCTTTTTGTGATGACACCCAGCTCGTGTTCCTTCTGCCATTTCCATACCAAATGCCATTGCTGGGCTGCAGTGCCTGCAGTTCCAGAAAGAGAATTGCTGCTGGAATTGTCATCCCACAGGCTTTACCTAACACTAAAGCACACAGGTAGATTTTTTTTTCCTCTGCCAAACATTGAGGGTACTGACAGCTGGGATGGAGGTACAGAAATGGTTTTAAAATGCCAAATTCTGTCATGCTGGAACATATCCCAGCTCTGAGTTACAAAGCAACATGGATTTATTGGTGGTCAAAAAGAGGTGGCACTAAAATTAGAATTAATTACCATGGATGCAGTTCAATAGTGAGCTTTGGCGTCAGTGCAGGAGAAGTTACTGGGAGAGAAGTGCTGGGGTGAAAACTGGGCACTGACACTGGGCACTGACACCTCCTCAGCTCCAAAACATATGCAGAGTCCAGTCCTGTGCTGGTTGCCAAGGGAAGAAAGTGACCTGCCATACTCTGTTACAGAACCAATTTCATAAAAGTCAGGGAAATAAGTAAGAAAATAACATGTAAAAAAAAGGAAAATTTTAAACCCCACTGTTCAAGTGATGTGATAGAGCTGAAAAAAATAAGCCATCCAAGAAACTTGAATAAGTTTGAAAAAGGCTTTCAAATCATCCAGCTCATCTCAGCCCATCTTCTTTCCTAGAAGCATTTCTCTAACGAATACATTATTCCTGCCATTAGACTAATTTTCACTTTCTGGTTGGCCTGTGCCTCAACCCACTCAGAGAATAATGGGCTCCTCTGTAATCTGAATTCCAGCACTGAGCTTTAGCCCTGCCTGAGACAAATGTGGTTTGGGAATCTGCTCTCTATCTGTTACCTGGCAGTAGTGAGGTGGACTTGAAGAACAGGAGGCATAAATGTGAAGCATCTCAAGTCTCCAATATAAAATTCTTCCTCAAAGCCCCAGCCTGCTCTGTGCTGTCCAAAGGACACGTGCACATGGATCCCTTGGAAGTGAGGAGGTGGCTGTTGCACTTTCACTGAATCCAAGGAAAACTAACCCAAGGACAGGAGCTGCTCGGATGGAGCAGGGGCAGTGGGACAGGAGCTGCTCGGATGGAGCAGGGGCAGTGGGACAGGAGCTGCTCGGATGGAGGAGCGGCAGTGGGACAGGAGCTGCTTGGATGGTGGAGCGGCAGTGGGACAGGAGCTGCTCGGATGGAGGAGCGGCAGTGGGACAGGAGCTGCTCGGATGGTGGAGCGGCAGTGGGACAGGAGCTGCTCGGATGGGGCAGGGGCAGTGGGACAGGAGCTGCTCGGATGGGGCAGGGGCAGTGGGACAGGAGCTGCTCGGATGGAGCAGGGGCAGTGGGACAGGAGCTGCTCGGATGGGGCAGGGGCAGTGGGACAGGAGCTGCTCGGATGGAGCAGGGACAGTGGGACAGGAGCTGCTCGGATGGAGCAGGGACAGTGGGACAGGAGCTGCTCGGATGGAGGAGCGGCAGTGGGACAGGAGCTGCTCGGATGGAGGAGCGGCAGTGGGACAGGAGCTGCTCGGATGGGCCAGGGGCAGTGGGACAGGAGCTGCTCGGATGGGGCAGGGGCAGTGGGACAGGAGCTGCTCGGATGGAGCAGTGGCAGTTGGACAGGAGCTGCTCGGATGGAGCAGGGGCAGTTGGACAGGAGCTGCTCGGATGGAGCAGGGGCAGTGGGACAGGAGCTGCTCGGATGGGCCAGGGGCAGTGGGACAGGAGCTGCTCGGATGGAGGAGCGGCAGTGGGACAGGAGCTGCTCGGATGGGGCAGGGGCAGTGGGACAGGAGCTGCTCGGATGGGGCAGGGGCAGTGGGACAGGAGCTGCTCGGATGGAGGAGCGGCAGTGGGACAGGAGCTGCTCGGATGGGGCAGGGGCAGTTGGACAGGAGCTGCTCAGATGGAGCAGTGGCAGTGGGCCTGGGATTCCAGCAGGAGTCTGGCAAATCCAGACCCGACAGGTTCTGGGGCTGAGCCCAGCTCAGACCCGAGGCTTGGCCCCTCCTGCTGTGGGTTTTGATGGGTTATTCTCACTCCATTCCTGCTTCAAAGGGTTGGAGCATGAGCCACTGCATTGAATCCTGTTTGTTTCTGATGGATCATCACTGTCTCTCCTTCCTAATGGCTCCGCTGGGGAGTTGTGCTTCACCTTGAAGGACCATCATTCCTTTGTCTCTGCCTCCTCCTGTTTGTCACCTCCGAGGTGGCACCTGCACTTCTCCCTGACATCCAGGGGTGCCTCCCACAGGGCACATCAGACTTCGGCCCTACAAAATCAGGTGATCAAAGTTCGTTTGGGTTTTTTCCCCTTTGGTTTTCAGCTTCTACCAAAGAATTGTTCCTGCCAAGTCTGATTTTCACACGGTGGCAGCCTTGGTGGGTTTACAGGGTCAGATGAGCGTTGTCCATGTGCGGTGATGCCACAGGAACATGGGGATGGAGGCAGGGATACAGTGCAGCCCTGACCCTGAGTCAAAATAACCTCGCTGCTTGTGTCCCAGATCCAACTCTGCCTGTTCCAGTAGCTCCAGGTGTGGTCAGGCTGGATTCCACCCTTGCTGGAGAAGCTCCCTATGAGTGGGGACCCTGTCAGCCTATCATGGGGTCACTGAAGTTCCTCAGTTCTGCTACTGATGCCTTCCTAGAAAGGCCTCTGTTTAAAGTAACCTGTTACACAACACATGAAAGATCTGCTCCTTTTGACACGAAATTGCTTCGCCCTCATTCACAGAAGCTTATTTTCCAGTGAATCCCTTTTATTGATCTTCTTTCTCTTCTTCTGCTTAAGGCTGCTGTAGTCAGTGATTTTATTCTAAAGCTTAGATTACTTCTGAGAGTAGCTCAGTAACACAGTGTGATTCATCACATTAGAATATGGAAAGGCTGGAAGCCTCTCCTACTGTGTGTAATATGACAAGTACAAGTTTTAGATATGAAAAGGGCCTGGTAAACTCTGAATTTTGCTTTAGTGTTTTCAATGTAGCAATTAAAACATGCAGGGGTTTTGCCTTCCTGTGGATGCCATGGTGAAGCTGCCAAAGGCAAAGGGCTGTTTGTGGCTCTGGAGGAGCAACAGGAAATGCTGATCCCAGGCTGCCCCACGGGTAGATAGTCCAACTGGGCAGCCTGGTTTTAGTCTGCTCTTGCTGGAGTCAGTGGGGACACCCTGTGACCTGAACAGTGCCACGAGCCTGAGGCAGCAGTGTCCAGGTCACCTGGCTTCCCTTGGAGATCTGCTTGGCCAGCCTGGATCTGGGAAAATGGATGAACCAGAGCTCCCAAAGCAGCTGGGCAATCCCTGCCTGGCACCACTGGGGTATCATTGCATCTCGTGACTGTAGTTCAGTGTGACACAGCAGTGGTGGCAGCTGTCCCTTGTGTCACTGTCCCGGGCAAATCCCTGCTTTCCCAAAGCACTGCCTTGCAGCAGGGCTAACACGGAACTGTGCTGCTTTCTAGGGCAGGTGCAGGTCTGGAGCCTTCCCTCCTCCTCAAGATCCAGGGGTACCAGCTGGAAATGAGCAGCCAGTTGTGATACTGGGTTTCATGTGGGCATGGGGAAGGTCGAAAACATCAAGAAGAGGAAAAACTTATTTTATAAGAACTGATATAGTTTTGCCTCTCAGAGGCCTCAACAAATACATTTGATCATAAGAATAAACTTCATTTTCCTGGAATACTTTAAAATCCATTTTCCTGGAATACTTTAAAATCCAATCCATCCAAACTTCATTTTCCTGGAATACTTTAAAATCCATAAAATACTATTCTTTGAAAACATCACGGTTTTTAACTTTATAAAAGGATGGGGAAAACTCACTGCAGTTTGACCTGTACCGTCTCTTTTAAATTCTCTTGAATATTTCCAGATTTCTGAAGGTGTCTGTTAGCCTCTGAAGCTTTCCAGGACTCAAACTCCTGCTTTTCCCTTTTGCTGTCTCATGGTCTAAGATTATGTGCTTCTAATTCCTTGTCTGCTGTTGTAACAAGCAGCTCTGACTTCTCCTTTGCTTGGAAAACACACAGCTCTGTTTTGCTGTCACTAATCTTTGTGCAGTGGTTTGATCTGCCTGGGTTCTTCTCACCATGGCTTTCCCTGGGCAGGACCTGCCTTTCCCCTTTTACCTCCAGGCTGCAATCCTGTCTCTTCTGGAGGTGGTGTAAGATAAAACATTGCTCATCACTTTGCTCTTTTCCTGCCCTTTTGCACCCTGACTGACTCTTGCTGTTTCCCTGACTCTGCACAAGGTTAGGCGAAGATGACTCCACTTAAACCTGACTCTGGAGATCAGTGGTGCCTTACAGTGTGTGTATGTGAGTGCAGATCTATGAATAAATAATGTCAGATCACTGGTACTCAGATTCTTCTCCTGCTTTCCTCAAGATTGCAGCTTTTTAAGCCCTGTGGTTAGTAGACCTCAAGTTAATAAATAATTGGGGTCAACTGTGCATCAAATCAATGAAAAGACTGCAGTGACAGGGATCTAAAACTTGTCAACGATTGTAAGATTGCCATCTTCTGAAAAGTAGTTAACATTTAAAATTTCTGGAGATGGGTGGCAGCTGAGGGTGAGGGGTGCCTGGGTGTTTTTACCATTAATTGCTCACGACTCTTTCAGATTGTTTTGGAAAATACACCTGGTCCTGTTCACCTGCCTTCATTCACCAGTATGGACAGGACACAGATAACAACAAATGATTAAATTTCCAGTGCCTTCCCATTGATTATCTCCCATCTCAAGCCTTCCTGCTACATACTGCTCAGTTAATTTTCAGTGTAACTCCAAGATAAACACTCATGTGGTTGTTTCAGCTGTGCCTGTGAAAATGGAAGGAATTGTTGTATTGCTTCCAGGAATTTCTAAGGCTCTTGAAAGAGAAGTTGATGGGGGAAAAATGGACTGGAGAAAGCTATAGATCCCTTTAATGGAGAGCTGATAACACTGATGGAAAGCAGAGAGGGAGGTAGGAAAGACTCACAGTCTCTTTCCACAGAGGATGGGGCATTGAGATTTATGTTATTTTGTACACTTCAGGGAGAGTTTATTAAAGCTGAATTATTCAATTACAACAGGCTTGATTGAATGAACTGCTTTTTAAAGTGCAAATAACACCTTTGTTTTACATGGAGTATAAGATCAACAGCATTAATATTTATAGGAACTCGTTTTGTCTGAATGAAACTGGTTTCAAATACCACTGGTTGTCTGCTTTTAATATTAAAAAAAAATTCATCTCACCAGTATAATTTGATGAGGAAAAAACTTAGTTATCTGTGCAAGTGAGGTAACCTGGTTTATGGCTGATGGGAACAGTTCCCACCTGCCTTCTCTTTTGGGGTGTCTGCAATGGGGCTGGGTAAAATTGTCCCCTAAATTAATAAAAGCTTGTTCTTGGCACTGATCAGTTCAGGAACTGACTGTTGCAGCTGAGCACAGGGATCTGGTTTTATCACAAATTCCTGGAGTTGGGACCATTTAGAGTGAATACATGGTAATAACAGGGAACTCCTGATCAATATCCAGCAAGTCACAACCAATGAGTGGGGTTGCTTGGTTTTCAGATGATTTTGCCTTTATAGCAGGAATTTTAACCTACATGCCTTTAGCTGTAATTAGTTAATTGCCAGAAATTTAGCCAGAAGTTCTCTGAGTTTACAGTGCTTAAGGGGCTGACTCAGGAGTGTCAGCTTTGTGTCATGGTGTGGAAAATTCCCGAGGGCTGTAAGCATTTCAAGCCAGTGGCCAGGGATGGTTCCTGTCCCACCCCAGAGGAATTCCTCCTGCTGGTTTCCAGATGCCCTGGGGAGCTGTATCCTCCAGGCCTTGTTAGACTTCTGACTTTCCATCACTGCTGAGAGCCTGGCTGCTTTCTCTCAGATAACAGGGGAAAACTCCCTTCCAGTCCTGTAGCTGCTTTGGGGTTTTTAAATGTGCTTTTTTTTTTTCAAAGCAGGATTGAATTAAAAGCTGGGTTTTGTAGAACACCTAGGATGTTTGCCCAGCAATTTTGCCTTGAGTTTTGTCTAGGGAATTTTCTGAATATTCTCAGGCAGAGCTGATACCATTTTGTGAAGTTCTGAAAATCTCACAGTTTTGGAGCAGTTGCAAAGCAACTTGTTGCTGTGGTGATTGTAGAACCCTGGAATGGTTTGGGTTGGAAGGACCTTAAAGCCCATCCAGTGCCACCCCTGCCATGGCAGGGACACCTTCCACTGTCCCAGGCTGCTCCCAGCCCCAGTGTCCAACCTGGCCTTGGGCACTGCCAGGGATCCAGGGGCAGCCACAGCTGCTCTGGGCACCCTGTGCCAGGGCCTGCCCACCCTCCCAGGAAACAATTCCTGCCCAATATCCCATCCATCCCTGCCCTCTGTCAGAGTGAAGCCATCCCCCTTTTCCTGTCACGCCAGGCCCTTGTCCCAAGTCTCTGCCCGTCTTTCTTGTTGACTCCTTCAGGAACTGGAAGGTCACGATTAATTCATCCCCAATGAACCCAACCAGCCCCTTGCAGGCCCTTGGTCTTTAGTGCAGAGGTGTTGATGAGCTGCTGGGTTTGCAGAGCTCTCCACACTGAGTCCTGGCAGGAGTGTCCTCTCTTCCCAGGCCCTGCCCTGCACAAGGACCCAGCCTTTCCCCCAAGCTCAGCTAGTGAGGCTCAAATTTACATTGAATTTCCCCCAGAGCTCCCCATCCCCACCACTGCTGCGTCTTTCCCATGGATGTTTCCCTCTGCTATGTGTCAGGGCAGGATTAAGAGCTAAAGAAACCTGCTAATTACTTAGTGGGATCAGCATCTGCTAATGAGCTGGGGTGCAACAGTCCAGCACCGGTCTGTAACAAATCTGCCTGCAGATAATTTGCTCAGAGCAGATTTTTGTCTGGGTGAGCCAGATCCATGTTTCACTTGAAGCAGTCCCCTAATTAATGGCATTAACAGGGAGGGGTTTCACTTCCAGCAGGGAAAACCCCTCAGGTTCCTGTGCCTTGGCACAGGGCAGTGACTGCAGCCCTCCCCTGGACCAGTCTTAAAAGGGTTTGGGGCTTATCTGGAGAGAGAAGGAAATAAAAGATGGTGATGTGAAGGTCATCATTTGAACATTTTTGTTGGCACCTTGTCCCACTGACTGAGGTGGAGTGTGGGTCAACATCTTCCAGTTCTTGATCATGCCAGTAATGTCCAAAGAAAGAAACTGGAAAAATGTTTCTCTCGTGTTGATTTTTAAAAAGTTTGTCACCTTGATGCTTTAATATCAGCTTATTAAATGGTGTGGCAAAAACCTGATGGGGGTCATGTCTCCCACGCCTCCAGAGGACTGCTGGATTCCCAGAGCACTTAGATGATGGAAACTGGGCTCAAAGAGAAGTAGGAGGCCCACATGCTGTCCAAGCATTGTGAGAGCTATTATCCACCTAGCTGGTTACCAGCCAGGTCCAGAGAGAAGGCAGTAAAACCCTAATTTATAAGGAATATTCCTGTAGACAAGTGTAATTTGTAGCACTACATGAGCTGATTACAGTCACTGAAAATCTAAACAATGCAGGAACACTTGGCTTAAGAAAAGAAGCATTAAGAGCTTAATACTTCCAAGCTGTCAGAGTAGTGACCCAGGGAAAGCAGGGAAGGCAGTTGGAGTTTGGTCCGTATGGATTGGGAGCCACAGACCACAAAGTGGTGCTGCCTTAGCCATCTGAAGGCTGTGGGGATTTCTGTCCTGTGCTGTAACAGTTGGAGAACCCACTGCAAGCACTTGAGAAGGCAGCAAAAATCAGCACACGTTAAAAAAAAATAATGTAAATAATTAAAGCATGAAATTAAATGCCCTGATGCTTTGTTATTTCATGCCTAGTTAGGCTGAGCTTGTCATAATCTCTAAAAAGGCTTTTGAATTCTAATGTTAAATAGAAATTCAGGAATTTGTATGGCTATTATATCTCATATGCTAATATTTCTGTGTAGTTCACTGTTATATAAATTGGTATAAAGAAACTGATAATACAAAAGGTGAGTAATTAAAAGCTCAGATCTATATTTCTCTTACCCATGGAAATCTTTGCCAGAGGCAGCATTAGTATTTCAAGTCAATCACCTGTCCCAGCAGCACATTTGGAGAGCTGAGGATGCACTGAGCTGAGCTCTTTTATTTCTTAGTACAGGAAGATGGCCACACTCCAAAGGAATTGGCTGGAAAACAGCAGCATAAAAGAAATTTTCCTGGTTTTAGGTGAGTTTTTCCCCCAGTGAGCCATATCCAGCATGGTTTGGGGAAAAACATAAAATTGGAGAAAAACCTTGTGGTATCAGCCACGCTTCTCCCAGCACTTTCTAGTGTGTGATGTAAGGACGTGAAGGTCAGTGATCCCACACCTCTCAGATCTTTTACAAGCAATTACAATTTGTATTCTCGTGTGTAAAACCTCTCTCTCTCTGGGCAGAAACACATCTTACTGCAGGGCTCACCCTGCCTTTGAAAGGTTCTGTGGGAGCAGTGATCCTATCTGGCTTACACACTGGTATCTCTTTCTTTCCGTTGTATATATAGGTGGGGAGATGAAATTCTGAGTTCCTAGAGATCAGTAAAAACAGCAAAACCCCAAGAGGGCTGGGAGGGGCTTTGAGGCACTGTGATGCTTTTGGGAAAAGATGGTACAAAGTAATTTCTTTTTGATGTAATTTTATCTTTTGCTGTCTCATTATGATGGATGTTGAGCTGGGTCAGAAGCCCAAACTTCCCACAACTGTACCCAATGGAGTGGTGAAGATTTCTATCCAATTAAATTCCTTGTTCTTTCTCTTTGCTTATTGCTCCTCTCAGTGTCATTCCAGGAACCTCTACATATTTGAGGCATGTCAAAACCACAAGTTTAAGTTATGTACACCATAGGTCAGTTCTCGTTCAGTTTGCTTTCCATCTTTTATCTCTCTGCACAGAAAACCCTCTAAGGAATATTCATATTGTCTAACTTGGCATTAAAATAAACACTTCAGCTTCATTACTTTCACACACTCGATTTAAATACTTGAAGTGACTGATGAATTGTAAATTATGTTCAGCTGCACAGAAGCTTTACTGAAATTATATAGAACTGGGGATTGGGTCAATGGCATTAACTAAAGCCATTTATTGGTCAAGACATGGTGTTTTATGGAAAACATTAATGTAAAAGGGAACTGACAGCTTTAGATGATCCAGCACACATATTCCTGTGGCAGAACCCTGGGAGGTCCTGCTGCCAGAGCACGAGTGAATGCTCATTACAAATTTCAGTGAATGAGTGTTTTCTGCTGCTCACCACAGCTGCAGAGTGTCTGAGGGCAGTGCCGAGGCTGGCAATAGATTGAGGCTCCTTTTCCAAAGAAAGGAAACAAGGCATGGCTCACTCAGATTGTTTCATATCCATTAACTCCAGCTGAGCACTACGTGTGAAGTCCCATTTCCCTGTTCCCTGCTCCTGGCTGGAGCTCACAAGGGTTGTTCCCAGTGCCAGGGCTGTCTTAGAACTTCAAACTGCCCCCTGTCCATCCAATCCTTACTTACCTCTGCCAATTCATACCTATTTCTGCTAATGAAATGATGCTTTTTCACTGCAGTAGCCTTTTCTCTGTCCTGGGAAACAATTTTTTAAAAACAGCACTGATAAATTTTATGGCCATTAGAAGTAAGTGAGTGAAGATGAAGATGGACACTTGATATATGTGTAGTTGACACATTTGATACATGAAGTTTTGCTGCATTTCAGGACATTGTAGCTGCATTCAACAACTTATTACCTCAAGGAGTTGAAGTTCATCACTCTTTACAACACTTTTTTAAGCCTCTGAAATGCATCAAGGGCACCACAGTAGTGGCTTATTGTGCTGTGAAAAGGGATCGATTTTTATAATGCAGTTACAGCAATTGGGGTGTCTCAAGGCAGCTCTCAGCACTCTATTACAGTCACACATTGGAGAGTTTGGGTTTTGGAGGCTTTAAAAAACAAAATAACCCAACCCAGAAAACCCCTACAAAATGAAAAAAAAACAAAAAACACTCCAAACCAAACCCCAAACAAATCATCCTGGCTGACAAAATTTGGTGGTCTCGATGTATGGACTGTTCTTCCATAAGGAAAAGGCAGCATAAGGGTTGGTTTGCAGAGCTTAATCAGGAATTGGACCAACACTGCAGCTCTTGGCATCCATCAGGTCAAAAACTGGCTCTGCTGCTCTTCTTTATTTTAATAAGTTTGAACAGTTTCCTTTGGATCTCCCACAGCTGGTTCTGATCTTAGGTTTACTGATGGAGTCCTGTAGTTGTATGAATTTTGAAAAAATTTCATCTTTAAACCTCAAAAATCCCCTGAATTTCTGGGTGTTTTCATAAATACTCAAGTACTTTGCCTTAATTTCCTCAGTTGTTTTTTTTTTTTTTTTTTTTTTTTTCTCATGGCACTTTCAAGCAGAATTTTCTGCTGAATGGACCTAAAAGTTTCCCAAGCATAGTACATGAAACCATCACTCAGACCTTACTGTTTCTGAAGCAATGTTTTGATATACCCACTTTTGCCATGCTAAAAACGTTTTTGGGTGTCTGAGAAGGCCCAAACTGGCCTGGAAAATGATGAGAGATGAATGAATGTGCTCAGTTCATCTGTGTTGGCTTTCTGGGTTTGTCCTACCTGACCACAAGGAGCTTGTTGGATGTGGTGCTTGAAAAATTTTGAGTTTTAAAACAGATACTGTTGCTCGTTCCCTGCTGGTTTCTGATGAATGGGAAGAATAATTTCCTTGTGTTTCTCTGGGCATTGGTGAGAGCTTCAAATTACCAGAAGGGCTTAGAGGAGTGCTGGGGTAGCGACTTGGGGTAACTTCCAGAAGGTTTTGTGTCAAGTTAACTAAAATTTGGGTTCGGAAGCTGTTGGTGGATGGTTTCTGGCGCCTTGTCGGGAGGAAGGATGCGGTGCTGCCCTGCTGGGTGGATTTTGTCACTCGTGTCGTGCCGCAGGATGTGCCCGTGCCGTGCGTCCGGCTGGAAATGAGCAGGAGGAGCTGAATGGATCTCGCTTCATTTCCAGGAGGTTTTGTGTCAAGCTAACTAAAATTTGGGTTCGGAAGCTGTTGGTGGATGGTCTCTGGTCATGCGGTCAGGAGAAATGCTGGAGTGCTGGGACAGCGACCTGGGATAACTTCCAGAAGGTTTTTGTGTCAAGTTAACTAAAATTTGGGTTCGGAAGCTGTTGGTGGATGGTCTCTGGCGCCTGGTCGGGAGGAAGGATGCGGTGCTGCCCTGCTGGGTGGATTTTGTCACTCGTGTCGCGCCGTGGGATGTGCCCGTGCCGTGCGTCCAGCTGGAAATGAGCAGGAGGAGCTGAATGGATCTTGCTTTCCTTTCCAGAAGGTTTTGTGTCAAGCTAACTAAAATTTGGGTTCGGAAGCTGTTGGTGGATGGTCTCTGGCGCCTGGTCTGGAGGAAGGATGCGGTGCTGCCCTGCTGGGTGGATTTTGTCACTCGTGTCGCGCCGTGGGACGTGCCCGTGCCGTGTGTCCGGCTGGAAATGAGCAGGAGGAGGTGAATGGATCTCGCTTTCCTTTCCAGAAGGTTTTGTGTCAAGCTAACTAAAATTTGGGTTCGGAAGCTGTTGGTGGATGGTCTCTGGCGCCTGGTCGGGAGGAAGGATGCGGTGCTGCCCTGCTGGGTGGATTTTGTCACTCGTGTCGTGCCGCAGGATGTGCCCGTGCCGTGCGTCCACCTGGAAATGAGCAGGAGGAGGTGAATGGATCTCGCTTTCCTTTCCAGAAGGTTTTGTGTCAAGCTAACTAAAATTTGGGTTCGGAAGCTGTTGGTCGATGGTCTCTGGTCATGCGGTCAGGAGAAACGCTGGAGTGCTGGGACAGCGACCTGGGATAACTTCCAGAAGGTTTTGTGTCAAGTTAACTAAAATTTGGGTTCGGAAGCTGTTGGTGGATGGTCTCTGGCGCCTGGTCGGGAGGAAGGATGCGGTGCTGCCCTGCTGGGTGGATTTTGTCACTCGTGTCGCGCCGTGGGACGTGCCCGTGCCGTGCGTCCAGCTGGAAATGAGCAGGAGGAGCTGAATGGATCTTGCTTTCCTTTCCAGAAGGTTTTGTGTCAAGCTAACTAAAATTTGGGTTTGGAAGCTGTTGGTGGATGGTCTCTGGTGCCTGGTCTGGAGGAAGGATGCGGTGCTGCCCTGCTGGGTGGATTTTGTCACTCGTGTCGCGCCGCAGGATGTGCCCGTGCCGTGCGTCCAGCTGGAAATGAGCAGGAGGAGCTGAATGGATCTTGCTTTCCTTTCCAGAAGGTTTTGTGTCAAGTTAACTAAAATTTGGGTTCGGAAGCTGTTGGTGGATGGTCTCTGGCGCCTGGTCGGGAGGAAGGATGCGGTGCTGCCCTGCTGGGTGGATTTTGTCACTCGTGTCGCGCCGTGGGACGTGCCCGTGCCGTGCGTCCAGCTGGAAATGAGCAGGAGGAGGTGAATGGATCTCGCTTTCCTTTCCAGAAGGTTTTGTGTCAAGTTAACTAAAATTTGGGTTCGGAAGCTGTTGGTGGATGGTCTCTGGCGCCTGGTCGGGAGGAAGGATGCGGTGCTGCCCTGCTGGGTGGATTTTGTCACTCGTGTCGCGCTGTGGGATGTGCCCGTGCCGTGCGTCCGGCTGGAAATGAGCAGGAGGAGGTGAATGGATCTCGCTTCCTTTCCGAGGGGCTGCCTGTGGTTTCCCTGATAGCGCTGCTGGTTATTCCCTCTGGCACACGGCTGCCGTGGCGAGCAGGGATCTCTTCCGAAGGCAGACATTGCCCTCTCCTGGATCCTGCACGAACCGTGGAAAACGTGGGAAATGGCATCGCTGGCACGGGGAGTGCCAGCCTCTCGAAATCCATCATCTGTCTGCGCTGCCTTCATCACTTTTCGGCTTTGACGAACCACAGGAATTTATTAGAAGGTGTCTGGTGAAAGAACGGCGTTTTGGGGTGACAAAATGATTTAATTCAAAGCGATGTCTTAGCAAAACTCCTCAAACAAGGGACTCGTCTGCTGACTCACCAGCAGGGTTATTTTTAATGGAGTGGTGCTTCAAGCAGCATTGTTTTTAGCAGAAAACAATCTGCTCATCTGCCTCCCTTCAGCAGATGCTTCGTGTGAGAGAATACTCAACTTATTAAAAGTTTAATAGGATCCTTGGGATCGTGGAGCATATGCACACTATAAATACCCTTCAGTTAAGCAGGCTGGGCTTTGAAGCCTCACATTTGGATGTTTTGCTGAATATCTAGCTTTCTTTTTTAGAATGAACTTTAACTAGTGGACTAAAATATTTTCTATAGATTGTGTTAAGATCACTTTCTGTGGGGAAAGAAAAAAATCTGCTATAGGTAAGAGAAGTGTTTAGAAGACGATGACAATATACCTCTGAAACATCTATTATTGAAACCTGCCAGGTTGTTTAACTTCTGAAGAACATGGGCTTGGTGAATAGCCTTCAATCAGCAGCTGAACAAAAGAACTGCTTTAACAGCACCTTTTTCAGCAGTACTGAAAAGGGGGGGAAATAGCACTTCAGCAGTTCCCCGAGTCTCCGGAGAAGCTGTGTCTGTTTTGTTCAGGATCGCTGGTACCAGGGATAGAAGTTTATTCTGATGCAGTGGGATCTCACTGGTTTGCTCCATTCTGGTTTGAAAATATCTGACATTTTCATATTCTCTTAAGTAGTGCAAAGTGAGTACTTGTAAAAACCTCCACAGGCACTTTGGTATGGGAATTGCTTCTGTTAGAACAAAATGCTTCCACATCTGATCCTGCTCCAGGCGGCAGCAGAAGGGAGGGTGGGAGTAGAGTGGAAGCAACCAACCCCTTCATAACCACATTTCTAATTCTGAGACCACCAAAAATAACCACGTTGAGGACACGGTGTCTTTGTGCTGGACATCCCTAAGCTATTAAAACAAAATAAAACAAAACAACAAAAACCGAACAAACCCAAAGCTGAACTCCAAAACCTTCTACCTTTGCATCCAGACAGATTTTATGTGTATTCTATTTGCTGCAAACCTCTCTCCTTGCACCATCCTTCTGCAGGGACTGCACCTCCTAAAGGCAGGATTTTTGGCCAGCTAGTTGCAGTACCATCATGCTGAATTTCTCTGTCTCTAGACGACTCATTTACCTCTTAATCTCTGAGGTTTCATAGTTTTATGTATAGAAATTCTTTCTAAAATGGAGTCACAGATTTTTATTAACCTGTTATAGCAAGGATCATCATGAATGAATGGTCCTGCATTATATGAGCTGAGATATTGCCACTGAAAACTTTGAAACCTTGCCCTAAATTCTATATTGAAGTTATTTAATATGTTCAAGATTTAGACATACATGCTATGCAACTAATTTTTATTTAGAAGCAAATTTTTAAACTGCATTTTTGCCATTTACAGGTGTTATTTTCATCTAGAAAGTGATCCCATACACGTTATAACCGGTTCCACTTTTTGCTTGTTTGTTTATCAGAATGCTTTGTAATCCCATGCAGGGAAATACTGTTACCATCAGCTTTTTAAATCAGTCTGGGCTGTGATATTTTGGGGTGGAAAGCACTGAAAAAAGGCTGAGCTCCTGCCTAAAGCTTGATCCTTTTCATCCTTTGATGTTTGTTTTAAAAGTCCCATTTTGTTTGTTTTGGTTTTGCACCCTTCCTGCCTCCAAGAAGTTAGGCTAGAGGTAGATCCTAAACCAGCTCTGGTGCTGTTAATAGATTGTATTCCCAAAATAAGGCTTCTGGGCAATAGCTGCTTGAAGAGTAATGAGAAACAGTGAAAGCTCTGAAGTTTTATCTAAAGTCATCCAAATACACATCAAAAGCTGTGGCCCTGAGGAAGGAAAGGCACATCTCATCATTTAGAAGTGCTGAATAAGTTCTGGATCACGGGTGTGGGGTCGCGTGTGACCGTGAGATGCTCACGGTGCTGTGGAGCACCGAGCCGGGATCCTGTGCACGGCCTTCATGACAAATGTTTAATTTCAGCAAGGCAGCTCTCATTAGCCAGTGAGTCAGGCTGCTATAAATTCCCCTCAGCCCAGGCAGACTTGTGCCATATTGTATCAGTGTCTGAAGGCAGCGCGGGGAGAACTGACTCATGTGTGTGACTCACGGCAGAGCTGGATCCATCTGCTGGAGGGCTGCTGGGGCAGGCAGGCTGGGCAGGCTGCAGGCACCGGGAGCAGGGCTTCGGCAGGAGCAGGGGATGCTGGGCTTTTGGGGATGCTGGGCTTTTGGGGATGCTGGGCTCTTGGGGATGCTGGGGTTTTTGGGAGCAGGGGATGCTCTGATTTTTTGGGAGCAGGGAATGCTCTGGTCTGTCAGGAGCAGGGGATGCTGTGGTTTTTCAGGAGCAGGGAATGCTCTGGTCTGTCGGGAGCAGGGCATGCTGTGGTTTTGAGGTTGCTGGGGTTTGTCAGGTCAGGGAATGCTCTGGTTTTTTGGAGCAGGGGATACTGTGTTTTTCTGGGAGCAGGGGATACTCTGTTTTTCTGGAGCAGGGGATGCTCTGGTTTTTTGGAGCAGGGGATGCTGTGGTTTTGAGGATGCTGTGGTTTGTCAGAAGCAGGGGATGCTCTGGTTTTTTGGAAGCAGGGGATGCTGTGGTTTTGAGGATGCTGGGGTTTGTCAGTAGCAGGGGATGCTCTGGTTTTGAGGATGCTGTAGTTTGTCAGGAGCAGGGAATGCTGGGGTTTGTCGGGAGCAGGGGATGCTGTGGTTTTGAGGATGCTGGGGTTTGTCTGCAGCAGAGATAATTTCTGAGCCCATTTTTGTCCTCACTGTGAGTAGTTCCATGGCCATCTGGCCTTTCCCAAGGTGCTGAACTCATCCCTTCACTTGCTACAGGAAGAATTAGGGTTCAAATCCATCCTCTTGAGAGGAAGAACTGGGGCTTCCCTGGGCATTGGCAGTGCCTGTGGTGCCCCTGAGTTGCCCCAGCCAGCAGTTGTGTTTACCCACCAAGGCAGTTCCTGTTACAGCTACGAGGTGATTCTTCTTTGATTATGGCAAAGCAGAGCCATGGCACTTTGAATCATTTTGCATTTTGTGCAGACCTGCTCCCTCAACAAAAATATATATTACTGCAACATGACTATTCCTGGAACACGCATGGCCCTGGATCAGAATGCAGCCTTCTGTTTTTCCCACTTTATTGTCATGGAATAACAATAGCACTATAGGGAGTTCCAAGACTTATTTCACATACACTAACCTTCAGTTTAAATTAAAGACTACAATCTGAACTACCTATATTAATAACTTGCCTCCATTCTATTTTTATTTTTAAAGCCTCCCTTATATCTGTGCCTCTAATTATACCTTCTGGAGAAGCTCCCCAGACTGGTAATGAAGTGTTCACCAGACATTGAGAAAGTAGAGATCAGCTCAGAGCTGCTGGCAAGTCTGTTGTGCTCTGCTTACGAGGGATGACTCACTCTTGGCATTTAAGTTTCCTCATTTGCCAAAACCAGCCTTGCCCAAGCTCAAGCAGGCAGAACATTCAGTTGCTACATCAGGTTTGATGGCACTGCCTTTATTTCTCCTTTTGCCTTTCTTCCCCAAACTGACCAGCTTGTACCCTCTGCCAGAGTGGATGGCTGTGCTTCAGACAGAATTCATCTCCCCTTTTGGTCTCTCAGAGGAAAACCTGCTGTGGCTTAGGGAGGATGGATGGATTGCTTGGAAATTTAGTCCCAACCCCAGCATGTTTTTTTCCCATGAAAGATAAGAAAGATCTCATGACAGATTACTAAGGAAATCACAGGATAAGGATGTCGCCATAGAGCAGGATGGTAACAAGAATGACTCCAAGTTAGAAGGCAAAGAATTAAACTCTGATTTATTTCAAATGCACCACTCTATATATAGAGAACATCGTGCGGACTAATTTCATTGGTCTTAGAGTAAAAACATCTCACACCATTGGTGTGCAGTGAATGACGCACGGTGGCAGAACATATCTATGAACAATGTGAACAACAAGAGAGATGAGAGAGTTATTTACACTCTTTCCCAACTGTCTCCCAGGCTCTCGCCTGGTTAGAAAACCTTCTCTTTTTCTCTCTGACTGAACTGAGAACATCCACATAAGTAAGGCTGGACAAACCTCTAGGATCAAGTTCAACCATTAATCCAAAATACTTACACTAAGCCAGGGTTTGAGCAGTGAGGCTTTGGACTCTGCACCAAACACTCAAGAGAACTTCTCTTGCCTGCAAGAGCTTGGGTTTGAGTCTTCAGGTTTAGATATTCAGCTATTTGCTTAAAAAATAAAAAATACCCGTATTACCCATGTCTATTAAATCCAAACTGGGCTGAGAAGCTTTTCAGATGTAATGCATTTATTGTGCCTAAGCTGACCCTATTAGCCTTGGCTGATGAAACTTTCTTTCCATGTTTAATTGGAATTTTGTGTCCCAGTTTGTGCAGCCCCCTCAGAGGAAGGGCATGCAGGGCTGATTTAAAAGGAAAACCCCACTCCTCCTTTGCCATGCCTCTCAAGGCACGACCTTCAGCCCTCCCCCTCTGCTGTAGCACTGAACAGGGCTTTTTGTGGCATTTCTCATCTTGCTGAGCTGCCCCGGGAGCTGCCGCCTTTGTTCTGCCCATGGATTTCTCCCAGCAGCCTTAGGAAATGCTGATTTTGTCCTATATAAGCAATCCACGTGTATCTTTGTGATCTTCCTCAGCACTGAAAGATTTAGACTGTCTTGCAGACATTAAAAGTCCTTTGAGTTGAACGTTCCCGTCCGAAGTGTGTCAGCTCTCAGTTTGGGCCCATCCAAAGGCAGAGGAATGTGCTCCTCTCACAAAGCCTGCAGCCTAGAAGGCCACAGCTCCACTTTGTTATCTGAAATATAAGGCTAAATATGAGGAATTCCTTTCTTTTTTGTTTTCTCCAGTAGTTTTTAGGCATAAAGAAAAACTATCACTAAGAAATAGCTTTTTGATGAGGCTGAGGGGTCAGGAACCAGCTGGATAGTCCATTATAATTGTATTAGCATTGTCAGAAAACTACTGCTGGTTGGTCTGATATATTTGCAGCTAGTTCTAGATTTTAATTTTGATTGCAGTTTAAGTTAGGCTAAAATTAGTATTTTTCTGGAGCAAACATTACAAGAAAGGTCTAGTATATTATTTAGTAAATTGGAAGCCAATGAACTTTTCTTCCAGCAACAAAACTATTATTTGAAACATCTTTAAATACATTTTTAAAAAGAAAAAAAACCTGCCCTACTGTGGCTGGCGGAGCTGGGATTAATGGGGATGATTTTCTGGAGTTCAGCTGAAATCCCCCAGCTCTGCAAACAGAACAGATTTACCTGCTGCAGCTTTGAGCTGCCTCCAGTGCCATCTGTCTCCCTCCTGGCTGGTGACAGTGGCACATTGCCCTGCTCCCCGTGCCCAGGGGAGCACTGAGAACCCCAGAGGTGTTCATGTCTGCAAGTTACATCCCAATAATCTGCTTGGTGGAGTTCCTTTCAGCATTTTTATTAAGGGGCCTTCAATCATCCTCCTCCTGTGAGGGAGAAAAACATTGAACCTGCCATGAAATACAATTTTGTTGGGTCTTTTCTTTGCAAATGGCACTGTGTGGGGCAAGGCTCTCAAGAGGATTTTAGAGAGAGAATGAGAAGCAGCCATTCACCCTCTCCTGGAATCACAGCTATTGAGCTCAAAGTGAGGCTGCTTAAGAAAATAGAAATACTTTTTTTCTTGTAAAGTGGAGTAGAACTTGTAATGCTCTGCCCCAGAAGGTGCTTGATACTGAGTCCATTCAGATTGCAGAGACAGTCATGGATGAAAAATGCACCCAGGCTTATTCACTTCTAAGGTGCTCCTGTGGATGGGGACTCGCTGAACTGTACGTTCTTGGGGAAGTATCAGAATATGATTAAATTGCAGGATTGTCCAGTGTGAGTGACCTTGGACAGCATCTCCTCCAGCCCCGTGCTCACAGTCAGATCAGGCTGGAGCTGGAGCAGTTTGCTGAGGGCTGTCCAGGGAGACCTTGAAAACCCCCAGAGCTGAAGGTTTCACAACTGCCCTGGGGCCCTCTTCAAGTGCTTTGTCCTCCTCAGAGGGGAAAAAAGGACTTTTTAGTCAGGAATTCCCTGTCCCAGCCTGGCTTCTGTCCCATCCCCATCCTCAGTCACCTCCCCTCAGGTAGCCCAAAAGTGCTGCTGCCTCCAGGCCAAACAGCCCCAATTTCCTTCCCTCCTGTCCCATTCCCTGGGGGGGTCTGTGAGCAGAGGGGTCTGCTGGACAAAACTGGCCTTGCCAAGAGTGAGATCTCCTCAGCAATTGCAGTTTTATCCAGACTTTTATTCTGAGAGCCCATGTCAGAAACAAAGGTCAAGAACTTTGTCTTTTCATTGTTTTTTTTTTTTTTTATTTAAAGTTCTTGCTGGGATTTGTGTGTATGTTTTTGGTGTTTTGGTTTTTTTTTCTGGTTTGGTTTGTTTTTTTAGGGATTTTTTGTTTTGTTGGGCTTTTTTTTGTGTGTGTGTGTGTGTGGAGTCTTTGGGTTTTTTTTCCTGGTTGGTTGTTTTAATAATAATAGATGGTGAAGTTGAGTACTGTCTGATATTTTGTGCATGGATTTTCAAATCACCAAAATGAAGTGTGTCCCCACTGTGTGTGTGGTTCCTGCTAAGGGAACCTGCTCTGGTGATCCACAACACAAATATGCAACAAATTGTTTCATAACCTGTTGTTCTATTTGCATGAGAAAGAGACTAATTGCTTTAGACAAACTGCTGTTCAAGAAGCTTTTGGTTAGAATTCATTATAATATTTCTATGGTTTCTACTCCTATAGAATTGTGCACTCTATATAAGAATTGCTTTGAAAGTGTTTTTATTTTGAATTTCATGACAAGTAGAATAAACATCACAGTAATGTATTCTAATTGTGTTATGAATTATGCCCTAAAAAGTTCTGATATGTACACTAAACTCAAAATTTGGTATGCATTTTATATTTAATTCCCAAAATTACTTCTTGTAGTATGTAGTGTTGGTAGCTGCTTTCTGTGGAGGAGAACTGAAATGGGATAACCACGCAGGACTGCTCCTGTATTAATTATTCTGGCATAGTATCAGAATTTCTGGCATTGTGTTAAGCCATTTCTGCATATAAAAGAATAATAACAGAAGGTTCCATGGCTCGACCCTGTACCTGCAAACTTTTCAAGAAGCTGCCCTTGGTTGAACTGCTCAATATCTCAAATTTCAGTTTGAAATGGGAATGTCTGCTGCAGCTTTCCCATTTCTGGAGATTTAACAACAGAGGCTTGCTAGGAGCTGTCCTAATTGCTTTTGTTGGACTGGAAGGTCATTTAAATTGCTTAAATGTGCTTTTAATACGTATAACCAAAGAGGGCTGTGCAGCTATGAATAAAAAAGAGAGGCAATAGATGATGTGCTAAAGAAAGCTGGTGTGCAGAGGTTTTTAGGATTGTTCTGGTGGATCCCTGCGTTCCCAAGGTCAGCAGTCCCAGCGTGGCTCTGCCCACGAGCCCGAGCGTGGCTGGCGTCCAGCAGGCTCTGGGATGAGGAGCAGCTGCTGGCTGGCCCAGGGCTGCTGCCAGCAAACAGAGCTGGCAAAGGGCACTCCAGGAGGTTTTGTGTCTACAAGAGTGTGTTCTGTGCTGCCCTGTGAGCACAGAGCCTTCTGTGTGCAGGCTGAGTGCTGCTGCCTGTCACCCCCGGGCTCCACATGCACAAGGGGTTGGTTTGTGGAGGAAAATGCAGGAGGACCTTGAGAGGATGGAGAGTTGGTTTTTCATTTGCTCTTAATTCACCAAAATAATCTGCCTGGGGACATTTGGGGTTGTTCAGCCTGGAGAAAAGGAAGCTCAGGGGGTCCTTGTGGCTCAGCACAACTCCTGACAAGAGGGGACAGCCAGGGGGGTCGGGCTCTGCTCCCAGGGAACAGGGACAGGAGGAAACGGCCTCAAATTGTGCCAGTGAGAGTTCAGGTTGGATATCAGGAAATATTTCTTCACTGAGTGTCGCCGTAGAGCAGGATAGTAATGAGAATGACTCCAAGTTAAAAGGCAAAGAATTAAACTCTGATTTCTTTCAAATGCACCACTCTATTTATAGAGAACATCGTGCAGACTAATTTCATTGGTCTTAGAGTAAAAACATCTCACACCATTGGTGTGCAGTGAATGACGCACGGTGGCAGAACATATCTATGAACAATGTGAACAACAAGATAGATGAGAGAATTATTTACATTCTTTCCCAACTGTCTCCCAGGCTCTCGCCTGGTTAGAAAACCCTCTCTTTTTCTCTCTGACTGAACTGAGAATATCCACACTGAGAGAGGAGTTAAACATTGGCACAGGCTGCCCAGGGCAGTGGTGGAATCCTCATCCCCTGAAGAGCTCAAGAAAGCTCTCAGATGTTGCCCTGGGAAACGTGGCTTAGCAGGCATGGGGTTTTGGTCAAAGGTTGGACTTGGTCTTGGAGGTCTCTTCCTGCCCTCCTAATTCTATATTAGAAGCTCTAGAGAACCAGCACTGACATCTACATGCTTGGTTTAGAACTAAACTTACTATTAAACTTATATTAAAATTGTTATTAAACTGAAGAGTTCTGGTGGAAAAAAATTAATCCTGTTTCAGGTAGTGCTGGGAGTTGTAGTTTGCATGAAGACTTTATCCCAGTCATAACTTGCATTGTAAAAATGAACAAAATCTGGGGAAGAGCAAGAGGGTTGGCAAAGGGAATCCTCTACCAGAGTGGGAAAACCCAAAAATATTTGAAGAGTTACCACTATCCACAGTTCTGCATAATTTGTAGCCAAAAGGGTGTTAGTGAATTTAAATAATTTTTTGAAAATGTGTTAGTGGGTAGTGGAGAAATGCTGGTGGAAAGAAACTTTGAGAGTTAAATGCCTTTAGATTTGAGCTGTATTAAGCGTGGGCTGTCGCTGTCTCCCCAGTCCCCCTGAAGCACAGGATGAGTTCTGTGTGTGGGTCTGTGGGAGCCAGGGGAAGGAGAGGAGGCAGCCTGGCGTGTTGGTGAGGTGGGATGTGGGGTGGGCTCTCGGGGGAAGGTGTTTGGATGGATGTCTCAAAGCAGAGTGCTGTGGGTTTGTTGTTGCAGCTCTGAGCAGCACGTGCTGAGGCACATGTTGTTTGGATTCTCGTGTTCAGCTGACTCATCTCAAATCACTCTGGCTGCAGGAGAATGCAGGGACTGAGAGCATTCATTGCATATTGGTGCTTTTGAGTGTTTCAGGCAATACAAGAGGGGCTTTTTAAACTTCCATTGTCTTAGAACTGTCAAAAAGTTCGTGTCTTAAATCTGCCATAATTCTGCAGGTTCAGCTGTGGAGCAACAGTCCCCTGCTTTTTCTGCACATAACAGATAAGGAGAATATTCCAGATGCTTTTCCATGTGCAGCTGCTCCAGAGGTTTTCTTGCCCATCACACAGATTCTCTATGAGTGTCATGTGTTGATTGACAGGGCTTTTTCTCCCAGGAAATCCCCTCTGGATATCCCATTGCTCTCCTTCTGTAAGTTACAACTTAGGTGCAGCCTTGCAGTGAGATGTTCTCCTCCAGCATTCCTCCAGTACTGAAATTCATTCCTCATTGCCCAGAGCAGCTGTGGCTGCCCCTGGATCCCTGGAAGTGTCCAAGGCCAGGTTGGAGCCACCTGGGACACTGGAAAGTGCCACTGCCCGCAGTGGAACTGGATGGGCTTTAAGGTCCCTTCCAACCCAAACCATCCTGTGGTTCTGTGATTATTCCACTGAAAAGTTCTTATTTGAAATTACTGACTCGATGACACTACAGCAGCAAACAGCACCAAACTGGTGTCACTCCATGTTTTAGGAGCTGCTGAACATTTCAGAAAATCCCTTTGCTGATCTTCCTCTAAGTTTAAAACACATTTTAAAAACAAATACAACAAATGGATGACTTGGAGGTGTCCCTTGGGGCATGGGAACCAGGTGGCCTCAGCTGGGATTTCTTTATCTCATACTCATGTTCTCCTATGAGCTTGTAGGGAATTTAAATTTCATGATAACTTCCTGCTCCAGTCAGCACTGAATCCATGGAATGTCCAGCTGAGGTTTAGCTTATATTTACCCCGTGGAGAGAGGTGAAACTGGTGTCTGCATTAACATATTGACAGATTTATTGACATCAGTTGTCTTCAGTCTTGCCTGTGTAATTAATAAAATTGATCTGCTGAACATCCAGCTAGTAATTCTGGCACAAACATTCCAGCTAGTCTTGTTACTAAAATGGAATTTCAGCCTCTTATTGTGGAATCTGCCACGAGTCTGATTGCCAGAATAATTTAATGATCATTAATTTGTGGTTTTTACTTCATCTAAAATGCTTAAGCTGGATTTTATTGCAACAATCAAGAACAAAATATTTAAAATGCCTTCACAGAAAATAAATGCAAAGGAATAATCATAAAATTCCAGCTTATTTTTATGTAGAAAAGATGAAACAAATAAATTTAATGTCAGTGTGTTATGTAAGACCCATTGAACAGCAGCTGCAGTCAGAGTTTAAAGCTAGGAATAAAATGCATGATTAATGTGCACCAAGGATGTAGGAAACACTTCTGAACTTCTTTGATCCATTTGCAGCCCAGTTGACTGCTTTTCTGGCTTAGCTAATTGTTGGGTAAATGACCTTGTCATCCTGGGTTAGGTCAGAAAAACACATGAAAGGACAAAACATCTGCAGTGTCAGTGACACGTGGTATCCTGGGCTAGAGACTTCTTCTCTTACCTCTTTGCAGTGATTGCTGATTACACTGCCCCTTAATTTCCCAATGTTTGTGAAACCTCTTCTGGTGGCAGATATGGCTCCACAAGGAGACCAGGCGATGAGCAGGTTAATTGCATTCTGCTCGTTCGGGTGTGTTCTGCTGCTGGCCCTTTTTTTGGTGCTGTACCTGCATCACCTCCCAGCTGAAAGGTCCAAGCAGGAGGATCCATCATGGATTTTGCAGCTCCATTATCCAAAGGATGAAGGAATGCATCTGAACAAATGCATCTCAACAAATATTTTGTACTTCTGTGATGAATCGGGGAAGAAATATATATCGAATTAACCCAGGCAATTAAAAACCTTTCCCAGGCTTGCAGAGGCAGGACTGCTTCCCAGGTCCCCATTCAGTGGGGTTTTTCAGCAGCCAGCTGCCCACTGGTCACTCAGGCCCAAAGCCCATCCTGGCTCCTTGTCCACACTGTTCCCAGGCTGCTCCAGGGATTCCTGCTGCTGCTGCTGCTGGCACTGCCTGGGTCTGAAATAGTCCAGGCCTGGGGTTTTCCTCACTATTTTGTTCTTCAGTCATGCACAAACTGTAATTTATAGACTTCCTCTGGATTTGTTCTCTGTTCTTGGCATTTTCATGGAATCCCAGGCTGGTTTGGGTTGGAAAGGACCTTAAAGCCCATCGTGTTCCACCTCCTACCAGCCAGGGAATCAAATATCTTGGACAAAACAAATCTATGGGATGCTTTTAAGTTTAGGACCGTTAGGGTACTACCCAGTGAAGGGTCGAGAGTGTGCTAAGGGCCTGCAGAACATGAGGGTTTAATATTTTACCTTAAAATGTATCTTAATTGAGAGTTCTGGTTACTTTAACGAGGTGATCTTTTCTGCAGAGGGACATGCAGTGCAAAGGAGCTTGAGGAGCTTGGATGACCAGAACAGGGCAAGACTGCACAAACCAGAGGTGCCAGAAGGGATTCTGAGAGCTGTCACATAAAATCTTAATAGAGAATTTTTTTAAGGTGATCAATTTAATACAAAGCATTTTAGCATTTTCAGTGGAAGTTTGTGTTAGGGCTGACTGAAGGCTGCAAAATTATTTGAATTTGAGTGGGAAAGACTTTTCTTTTTTCAAAGGCTTCCTTTTAAAAGCAGTTGTTCTGCAGGGTGGGAGGAGGTATAAATACTTGTTCAGAGCCTTGTTTTAGCAGAGTTCTTAAGAGTAGCTTAAAAGGAAGTTGTTACTTGGGGCTCGAGTAGTTTAGCAGGAAACAAATGGTGTTTCAATAGTAATGTCAGGGTACAAGCTGAAAAAGGATTTATTGTGAGTGATAACACAGAGATTTTTCCACGACTCTAACTGCTGCCAGCATTGTTTAATACTTGAAAGGGATTTTTTGTGTGTGTGATGAGAGACAGTAAAAGTCATTCAGCAGCTACTGAAGTTATGCTTAGCTGAAGCCTTGTTTTGGTCAAGGAGTAGGTTTAATAACTAATAATTTTCTAACTATATTAAGGGTAAATGGAAAGTATGTAAGATATAAGATATAACAGATAAATGCATTTAGCATCTATATAAAGCTCAGAACATACAGGGATAAAATTATTGCAGAGGAAATTCAACACAAGCAAATGTGTATCAGCTCATCAGTAACAACCAAGCTGAAAATTAGAAGCAGCTTCCAATGAAAGCTTTGAGGCATCTTGCTAAAATAAACAGTAGGAAAAATTATTCAGAGGCTTCAGACAGAACTACAAACACTCATGAGAAATATTTCAAAATGTGATTGAAAATGAAAATACTGAACTCTGGCCTGAGACATTTCTGACAGTTCTTCTACAACTGTTTACTTTTCCTTTGAGCTTCAATGTATTATCAGTGCAGCAATAGCCAGGGAATGTTCCATGGAGGGGCCTACAGGGAAGGGAGCACAGAGCTGGATCCTTCCCATCACATTCCAAGCATCAGCATCTCTACTGCAGCCAGCCCTTGGGGTTCTCACTCTTACTCTGAGACACATTTTGTGCATTAGAAGTACAAGTGCCCAGAGAAATGAACAGTCTATAATTACATAACTGGGGCTCAGGGGGCTGGAAGCAGCCTTGATGAGGAAGGGCCACGTGGTTTGGATCCCAGTGGCAGCTTTGTCCTCAGGAGCTGAATGGAACCTCCACAGGCACAGGATTTCAGGCATGGAGCCATGGAATGGTTTGGGCTGGAAGGGACATTAAAGCCCATCCAGTCCCACCCCCTGCCATGGACAGGGACAGCTTTCACCAGGCCAGGTTGTTCCAAGACACAGCTCAGTCTCAGGTGGGAGAGTCAGTGTGGGGGAGTTTTTAGCCTGTAATGGAAGTTTTTCCTATAAAAATGGTCTCTCAGGTCCCAGGTTGCTTGTGTGAACACCATGGTGGTCAGCTTTGTGTCCTGTGTGTGTCCACACGTGAGGGTAACGCTCATCGAGCCACTTCTGCTTTCTAAACTCAAAATAACAACGTCTGGGGGCTGTGTCAGGACCAGGCAGGGTGAAGTTTTATTTTGGGATTAGGGAGGAGAAGCTGAGCATTCATCTTGTGTTTGAGTAGATGGTCTGAGAGCTCCTGGGCAGGGACAGGACCGTGTCCTTCGTCCCCTGTGGCCTCACCCAGAATTTCAACCACAAACTGCTTTTGCTCTGGTTTTCTAGAATGAATCAACAGCCAAGCCTCTTAATCCTGCAGAGACCAACATGTTAATAATAAACATGGAAATGCAGTAACTGCTAACAAATGGCTTTGCTTTTGAGTCTGTCTGAAAACCTTGAAGATAAATTCAGGCCCTCATTTGAAACAAATGATGTACTGTGTTTGATATTGCTCAGGTGTTTGTTTATTCCTCACAGCCATGGCCAGAACAGGAATCTCAGCAGAGAAAACTGGGTTTTGGGGACAGCTAGTTCTGTGGCTGTGCAGGTCACTGATGCTGGCAGGTTATCAGTGTTCCCAGCACTCAGAACCACTGGGCATTTACTGGGACAGCCTGGCTGTGCTGAGCCCTGTGGAGTTCTTCCCAGGCACTTCAGTGGGATCAGAGTCCTTGTCTTTAATACTTGTAGGTTGTACAGTGGTTAGGATAATGACTTGGGCATTTTATGTCCAGTTCTTTTCACACAGTGACATCAAGTGACTGTACAAGCGTCTTGCTGAGCTGACTTTTAGTGCTGGCCCCGTGTCCCCAGTTCTGCCCTACTTACTGCATTTTTCTGATACAGAAAAGCCTTTTTTAAAGTTAAAAGCTAAGGCTAAGCAGCCTGTGCAGTTACTAACTCCTCACTTTGTAGTATTCAATCAATGGTGAAACATTTGAGTTCATTCTGCTAAGACACAGACGTGGGCAGACTTTATCCCACACTTACTCATCAGCCCAACTCCCATTGTTCCAGCGGAGAGCTGAGGGAGACTGAGCTTGGCTAAACCAGTGTTTAACAGAAATCATGCAAATGAGTCCATTATCTTGAATAAAACTGTGGAGTTTAGGTGAGTTTAGAGCCAGATGGTTGTTGCCTCAGTTATTTTTTCCAGACAGATCAAACCAAAAACAAGAGCTGAATTGAAAGCTTGTCCCAAACACAAGCAACAATGCCATGCACTGAAAAGCTTCCTATTATCCTGTCCTCCTTGAACTGGATTGATTATCATCCAGGGAGCATCTCTCTGAATAGCTGGGTAAGTCATTCCTCACTTTTCATTTGACCTGTGCACTGTCAGACATCTGCAGAAACTGGAATTAAAACCAGAAGAATGCACCAAGCTGCCAGGCCTGTATATTCTCTTCCTCGTATGCTGCTGGTGATTGAGGTACTTGACCTTGCAGTAGCTTGGAAAGCTGTTTTATGGGATTCTTTATGGAATGGTGTTGTTTCCTTAGCAGGCATTTATCATTTATGTGATGTATTGGTGGCTGTGATGTGCAAGTTCAGGACACACAAGCACCTTTTGAAATTGTACTTTTCCAGTGCTCTGTATTTGGTATCTGCTAAAAGTGAAGCAGTATTTGAATCATTATGAAGCTTCCCTGGAAGGCAAGATACCTTTAGGCTGTGCAGCAGGAAAAAAATACTAATCTAAATCTGTATTCCTCTGAATTACCTTAATTTGTGCAGAAGATAATTCAACTTTCAAAGGTGACAGGTACCTGTGATCATGTCAGTGCCTCTCAGGGTGTAGCATATCTGTGTTCAAGGTATGGCTGCTCCAATCCAGACCTCCAGTGTGGCATGGGGGCACTTTGCTCTGGAGCCTGACCCGTGCCATGAGCCCATGGGGGTTGGAGTTACAGGACCAAGCTCCTAGGGAAGGTTTTGGGAGCTGTACCAACAAAGATATTTGGGGATGGCCACACCAGGCTGGATTCCCTGGAGCTCGCTCTGCTGGGTGGGGCAGCACCACATCAAGTGGGTATTTAGGGACTTGTTTTCTTAAGAGGAATCCTGCTGGAGCACCTGTTGGTGCTGGATCCAAGCCTCACAGACCAGTTATGTGGGGGAATGGGGAATTTTGGGGCCTTTACTTCCCCTCTGGTTTCTTATTGCATCCCACAGCACCCGCACATGATGATGTGACTTGAGGCCTGTGGCTGCTCTGACAATTCTACAAATTATCATCAAATTTATTTTTGTAAACCAAAGTGCACCTCTGCTAGACAGAGGCATGGAATCAGGGAGTGGTTTGGGTTAGAAGGGACCTTAAAATCACCATGTTTCACCCCCTTTCATGGGCAGGGACACCTTCCACTGTCCCAGGCTGCTCCAAGCCCCGTTCAACCTGGCCTTGGGCACTGCCAGGGATCCAGGGGCAGCCACAGCTGCTCTGGGTACCTGTGCCAGGGCCTGCCCACCCTCCCAGGGAGGAATTCCTTCCCAGTATCCCATCCATCCCTACTCTCTGTCAGTCTGAAGCCATTCCCCTTTGTCCTATTGCTCCAGGCCCTTGAAAATCGTTCATCTTCCTTTTTGGCTCCTTCAGGTACAGTGAGGCTGAAGTTAGGTCACCCTAGTTCATTTGTAAATTGGTTTGGACCAAAGCTCTCCTGCCTCCCCCATTTTTTATTTTTGCTTTTAAAGTTTTGCAGCATCTTTGGCAGTTCCTGCTCCCCTTGAGCCCTGGGAGCCGTGTAGGTGCATCAGTAGGATTTGCCTGCCCGCTGCCCCCGGTCCCTCTGGAAATGGGACAACTGGCCATGGAGCTGATCACTTGACCATGGCAAATGAGCTGCCCTCATCAGTGTGCTCTGGTGTATATTTAACTTAATAATGTGAGCAGATGGTCATTACATTGATTCATGAAGGAAGGGAGGAAGCTTGGCTGGGGAGCATCAAGGCTGAGTGCTGAGCATCGGAGCTGGGCAGCATGCAGGGCAGGGGAGGAGCAAAGCACATTTTTGTACGCTGTGGGGTCTGTTGCTTTGGTTTTCTTTTTTACAAAGTACCACCAAATAAAATCAAGTAGAGGTGACTCATCAGGCCTGTAGAAATGATCATATCCCTGGAGAGGAGGCTTGTGGAGCACAAGCAGGATGGTGCTGAAGTGTTTGCACCACTGCTGGTGGGTGCTAAAAAGGGGGGAGATGGGGAGGCAGTCGCCTGTAGAGTTATGAAACTTCTCACTCTGCTGTTGCTATTAAAGATGACAGCTCTTCTGCAGGGAAAAGGTAACACTGGGGTAATAATTCTTCAGTATTTTTTTTTTTTTTTTTTGCAAAGAGCAACTTTGTTAAAATCTCTTCCCATTTAGTAGGATTCAACTAGAGATTCAATTTGGAAGCTACTTGTATAAATTATTCAGCCACTCTCCTCGTTAGCCAAACTGGGAAGTTCACAAATTCCCAACCTGCAACAGCTCTCAGGAACAGCTTGATTTGCTTCTTAATTCTGCAATTTTCACAGAAGAAATGCTGTATACAGAGGAATATCCTCTTGAGCAAGAGCCCAATCTCATGTTTAGGTTGCTGTTTCTCCTGGTTGCTGATTAGCTTTGCTGTCTTATTAGTTTATGTCATAGTATGTGACTATAAATTGACTTTGCAGTGAGGAGGGAATACGTTCGTCTTCACAGATGCTGCTGTTTCCATGGAGATAAAAGGACCAATGGCCTTTTCTTGGTTTGGACTGTACTACAGTGAGCAGGCAGAGATGGTGCATTCGGAAATGCAACATTTGGTGCTTTGATATTTCCGTCTAAATAGCAAATGAGAAAGCATATTGTTCCTTCTTGGTGATGAAGTTGAATAATAAATACAGCTTTGGGACTTTTTCTGGAAGCAGAAAGCGAGCCCACCAGGAATGTGAGGACAGCGTGGCTGGTTTATGCTTGCTAAACCTCCTCTCTGGGAAAAACCTTTTGGCTTTGCAAAATATAACCCTGTAGAGCCTTTGGGTTTATCTGATGCAGTGTTTGTGCTGGTTACATCACCAGCTTACTTATCCGTGATGTTCCACCGTGGCTGAGCCTGAATGAGCATGCAAAAGCTGTGAATGTGATTTTTTTTTTTTTTTGTTTTTACTTTATTCTTTTTCCTTGAGAAAGAGCTTTTCTACCTCAGATTGCGTGAAAGAAAATAGAAATTCCAAGGCCACCCCCCATTCAAGGATGGCTTGCAGAAGGTGTTATTTGTGAGTACCTTTTCCTTCTTCATCTGTCGTCACGTCTCTGATTTCTGTGTTGAGGATTCCAGAAGTGGGAGTAGTGATCAGTTTATCGTTGGGTAGGTTTCTTTCCACGAACCATTTTTAGGGTGTTACCTTTTTTGGCAGATGAATGCTCTGTATATTAAACTTGTTTAGATGATGATGATGGTGATTGTGCATATGGGCATTTAAAAATACAGCGTAATAAAGTGAGTAGTCTGTGTTTAGCAGGGGAAAAAAAAGAGGAAACTCTTCACTTTGCATCCAAGCAGCAATGCAGGGTGCTAGGAATTCTGTCTGATGAGTCAAGGATCTCTCTTCCATTTTGTTGGAATGCTTTGTCATATTAAAGTGCAGTCTGTCTTTTCAGTACAGAAATACAAACAGCAGGACGTGCAGTGCAGCCTTGAGCAGTGTCATATCGAGGAGGCAAAATTCCCTGTGCTCTTGTTGTTACCTTTATGCTGATCAAAACATAAAGGTGCATTCATTGATTATTATTCCCTGCAGTTTCTGGAGGGTTGAGGTCAGACACAGGAGCTGATTCTCCTGGTGGCTGAGTAGCCCCTGGTGGGAGCTGAGCCCGTGGCTTGGGGCTCAGGACTCAGCCACTCTGGAGGACCATGCTGGTGCTGGGATGAATGGAACACACAGGTGGTTTGCTCCAAAATGGGCACAAACCAGGCAGGGATGGATGGGACACACAGGGTTTGCTCCAAAATGGGCACAGACAGGCAGGGATGAATGGAACACACAGGTGGTTTGCTCCAAAATGGGCACAAACCAGGCAGGGATGGATGGGACACACAGGGTTTGCTCCAAAATGGGCACAGACAGGCAGGGATGGATGGGACACACAGGGTTTGCTCCAAAATGGGCACAGACAGGCAGGGATGGATGGGACACACAGGGTTTGCTCCAAAATGGGCACAGACAGGCAGGGATGGATGGGACACACAGGGTTTGCTCCAAAATGGGCACAGGCAGGGATGGATGGGACACACAGGGTTTGCTTCAAAATGGGCACAGACAGGCAGGGATGGATGGGACACACAGGGTTTGCTTCAAAATGGGCACAGGCAGGCAGGGATGGGCCCTTGGATTTGTCCTCACTCCCAGTCCAGGGGCTTGGAGTGGCTGTACCTCTGTTTGCAGTTCTGAACCCTGGTTAACCATCTGCTCCCTTTAGGGTTAAATTTGGGGGTTCCAGAGGATCCTGCATGAAACACATGCAATTGTAATCCCCAGCCATTTCCAGTTATTTTAGCAGTGCCTCTGAGTGCCCTGATTTGAATAAATCTGCTCCACGTTCAGCAGCACCATCCACAAACAGGCAGAGTAAATAAAACCATTCAAAACCAGACTCCTCAAATAGAATAACAGAAGAATATTAGTATCTGTCTTAAAGTTTTCTTTAGCTTTTTGTGTTGTGCTGAAGGGGTGAATGGTTAAGCTGAAATGTTTTTAAATCAAAATAAATGTGGAGCCTTTTGTAGGAAGTTGAAATAAGTAAACTTGGAGAACAGGCTGCAGCCTTCCAGGTATGCATGGATCAGCTTGAAGCATCTTGCTGTTTGTTTATCCATGGGAGAATAGTTCTGGTTGTGTTGGACTCCATTTTAATTTGGGTCCTGGGATTTGGGGATTCTGTAGGGAATCTCAGCAGGGAATGGGTTTCACAGAGTGCTTACCATGTGGGGGTAAGGGATATTTAATCCCTGTATGTTGCTGTCTTTCACAGTGAGGTTGCAGTCTTATTTACAGACCCATCTTGTGCAGGATTTTGCTGTTTTGCTGCTTACACCTTTGGTATCTTCTACCCACCTTAGCACCTTGCTGTAGAAAACAAGATGTGGATTCTGCCTCCCACTATAATTCTGTGGTTTAACTCCCATGTAAGAGAGCTGATGCTGATTGTTGGAAAGAGGAAAAATGTAAGCTGGGAATTTTTTTTAAGAACTTACCCTTAAGAACACATGTAAATAGAAAATCTTCATGTTCTTTAAAACTAATGGGTTCTCAATACTGAAAATGTATGTTAAACTGTTATACACCAGTTCTTCAGTGCTTGAGTACGTTTTCAGATGAAACCTTACATATAACAACTCTGTCAGTGTTCTTGTAATATATATATATGCCAAAGATCTTCACCATTTAAAGTATCTTTTTAAAGATAAAAATATCTTTGCATTTTAAAGTGTAGAAAGCCTGGTTGTTGCTGTTCTAAGAAAAGCTGAACAACAGTGTCACACTGCTTGGATTAGTGAAAGCAGTTTTTTCAGCTGCTGCACTGAATAGAACATATGTCACTGGAGCATTGTTTTAAGTAACAGGATTTGCCTTGCTGTAAATCTCTCCTGCTGTATCTGGGTAATTTCATTCTTTGTACTTTGCTATTTTGCCTCTTTCATCAGCTGCAAATCCAATATGTATAACTGGCACTGCTCAGCTTTGAGTTTGCTGTGGTTATTGCTCTGTGAGATTATAAATGTGGCTGTGCTCTGTATTGGGAGTTGTAGTTTCTTGAGAATTTCTGGGACCTGATTTAATGATGTGGGATATACAGAAAAGATGTGGTGAATATATCCACTCTCTGATTTAATCTAAAAGATCTTTTCCTTCTCTCATGTGTCTTTGCTCTTAATTTCTGGGTTTGGACTGTGTGGGGTTTTTTCTACAGATATTGACAGCTCCCAGTAAGCACAACTGACACAAGTACATCTTATGAGTCCTGTGAATTATTCTACATCACCCTGCACCATAGATGGGGTTCTAGTTAAGACTTAAAAGGATTTTTTCTAATTACAAGCATCTACATATTAATAGTCTTAATTAAATTCACCCTAGTTCCAGCTAACCCAGGATTGGAGCAAACTGTGCAGGGATGCAGAAGGATCCCTCCTGCCTGTTTGTGTAGGCTGGTACTGCATTTTCATGAAACCAAAGAAAGTTTATAATAATTATTTATAATTCTCTGTAATGCTAATAAGTGTTGTGTTCTAGGATGGGACAAAATAATGGCTGTTCCTTGTTTAGTATGCTGGGCCTGTCGTGGTTCCATTCTCCCAGGAGATGATAATTATTTACAGGCCCTTTGATGGAGGAGAGGTCAGTGAGAGTGTGCCTGATGATTCCATTGAAAAATCCAGCTGTGGGCACTTGAGCTGGGAATACACAAAGGGAAGCATTATTCCAAACAAGAACTCCCAGTCTGCATTTCTGCTGCGCCGTGTACAAATGCTGCCATTGAATCAATTTGATGACAACCAGATTTGATGAATTCTGGAACAAAATTCAGTGGTCTGTACTCTGGACTGTGTGTGCTGCTCATTTGGAGCTGCAGCTTTTATTGAGCATCCTTGTAGCTGGTGAAAGCATCTTCCGTTCCTGTGAAGAGGAAATGTAGTTCTAGCATGCTTTTAACCAGGTTCTGACTGTTGCATGGAAGGGGAGGCAGGAATGGGAGGAGGGAGATGCCAGCAGAGCAGCTTTGCAGCATATGGCTGTGCTGGTTGTGATGGGTGGGTGAGGTTTTTGACTCACACTCTGTGCAGAGTCATTACACTGGTGTTTACCTGCCAGGAGCTCTCCTGTTGCCTCCCTGGGGTTTGGTGTCCAAGAAGCTGTGCCCAAAGAGCCATCTTGGGCTCTTTGAGAGCAAATCAAAGATTTGCTCAAAGAGCAATCCCTGGGCATGTTCCCATCGTGCCCAGGGAATGAAGGGAGGAGTTGTGGTTCTCCTGCAGTGTGTGGTGGTCTCTGCTGTAAACTGGAAGGTTTTTATGGATGGAACCATAAAAGCAATGGCAGCATTTAATGTTGTGGGGTCGCCATCCAAAAGAGTGTGTGCCAGGAAATTACTTAATAATAACAACAGTGTGAAAAAACCATAATATTGTCTGTGTGCCACCACAGCCTCTCTGTGATGTGCTTGGCATACAGTGGGGTGAAATGAATAGGAAAAAAGAGAAGGTTTTACAGTGCTGCTTCAAAAGCCAAAATCATACTGCCCTGTGTATTTTGGGTAAAGTACAGTAGGAATTTGTCCTTGGAAATGGGAATGTGTTGTGTGCTTAATCACCTTGAGGTGGCCACAGCCACAGACAGCTGCAGTCAAACTTGGGCTGGGACAATGGGAGCTGCCATGAAAAGCTTCCCGCTGCTTTTGCTGCTTTCCAAAAAGTGTCCTGTGGCCTGGGTCAGGGTTTTCATTCTGGAAGCCCTTCTAGCAGCTTAATAAACATGTTAATTAGCAAGCATTTAGCTGGAGTTGATGTGAGTCTGTATTATTATGACTTTTACTGTTCATCACCTCTTTGGGTATCCTTTGATTATATTTCAAATGTTGTTCCTCATGAAAGTAATGGTTGGATTTATTAAACAAGAACAGGACAGACTTTATTAGTTTCTAACTACAGTATTTTCTAATCTCAGCTGTTGCCATAACTCTGGATTAACATGAGAAAGAAAATTTCAACTTGTAAAATAATGTTACTCTTCAACAGGATAAAACACTGGGAGATGCAAATATTCCTTTTAATAGATCCAATCAAGCAAACCATTCTTGGCTACCTCAGCTGACATGGAGTGAATGGGCTGAAACAGGGGATGGATTTGTCTGCCCCTCCTGCTGTTCCCAAGCTGATTTGGGAAGGATGGGTGCACACAGGTATTCAGGACAGCAGCCTGTGCTGGGATTATTTTTTCCACATACTCATTGCAACGTGCACTTTATGAAAAATGTGCCAGAAGAAAGGGAAGGATCCTGGCAGATGGAGGGGAACAGATTGTTGTTCCAGACCAGAGGAGGAATGGTGAATGAAGTCGTGGCTCTGGGAGAGGGCAGCAGCAAACGGCAGGGAAGGTACTGAGCAGCTCCTCTCACCAGCCACATCATTAACTCCAGAAAGGCTCCTTCCCGCTGTGCTCCTGCTCCCATTCCCCTCAGTCTCAGCGTTTCTGTTTGGAAGCTCTCATAGGAAGAAGCTCTCACACAGTGATGGTTTAATAATTCTGCTGAAAATTCAGCAGCAGCAGAATAAGCAAGGGTGGGTGGATGTCCTGTGCCACCACGGTGTCCTGTGCAGGAGAGGGGACAAGCTGCCTCCCAATCCTGCCAGGAGCATCTGCTGGCTCCGAGCACATTGTGAGAGCACAGGATAACCTGTTAAGAGCAAAAGCAATTCCAGGTTAATGGCCTCGTGTTCTGTTCTCCCAGCTTGTTTAAAAACCAATATTGAGAAAATTGTCTGCTGAGTTTGGGAGGCTTGTTGGGGATTGCAAGAGAAAATGAAAGAAAATAATAAAAATAGTTGTGGCTTTATGTGATGACCAGTAATTGATTTCTTTTTATTTGTACATCTGAGCAAGGCTCTAAAACCGGCAGATTAAAAAGAATTGTCATTTCTGTTTGCTGATGGACAGGAGAGTGCTGCTAAAATGAGTGGATTCTAATGGCAAACATAATGGAATTTACAGAGGGGTGAGAGGCACAGCCACAGCTGCCTGGGGTCTGTGTGCTCCGTTAGGAGCTGGGTTTCTCCTGTTCTGGGGGGGAATGTCATGTCAAGGGTTTGGGTCAGATTTGGCTCTGGTTTTACTGAGTGACTCATCTGCTCGTGCAGGGATTCACAAGGGGTTGCTCTCACAAGGGGAGAGCTGGAAGGAACTTGGCCTGGAAGTGGGAAATGGCCAAACTTCCATGTGCACTGGGATGTTGCAGGAATGGGCCAGAAACAGAAATTACCAGCAGCAGCATTTGTCAGCCCAGTCATTTGTCTTGTGTTGGTGCTGAAGTACCAGCGCTCTCTTTGTAATCCTAGATCATCCTTTGAAGAACAGCAGCTACAGATGTGGAAACTAATCTTCACAGGGCTGAGTATCTGTGAGACTGTGAACAGGAGAAGTGATTAATTCTCCTCCAAATGATTGAAATGGATTTCTTCTGATGTCTTTAGGTGTTAAAAATTAGTAGATGAATTCTAGCTTGAATGCAAACTTGTGTTGAAGGCTGATTGCAACATATAGCTATGAAGTTTAAAAAATAATTAAAACTCCAACCAAACAAAAAACAAAACAAAACAAAAAGAGGATTGGAGCCATAGACATTCTCTGGTATATTGCAGAGGGGTAAATGATTGCAAGTGTTGTTTTGGCAGGAGATTGAAGGCACAAAATGCCACTGACGAATCTTAAATTGCATCGGCAGATTTACCCCATTGCTTTGGGTAGAGCTAGTATTAGTCAGGAGCTGTAAAGCCTGAGCCTCATCATTGTCAGGCTGACATGAGTCACTGAGATCTGGAGGAACCCAAACAGAGTTAAGCTATTCTGAATTTCAGAGCACAGCCCAGAGCTCGTGTTTCCTCTGTCTGTGGTGGGACAAGGATCCTGTCTCAGGGTCCAGCCTGCTGTGTTGGACAGCAGCGACCTGGCGGCCCCTCGGTGCCAGCCTGCAGCTGAGCCCTGTCACCGGTGTCACCTCCTGCAGCCTGTGGCAGTGCAGGGACCTCCTCCACACCTTGGGCAGGTCCCAGCTGCTCTCACCAGGACGGGACTGCTGCATCCCCGCTGCACCTTGGAACTCGGGGCACGGGAGCTCCTGACCCCAGTGCTGTGCCACAGGTGTGTACAAACCATAACAAGAGCATTGGGAGAGTTTCCTTCTGTGAAAATTCACTTGTGGGGAATTCTGGAAGGAATTCGAGATGGGATCTGTGAGTTGTTTTTGATGATGTGGTTTATTTTTTTATCTTCTACATAGGCAGGAAGGGTGAGCTCAGCTCACATAGTTACAGCACAGTTCAGAAGATCACAAGACCCTTAGTTACAAGACCTTTTAAGGAATTATTGACTAATAAAACACTACTAACAATGATATTTATGTTTTTAACCCAGTCCTTAAATATTTCATCTTACAGACCCATACTACAATATAAACTTTCTCAACCAATCATGTTATAACACACAAACCTACAGTACTGCATTCTAAGCTCCTTATTTACCTCTGTAACTACTTTATTTTTTCTATATCTTAAACTCTAAAACTCTAAACTTTCCTTTACTTGACGTATCTCTACTTTAAACTATAAATCCACATTCTCACTTATAACACCTAAGTTTAGAAACCTTTTCCAAGGTCTCCAATCAAATCCTATATTTAATTCTAAACTTTAGTTCACAAACCCAAAATTCTACGAGTACCTTACATTTCAGATTCCAACACCTTCTTTACTGCTCAGGTTCTTTTGGAGCCCGGGAAGGTCAGAGCAGGACAGATTCAGGGAGCCTTGAGGGCAGAATGGTTTTGAAAGAGCCAGCAGCAAGATCTGTTCAAAAAGCTTTGTTGAGCAGAGCTGAATCCAGAGAGATTCCTTCATATTCTTTCATATTTCACTGGTTAATTCTCTGAAGAAAGAGAAATCTGTGTGGAAAAAGGACACTGTTGGGAATGGAATCTGGAGCACTCTCCTACTGAATTCCTCCATTTCCTTCTTTTGCTTCTGCTGGAAAAAACAGGTATCCCAAGGCAGGAGCAGGTTCCTCCGTGTGAGCAGTTCCGGTGCCCAGTGTGAGACTCGTGCCCCGCACTCACAGCCTGCTGCCCCAGGACTGAGTGGAGCAGCTCGTGTGGAACACTGTGTGGTTTTCCTGACAGAAAATCCAGCTTTGGCATGTCCTGGCTGCCCATCCATTTTTTCAGTGTTGTTCTCTATCTTTGTTTTGAATTTTTTGTCTTCCCAAGTGGTTTGAAGCTGCCCCCATGGGTACCAGTGCCCTGTGAGGTGTTAGCAGTGTACGTCCCACGCTGGGGAGGTGCCTTGTGTCTGGATTGAGCTGCATCTCCAAAAGCTCAAGTACTTTACAGGAGTTACCACCTTTAAACAGAAAATCCAACTGATCCTGGCCATGCAGTTGCTGACACAGTGTTGGCAGCAGGAATCAGAACAGGCTGACCTTGTCTTTTTTCCTAAGGATTAGTAACTTATTCCTTCCTGAACAAAGCCTGGCTTCTTTTTGCTTAACCACTCTGTTTGATCTCGTAAGAAAGTGACCTCACAGGATTCACTTTAAGCCTCAGGGATGCAGAAGAATCAAAATCAATCTTCTGAGACTTCTGTCAAAACACCAAGAGAAAGATGGGGGGGTATAAAGTGCATTTGTGTATACAAACACGCACACACGCTCCCTCTGTTAACTGTCAGGTTGGATCCTCACAAATTAAATGAGGATTTTCAATTTAATGGCTTCCTCTTCCACTCAAAGAGCTAGGAGATATTGATTATTTTTTTATGATTTCCTGGAAGAATTCTGTGTCCTGAGAAATTTGATTAGGTGGATTTATCATGGAGGACTTGCTGTGCTGAGCCTTGTTTAATGTTTCCTGGCACAAACACCAGGAATGCAGGGAGGAGTGCTGTGTGGTGCTTAAAGATTTTCCAAGCTTTCCTTCAAAGGTGGCCTCTTGTCTGGTTTTGTTTTAGTGAAACAGTACCAATCTAATGATCTGAGGCGCAGAAGCTCTTTGTGCTGTAAAGGATTTTTTTGATTTCTTTTTGTGCTTTGAACACATGAACAAATTGGAACAATTAAACTGCTATTGCACAGGTCTGAGTATTGCTTAAAACACGGGTGAAACGTGGGTTCTTTCACATTTTCAGGTGGTTTATTTTGCAATATGTTTGTCATTGCTGGGCTTAAAGAAAGCTTTGTATCCATGTCCATTGCATCCCTCCTCATTCAGAGCACTGTGCATTAATTCCATGAACAGAGAACAGCCTGACTGGTGCAGAGTAAGATGCAAGCCTGAAGCTTCATTTCCATAGGGATTTTAACCCTCAGTATTTGAGCTTTTGCCTTCCTTCCGCGTGGCAAGGCAAACCCAAGCCTTAAACTGGCCTTTGATCTTAATCCTGCAACAAACCTTTGATTGACTCTTCATTGCAACAGCTCCTCACCGTCATTTTGGTGTGTGCATTTCAAACCTGGGACTGTTCCCCTGTGTCCCCCCGGGATCCAGAATTGACAGCTGTGCCTCAAATTTCAGTCACCGTTCTCGTGAGTTTCCAATATTCCTGTCAGCACCTGCCTTCCCCTCAAGAGCCCCTTTCTCAACAGCTGGTGGTTTGACTTTGTGTTTTTCCTTGTGTCGTAGGTCTTTAAATACTCTGCACCAGTTTTGCTGTCCAGCTCCATTGTACCATTCCCAGCTAGCTGTCCCTGCCACACACTCAGAGTACAGGTAAGAGTAGACATGCTCCACCCACTGCTGCTGTTTGGAGACACAGCTGATGCTGCCATTTGACACGAGACAAGCAATAGTTGCTTAAGTTTTAAAAGGAAAAACAAAAAAAAGAATATTGGAATACACATCCGATATTTTTGACGTGTTGTAGGGTAGCTGTGAATAGAACCATCACTGCAGTGAGTCCTTCTCCCAGGCACTCTGGGATAACTCAGTAAAAGGAGTGTCATGTGCTTTAAGAGGCACATCCCCCTGGGCTTGCAGAGGTAGGGAGAAGGGAGGTGCAGGCTTAGCTCTCACATGACAAATACTGAAATATTTATATAATTTATGGAGGCTATTGAGGTTGTTCTGAGCAACACTTTTTTTCACCCCTGCCTCTTCCGTGCCAGTAGCTGAGGAATTCATCCATGTGTTTAACCCTCTGAAGGTTAAAGGCATGGACCTGCCCAGGGCTCAGCACTGCCTTGGATTTGAGTGAAATAAGGGGGTTTGAAACACATCCAGGCCCTCAATGCCAAGCAGAGTCTGCCCTGAATACATCAAAAATACATGTTTTCCAGCTCATAATGCTTCTTTTAACATAGATGCCTTTACTGTCTATGTGTTCTCTTTGATCCAATGTGGAGAGCAGCAATTACATCCCATAGTACTATTTATTGTCAGTGCCAGTGTTTATTGTAACATCTTAGAGAAGCATCAGAGGGCAGCTAATCTAAGTCATTGGAAATGTGAAAACTGTTAAAAAACTGTGCATGCCATGGAAAATATTGTCTTGAATTTTTACTTCTGCTATTAGCAATCGACTTAGTGATAATTGCCAGCTCATGAATAATATTAATATCAAAATATTGGAAGCCTGGTGCTGAAAAATCACGGGTAATAAGGAAAGACAAAAGCAAACAATGAATCCTAAATCTGTAAATGCATAAACATATTTCTGGTTTGAATATTTCATCCCCTAGTTACCTCTAACCATGCATGCTTGGATTCACCCTGTTGGTTTGTGTTGCAGCATCTGTTTGTGTTTGGTTCTTTCCTCCCATCAGAGCACTTCGTTTATTTGGTGGTAGTGAGTCCATAGTTGAGTTGTAAGACAGCTCAAATTCCTTTGGTGAGGAGCAGGGCCTGAAAACTCTTAGATTCCCTGCTTGCTTTCCTAGTGAGGCTTTTAGTTTTTCTATGTCCTTAATGATAGTGCTTTAATTTTAAGGATCTTCCTGTTGGGATGTTGATGGGAAAACCAGCTGTTCCTTGAACGTCTCAGTGTCTTGCTCCTCGTAGGGTGTCATTTTTATCAGTGATATTTCTTCTGGAATTAAAGCTTAGAGCAGCTTAACTTCGTGCTTGAAAAATCTGAATTTCTTCAGAATTTTTTGTGCAGTGAGGACAGGAGTTCCCTGCTCTGGGCGTGTAAAGCCTGTGCAGCTTCAGAGTGCCCAAGCCTGTGCTGTGGGACCTTCAGTTCAGGACCGGGGGGTGGGAAGGAGCTCATCCCTGGCCTTGTTTGCTCTCAAGGAAATTCGGGCTCAGGGGAGACCTTGTGGCTCTGCACAACTCCCTGACAGGAGGGGACATCCAGGGGAAATGGGGCTCTGCTCCAGGGAACAGGGGCAGGAGGAGAGGGAACGGCCCCAGGCTGGGCCAGGGGAGGCTCAGGGTGACATCAGGGAAGATTCTTCACTCAGAGCTGTCAAACCCTGGCACAGGGTGCCCAGAGCAGCTGTGGCTGCCCCTGGATCCCTGGAAGTGTCCAAGGCCAGGCTGGACAGGGCTTGGAGGGACAGTGGAAGGTGTCCCTGCCCGTGGCTTTGAGGTCCTTCCAACCCAGACCAGTCTGGGGTTCTGTGAACAGGGAGAATATGGAAAAGCTGCAGCCAAGTCTCTCCCAGGGACAAGAGGAAACCAAACCAAGTTGCAGTAAGGAAAATTCCAATTAGATGCAAGGTAGGGAGAGAGGGAATTTCACCATGAGCTTGGTCAAACGTTAGATCAGAGGCCAGCAGAGGACGTGGGGTCTCTGTCCTCAGCCATGCTCAGGTCAGTGGGACACCACTGGCTGTACCTGCTCTGAGCAGGGTCTGCACTGTCCACACCTCCTAATACAAATTACCCTTCACCCCACAGCACTCTGCTCTTGGGAAGGATAAAAAGGGCTGCAAACCAGAATATTTCAGTCCATAGAATTTAATTTCAAGTTAGCCAGCGATGTTGGTGCTGTCCCTGCTGACAGATGTGCTGCTGTGCTGGAGCCAGGCTGTTAGCCTCATGGCAGGAATTGTTTTGGTTTGCCCATAATTTCAATTTCTGAGGTTGTTATATCCAAACTGCCATCCCCACAACTGTAATCTCTTGAGTCAAGTGCAAATGATGCACCTGTTTTTGTGCAGGACCTGTACATGGGGATCCCATTGCTGTGAATGAAAATGAGCTGCTAGAGCTCTAACAGGATTGGACTTTGCATTACTACACACACATGATGGTAATAAATTTAGCTTTTCATCTTCCCATTTATCAATTTATAAATAGAAATCATTAGAAACAAAACTAACAGACGTGGATGCTTTGGTCTGGCTTCAGTTTTGAGGCTTTATTTAGAAAATACACAGAGGGATTAATTTTGTAGCCCAGAATTAAAAATTAAATTTGCTCTGAAAGAAGCAATTAATGAATGCACTACAGTGAAATCTGGAGCATCTCTGATTTGCTGTTAGTTAATTGCTGGATGTTTTATTCACTCCAGCAGTTTTATTTCTAGTCGAGACGATCTTTGGCATCTGTTTTGAATCGTTAATAGGGAAATAATGCATTTTTAATAACTGCAGCTATTGCAGTAATCCCTCACTCATTTTACAATGCTCAAAAGAGACAGAAATATTACAAGTTATCTTGCATTCTCCTATTACAAGGGAAATCTTGGGCAGCCTGAGCATGCCGTGTCCTTCCAGCTAGATACTTGTCTGGGTTCCAGGTAGCCCATATGCCTCCTCTGCTTGCTCTTTTTGGGTTATTTCTGTTTGGGAATTAAAAAATAGACCAGCAATGTCTGCAGCTTGGCTTCTCTGACTCCCTTCCCTTTCCTGCCTCCCGAGCAGAGCCTTGAAAACAACGGCCTCTGGTTGGAAGCTGCAGGTTCCAGGAGCTGCTCTGGGTTTGTTAGAGATCACTGGAATGCAGATTTTATATCTGGTGTGAAGAGCAAAGTAAAGGAAGTGTGGGACACCCGGAGAGGCTTCCAAAACAGGAATCCAGGCAGTCCTGTACTTCAGCTGCTGAGCCTCTGGCTTGATCCAGCTGCATCACCATCTCAGAGGCCTCACAGCTGGAATTGAGCAAAGCCCAGAGCTAAAATGGCATCTGGGGAAAGGGAATTTAATCAGCTCTGTGTCCTGTCTGAGGAAGTTTGTTCCCAGCATTTTCTAATCGTGCTTTCTATGGCTTTAAACTGACAGAGAGTAGGTTTAGAATAGATATGGGCAGGAAATTCCTTCCTGTGAGGGTGGGCAGGCCCTGGCACAGGTGCCCAGAGCAGCTGGGGCTGCCCCTGGATCCCTGGCAGTGCCCAAGGCCAGGTTGGACCCTGGGGCTTGGAGTAGCCTGGGACAGTGGAAGGTGTCCCTGCCCTGGCAGGGGTGGCACTGGATGGGCTTTGAGGTCCCTTCCCCCCCAAATCAGTCTGGGGTTCTGTGACACATCTTTAGACAAACTTCAGTCAGACCCTCAGCCCATCTGTGCAGGAACCTCACACAGAGCAAAATCCCATGTACAGAAGTGCCCATGCTGGGGATACCCAGCCCTGTTCCCGTCTGCCTTCCCTGTGTGGCTATGGAATAGGCTGATGGATGCAAACTGCAGCTGTGGACAGATTTGCTTACCACTAATGTCTGAGCATCTTTCCATCTGATGTGTTTTTTCATAACTGTGACTTCCTCGTTCTGATTTGCATGAAATGTTGGCTGTCACTCATTCCTGTCTCCATCCACTCTACCTTCCATCCTTCTAATCTCAAATTAGATGCCCTTATCATGTCCAAAGACCATTTTTTAAATCGTGAAGCTAGAGATTTTTCTTTTCTTTTTTTTTTTCCCCAGTGGGACCTGTGAAAACAAAATGATAATGCAAAGGATGTTATAGTACCAAAGAAATCCCATCATTTTCTTGCAGTCTCTGCCTGCTTAATGTTTAATCAGCACCTCTGGGAGGTAAAACCATCATTCTGAAAATACTGTACTTTTAATGTGGAATCTTTGTTTCACCAGGTAATGTTGGCTTACATGCAACAAACCACTGTGTGGACAATGATAGAAGGATTTATTGTGCTATTTCTTTCTGTCTGAGCCCCTGGGAGGCTTTGGAGCTGCTTTGCCACCATAACTGGTTAACACAGAGGCTCCCCTGCAATGATGCTGAGCTTTCAGATGCTTCCATCATGTATTGGAGTGGTTTGGTTTTCCTTAACTCTTCTCAAGAGCACAGCGGGAATTTTTGCACACTAGCACAGCCAGGGAAAACTGGGAAACAGCCTATACCCCTAAAACAAAAAAATATCTCTTTATAGATAAATGTCCTTTGCAACTCTCAGTTTATTTTTTCCCACTGCTGGGCACTGTTCTCTTCCCTGAGACACAAAGTAAATACTTCTTGTGTCCTCCCCACAAACACCTCCAGAGACATTCCACACCGTGCAGCAGAATCCCTGGCCCTGTGGTAGCTTCCAGTCAGTGCTTAGTCCCAGGTAAGGACATATCTGAAGGAGCTGCACTTCAGAATTCTTTTTAGTATTGATATGGCATTTCTTATATAATATTCTTTGACATTTTCCACCAAAAAAAAAATGTTGAATAGGGATCTAATTTCTAACTGCAATTGCTTAGCTGTACACCTCAGCATGTTTAAGCACTCTCTAGAATATGCAGAGATATAAAAGCTTGGTGGTATTTTAATTTTCAAACTGAGCAAAGGAGCAAGAGCAGCATGGCCCAGACCAGCAGCACGCTGCCCAGAGAGGCAGGATGCAGATGGACAGAGCAAACCAGATCCAAACTGTGACCAAATCCTGCCCCAAGTCAGTGTGAGGTTCAGCTGATTACATAAGGCGTCTGTGCTCACACCCTATGGCAAAGGAAAGCTGGCATAATTAGAGTAATACTGGTAATTTTCCACTTGATGCCTACGTGATGCAGGGAGTGCAAATGGTGGATTGTGCTCCTGAGCACAGTCAGGAGAACTGGCAGAACAGCCTGAAATTTGGTTTGGGATTTTCTTGTTTTTCTTCCTTCATTGTGTTCCTTTCCATCCTCCTCCTTTAGCCTGTTCTTTACTTTAAAGGAAATGGCCCCTCGTGGTTGTGTCACTGGTTCAGAAGTGGCTGGAGCCTCCTGCCAGGCCAGCATCTCCTTCCCTGCCATAAAGCACTTCTAGCATTACAGATGTGGGTATTCCAAACTGCTCCTGCCTCGTGGCACCATTCATGATGCTGGCAAGTCGTCCTGGAGACAGAGCTCTTCCTTGCCCCTTGGGAGGGAGGGGGGTGGAGAGCAGACCTGGTCATCGCCAGGATTTCTGTGTGTGAGCCTCCCTCAGAAGGGGGATGCATCTGTTCTGCCTTTCCAGCAGAATGTGGGCAGTGAAAATACCTGTGGGAAGTTCTGAGCATGTTAAAAATAAAGGGACCGTGGCCACATTAGGCTGGGTATGTAAATGACAACCTAATGTAATTTTTTTTTCTGATGGGAATAACAGTAGTGGCCCTTACAAAGCAGTGTTCTTCTCAGAGTTTAAGTCCTCAGCATTGGCCTTGGCTCGTTGGGCTGTTCTTCCCTTTGTGGAGAGTCATTTCTCTGAGATGGAAATGGGTTAACTGGGTGGTGCTTACAAACAACTCACAGTATTTGTGGATTTGAAAACAAAAGCAAACAGATTTCAAGCTGAATTTTCCTAATGCTGCTCCCTGTGATTCTCTTCCTCTGTCTCTTTTCTTTCTTGCCCCCCTCCTTGGCAGGGAAGATAATGTCCTGCACCAGTTCTGCTGTCCACCTTCGGGGTCTAGTAGCCCATCCTCAAGATGACAGCGCAGCTGGGCTCGCTGGTGCAGCCAGCGCTCCTCTCCTCTGCCCAGCCCATCTCCTCTCCTCCCTTTCTGTGTGCATGGACTGGCACTGCACGGATGCCGTGGGACCCCCGTGCTGCCAGTTTGAGCAATGCCTCCTCTCCAGGCCTCCCCACAGCTCTCTCCTCCTGCCCAGTGCTGAGGACACACGCCAGCTGTGAACAGATTCCTCCAGTGCACAGTTTATTTTGAGCTAAAATAAACGGTACCATAAGCCCTGAGGTGTAGTGTGAGTTTTGTTGCTGTCTGGATGTGGCTGTGTGGTGTGGTGGGCACAGCCCAAGGGGATTTTTTCTCTCCCAGATGTGCGGTGGGAGGGCAGCTGTTGTGAGAATCTCTGTTGGGCTGTTTTAAGTCTGTTTCAAGGTTGGGAAACACCAGCATGGGATGTTTTATGGATGTTGCTGCTGGAGATGAACCCTTCTTCCCTTCCTTGGCGCTGGTTCTGAGGAGCCAGCACATTTCTGGTGTGGCAGGACGTCTCTCTCCATGCCTGCTTCCATCCTAAGCTGCTTTGAGCTCTGTCTTCTCCTTTCCTTGGCCTCTGTGCAAGGCTTGGATCAACCAAAGGTCCAGGTCACTGCTCACGTGCCTCTGTTGCCTCATCAATGAAAAGATTTCTCTCAAAGCTGTGGTTCAGTTGTCACTGAAGGAATGAACTTGCTGCTGCACAGCCCCATGGCTGCAGCTGGAGAAATAAGATTGTGCCCGTGGGTGTCCAGGTCCCCACTGCTCACAAGGCTCTTGGCTGGTTACACCTTTCCAGACACATCCTGTGGCTTTAAAATAACCAGAGAATTTCTGCTGCTTGGGTCTTCCAGACTCAACCAGTGCAAGCAGATATGCCAGGGAACAGAATTTCTCTGCAGTGGCATTTACTACCCTGAAAGTAGTGGGAAAGAAGGACTGGGAGAGGGGGAAAAATTCTTAAATCTGTAGTTGCTATCATGATGTAAAATATTGCTCCCCACTGTCTGGGGTTGTGTAAAGGCAGAGGTGGCTTGGTGCAGGGTGAAAAGCAGGTATTTATTTGTACTTGTGTGTGGCTTTGAGGATGGGATAAAAGCAGAATCGCCAGGATCAAGGAGGGAAGAACTGTGAAGGCAGCTTGAGGCTCTCTATCATCTTTACAATGTGCTTTTTTCTCCCCAAAGGAGTCTCCAGAAAACCAGAATACAGGTTATTTGCTCTTCTGTGAGGTTTGATCCAGTGTCTCTGTCCTTGCTGTGAAATGTTCCCTTGTGCTTGCCTTGGCTGTGACTGTGCAGTGCCCATGCCTGGGCAGGGATTTGCTGGCACAAGAATAATCTGCCTTCATGGTTTTTCAAGTATTTCTGCATCATTTCTGCTCACTGCTCACACTCTGTGGCTGCTGCTGTTCTTTGGTATTGAATGTTCTCAGTTTCACACGTCTTAATCACTTTTCATTACAATATAGAGGAAGAACACTCATTCCCACTGTAAAATTTCAAAATAATGTATGCAAAAAAATAGTGTAGTGGATGACTACAGTTGATTATATCCCTGGAATATATATCTGGAATTATATTCCCTGGAATATATCCCTCTGATGTTTACTGGGCAGGGCAAAACACTGAAATGTTTGAACACTGCTCACCATTTGGGTCTTTTACTCTACAATTAAGAGTTTCTCAGAGTTGCTTCCCAAAGATAGAAACAGTAGGGATGTCTGATATTTTGACTTGCTTATCTCCCTCCCAGATGTAAACAGTGATTACCACTCTCTCCTCAGTGCACTGAACTCTGGAGCACTGTAATTATTTCCTTGCAGAGGGGAAGGTTTGTCCAATCTTTCAACGAGTACCTTTTACCTATTTGTGCAAAGGAAAACAAAGAAGCAAGACTGATTTAACCCTGCAAATTAAACCCCCCAGCCTGAAGGACCAGCGTGTGATTATCCTGAAAGTGGCTGCAGTTAATGATGAGGCTCAGGAGAAAATGAAGGTAAAGCCTGACCAGTGTCATTGGCTGTCACAGGGCGCTGGCATGGGCTGTTTCTATCCAGTAGTTTTCCAATTAAGGGGAAATAGGGTCATTAGGGGTTGCTGGGATTTGGAACAGTTTGAGTTTGTAGCTGTAGCACCCCTGAATTGTGACATTTTCCCTTCAGGAGCACACAGAGAACTGACCTTCCCTGGTGCAGTGGAAGGCAGAAATGAGGAGTAAACATTTTCCTCTTTGAATAAATCATGGCTGGCTGAATAAAACATGCTGTGCATCCCTGGGTTTAGCAGCAGAAGCTGGTAGGGGCTCTCTTAGCTAACCAGAGTTAGAAGTAGATGACCTAAAATGCTGCGTGCTATTATAAAACAGGGAAAGGTACCAGCAGAAAACTCCCCCTTCCTGGGTGAATTGCACTGTTTTTGTGAAGACTGTTTTACTGTGCATTTTGGGATGGAAGGCAAAGCAGAAATGGCATTTTTCTTATTTTTTTTCTTATTTTCTCCTTCCGTGAACTGAGATGGCTTCAAAAAAAGCTGTTGCTTTGAGGGAGTTCAGATGGGGAATTTCACCTTCAGCACCTTTAGGCACTTGCACCGTTTAGGATCAGGCTGGTTTGGTTTTCTTCGGGAGTGTGAAGTTCTCCTGTGCAAACATATTCAGCTCTTACGTGGTTTTGCCTGAAATAGGTGGATGAGACTCCAGCTTTGCAGAGCAGCCACTGCCTTGCTGTTATTTTCTGCACTTGTATTATTTTCTCTCCTTTAACAACTGTGGGAAGCCCCTAACACAGCTCAGAGGGCTGTGTGGACACTCTGGGCTGGAATGGCATGGATTTTTGTGCACCACTAGATGGAGCAAAAAAAAAAAAGCCCAAACCAAACCAGATAAAATGAGAATAATTCATTTCCCAAAGCAGATTTTAACTAGCTGAAGGAAAATACTGTGTAATGTAGGAGAAGAAATTATCCCCTGAAAAATGCAGCAGGGTGTGGATCTCAGCATGGCTGCAGTCAAGGTTTTCAGATGCTCCCTTAGCCAAGCCAGCAGCTGCGATGGAACAGAGATTGCCAATCTCTGTCATGGAACAGACATTGCCACCGTTCCAGGCAGCTCAGGACTCGTGAGGAGTTTGAATTCTAAAGCAATTTATGGCCGAGGCAGCTCCTTCCTTGAGCAGTGCCCAGGATGGCAATGAATGGAACAGGATGATCAGGGATGGAATGAAGCAGCACTGGGACAGCACTTGAGGTCACTGGTGAGAGGTGGGGACTTGGGCTTCCCTCTTTGGAAAGGCTGAGCCCCCTCTGGAAGCCCCCGAGGCACAGTTCTGCAGGGGGAACATTTGCATTCTGGGATATTTGGTTGTCAAATGGCCCCTTTGACGTGCAGCACTAATTCCTTTTTCACCTCGAATACTGAAATGGAGTGGGGAGTTCTCAGAAAATCCAACCCCAAAAGCACACATCCCAGCGTCTGTGGGAGCACTCGCTGCTGTGAAAAACACCAATCACTTGTTTTTTAAAATCTTAAAAGTTTATTAGTAATAAAACAGTTATTAAAAATAGTAATAAAATTAGAGTAATAAAAATTTAGACAGTGAGGATTAGGACACTACGAGACAATAAAAAGCAAAGAATTACAGAAGTCCGGATGTTTTTGGGCACTGAGCTGCCAAAAACATGCCTTGTGAACAAAGGAATAGCCCTTAAAAGCAATAGCCTGTTGCATATTCATATATCTCATACATGATGCATAAGTTCCTTGCAAATTAAGAATTTTTCTGATTTTGGTCAACTTCTTCCCCTTAATCCTGGTGGTTCCATAAAGACGGAGAGAAGGTGGAAGAATGTTTGTCTTTTCTGATAAGGAGGCTGTAATTCTTTATGGGCCCTGTTGCTGTTATCTCCGTGCAAAGAGTTTCTTGATTACCTTATCCCTTTTCTTGAGCTAGTAAAAAAATATCTTACATTGCAGAGTTTCTATTTTAACATTATGTTATAACCTAGAACTATATTTAACATACTACTTAAAAAGGATTAGTATAGTATTACAAACTAACCCTCCATAATACATATACTATTCAATTTAATATTTGCGAAGAGACAATCATAAAACACGCATTTTTCACACTGCCTTTGTGTTGTGCCAGGATTGCATGCAGGTGCTGGTAGATTTTTTTTTTTTTAATTTTTTCTTTTTTTAAATTTTGCAATAATTGACAATTTCCTGGCGTGGGGGCTAGAGGGAGCTCCAATGCAGCCTTCCCGATGATTTCCCGGTAGATCGCTCCTGCCTGCCTTGCTCCGTGGAGCTGCAAAGGAGGGGGAAGCCAGCTCGGTGTACTTCTGCACCCTGCGACCACTGGAGATGGGATATGTATGGATATCTGTGGAGATGTGTATGGATATATATGCCAGGATGCCCTACAGTCATTTATATGTTTTATAACTCTTATCATAAATATTGTCTATACATTTTATAATTATTACCTTAACTAGGCTGTTCGATTGTGCCCCCACCTTTCTGGAGTGCAGTGCAGGATGTATTCTCCAGGGAAGGTTTGTGTTTAACAGCAGAGGAAAAGCCACAGGGGGTGTTTCACATCCCACTGTCACTGGTGGTTGTCCAGGGAGGGCTATGAGAACAGGACACACAGCAATACCTCTCCTAGGCTAGTTGGTTTTCAAATAAAGAAATTGATAACTAAAAAGTATGAAACAATATAGATTCTATAGATTTTGTTACTGCTAGATGAACATATCTGCTGAAAATCAGCAGAAAATCCAGGTTTATTATTCTGCATCTACTGAAGTAATTTAGAATAGTTAATGGTATCACATCTGTATTTCCAAGGTGTTTGGCATTCTGAACCTTTCTTCTCATTTTCTGGGACATGGTTTAGTGTCATGGGGGTGTTCAGCTGAAAGCTGGACTTAGGATCTTAAGAGGTCTTTTCCAACCTCAATGATTCCGTGGTTCAGGTGGGTTTCCCATTTTCTTTTAACTCCCCATACTGCAGCAGCTGCTTGGAGCTCGGAGGGTCTTGTCCAGGAGGGGCTGGGCTGAACAGCACTGGGGGTTCATCCCCCTTCTGTGGGTATTTATCCCATCCCTGGGTGTTTTGTCCCCATTCCCTCAGTGTTTATCCCATTCCCTGGGTAATTATCCCATTCCCTCGGTGTTTATCCCCATCCCCTGGGTGTTTTATCCCACTCCCTGGGTGTTTTATCCCATTCCCTGGGTGTTTTATCCCATTCCCTGGTTATTTATCCCATTCCCTCAGTGCTTATCCCATTCCCTGGGTGTTTATCCCCATTCCCTGGGTGTTTTATCCCACTCCCTGGGTGTTTATCCCCCTCTCTCCCCTTGCTCACACTTCTGGCAGAGGGAAGGGGCTCTGGGGTTCAGGACGAGCCCGGGGTCAGGGCAGGGAGCTCGGGGCCCCAGTTCCTCACTGGAATCAGGGATCCCTCCTTGTGCTGAGCTGTCACAGGTGGATGGATGAGGAGAGGCAGAACTGCACCGAGTCCATCCACGAGGAGATATGCCATTAATGACTTCAGGGAGAGTTTTTCTGGCCATGTCTGGATTCTCTCCAGCCTCCTGCTCCCAGCTATGAGCCGACCTTCTGTGCCCCAGCCCCGCCACCATCCGGCTTCCTGGCCGTGACCCGGAGCTGTCCAGGCACTGACCCTCCAAAGAGACCCTGGGGACCTTCTTGGGGATGGGAGGGACTCCTCAGAGCCAGTCAGTTTTGGTTTCAGCAGCAGAACGCTGCAGAGTGAGGAGGAGAGAGTAACTGTACAGCTGATGTGGAATGAAACAGAATCACAGCATGGGCTGGGCTGGAAGGGACCTGAAAAATCATCCTCTGCCATGGGCAGGGACACCTTCCCTAGAGCAGGTTGCTCAGGCCCCACCCAAAATATTTTGGTTCCATAGTGAATGCGAGGCAAACATTTGGTGTTAAAGTTTCTGTGAAATAAATGTGCTGATATGGGAGGGTTCCACAGACCCTGATACTGAGGGAGCTGGCGGTGTCCAGCCTGGAGAAAAGGAGACTCAAGGGTGGCCTTATCACTCTACAACTTCCTGAAAGGTGGCTGTGCTCAGGTGGGGTTGGGCTCTTTCTCCAGGCAGCAACTGACAGAACCAGAGGACACAGCCTCAAGCTGCACCAAGGGAAATATAGGTTGGACGTTAGGAAAAGGTTTTTCACGGAAAGAGTGATAAAGTACTGGCATGGCCTGCCCGGGGAGGTGGTGGAGTCACCGTCCCTGGACGTGTTTAAAAAAACACTGGATGTGGCACTCGGTGCCATGATTTAGTTCAAGTACTGGGACATGGGTTGGACTCGATGATCTTGAAGGTCTCTTCCAGCATGGTCATTCTGTGAATTCTGTGAATTCTGATAAGCAAGGCCCCCTTGTTTGTACCCAGCTAACACCTTGATGTGCCATTCATGTTTTATCTCAGCCATTTCTGTAAAAAGCAGGTGTTGCTGTTTTCCCTTTAGACCTGAGTTTTGAGAAGATTTGAAAATAATTATCTTTATTTGCTAAACAAGCTGGGAAGATGGAATTTCAAATAACCAAAATCTGTTTCCTTTGATTTATGTTTATTTCCCATATTCAAGTGAAAATGTACAAAACAATATAGTGAAAATATGTCCCTTTCTAATTTCTAGTGCTTCAAGCAAGTCCTTCCTGTTCTGTACCCATTGAACTATATAGCTTTTTTATGTTATTTGTCTGCTCTTTGGCCTTTAATGAACTTTGGCTGATGCATTCCTAGAATAAATGCATAAAATCAACCCAATTTATGACCCGTTAATGTAAGCATTTTATCCTAAAGAAAGTATGTCACATCTCATTCACCTCTGAATTTTTTGTTCCAAGCCAATCACTGGAGCATTGCACACCTGAAAATGAGATAGCGTTGAAATCCATCTTGCTCTCTTCAATTAAATGCATTTTTACGGAGGATTCAATTAGTTGTAATTGCTGCTTTACGACACGCTTTTGCCAGGGGCTGGGGTGGAGAGATAATTAATCTCGATCAGGAAATGTTGCTCCAATCATTTTCCTCTGTCACCCAGCGAGGGCTGTTATTAATCAGGAGCTGTCTCCTGACACGGCGGCTCTGCCAGCGCCGTCCCTGCCGAGGCCGATGGCCCTGGCAAACCAGTTTGTGTGCTGGGGTCAGGGTGCTCTGATTAAAGCACTTCAATCCTTTGTTAGGGTGCAACTCAGCTCTGCCCACCACTCTCAGCAGTGCTGGAGGTGCCTTCAGCATCCAGCCTGGAGACAATACAAGGCAACACACGCCATTTCCAGAAGGCTTCAAACCCCGGTTTGATTCTAGCATGCATGCTTTTTCTACATTCTTCCAAAGCACATAAGTTTACTCATTGGTCACCAGAGGAAAGCCAAGTGCTTATTGGAATAGGCAGTTGCAGGTTTCTCTTATTTATCCTTCTTGCTTTCTTGGTTTCTATGTCAACGACTTTGGTAGAAAATTCTTTCAGGGGTAAACATGGATCCTCTTATCAAACTTCTCTCTGGCTCACAGAAGATGCTGTAAAACCTCTTCCACACTTTATAACTTTAGTATTGAGTCATATTTTAAAATTGTTCTTCCTTTTGATTTGAAGAAGCTCAGTGAAAGTTTTGTGTTTAATTTTATGCTGGATTCCAAGGCAGATGTCGACAGGATTTGTCCTTGGGTTGGGACAACTCCTCCCTTGGCAGAGGGAAGGAAACAGCCAGGGCTAAGGCAGGAAACAGCCACAGCTTTTAGAAGCTGAAAGCAACAAATAGCCATTATCAACTCATTTGATGTTTCTCATCAAAGACTGAAGGGTGATCAAAGAGCCCTGAAGGGAGGCAAAGGTTCAGGTGTGTAGTGGAGCAGCAGGAAGTCTGTGACTTCATTCCAGATGAGGCCAAAGGAATGCTGAGCTTGGCTTTCAAGGTTCATTTAGGGACCTGTCTTGGCCGCAGCACTGAGCCCCCTGCAGAAAGCCCACAGTTACCTCAGCCAGGAGCAGGACATTTGGGAGGCAGTTTTTGTTAGTGTCCATGTCAGATGCTTTACCTGTAACCTGGAGTGGGAAGACGTGGGGCTGTGAAGGTCAAAACTGGAGATGAAGTGGTGCCTCCTCCAGGCAGATGGGCAGGTTTCTGCCAGGTGTTTCTTCCATCTGATTCTCTGCTGTGGACAAGGGAAATGATGAAATGGTCTTTGAGTACAACTGAGGAATGGGGAAGACTCATTTAAAGCTTACTTTGACATTTCCCTTCCACTTTCTTTGTGTTTTGAGGGTTTTTCCAAAGAATTTCAGCACTCTGTTTGTGTGTGTGTGTGTGTATAAACACAGAGAATTTTCCAGGTAGGGCTGGCCTCCAAACACATCCGACTGTATCCAGAGGGCAGCCAGAACCTTTGGCTGCATCTGGGGCTGCACATCCTGATTTCTGGGTTTGCACTGAATCTGCGTAAGTTCTCGTGGGTGCAAAGGCAGCCTGAACTGTTCTACTGTAAATATTGGAACTTAGGATGAGTATGGGGAGCACTTGGGACCTCTTGAATTGTGTAAATCCCGTGGTCATTTTATTGTGGTTTCAACTGGCTGGCTCCTTTTAGTATCAAAATTCAGGGCAGTGAAAATTATTATTACTGTAAATTGACAAAAGTAAACTACCAGTTTACTCGCTGGAAAATCCTGTTTCCTTTCAGAGGAGCTGCTCTCTAGTTGCCCATCCCTTTCCCCGCACACACACCACCTTTTGTTGTTTGGCCACAGACCTGCTGACATAGCTCCAGTTGGGTTTGGGTTTGGATTCTGTGCTAGCTTGCTAATTGCATGTTATTTAACTTGGGTTTGTAAGCCTTTGCTTCCAGAAAGCAATGATGCTTTTAAAAAAATCTAACCCTGCATTCAGCCTGTAGGTTTGAGCACTGAAACATTGATAGTACTTGTGGAGTGATAAAGAAGTTGTTTTCTGTCTTTAAAAAGAAGCATCATAACCTCTGACAGACCGATAGAGTACACTAGAATTTAAGCCATTGAATCTGCTTATCTGAAATATCTCTGTCAATTTTCCTTTTGAGAAATGATGGGATTAAGATAATAAATGCAGCTTTGCTGAATAATAGGGAAGCAGTATATGGATTGTAGGTCTTTGAATGCACTTAGCAGCATGTGTAATTCTGGGCATTTCCTGGGAAACAAAAGAGAGATGCTCATTGATCCACAGAATCTTGTAACGTGCTGCTCCTGTGAAATGCTGGGTGAGCACAGAAGAGCAGCACTGGCATGCAGGGGAATATTCACGGATTGGGAGCGGATGTATGGAAACAGGTTGGCAGTCATGTGAATTCTGGACTGGCAATGCTGATGGTTCTGGAGAGCTGCAGGAACGAGTGGCTTTGTCATGGCAGGTGATGGATGAGCCCTGGCAGTGCAGGCTGGGCTCCTGCTGCCTGTGATCTCCTGTCCACCCCTTGTTCTGTCCCTGTGGGATGCAGAGTGCAGGGAGCTGCTCCAGCTGCAGACGTGCCCAGCTCCCTCTCTGAGCTGGGCACGTAGGGGCTGCTGATGGGAAGGTGAGAAACAAACCTTTGGCCTAAAATCCAGGGGGAAAGTGGAGTGGAATGTGTCCCTGAGCCAGCCCCGAGTGCCAGCAGGAGCTGTCACAGTGTGCTTAAACACACCTGCAGCACCTGCAGCAGCAGGAACAGGCTGAGTTTCAGGTGATGCTGTGGTGAGTCCGTGCCTGAGGATGTGATGTGATGTGATGTGGCCAGGCTGGGGTGTGTTCATTGTGTGCTCACCTTGGTGAGGTTTTTATTCTCCCCTGCATCACTTGCACAGAGCTGCTGGGAGCTGGTTTTGGAGGACAGTGATAGAGCTGGTGAAAGGACGTGTGAGATTCAAACACCTCCAGATCAGGGTTACTCTCCAGCCTTTGTGTTCTGTTGTTTGTCAGTGGGGTGATCTCCAATGCCATGGGAGGTTACCTGGAGGCCTGGGGTGTTTGTGGTCCCTGGGTAGGTCCTGCTGTGGGGAATTGTGCAGGGTGTCTCTCTGGGCTGTTGGCTGGGATTTTGCTCACCCAGAGTAGAGCAGTTTGCCTAACTCAGGTACTCCCAGTGCTCCTTTCACAGTCATCAGGGAACTTTTCACATAATGTGAGAGTGCTTTGGGATTTGTGGCTATCACAAGCATCACTTTCTGTGCAGATGATGCACAAACAAAAAGGGAAAGCTGCTGCTGGCCATGGACACCAGTGAGGCCTCCTGGTGGAGAGCAAGTTTGTCCAACCATGTTGTTGAACAAGAGAGTTTCAAACACTTCAGCTCTCAGATTACATTAGCAGGCTAGGCCTTGGCCTCACAGGGGATTAAACATAGATCTGGAAGCTTTAATGTCTTCAAACTGAGTTATATACAATTGGCTGCTGCTATCACAATGTTCCTTCTCTTCCTTCTTTGGAAAACCCCAATTCCCACGCCACATGTATGGGTTGGTTTTGTTTTCAGGGTTCTAAATTTGAGCTGCAAATAGTAGTGAAGCTTGTTAATAAACATCTGATCTTTGTGTACCTCTGGGAATAAGTGCAATTTAAATGATGGGCTTCACTTCTAACAAAGCCAAAACCACATCACTGCAATATTTTAATATGAAATCAGTTCCTCTGGCAGGATAGCACCTTGAAAAACAATGCTGGGTAGTTGTTCAGCAGATAATAAATTCTAAACTGCTTCTTGTCATTGGAGTGGGTCCCTGATAAAGTTATTTTTTTTCTCAGAGTTCAGGGCTTGGGGGCTTGCAGCTCCTTTGGAAAACCCAGCAGAAGGCTGGGCTGCCTGAATACCAGGCAGTCACAGTAGTGAAATCCTAAACATCAGGGCCATTAACCTCTAGATGTTGTTGTTGGAGTTAACTTACCTCGTGGCAGGTTTTGGAATTTAATTGTTCAAGGAACATTTTCGCTGTATAGGGTGTGTGTTACTATGAAACAGAAATGAGCAGCATTTCTGCTGCTCCAGGTCTGCCCGTTGTTACTCCTGCAGACTGCTCTAGGAATGCAGGTCCCAAGTTTGCAAGCACAAATGGCTTTTATTTAATGTAATTCTGTTGTCCCTGCACAGAAATTCAATTTCACTTTTGCTCAGTGTTCTGTAATTAATGTAGCCAGCTGAGCCTTGCTAGTCTGGCTATTTCCTCCTGGCTTTCAGGGTCGTGTTAGGCTTTGTTTCCTGGACATTTTTTTTTGTTACAGATCTAAAATCTCTTTGAGATTCTGCGATTGTATTTTGATTTGGAAAGCATGTTGTAAAAATGAGTGTTTGGGCACACTTCTGTGTGAGTGACCTGGGCAAACAAGCTGTGCTCTGAGGAGTGCCGCAGTGGAGCTGCTTTCTATCTCCAGTGCTGGGAGCACTTCAGACCCAACAAGGGGTCCAGCACATTCCCAGCTTTGGGAATGCAATTCACTTGAGCCCCAAGCAAGGAAAGCTTTTTTATTTCTAAGAGCAGGATTAAGCACGTGTTTAAATACTTCCTCGTCTAAATGGTTCATTAAAATATTTGGAACAAAATGTATGAGAAGAGAAAATGAGAAGCAGGAATTTCCATGGTATCCTTTAAGGCCCTTCCCTCTGCTGCCTTTCCATGGGTGAGCAGTGCCAGTTCTTCAAGCACAGCTATTAAATTGTCTGTCCAGCAGAAAGGCAGAATTGGAGGTGCATTTTCAGGTTGTGTCCAATGACTGCTATCATTGGAGAGCTGTTTCCCTCTGCCCCACTCACCCTCGCAGTCCTGCAGGATCCTCTGGAGCGGGGCTGCTCCACTTTTCCATCTGCTCTGAGACAGGTTTGCTGAACTGGATCTGCTGATGCAGCTGCCAGAGCCGTTCCAGCTTCCCTGCGAGCTCCTGCCTGTGCTCCACCCCTGCTCTGTGGCTGCAGCGTGTCGTGTCCCCGGAGCACCGCGGTGTCCGTCCGGGCCCCCGCGGCTGGCAGCGGCCCTGGCAGCGCCCGGCAGTGCCTGGACTGACGGACGTTGTTATTGCGGATTAATTAATGCGGGCCACGGCTGCAGGTCTGATGAAGGCTGCTCCAGACAGAGGGACACTGCTGAGGGGCTCCCTCAGACCCCCCGAGCTCTGGGAGGAGACCAAGCCCTTCAGCAGCTTCTGCTCCTGATATCCAAAGCAGAATTTCCCACAGCTCGCTCCTTCAGGGCCCTTTGTTGGGGAGGTCAGGCGAAGGAGTGTGACAGGAGCTGGTCTGCCAGGCCCTGGGACCCATGAGCTCAGGGCACTTTGGAGTTTTTTGGGAAAGAGCCCTCCCTGATGGCTTGGCAGATCTCTGCCAAGGGATAGGAAGGGATGGTTTTCTTTGAATGGCTGGATTATCATTTCCAGTTTTGTTTCTGAGGGATGGGGTGTCCTGGCTGAGGATGATCCTTCTGTCCTCTTCTTTCTGCCTGTTGGGATTGAATGCGTTGGGCTTTCCTTCCAAATGGAGCACTGGGACTGGGATCCGTGGTGTGCCAGACCATCCTCAAGCAAGGGTGAAGATTTCCATTTGGTGAAGCTGCACTTTGGAGTACAAAGAAATAGTTTAGTCCTCCTTTGTATGTGAACGTGTGGAGCATCACAGCACCAGCCTGCAGTGAGCAGATTTCCCTTTCTTCCGTGAGCTGCCAGCTCCTGGGAAGAAACTGTGCCAAGCAGCAGCAATTATTTGCTGAGCAACACCCCAGACAGGGTCTTAAATATTTAATGTGTTATTCTGCATTCCTTCTCTCAGTGTGAGAGGGATGCAGTGCTGCAAGCACCGAGGCTCTGACAGAGCTCAGAGCTGCCTTTTCCCCTCACACCCCTCTGAGCTGCTGCCTGCAGACAGCATATCTTCGTACTCTGATGCTCCAAGTGAATCTCCCTTCTTAGCCAAAAGATGATACATTTAAGCAGTTTTTATTTGGGATCAAGCTGGGGGTTTGCTTCAGCTGCAATTATTTCATCTGTCACCACTGTGAGTTTCCGTGCCAGAAGAATATCTTGGCTTTTCTCAAATTGGATATTTTTCTGGCTGCTTGCACGATGTGTGCTTGTGCTGTGTGGTTATTTGTAGGCTCTGCCCGCAGTACGGGAGTACTGCTGGGGTCTCCTCTGTCCTCTGGTGAGCAGCTAATGAAGCAGTTGCAGCCATCTGCACTGATGGGAAGGGACTTTGCTGCCCCAGCTCAGCATTATCCAGGCAAATTGAGCCCGGAGGGTGCGGCTGCCCAGGGGACCCTGAGGAGGGCAGGCAGCTGGGCTGAGCCATCAGTGTGGGGACTCCCCCAGGATTATCCACTCAGCCCAGCAAGAACCTCCCCAGAACTTTGCCCTCCACCATGAGAGGTAAACCCAAGGCTGAAGCGTGGGCACGGGGCTGGGCTGTGCAGTGCCTGTCCCTGTTCATCCATCTCAGCCCGAGCAGCTCTGGGTGGCTCTGTCACACTGGAGCTTGCTGCAGTCACAGGGACATCTTCCAAAGCCTCAGTGGTTCCCACTGTCACTGCTGCACATGGAGAGGCGGGAGCTGAAGGGCTCTGTAGCAGTCCCAGATCAATAACACTCCTTGTCTGCTGTCACTGCTGAGCAAAACACCTCTGGAGGTTTTCACTTCTCCCGTGTCCATTCCCTACCCTCTCCATGTCACACTCCATCTTGGACTATTTCCAAAATAATCTGCAGTTACACTGATTTTTGTGTTTACAAAAACCAGTTTCTTTCATCACAAAAAAAGCAAAATAAACCAGAGCTTTGTATCGTGGCTCAAGATGCCAAGAGCTAATTGTGTGTTTCCCTTCAATCTGCTAAAACATTGTGGAATAAGATCTTTTAGACACCCAGTTACTGGGAATGCTCTCTGCTCACCACACAGTGCCAATAACAAGAGCTGGAGCCTGTGGTCTTGTTTTGTGCTCCAGGACAGAGCTCTTGACTAGAATTGTGTTTATAGTTTTTGTCTGTGGATACCCAAAGCCTACTGTCTGGATTTTAGACCAATGATTTCTTGGAAATATTTGTATTTTCTCCTGCAGGATGCACGGCAGAAGTGGGCTGTCAGGATCCCTGTGCTGATGGACACAGATGGAAGCTCTGGGCAAGCTCCTCACCCAGGAGCTGTGGATATCCAGACTTTGGATAATCCTTTTAGCCTTGACAGCAGTTGTTACTACCAACAATTGCACACATTCTTCAGGTTCCATGCTGACCACACTAGAAGTAAATAATCCCTCTGTGTGCCCAGTTTAGTTACAGCTCATGCCACCATTCCTCTGCCTTTCCCTGAAATGCCAGGAATGTGCATGGTTCAGCTGAGTCATGGTGGAACTCGGGCAGATTTCCTCCACTGCACACCTGGAAGGACCTTGCAAGGAGCATTCCCTGAGAATTCCAGGCAGTTCTGCAGTCTGTGCTCTGTCTCAGCTCAATTTTCACTCAAAGCCTTGGGCATAGTTCCACAGTTAATGGTACATTGGGAATTTTAAAAATGATCTTTATTAATACCAATGGAAATTATACATATATAGACAAGTCTGTTATATTTAACAATCTCTTTTTGATGGCTCCATCATTAGATATTGTCTGTGCTTCTTTCTGGAATACAAATGTCCTGAGCCAGTGTCCATTAGGAATGAACAGGAGTGTCAGACCTTCCAGCTCACTTTGTTCACAGCAGTGCATTATTTTATTTTCCTGTCCAGTCAATTTGTTAAAAAGCAGAACAAAATGAACAAAACTTATTTTGAAGCAACCTAAATTAGATATATTTTTATCATTCCTGAAGTGACCCCGTGTGCAATGAGATGTTTGGTTTGCTGCAGCTTTAATGACATTGTGTTCAGAATCTGGGTTATTTTTATGTTTTAAATTAATTTTCCATCTTTGAGCAGTTTGGAAAGAAACCAAAATACTTAAATGGGATTTTAGCTGGAAAGAAAGAAGGGGAGTGATGATGTGATTATATTATTCTGTAAATTCAATAAGAATTAACTAACTTTCCATACCCTAAATCCAGATCTGTTGGTAGAATTTAAACTGTATTTCTCCTGTTTATACTGGGGGGTTTTGTGTCCACTAAACAAAAGTTTGGTTTTCATCTTGTCAGACTGCTCCTGAGGTTTTCCACGGTGCCAGGCTGAGCTGGGTTGGGTAGCCAGGTAAAAAGGCTGGGCTGTAACAATTCTGGGGGTGTAGCCCTCCTGTGTAAGGCTTCTTTTCCATCTTTCTCCCTACAGTGTGGGGATCTGTCTCATCCAGGGGATTTCTCCACATCAGCTGCAAAAGCTTTTCCTGTCTTTGCCACTGTTCCTGTATCTGATCTTCACCTAGAGAAATCATAGAGAAGCTGCACCAGGGGAGGTTTAGGTTGGATATTAGGAAACATTTCTTCCCTGAAAGGGTTGACAAGCAGTGGCCCAGGCTGCCCAGGGCAGTGCTGGGATCAGCACCCCTGGAAGTGCTCAGGAAACATCTGGATGTGGTGCTGAGGGGACGTGGTGGGATGGACCTGGCAGTGTCAGGGTTGGACTCATCCTGGAGGGCTTTCCCAGCCTTGATGAGCCTGTGGTTTGTGACTCTGAGAGGGGTATTTTTACTGAGAGCTGTGCTCACAGGTTTATTTTTATATATTAAATATAAAAATATAATTTCTATACATTAATATAGAAATACATTATATATTATATATTGATATATATTAATATTGGCTGTATTATACATTGTTTGTTCTATATTGAAATATATTTATATTATTTATATATATTAAAATATTATTTTAGCTATTAAAATAGGTGTATTTATATACAGAAACACACGTGCCTCTCCTGACTGAGGGTCTGGGTGCTGGGGAGTACCTAGGATGCCTGAGTTCAGGAAGGAGAGCCAAGATTCCTAATGAAGCTGTAATCCTGCTCCTGGGGATTGTGCAAGGAGTCCCCAGGTCAGGAGTGCTCCTGTCACCAGGGCAGTGCTGGGGTTGGGGCTAATCACGGCTCATTAGCATCTCCTCAGTATGCACAGCACAGCCCTGCTGCACAAAGACAGTCTGAGAAATGGTTATTCATAGCACCAAGGGCCAAAACTGCTCCCAGCAAATTTTTTTCTGCACACCTGGGTTAAAAGCAAGGCAAAAGCCCCACTGAGTGAGCAGGCTGGCACCTCCACAACACACAGAGGGAAGCAGGAAACTGAATTATCAGTAAATGAAGTTCACCCTTTTCCCTGGTTAAACCAACACCCAGCCACAAGGTTGGCATATGTGAGCCACCCCCTCAAAATTCAGCACCGTTCACAGACCCTGAGCGGGGGAAGCAAACAAATTACAGGGTGGCAGAAGCTCCCCAAATCTATTTTAAAGCTTTAGTGCTTTAATTAAGAGCTATTTGGACAATATGGTTTGTTTCCATTCCTGTACAGCCAATTCTTGCTGCTTTTGTGGCCTCCTCCCTTCACACCACCCTGTTTATTTTTGTCAACAAATTAGGAATCTTGGGATTCAAAGTAAAGATTTGCCATTGATTTATGAATGGCTGCTGTAAATATACTTAATGCAATTCTAGTATGAATTTTATGAACCTCCACAGACTGTACATGTTTATGGCTCTGTGAGCAAAGGCTGATCTGTGGCCATTTGTGTAAGGGATAGAAATGGATGAGTGCAAGTAACTATTTAAAAATGATGGGGCTTTGGCCAATGTTTTATTACAGCCTGTAAAAAAACCCTTAAAAATAACTCTATATTACATATATATATATAATGTAATTATAATAAACCTGGAGTCATGCTCAGAGAAGCAAGGGCAATTACACCACACTGCATGTTAAATATTGCTGCTCAAAAGTCAGCATACTTAGAGAACTTCTGCAGTCCTCACAATTACCTGAACTTTGTGCTGCAATAATTCTGCAGGACAACTCCACAGGTGCCTTTTTGGGCAGAGAGCAGAAAGCCCCAGAGTGTAAAAGTCACTCACTTCGATACAGAAGGATGGAGTGCTTTTAGAATATTGAAAATTGATCAGATTGTGGCTTATTCAGACACATGTTTCTCTAATTCCCTATTCTCTGATCTATGAAAGGATGATGGGTTTTTTGTTTGGGTATTTTTATTTACTCTCATGTTTAATGGCATGCTAAGTACTCTGAAATGTCAGTAAGAAGGAAGAGAATGTAAAGTCGTTGATATTTAAGGACACAGAATTTTTGAGTAGTTCTTGCTTTTAATTTGGTTTATACTTTAATGCTTCATAATTTTATTCTTTTGCTGTCACCTCAGGACTTCACTGGAAACAGGAAGCAGCGTCTCCACTGACCCACTCAGGTACTGTAGCAATCACAGCTGGTATCTGTGGGTTTGAGCTGGCAGAAATGCCCTGTTCTGCCCCAGCTGCACATCTCACAGCTTCATCTTGCAATGCCCAGCCACCAAAGGCACTGACCTGATGGCTGGATATTCCCAAGAGTGGATAATTTGCTCTTTTCCGGGATTTCCCACTTGAAATTCAGTTCTAGCTTCCAGCCCCGGGTTTGCTCTGGGAGGAGCACAAAGGGAAGGGACAGAAGGTGTGTCTGTGCACAAACCCCCTCTCTCTCAGATTTTTACAACCTTCATGCACCACTATTGGACCTGTCCTGTCCTGGCAGGTCTGTGCTGCTCTGGGGACAGTTGTGTGGAGATGTCACTGGTGTTACTGTTGCTCAGCATTTTGATAAAAGCACCCGCCCTTCAGGGAGCTCTGTCACAGGAGGCAGGCCAGAAATGGAGTTTTACTTTGATCACTCCTTTTAGAGAGAAATGCTTGGCCCTGTTAACACTTCATATCAAATGGGTACCTTGCATCTTTTATTCTCATCCCTACACAGTGAAAAGTGCATCAAAGGCACAGACTTCCTTTGATAAAGCTGGGGCAGGGTCCCTCCCTCTCAAATTGGCAGCTGGTTTGGTACAAGTCTTCCTTTGGAGATGGCCTGGGTTGAGGATGTGACTTCTTCCCACATGATGTCATTTGAACCTTGCTTGAGCACAACGGTGGGAGCTGCTCTGTTTAACCTTATTCAAATTAAGGCCCCTCTGTAATTAATCTTCCATTATTACCCAGTGTAAAGTCTTCTGAAAGTGAAGCATTTGCCTTGCTGTTATTTTCTAGCAGCCTCCCCCTCTGCTGTGATATTCCCTTTGTCCTCTCACAGCAGCACTGGACCACGTTCAGTCCCCACTGTACTTCTGTCCCATTCCCAGTGTGATGGGAACACTGGGCCTTTGTCTGGCAGGACAATGCAGGAAAAATCCCAACTTCCCCCTGCTCTGCTCCTCTGCAGATCTGTTCTAACAAGAGCACTGTGTTGCTGGTGTGTGACTTACCAGAGCCAGGTATTGCTGCCACCTTTATTGCAGGCTGGAAATAGATTTTATTACAATGGTTTTTCTTCCATGGAATATTTTTTCCATGGGAAGAGGGCATCAGTGAGGAATATGGAGGAATTAGATGCATGCAATAAATCCTTCTGAATGTTGAGGGCTGGCTGAAATAATGCCTGGAGGTGACCAGACAAGGATGTAAAAATGCCACTCTTTAACTATAAATTGAATAATTTTGTGAAGTTTAACAAATCTGGAGCGAAACAATCACAGAGGAGAAAATGAAGAAAACTGCTGAGATTTTATCAGATAAAACTGAGATTTTTTCTTAGTGTCAAATAGTTATAGAGGGGAAGAGCATGTGATACCTAGTCCACATCAGCAGGTCAAATAAGCCTGCTCTGGAGCTGTAATTAGACAGAATTAAGGCCATTATTTATTAAGTACAATGAAAGATAATGGAAGGCTTCTTCTTATTGGATGTGTTCTCATGAACCTCTTGTGCAAACTGGCCTTTGAACAGCCCAGAAAATGGGATGTAGCAATTAACATGGCCCGATGTCCTGTCAGGTATTTCCTAGTCAGGGTACTCTTTTTGCATTTTGCCTGCTCACAAATTTCCTGTCCCCATCACAAGGGACATTTCCCCTCAGTGAACCACTCAGTGCTGGAAAGAGTAAAGGTTAATGTGAAAAAATTGCTTCTGTCCATTATAAAGAGGAAAACATTGGCATATTATATCTGTGCATATATTGGTTGGCACAATTTCTTTCATAGCCTGCACAGGATTTATTCTGGATATTTTGAGTTGGCCTCTGTCAGCTTTCAGCTGACATCTGAAAATATTTTGTTTCCTAATATCTACATTTTTATGTGGCCCTTCTGGAGGGTTGAATTGCCAGGCCTGTTCCAAATTAGCTGGAAATTCAAATGTTTGAGCTCTGCAGATATTTGGGGCAGATTTGTCATCTTCTGTAGCAAATTGATCAGCCAGTGGTTGTGTGAGCCCAGGGAACAGATGTACAGAAGGGACAGTCAGGATTAAGAGAACAGCAAAGTTCTTCCTACCCTTCTGCATGGATACTTTGGCAGCTGAGTGGCTTAATAACCAAAAATAAAGGGTGGGGTCAAATGGTGATTAGAATTCATCTGCGGGGGAGTGCAGAACTCTGAAGCCAAAGAACTTTGAGTTTCTGGAAAGTTTCTAGGCAGAAGAGGTGCCCTTCAAGTGAATATGGAGGGAAGAGACCTGGATTTATGTCCTGTCTCTCTGGGCATCTCTGCAGAGCTTGTCACCAACACCTTGGGGTGTCCCCAAGCTCGAGGGCTCTGTGTGAGCTCTTCCACCTGCCCTGGTGGGGCAGGGATGATCCAGGGGTGGTACCCAGGAATGCCTGCAAGGGACAGGGAGGGATATCTGCTTTGCCAGAGCCTTGAACATCAACATCTGCCTTATTCTTTGTGCAGCCCAGGAATTTCCCCCCAGCTTTGATGTGAAGGCCACTTACTGCACTTGTTTTTGTGTGCTGTGGTGTCCTGTGAGCAGCGAGGCCTTCCAACCTTTCAGGAAGAATTTCAGCACCTCTTTGCTTGCCCAAACCCTTGGTTTGTAGCCCTGCTCTGTACTCGTCCCCTTTTTAATGTGGCGTGTGCAGGGTATTGGGGATGAATATGGGATCCACACTGTCAGGGTCCCGTGAGATTCCTGAACTCCACAATACAAGAGTGGCTACCACAAATTTTTGTGTATGGCCAGTGGAGTATTTCACCCTGGAGTCTTGAAAGACTTGTGGAAAACAATTGAACTACTACAATTTCTGTGCTCCACCTAAACAGGGGATACGCTGTTTTTCTGGGGAAGTGAAATATTTTTTCAGGATTGTTCCTGGCATGTCACTCTAAAAGTTTAACTTGAGTAAATAACAGTAGTTCAACATTGGGGCTTTGTGAAAGATTGTCACCAGACAAGTCAATTTTCCTGGTCTGCCCAACTTTTGAAAGCAGTACAGCAGGAACTCCAGCAGGCACTGGCTTCATGCTGGGGTTATTTTATCCCTCAGTGGTTTGTTTTCCTTCAGCCTCAGAGCTCCAGGGGTTGGCAAGAAAACCACCCCTAAAAAGGGAGGTGGTGCAACGTTCGATTTCCACTTGGCCCTTTTTTTAGGGGCTGTTTTTGAAAGCCTTGTCAGAGGCTGAACTCTGAGTGACTGCAGAAATTCTCAGCAAACTGCTTACAGCTCCAGTGCTGGGGCTGCAGCACATCCAAAAATCCCTGCTTGTCTTAGGCCTGGGAATTGTAAGTCAAAGGTTTCGGTAAATGCCTTTCTGAAAGAACCAGTTCTACATCCCGGCTGAGCGTGAGATGAAGCTTAATTTCCTTTGTTGTTTTCCTCTGGAAGACAAGTGAAAATGAAGAACGTGTTGAGAGCGTGGGGCTTTTCATTTGCAAAAGTCCTCATTAGCATTTTCTCTGCCAGGGTGGGATAAGCGGTGCTGGATGCTGTCAGGAAATCCATGGGTACATGGCTCCTATGCTCCAAGTCCACTGCTTAGAAATAGATAATTAGGGTGATAAATGGGATTTTTTTTTTTTTTTCCTGGAAAGGATATGATGCTGAGAAAGAAATTGCTTTGCAATGTGAACAGACAAAGGGGAAGTTTCCTGAAAAGTTTCATTTCAGGACCAAGTCTTTGGCTGGCGTCTCCTGAGCTTGGGCTGGCTTTCCCCTTTTTCCTTGATCCTGGGAATAGCTGGCCTTGATTATGGGATGTAACCATTATTTTTTCTTTTTTTCTTAGAATGTAAAAAAATACGGACACAAAAATGTTACAACAGGGGAAACTCAAATTCTTTTAATTTCTTTTCTTCTTTCTTTTTTTTTTTTTCCTTGTGCTGTTTTATTTGTGGAAACAAAGGAAAAAGGATTTCCTGTTACCATCTTGGCAGTACCAAACCCAAGGCAGGAGGCAGTGCCAGGAGGTTGGGGCTCACCAGCAGCCAGCGGGTCTCCAGGGCCTTCCCCCAGTTCCTCTTTAGATAAAATCACCCTGGAGAACAGGGGATAAAAAAGCAGGGATGAAAGATTTTTGATAAGAAAATCTAAATCTCCTCATCGGGATGGCATCAGTGACTTGAAAATTGCCAAGCTAATGAAGCCCAAGGGAATATGAGTCCAGGAAGATAAATAGGCTTGGATTTGGGCAGTGTTTTGTGTTGTTGTGGGGGATGTTGCTTCTCACAGATAACCAGTTGTGTTTGCTTAGGAGTCACCAGCTCTGGTGCAGCTCTGAAAGAAATCCCAGCAAATAAGTGCAGGCAGCACGAGGAAAGGGGTACTTGAAGGAGAATCTTCACAATAAATTATTTTTTGAAAAGCCCCAGTCAAACATATTTTTTTTTACTCCAAGTTGCTTTTCTCATGATCTGGTCATTCCCACCACCTGCCCTGTCCTGTAGAAGGTGTTTTTAGGGAAATATCACACAAAGTGTGACCCTGTTTAAGCATAACCCCCTGATTTCTTTACTGCACTAAAGACACTGCCAGTTCTTGCTCACATATATTTATAATTTCATTTAATTAAACTTACACAAGGCAGTTTTCTGAGAAGATTCAAGGCACTTCTGTAACTGCACAGTGAGAATGAGGAAAACCAGAACCCCTAAATATAGCTTCTATAGATCCCTAAATATAGCTTATTATCCAAGCACTTGGGGAACTAGATAGGTCCACATGGAAAAGAGCCTCAGGTTGAGGCTTAGAGGTTTGGTTTTCTCTGCATATTTTTGAAACAGTGTTAAAATTCTTGTGGCATTTTGGGGATGGGATTATGGGGGTATTTTATGGTTTGTTTGGGTTTTTTGTTTGGTTGATTGTTTGTCGGTTTTGTTTTAAACACTTGTCCAAGTGCCAGAGTGGTTTTGAAGCATTTCATCAGATTCTGCCTTTGGTTTTGTTGTCGTGACTGTTGAACTCTCAAGTCCCTCTATACCTGTTTGACAGCAGTGCAAGCTGTAGCCTAGGTGTTTCCTGTCAAGGGTTTTCAGAAATAGAATCAGAAACAGCCAAATTGTGGCTGCTGGAAGAGTAAACTTACAGCAAACTGGACACAAGCACTGGTCTCCATCAGGACACCTCCTATTTAACAACAGCAACATTTTTTTTTTATATAATTTTTTTTTAAAGATAAGGATTTTTTTTTTTTAAATCAATGTCATGTGCCAGTCCTGTGTATTGCAATGGAGCAGTTCTGTGCTGTTGTTAGCTCAGAGTATCCTGCGAGCCTGGAGAACGGGAGGGATGGGCACAGATCTCTGCTCTCTGACAGCACCCAGGGAAGGGCTGGGAAGGGCACCCTCCCCCAGAGGGTGCTGGGTCCTGCCCAGGCTGCCCAGGAAATGGGCACGGCCCCGAGGCTGCCAGAGCTCCAGGAACAACACTTCCAGGGATGCCCAGGGTGGGATTGTTGGAGTGTCTGTGCAGGGCCAGGCGTTGGACTCATGATCCTTGTGGGTCTCTTCCATCCCAGGAGATTTATAGAATCCCAGACTGATTTGAGTAGGGAGGGACCTTAAAGCCCAGCCCTTAAAGCCACCTCCCAGTATTCCAGGTGGCTCCAAGTCCTGTCCAGCCTGGCCTTGGACACTTCCAGGGATCCAGGGGCAGCCACAGCTGCTCTGGGCACCCTGTGCCAGGGCGTCCCCGCCCTCCCGGGGAGGAATTCCCACCTAATCTCTAATGTAATCCTGCCCTGTGTGATTCCATTCCAGGATTCTCACCCGTGATAGTTCACGTTGGGATAGAGAGGAAAGAAGGAGGAGGAGGGGAGGGGAGGGACTTGGTAGAATTAGGCCATGGTAAAATATAGAAATTTTTAAAGATTTGTGCTCCTGTCTTCTCAGAACAAAAGCAACCCGCTTTTATCGTGCCCGGCAAAGGTTTCGATTGCAAACGCTGCTTTTCTGACATCCCCAGCGCGGGCAGCTCCCAGCCTGCGGCTCGGGGGTGGCTCCGGAGCGGCTGCGGCTGCCGGGATCCCCCGGGATGCTCCGCCGGGATTCCCCGGAGGGGCTGTCCGTCCCCGCCGGCAGCCTGCCTGTCCGTCCGTGCGTCTCTCTGTCCGTCCGTCCGTCCGTGCCCGCGCCGCGGGGGCTGTCCCGCTGCCGCCCCGCGGTTCGGGGTTGGTTCATCCTCCCCCTGCGCTCCCTGGCAGAGCGCGTTGGGAACCAGATAAGCACAATCTGCTGTGTGAGCGGGAGGGTCTGAGCTCCTGCCTTCTTCTTCTTCTTCTTCTTCTTCTTCTTCTTCTTCTTTTTTTTTTTTTTTTTTTTCTTTCTTCTCCTTTTCTCCGCTCCTTTCCCCTCCCCTCACGAGAAGCCCCCAGCTCCCGAGGTGCCGCAGACAATGGAGCTGATGTGCTGGTACAGGAGGAGCTGATTAACGGGGGGGAAAAACAGGGAAAAGGGCAAACGCCTGCAGCCCCGTGTGCTGATCACAGCTCTGCTCTGGGTACCGGGCAGTGGTGTCAGAGCCCATCGAGATAACTGCCTGCATTTCCCGAAGTTCTGGGAGCTCTAAGGATGCTTTCCAAGGCTCCATCCAAGCCCGCAGCTGGGATTTCTCCACGCTGTTAGTCCGGGGGGCTCAGAACGGCCTAAAACAGCCGAAAGGAGAAGTGGGATTTCTGTGTAACACCAGTGATCCCGGCAGGACTGTGGCCTTTGGGAGAGACAAACGGCAAGCGGGATCACAGAGCGCCCACGAGCTGGCGTCCTTTGTGCTGCCGCCGCTTTGTGCGAGCGGGGCACGGCGCTGCAGGTGCTGAGGCGGCTGCGGGGCTGCCCCGGGCTGCGGGGCGCTCCCCCGGCCCGCATGCAGCCGCAGGGACAGCCGCCTGCTGCGCCGCGCTTCACTCATCCAAACCCTGACGGAAAAGCCTCGTGGCGCTAAAAGCCCGCTGCAGACCACGGTGGCGGCAGGAGTGCTGGAAAATGCTGAAGTTAAAGGCCTTCTGCTTGGATTACTGGCAGTTTTTATGTCTCCAGCCTCTCCATGGTTTCTATAAAAGGTAAGAAAACGTTAACTCTGCAATGCTCTTCAGCACATGATGCCGCCAGGGTTTTTCCTCGCTGTTGTGCTCCCTGGGAGAAGGGAGTGGTAGGCAATTAATGAGAACTTGTGACAAAGATTGCAAAGCTGCTTTTTTTCTTTTTTCTTTTTTTTTTAATTCTATTAATTATCAGCTGCTGTTGTCTCTGTGCATGCAGATGTGAAGGTGAGGGTGCTGTTTGGTTTTTACCTCTACTTTAGGTCACATCACCTAAGACTCAGGACTTTTTCTTCCCTGCTGTTTTCTCCTTAGGCACAGTAGCTCGTGCTGTAGTGTCCACACTGTACACCACACTGGCAGATTAATTGAAATGTCATGGGAGTTTATGGAACGCAGAGACGACCCTTTATTTCCCTGAGATATTTAGCAATATAATAGTTCATCTTTCCTTTCCCTCCCAGCACAAAGTGCACATCAGAGTCATTCAGAGCAGTGGGCACTTCACTTAGACGGGTCTGACACCCAGCTTAAATGATTGATGGTGAATGGTGATCGTAAAGAATAGGTCTGGGTGTCAGATGCATTGAGCTTGCCTATTTAATGGAACAGCAAAATAAGCAATTCCATTTAACATGTCCCTGAACTTACCCTGATGCTTTTTAATCTACACTTCGTTTTCCTTGCTCCTGATTTATGCTGCTGAGCAGAGGGAATTGGATGGGTTTGAATTTGCTGGGGGAAAAGTGGGGATCCCTTCCCTGTGAACAAAACCTGTGTGATTCTCTACAACAGGATTCCGTTCTCCTTACGTACCCTTTCTGCCCTGGCTACCTATTGTCAGCCTACAGAAAGTGCTTTGTACTAAATGCTAATTGCAGTTGAATTTTTCATGCAGCGACTGAAGGCTGGAAAAGGGAACTGTTCCAATCTTTTTCAAGGTTTCAAGGGTGCCCCACACTTTCTGCATTGAGTAACACGGGACCCTCATCTGTGACCATTGCCTTGTGAAGTTTCAAAAGATAGCTTTATTCTCCTCTTTTTGGAGTTTTTCACAGATTCCACTGCCAAGCCAAAAAATTCCCAACCTAGTTCCAGCCCATTGTGATGCTTTCCTTGCTGAGAAACCATATAAAATAATAGAAATGGAGCCAGACTGTTTTGACACAAATAAATACTAAACTCGAGCTTTCTGTCTTGGATTCCTGGCGAAATCCCAGCTTTGTGGCACATGAATTACTGGGGAGTTATTCTACATCTCCTAATGGAAACCCTTGCAATAGGGCTGCCCATTTATTTCCTCCCAGACAATTAATTTACTTGCCATCACAGCCTGGATGTGCTTGAATCTTCTGTCTGCATGAGCAGCACTAAAACTAGGCCTTAAGCATTTCAGCATCACAGAGAAGCACTTTGTTCTCATCTTTTTGAGAAGAAAAGAAAATTGAAGGAAAGTTGCAACTTCCTCACCTTTGAAACAAAATAATTTGTTGGTTAAAGCACAAAAAAGTGTGGAAAGCAGGTGCTTCAGAATAACAAACCTTAAATGCAAGGAAGTTCATCTGGAAAAGAAAGAAAAAAACTTTCTGGAGACTTTCAATTACTTTTTATTAGTGATTGTAAATTGTTTAAAATGCTCTTGGAAAAGAGCCCAGGGGCAGTGGGGAGGGTTTGTGTGTGCCCCGTGAATATATTTCCTATTTTTATGTATAAAATGAGGTAACAGATAAAAACAGGACTCGGGTATCATTTCCATGGAGTGACCATGCTCTTTCCTTCTGTGCACTGCCTGACCCTGATTTTCAGTGGCAGTCACTGCTCAGAGCTGTGGAAAATGTTCCTGGTTGCTTTGGAAGCTGTGACTTGCTGCTCCATGGTGGGATGTCCAGCTGTGTTTTCCAGTTTTCACTATTCAGGGAATTCTTGTGGGTTTGTGTCCAGAGAAGGGAACGGAGCTGTGGAAGGGTTTTGAGGCACCGGGAGCGGCTGAGGGAGCTGGGAAGGGGCTCAGCCTGGAGAAAAGGAGGCTCAGGGGGCCCTTGTGGCTCTGCACAGCTCCTGACAGGAGGGGACAGCCGGGGGATCGGGCTCTGCTCCAGGGAACAGGGACAGGAGGAGAGGGAATGGCCTCAGGCTGGGCCAGGGCAGGCTCAGGGTGGATATTTGGGAAAATTCCTTCGTGGAGAGTTGTCCAGCATTGGAACAGGGCACTGGTGGAGTCCCTATCACTGGAAACGTTCAGAAAACACGGATGTGACACTTGGGGACACGGGTCGAGGGCGGCTTTGGCAGTGCTGAGGGAATGGTTGAACTCGATGATCTTCGAGGGATTTTCCAGCCAGAATTCAGTGATTCTGGATCCGCTGACTGGCCTGGACAATTCTGGTTTCTGGTATAATTTTATCTTGATCTGGGGTGCACTTCCATGGAAGTGAAATCCATGGGCTTGAAGAGAATTCCGTGCAGGGTGTGTTGGGGTTTGTGGTGGCCCCACTGCCCAGAGCTGTGGGGCTGGGAGAGATGGGGGACAAGGAAAATGAGCCATTCCCCCTCCCTGGCTGTGGCTGCAGTGCCAGCTGGGGCACTGCAAGCAAACACCGAGCCTGGGTGATGGGAGAAAGGAGAACTAGGGCAGGTTGTCAAGTTTATTTATGAATACAGGGTAAAAAAATCCAGCTCCAAAATAGCAAGCTGGGCATGTGGCACTCCTAAAGAAAGGCCAGGTAAGGGCAGACACCACGTGTACAGAGAGAGCTTCTCTGGAGTTTGTTCTCTCAACACAGCCAGGCGAGGGGGAAACTGGGAGAAATTCACCAACCACACTTTCAGTCTGTTCCTTGAATTTGGCAGCACCTGCAGTAACCAGGACCTTGCCCATCTCATGTACATTCACAAAACAATGCTACTGCAAGGTAACAGTGCTTGTGCCTCCAGTAACGGGGTTGTGAACCAGCAGCCTGATTTATCCAAGTGTCAGCAAATTGCACAAAGCAAACTTGGGGGACTGGGGTAGAAACCTGCTCCAGGAAATGTTTGGTAATTCAGTGATTCATGAAAATGAGATTTCAGTGCTCGTCAGTTGCCAGTAACAGCGAGTGCATTTTGGTCAGAACCCCTCACTGGAGGGCTGCTTTTGGTACCCTCTAAGTACAAGCACTGAGGATGCTGAGATGTGTTTCTGTAGCAGAATAATGTGTAAGATGAGCAAATCACTGTCAGGTTCCTGTGCTCTTGGCAGGGTGAACGTCTCATGCTTTACTTCCAGGATTATTATAAACCCATGTGAGTCCAGGTTTAGCATGTGAAAGTGAAGATTTTCCTTAGCCAGGGGGGAAAGCTCAGTGCTGTGCTGCTGCCAGCTGGTGGGTAATAGCCCAGGCTAGAAATTGTTACCATTAGCATTGCATTAAAGATCAAGCAGAAGGTGAGGAAATGTGTGACTGGCACCGAGGGCAGCTGTAATCTGCAGATTTCCCCTCCCAGAATGTCTTCTTTCTTCTGGCTAAAACAGGAGGATTTCAAAAAACATAAAGCAAGTGCCAAGTTTGTAAAGGCTGTTTTATTGGAATGCCTTGTTTGGCAAACAAAACTGTTTTTAAATGATTTCTTGTAGTTTTCAATTTTTCTTTCATTGGTTTGGTCTCTCTAAAGGAGGCACGAGTCCCTTCCAGAGCAATTAGGGCCATTTGTAATGAGCCATCCCAGTGGAATAGCAAAGTGAGAGGTGGCTGCCTCTTTGAAGCCAGGGATTAGCTGGAATTGTTTCTACCACCCTTCAGCTGGGACTCACAGTTCCAGCACCCTGCTGGATAGGGTGATTCATGTGCTTGAGCCCATCTCTGGGTAAAATAGGTCTGTATTTTGGTGTATGATTCATTCCCATGAGGATGTTTCAGTGTTGATTAAAAATGAAAATGCTTTCATGAATTGGCTTGTTAGGAGCAGCTTACTGCTGCCACCCTGGAATATCAGAGTATCTGAGTGTCAGAAGCTACTTGAAGCCACTCTGATATTTCACTCTGCAGGGCACCTGCAGCTCTGTGCTCATCCTCTCTCCCAGTCTCTTATCCTAGAAAAATGTGTAGTATTTGAAGCCATGAAAGGAATTGCCAGCCTTAATTTAGATGCTGTTTCAAAGGCAGCACACGGGCTTGAGGTGATCTGTGTCAGGGCTGTCCTTTGGGTTAACTCTTTATTAAAAGCAATGTGCTTTGAGAGGCTTTGTTCCTCACTCCTTGTGCTGCCAGCGTGGACTCTGCTCTGGGGTTGTGTGAGGTGGCTTCAGATGTGTGGGTGACCGGCACAGAGCAGTGCTGCTGCTCCCTTTAAGGGAAAGGCAGCATAAAAAAAAAAGCATAAAGAACTCCCTGGCCATGGGTCACTACATAATTAAATTCATTATTTAAAAACAGATTCGGTGAAGGGGGGAAAACTTAATATACAATCCTAAAATCCCACATTCCTGGAGGTGATGGCTGCATACTAATTAGAAACCTCAGGAACAGGGAGTAAGGGGGAAAATCCTTGAAGTTCTGGTTCATGAGGGCAGGGAAGTGCTTTTGCACAGTGCTGGACAGTGATGTTAGTGGGTCTGTGCATCTCCTTGGTGTCACTTAAACTGAGCTCCTTTGCAGCATCTCAAACAAAACAAAAGCAAAGTGGGTGGGGAGAATTACTGGAGCTCTGCCTTGAACTTGCGTTTGGAGTTCACCATATATGTTGGTAGAAACAAATAGAGTTTGCTTTCACTCGACAGTGACTTCATCCAGAGCAGGGCTGAGTCATGTGCCCCTGGAGCAGCTCCCTCTCCAGAGGATCCTTTGGCCAGGCTGCTGCAGCTGCAGAGCAGCTGAGAGCTTCCCCCACCTCCCAAATCCACCCCCTCTGCGAGCACAGCCTGCAAACAGCACACATTGCAGTATTCCCACCGTCAGCATAAAAATGATTAGGAGCAAACCCTCAAATAAACGCACTAAGTAGCAGAAATGCCTTAAAAGCCATCAGAGGATTGCTCTGTGCTCAGGGAAGTGATTCCGAGGGAAGAAATTTAAATGAAAATACACCAAATACCTGCTAGTCTGGTGGAAGCCTTCCTTGCCATGTCACTAATGGTTCTGTGTGTGAAAGAGTCTTTGTGCAGGTGTTCATTGCTCACATGCCTGAAATCCACACTTCTGGTTTGCCTGCTTCACCTCTGCTTTCACCGAGCTGTGCAGTGGGATTGGGGCACGGCTGAGCCAAACCCTGCACCAATCTGTTGGGCTGTGATGCCCCTCCCTGGACCAGTGCTGGCACTGGGTTAAACTGGCTTTCACGCCTGACAGTTCTTTGTGTGTGTACCTGCCTTTTCCCCACCTTCCCCTTACCCATTCCCTCCCTTTTCCCCACCTTTTCCCACCCTTCCCCTGCCTCTCTGCAGTCCTCATGACATCAATTCTCCAGGCTTCCTAAAACTTTCCATTTCTCCACCCCCTTCCCTCTCACCCAGGAACCATCTGTGAGCCCTCAGGTTCTCCCTTCCTCACTCTTGCACAGATTTTAACCTTCCACAGACAGCTTTGAAGGCTGATGTGGGGATTTTTTTGGAACTGGGGTGCCTGTGCTGGGGGTTCCTGCCCTTTAGGTGGATCCCTGGAGCACTCAGAGTTTGCCAGGCTTTTCTCTCCCTCTCGGGTCTCCTGTATTTGGATGCAGCTGATGGGCAGCCCCTGGAGCAGTCACATTTTAATTGTGCCTCTGGCTCTGTGCCCTGCAGAGGGGAATTGGAAGCTTTCTGAGTTCCCTTTGATCGCGTTCCAAGTCTGAGTCACAGCACAGGGAGCCCGGTGGTGGCCTGGAGACATCCCAGGAGTCTCTCAGATGCTGCAACCTGGAGGGTGCTGGAGGGGCTCTGCCAAGGATCCCAAACTCTCCAGCCTTTTGGGGGTGAGGGGAGATGCCCTTTACCAAAATGCCAAGCCCAGGCTGGCTTTGTTCCCCAGCAGGACTGGCATGTGCATGTCAGTGCTGTCAGCTCCCAGGAAACACCAGGGTTTGCATTTCCTTAGGAATGTTTGTAGAAAATCAGCAAAGGAGGTTTCAAAGGGAATGGAAGAGAATGCAGCTAAGGTTGGGAGGAAAATATGTGGTGAAGATATTTTATTAAAACCTCCTAAGTCAAAATGTTGGCTTGTTGCAGGTTGAAGGTTTAAAGATGCCCCGAGTAGTCCAAAAATCCAGAATCTTTTTGAGAGAAAAATTTAAACTCCATCTATTTGTACGACTCCTTGCAATCCTTAATTGGTAATAGCTGGTGTATAAGGGGAGTGCTACCTAAGTTAAAAATAGGTCTGGGACTGCACTGACAACTCAAACCAGGCTGGCTCCAGCAGTCACATTTTCCTTTTGTCAAATGACCTACAAATGTAATGTACATCAGGACAGAAATGCTGTCAAATCCTGGTTTGGGACCATTTCGTTGTGGTAAAGCTTCAACAATCCAGGCAGTTGTGTTCCTGACCCTTGAGGGCTGCAGCAGGGCAGGTTCCCTGTGGCAGGGATGTTGTGCTGAGCTCACTTAGGCTGGGCCTGGGCGCAGGGGCTGCACTGATCACCTCACACACCGTGGGTGAGGGGATGCTGCCATCCAGAACATGCAGCTTTATCCAAAGCCAAACCAGAACCACAGTCCTGGGTGCTGCTTTGCTCTGGGCTCCTCTCCCTGCTTGTACCCACCAAGCTCTGCTTATCCTCCTGCAGGCCCTGCTGCCAAGCAGAAGTGGATCTCCAGAGGGGGGAGAGTGATGGAGTGTGAGACTCCAAATTAAACCCTGCCTTTCTATTAATAGCATTTAAAAGTAACACACCACCTCCAACTTATAAAGGAACCTCAGCTCCAGCATTTTTAAATACTTAGAGTGATTTATGTCCCTTGTGGTGTCTTTGCCTGCAGCAGCTTTGTTTCCAATGTGAAAATTAGAAAATAGATTAAAACCCTCCCGTTCCTCAGAAATGGCCTCAAGCTGTGCCGGGGGAGGTTTTAGGTTGGATATCAGGAAAAATTTGGTCACTCATGGGGTTGGAACAGGCTGCCAGGGCAGTGGTGGAGCCCCCATCCGTGGAGGGATTTAGATGTGTGGATGTGGCACTTAGGGACGTGGATCAGTGGTGGCCTTGGCAGTGCTGAGGAATGGTTGGACTTGATGACCTTTGAGGGCTTTTCCAACCTAAATGATTCTGTGATTCTATGTTGTCTTTTCTTCCCTCCCCACCCACCAGAACTGGGGTTTTCAGGGATTTCTAACTGCTCTCCGTTGCTCTAGGTTCCCTTAGGAATCAAAACCATAGGGAGAATCCCATTATTGTCCCTAAAGTGGGTGGCATGTGCTTGGCAGTGGCCAAGTTGAGGGCTTTGGCGAAGTTGGTGGATTTTTCCCAGTGTTTCTGTGATACTGATTCTTCCAATTGTTTTCCCTGCCTTGCAGCAGCTCCCTGCTCCTGTGTGCAGTCAGCAGAACCAAAGCTATTTGTCTGTCTTGTTGTTCCAGGCTGCCTTGGTGCAAACCCTCCTGCATCAGCATTTGCAGCTCCCCTGCAGCCCCAGCAGCTGAGCAGAGCCTTGCTGCTGATCCTGCAGTTCATGGGGACCCACCTTCAGCTGCCTCCACTGTATGCTCAGCTCCCAAAAGCCACAGCATCATCTCTGAGTTAGTGGTTGTGGCTGTTGGAATTAAAGATTTTCTCCTAGAAGAGATGCAAAATGTTTGCAAAGCTGAGAGTCGCTTTCCCTGGTTTACAGGCAGCAACATGCAGGTCCAAGGCATCCAGTGTGGCCACTAGTGGTGCTGGGTTTGGAAAAAACAGTCCTGAAGTGGGAAGAAATTTTGGAAAGAGGCAGAACTTCTTGCACCTTCCTGTTGCACGTTGGGAGGACTCAAGAGCTTGTGTTACATGGGGCACTGTCATGGGTCCAGACACACAGGGCTGCAGAGAGGGAAAGCTGCTGTGAGTTCCTGCAAGCAGGGCAGAGCTAGGAAAGGTTTGCAGGGAGAAAAAAAAATCAGCAAATGAGTAAATCTGTGCAGGGAGCTGAGCTCGGGTGGGTGCAGTGATGTGCTGCGAATGGAATCTGTTTTATTGCAAGAGGAAGAGATAAGTGATGAAGTTCTCATCCACACCCAGAGGGGAGGAACAGCCCAGGCAGGCAGCTCCAAACAGCCTAACCTGTGTGAGTGTGGGGCTGCAGTGTCACTGCAGCGGTGACAAGAGGTGGTGATGGGTGCACAAAATGGAAAATCCATGTCCAGGGCAGACACGGTCCCTGCAGTGCTGGGGCTCATCCTGTTTGCCTTCCCTTTATCCTTGTCCTGAAGGGAAGGCAAACAAGGCTTCAAAACAGTGAAATCACTTGACATGCAAATGTATGCCTTGTTTGGGGCATGGTGATGCTGGAACAAAGGGGAGAGGAGTAAATAGCCCGACAAAAGGGCCTCACTGTCCCACTGCTCCTGGAAAAGCTCCTCTGTTCCTCAGTGGGATTGTTCTGGCTACTGACAAACAGCTCATGTGCCCAGTTCCTCTTGGCCATCCTTTCTGGGACCTCCTTGGTGATGATAATCCAGAGGAGCTGCTTTTAGAGAAAATGAGAGACAGGATCAGGTTCTGTTAACCTCCAGTTCTTCACAGCAATCAGCAGCTATTCCCTGGTGCTGCTGGCACATCCAGCCAGGCCCTGCCCTCCCCGGACTCTGCAGGATGCTGTGGGCTTGAATATTCCCCTCACATATCATCCCAAGGAGCGTCTCACACCAATCCTTTCTTCATATTTGCAGCAGAATAAATAGCTCTTTCTCACAGCAGAGATCTGATCACAGAACCGAGCTATGACTTACATTACCTCATGATGTGATTTGCAGTGTCTAGCATTTTCTAATAGTAGTAATAATAATAACAACAACAACAACAACAACAAAAATAATAATATTCCCTGCTTGCTTAGAGAAGAAGCTACTTGGATTTGTCCAGGTCTTCTGGGAAATCAGTGGACAAGCTGAGCTCAGGAGCTGAAATACTCTCTACACTATGTAATGGTCTGGTTTTCATGGGAAGTGCTGCAGCAATGCTTTTAAAACCAAACCAAATCAAATCAAAAACCAGTCTCCCCGCGGCATCTCACCTCTGCCCCATGGTGTTCCCACGTTGTTTTAATTCCTTTGGTCGCTGGTTGTCCACAAAGTTCAGAAACGCGGCTGAAGGAGGTGATGAAAACTCTGCTCTCTTGTAGGACTCATCCACTGAATCTATCTTTAGAGACAGAGATAAAAACACTATTCCTGCAGATGTTGGTGCTGTCAAAATATTGAGACTGCAGGGGTATCAAGGAGGGTGTAATCTAAATCCATCAATTACACTGAGGACTCAGGATTGAGCTCAAAGGGAGGGAGGGAGATGGCACAGCTGAGGGTGCTGTTTGATACCTCTGTGCTGCACAGAAAAGAAACTATGGCTTTTATTCTCTTTATATAATGGGTTTATTTATGCCAGATGAAATCTTGCTAGTGTACAGGCTACAAAAACCAGAAAATCTCTCCTGTAGGCACTTTGTCTCTGAACTTAGGGAGGGAAGGAGAGGGACAAGGTTCAGCTGGGCTGCCTGAAGTTATGTAGCTTTTTCCAGCATTGAAATATATTTCTGTGATTATGTTAGGAACAGATGTATAAAAGTTTTCTAATGTAATTTTCCTTCGTTAAGGCAGCTGATTTAAACGTACAGTGTGCTGTGGAACTTGGTGTGACTTTTCCTAACCAGCCATCAATAGCTTGTTCCAGGAACAATTATCAGGAACTCCAAAAGCACAATGTATTTCCAAGAGTGGGAACAGTCACGAGACCCCGGGCAAAATGGCCTTAGAGAAAATAGAGTTATGCAACAGCAAACAGACAGTTAATCACAGACTGGTTCTGCTCTGTGAAGAAACAGCATGAACTTGGTTTCTTGCTTAATTGAGTTTTATAATATAAACATGCATCTGATGTCCAGAAGGGCCCCTGATAATGGTGCTGTTGACCTGTGCAGAGAAGGGAGCATGGGCTGAGCAAAGGCTCAGAGAACTGTAATCTGTCAGAGCAACAACTCTGACTTTCAGGGTGGTCTTGGAGATGCCAGGGCAGGATTTAAAGGGCTGGTCTCTACAACAGCAGTAACAATACTTTTTTCTAAAGTTTTTGCCATGTGAGTGTGTGCTGGGGCTTCAATTCATTGAAACTTCTGGCAATAAATGCTGTGTGTTTAAACTTATTCAGCACAGCAAAATGATTCCAAATACATAATCTATTTTTGGGGTTTTTTGGTTGATTTGGGGGTTTCTTGGGTTTTCTTGGGGTTTTTTTTGTTGGTTGGTTTGGGGTTTCTTTTTAATCAGACCTTGCCATTTTACTGTTGCTGTCATTTCCAGGCTGAGTGTCACAGCTGATACTCACCACTGAAAGCCAGGACTTCTTCATATGCCTTCAAATCCAGCTTTGGAAAATGACTCATTACTTTTTTTTGGCACCAAAAAGTTTATTACAGTACACAGAAAATTTTGCAAACAGCTGAGGGTTCCTCCAGCCCGAGGCATTTGATGGAGCATGTCCTGGGTTAGCACTTAAAGCTCTCGTAAGGGATTTTCTAGGGCAGCGTTACTGGGCTGGGGGGTTTTTTGAAGTGGAATAAATGGGAATAACTTTCCGCAGGTGCTGCCTAGGTAGAGTTTTCTGACTTGGCAGCTCAGAGCAGCGAGTGTAACACGGAGCTTTGTGAACAGCCTCTAATAATCTCTTCTGGCTTGCAAATAATGTAAACACCGAATCTTATAAATCACGGAGAAAGGAGTAACCCGAGACTTCAGATGGGAAAGCTGCCTTCGCTGGGAGCTCGCCCGAGTGGAGGTCGGAGGAATCACTGGGAGCTGGTGAATCGGAGCCGGGCTGCCGCAGCTCCTGCCGAGCCCTGCCCCGCCTGCCTGCGCTCCTCTCCTCTGCAAACCCCACGGGCAGGGCCATGAAGGGGGATGGCAGTGCCGTGTGGAACCTGATGTGGAAATACTGCATTTCTGTCAGGACGATCAGGTACGGGGCCATTTGTACGACTTTGTTTTGGGAGGCTCAGAGGTGCATGTGCTGCTGCTGGGCTCCTGCTCCCTGCAGAGTGAACTCGCAGCCGCCCGCGAGGGTTGTTAAGATTAATTCTTCTTCCTCAGACTTACACTGAACGTGCAAAAAAAAAAAAAAAAAAAAAAAGACAGGGTTATTGCAAAAAAATCTTCCAGGAACGTGGAGTTTTCTGTCTCATTTGCAAGCGGGAGAAAATAGGAATATGAAAGAAACCTTATTTCAGCGAGTGAAAATTCAGAAATTCTGCTTTTTTCCTGAATGCTTGCCTGTCATCATTTTCCGTTTGTCCTATCTCCCAAACCCAGAGGCTGAGCAGCTGTTGTTGGCTCTCTGCAAGCATCGCTTGTGGGGAAGGGGGGTGAAAAGAAGGAGGCTTTTCGGGCAGGACAAAGCCCTGGGTTCGGTGGCTGTTGTCTCCAGGCTGGTGTGGTCCGGGAGCCCAGCTGGGCAAAGCCAGGGGCTGGGCTGTGGGTGCTGAGCCTGCCTGGGCACAGCCCGGCCTCTTGGACACTGCTGCCTGCCAGGAGCAGCTGCCCAGGATTCCAGCAGCGCTCATGGCAGGAATGGAGAGACGCTTGATGATTGTGCATCCTCACCGGGATTTTTTGCATATTTTTAAATAGTTTCCCAGTCCCATGCCTTGGTTTCATGGGGGGGCACAGCTGTGTGGGCTAAGTGATACCTTTGGCCATGCCAGGTCCCCTGGAGAGGTCGTGTAATCCAAGTAATTACTGCATTTCACACTGCATAATTATTCTGGGTTGAGGAAATAGTTTAGAGTGCCTGAATTTCTGCATGGACTCTCATTACAACTCGGAATGAAACTGTGGAAGGCTTTTTATTACCAGGGTAGCAAAATAAAGCTAAGAAATCCCTTCGTTCCCAGCAGCATCAAAATAATAGAAACTGGCAAGAATCCCAAGAGAGGATTCGATTAAGATAAAAATAATTGTATTTATGATCTGGGTTTAGAACCAGAAGCAGAGGGAAAGCCAGAAAGAAGCACAAGTGCAATCTTTGCAGCCCAGATGTTAATCCCAACCTCGGTGCTGCTGGAACTGCCTGAGACAAGTCCTGTGCAAACCCCTCAGCCCTGAGGGTGGATGATATAAACTATAAAATTTCCTCAGAGGCCTGGGTGTGGTGATTTTCCTGAAGTTTGACATGCAGACTGTGATGTCCTGTAAACAGCCAGTTCTTTATTTCATCAGTGACCTTAGTGCTGTGTAGGGTGGGTTGAATATTAGCTGAGTTATTCACAGCAGGGCTTATTTACAGAGCTGTTGGTGGCTCTCACAGGCAGTGAAACGCAGAGTAACAAGAGGATTTTCAATGAATGTGTTTGGTTGCTTTGACAGATCCTATCTTCCTTTGGCAGCAACACCAAGGAGTTAAAGAGAATAAAAAACCCAGTTTTCCTTTGTGGAAAAAGTTCTCGACCACCCTAAGTTGCTTTTGTGACACAGTTCAGAGACCCTGAAACTCTCCCTGGGGTTTGGGAGACTCCAGCAACCCCTGGGGCTCATGTTCTCATCCATCCCCGTCCTTCTCCCTCTCTGCCTCTTCTCTCTTTCCCGGGAAGCTCTGGAGCCCGTGCAGCCCTCGCTGGAGGTTCCAGTGAGCCTGGCTGTGCTGTGGAGCAGCAGAGGGAGTTTGGTGCTGGCCTGCCCTGCTGGCATCCTCCCTGCCCACCCCAGTGCCCCCACACTGGGCACCGGTCCGTGCCTCCACTACACCGGGCCACTTGTCCTGCAGCCTGATGAATGAGGGCGTTTGTGCCTGCCTGAGAAAACAGCCCCACTCCAAAAGGAAAATGAGGCTTTAGGGTTGATCTTATTTGCATTGGACTGCAGCAGCTTTAGGAAAACATATTTGACTGAGCCTTTGTTGCCCGCTCTGGGCTGCGTGGCCTGCGGGCCTCGGCCACGTCCGTGTGCTCGAGGCTGCAGGGCCAGAGCCCGGCCCTGGCTCGGGGCTGTCTGCAGGGGAAAACGGGTGCAGAGAAAAGGGTTCGGGCACTGGAGTCCTGGGTGGTGCTGGAATAAGCTTAGGAGAGAGCGGTGTGGAAATACACTGCGCTGCCTGAAAATAATGGTGCCTTTTTTCCTGCTGGGGGCTGTTGGCCAGCTCCTAGAGCACAGTTGTAAAAGTTGAAAAGATGAAGGGATTTCTCCGCTGTTGTGCCAAAGCTGAGCTTCTTGCACTTAACGTGGAACTTGTGTCCTTGCAGAGCTCATTGCTCTGAGCCAGGGGAGCCTCGCTACTGCCAGGTTATTTCCCAAGGCACAGCAGGGCAGAATCCCACCATGGCCTGGGTTGAAAGGGACCCTTAAAACTCATGCAGTTCCACCCCTGCCATGGACAGGGACACTTTCCAGGGACACCTTCCACTCTCCCAGGCTGCTCTAAGCCCTGCCCAGCCTGGCCTTGGACTCTTCCAGGGATCCAGGGCCAGCCACAGCTGCTCTGGGCAAGAGAGGCAGGGTTTGGCTGACCCCCACAGCAGAGAACAGCGTAATCCCCGAGCCCCAGGACAGTGCCCACCAGAGCTGGTGCTCCCGAGGGGACAGTTACATTCCTGCCCTGGCACTGGTGGGATGCAGGGTGATTGTCCCTTCCCTTGCCCAGCAGTGGCTCGTGCCACACCGGGGGTTTGGGCTCTCCTTGGTGGCTGCAGTCCCTGCCTGCACCAGGCTCCAGTGTTCCTGCCCAGAGCGCTGTCTCCCACGTTTCTGGGATGGGAACAGGGGCGTGTGCCAGCCCCTGAGGAGGTGCGGGGGGTGGCAGTGGCTGTGCTGTCATCACAGCCCCACCACAAGTCCCTCTCCCTCCGTGCTGCCCGTCACTGGTCACTGTCCCAGTCCGTGTGCCGAGGGTGACACTGCCCTGGCACTCCTCTGAAGCCTCTGCTGTGAGAGGCTGTGGCACGAAAAAGCCGTGCTCTCCTCCTCTGGGGAGTCTCCACTTGTGATATTTGCAGGTGGAAAACTTCCCCAAAATCAGGGAGCGGGCAAGCCCTGCGAGCAGGAGTGGGGAAAGCGCTCACCATTTATTTCTGTTACAGCTGCACTTCAGTGACCCCACGGCTGGGGGACAGGCAAAGGCACAAGCAGGGAATTGTTTGTCCATGTGTTCAGGTTGGCCCTGTTGTTTGTAGGATCTTGGCAGTTTTGGGGCAGAGGAGCAAGTGTTAGAGAGGGGTGGGAGCAGACCCCGCGTGGGGAATGGCTCGTCCTCGGTGGTGTCCCTGTGCCAGCCAGCTCTGAGCTTGGGGTTAGTGGTTGGAGACTGGAGCCTTCTGAATCAGCACATCCCAGCCCACAGAGAATAAATTACAGGGTTTACAGCAGGGTAACACATAGTTTTCAGCTTGCATCTTCAAGTTCTAGTGCAAGTAATGGAGGAAAACAGTCAATAGTTACTTCTTAGTGCTCCACACATCTGGAAAAAAGTAAGAATTAGTCCTCAGTCTGAGCTGTCTGGGAGTTTCTTCCCTCATTTTCCTTCTGCTACAAACATTTTCCATTTTGGTTTGGTCATACTTTATTTTTAGTTGCCTGCTTGGGCTTTTTTTTTTTTTTTTTCTGAAGACTGATAGAACAATGCAGTGATTTCATCAAAGAAAACCAACACCCTGAGTAGTGAAAGGCTCCCTTTTGGGCTTTGGTGGCCTTTGGGGCAGCTACTGGAGCTGGGGTGGTCGGGATGGAGCTCATAAAATTTGGAAGCTTGGAGCACATAAAATTTAGTGTAACTTGGGTAGGGGGTTGTTCATAAATGTTCTGAGCACCCAGACTGCTCTAAATTACACTGGGATCAGTGCAGAAGTGTGGGCTGGGAGCCAGGGCTGGCCATGGTTTGCTGTGCAGTTCGTGGGCAAACTCAGCAGCTGACATGTGACCAGAGATAATGGGATAGATAATCAGATGTTTCATTTGTGCTTGTCGGTTTTCCCCTGTAATGGCAACTCCAACACCTACCTCAGCTGTTCCTCCTGGCACCTCCAGGGTTAATGTTTGTGAAACTCACCTGGATAAGGAGAATATCTGTTATGTATTGTACAGTGGGAAGCGGTGGAGTTGGCACCTTTCATTAAGATCAGATGTTGCCAACGTGATTTTCCTGTAGCTATTTCATGGCTTAAATACTAATGAGAATTACGAAAAATTCATTTATAACATTAAAAAGAAAACCCCAAACCCGGATATAGCCATATTTATCTCCACTATATAACCTGTCTATTTTTGTGTTCAGTTTCTACGTGGATTTCTTTGTCAGCTGCAAAATGCTGCACTTGAGGAGCTACGAGACAAAGCCAAATGCAAGTCATTGTTACCGATCTCAGAGCTGTAATCCTCGGACAGAGGAGGTTTTCTGGAGGCTTTAGTGCCGTGTTTGGGTGTAGTGGGGCTGTGGCAGTCCCAGAGCCTTGCTTTGTGGGAGATGTGCTCAGCCTGGCAGCCCCACGCTGCTGGGGAATGCTTGATGCACTGCCGGTGCCAGTGGAACAAATCACTGCCAGGGTGGCAGCACACTGGTGTCCTCAGAACAGTGTGAGGGGTGTGTGAGTGTGTCCTGTGCATTTTGCACCCTAAAATGAATTATTTGGGTGAGTGTCTGCCCTGCTGTGCCTGGTCTGTGCACGGGCAGCTGCAGAGGGAATCACTGTGGCATTAATTCCTCTACCTGGAGCAGTTTGTTCAAGGGGGGAATCACGCTGCTGGGTTCTGCTTTGCATTGTTATTTTTTAAAAGTCATTTAAATGTCGCTTGTGTTCAGCGGGGGTGGGTGGGTGCTTACACGGCTGGGTGATTTCAATCTGATTGTTCATGTAAATGAGAGGTGTGTGGTTTAGGTTCAGTGAGCTTCAGCTGGTTACAGGTGACAGCCCTCTTAGAGCAGAGGGCCAGAACCTCATCAGCTCCTCCTGCCTTTTTTTTGTTTTTGTTTTTGGGGTTTTTTTTTTTTTTTTTTTGTTGTTATGAGCGCTCGTTAAAATGTTCCCACTTTTACTTCTGTGTGTTCTTGTCTTGTACTCTATTATTACTGATAAAAGCTCAAAATGCACAGGCAGGGGCTGGTAGAGGCAGCAGGTGATTGCAGATTAATCCTTGCTTGAGGGTTGGTGTAAAGCACCAGAGTTTGCAATATTTGCAGGTATTTAAGTGTTTCTTTGCACAGAACCCTCGAGGTGAAGGTGGCTGCCCTGAACAGGCACTGTCAGTGCAGCACTGCTGCTGCTGGGGGCTCCTGGAACCCCCACGAGGGGGTTTAGGGCAGGTCAGATGATTGCAGGAGATATTCTGGGGCAGGGAGGCTGGACTGGATGACCCCCAGCGGTCCCTACCCAGCCCCTGGCTCTGGAGTGTGGAAGTGGTGGGTGAGGGCTGCAGGCTGCCCACACCACCTGCATCTCCAAGGTTCTCTTGTTTCATTGAAAGGAAAGGTATGAAGGGACCAGAAGGCAACTTAGCTAAGTAGCTAAAAATTAAACCAACTTCCAGCACTCTTTTGAGTTTTAATGTCTTTGCATTAAAATTACTGCATCAAAGTTTTGCTCAAACTTCCAGCAGCTCTGGGCTGGACTCTGCCAAGGCTCTGTGCTTGCAGAGTGCAGCGTCTAATGACATGCACTGAAACCCTAGAAGTCAGAAATCTAATCCAGGGCAGTCCAGAGAAGTTAACGGCCAGTTTTATTATTTATTTACACAGACCTTTCCAAAGAGCTTGTTGGAGCAGAACCATGGGTTACTGAGCTGGTAGAATTGTTTATCTAGTGGTGGAGGAGTTTCATCCTGTTCAAGGCAGCTTTTTGTACTTCAATGCTTGCTGGAGGTGAAGCATATGGTAAAAATGGCAGCTTTTTGGGCAGAATTAGTTTGAGATTTTGCTGCTTCCACTGCTGCTCCTTGTCTTAGACAGAGCTAGAAATTGGCATTCAGGCTTTGCTCTGAAAGGGTGCTGCTGCTGCTCATGTCCTTCAATGCAATCAGTTGTTTGCATTTTTGATATGTTTTAACTCCTGAGGTTGTCCATCAGCTTGGGTCTTTTTGTTGTGAATATACAAAGACATATGGGAGCATTCCCTGCTCTTCAGCTTGAACAGAATTACCTTCACAGTGGACTGCAAAGCAAATTAGGTAGGGAGAACATAAAGCTCTGAGCTTATCTGCTTTTAACAAGATCGTGCATTTTCCAGAAGGAGTCAGATGACGTTTTAGGAATTGGTAAGTACCGATCAATGTAAAGCTTATGAATCATGTCATTAACATCTGTGCTGGGGATTGATCATAGTATGAAAACGTGGGGTGGGAAATGATTTTAAGGAAGGTCTTCTGCTTAAATGCCTGGTAAGAGTTTTATTCCTTTCCTAACAGGAATTCAATTTTGCTATACAAGTATAGATTCTAATTCTTGCTGTGTTTTTGCTGCCCTTGATGCAATATCTGCCTATTAATCATTTTCTTTGACAGTAATCATAAAACCAGCAGGAATTCATGCAGTAAGCAAAGTGTCACACACTCAGTCATCTTTAGCAGAGACAATAATTCATGGGTGTAATTAACTGCCTGACTGGTATCGAGTGTGTGAGGTGTTTGAAGTGGGCTTGGCTTGTTGGGGGGTTTCCTGTGCTCGCCACTGCTGGGGGGGAGTGGCAGAGCTCCTTAATGAGGCTCTCGTGACAATTGCAGGAACAGACAAATAAATTAAAATAAAATCAAAGCTCGTCACGTTCCTATTTACCGGCTGGTTAATGACACTTAAGCAGAGCTGGAGGTGGGCAAGGCAGGGCAGCCTGAGCTGCTGCATTTCCATGCTGAGGGTGCTGGGGTGTGGAGCTGCAGGCTGATCAATTAACAATTAAATATGCTCCTGAGTTAGTCACACCTGCCTCAGCCTTCTGGAAAAGCCTCAGCAGCGTGCATGGCATTTTGCATTCAGTGAATTCTCATTAGCTGGTGGTACCAGAGCAAGGAATAATATTCCTTCATGGCATCAGGGGGCCACTTTCATGGTCTGATGGGGCTTGTTCTGTGCAGGGAGAACTCTGTGGCTGGGAATTACACAGGGGAATTACATCCTGACACGGAGCATTCTGGTTCAGCTCTCCTGAAAGCCATTTATTTTCACATAAATTGGTTCTCTTAACACAGGAGTGCTCCTGGACACTGCTTTCCCACATCATCCTGAGGGCTGAATCACAGCCACACTTGTGTCACCATTCACCTTCCTGAGAGCCACTTCACTGTATTTGGATGGCAAGTAAAGTCATCTTTGCAAGGAGATCTTGGAAATCAGGATTCCCTAGGATTTAAGGTTTAAGAAATTAGGATTTAAGAAACGGGAGCGCTTAGGCTGAACTGAGGTGGCACGTGCCCCTGCAGCACCTGTGACACGCAGAGTGCTGGCAGCGGGGCAGGGCTGGGGGACAGCCTGGGCTCAGAGCGCAGCAGTGCCAGCACGTTGTGCTCCCATGACAGGACAGGCTGATCCTGCTCTTCTACCTGCAGCCTGAATGCCTCCTTGGGCTAGAGCACGAGGCATTTCCAAAACTTGGGGCAGGCTCAGTCCACAGGGAGCCAGTGCGGAGGGAAGTGCGACCTTTGTGCTGCTCGGAGCCTTTGGAATGTGTTCCAAGCCTTGTGAATAACATGTCCCTGTTCAAAGGACAGTGTGGCTGCAGTCTCCTCTGCTGCCCACAGCCCTGGGTGAGGATCTCTTTGTCTCAGGTGTTTTGGGGGTTTGTCCCAGCTCTGACCCTGGAATGGTTCCCCAGCTCTTTCTCCCCTCGGAGTCACAGGGGCAGTGAGTGCCTGGGGTCAGTCTTGCCATGGCCAGAGGCACCAGCCTGGCCCAGCTCAAGGTGTCACTGCCCGTGGCAGGGGGTGGAACAAGGTGGGATTTAAGGTCCCTTCCAACCCAAGCTGTTCTGGAGCTCTGTGATGCTTGGAAATGATTCTGTGATTATCTCAGGGTCCAGCTGGGAAGCGCTCCCACGGCAGAGGCATCCAGACAGCTTCAGAGGAAGCTGTGGGAAGGAGATGCTGAGCTTCTGATGCCTCTGGGAAGATAAAAGGCACATTTGTACTTTGCCTTGGATGCTCTTATCTAAGAGCAAGCCACACTTGCCTTTGGGAAGAAGGGCACAGAAGCAAAAGCTATTGGCAGATTCAATTATAAAAAAGCCTTTATAAAAGCCATCAAGACAGCCCTCAGGCTGCTATTGTGGGGTTTATTGTGTTCCCGAGAAATAGAAGGTGGTTTAACAGAAGTTTCACAATGAAATTAGGAGATACTATGTGTTAAATTGAATATTTTTAGTCTTCTGTGTTCACCTTAGGGTTAAAGCTCAATTCCAATTTCCTTGGAACTGTTGGGTGTCCACAAAGGACCTGCAACTGCTGCACAGGGATTCTGCACAGGTAGGTGTGTTTGTATCAGCAGATGTTTGTATGGCTCAATCCTCTTCCATGTTTAAACCAGCAAGAGTGAACTATTCCACCAAATCAATGAGATTGGAACAGATCAATCTATTCAGTAGCTTATTATCCACTTGAGATTATCTCCAGGTGTTTCAAAATGAGTGGAAAGCAGACACACTGCTTAATCTGACTATTTAGGAGAGCTTAACCCTGCTGCTGTAGTGGGCACACAGCCCTGAATTTAAGCACTTTTCCACAAGAAGCCTTGGAGTGCTCAGCTGTGGGGTTTTTCTGGCCATGGACACAAAGACCTGGTGGTAGAATTTCACTGTCTGTGTATTTTCAAGTTAATGTAGCAAACACTTGTGGAGGAAAGGGGCCATCAAATGCAGATAAATACTTGCCTGCTTTCCAAAGGTTAATTCTTTAAAATTTCCAGCATTGATTCCTTAAAAACAAACACATGCAGAAGAACACAGACCATAAAGGCAGCCTCTTGAAAGGCTTGTACCAAGTTGTTTCTCCTCTTTCCAAGCTCTGGAACCACTATATTTTGCAGGTTATTCCACCTGCACATTCTAAGTGCTTGAGCAGATTTGTTCCTCAGATGATTTGAGTCTTGCACACTAGCTCAAATCCAGGTCTAAAGGGAGTCTAATCCCTTTAATGCCTGTCTTGTTGGTATTCCTCGAGATAACAATGGGATGGAGAGTGAAAAATTATGCTGGAAAGGGTGTAAATGACACTTTGTAAGTGCCTTTTGTGCCCCTGCTGTGCTGTCCTGTGTCCTCTCACCCCTTGGTCCCCACACTTGGTTTTGTGACTGTAACAATCCATGGTGAGAGATAAGGAAAATAATCCACATAAAAACAGGCTTGCAGGGCCATTTCCTCCAAAACAGGGAGACAACTGGAGCTTTTATGGAAATTGGGAGTGGACTGCACTGAATACATGTGCTGTATGTGCCCTTTCAAACAAAGATGGGGATGGGTGTTCATGCAGAGATATCCGGAATTAAAATTGTACATTTGCAGTGTTCCAGGCCACGTTGGACGGGGCTTGGAGCAACCTGGTCCAGTGGAAGGTGTCCCTGCCCATGGCATGGGTGGGAATGAGACGGGCTTTAAAGTCCCTGCCCACCCAAACCAGTCTGGGATTCTGTGGTTCCTCATTAACACAAGTCCCAGTGCTGTTCAGAGAGGACTCAGGGATCAATCAGCACTATAGCTGGCATGTGGCTGTTCAGCTGCTTCTTCAAACCAAGTAAAAAAACCCCAAAAACCCCAAGGGAGAAAAACCACACCCAAAAAACCCTTTTGCAAGTTATTTCTGTATCTGATGCTTTGTATTTCATAGCATGTATTCAACTGTTCAATGAGCTTTGCAGGCTCACAGTGTTTTGTATCAATATTTGATCATTTCCCTCTGACTTTAAAGAAAAGTGTATTTCAGGCATTTAAGAGCCTTAGGGAAGGCTCTGAGCACCCGAGGGTAGCTGCTTGAGTGCTCAGTGGTGTGAAGGTGTTTTGAGGAGAAGTCCCCCTGGTTTGTATTTTAAGCACACCGAGGGGTCAATGGTTTGGTGCTGGGGTTTGTTCATTGAGTAGTTCAGATAATGAATTAGGAAACCCTGGAGATGAGGACTGAGAAGGCCTTTAAGACATGGAGTCTTCAAGCCTTAATACAATCATTTTATGGACATTTTCATCTGGTGGCTGTCAGTGACCTGAATTTGGGCTCTGAAGGAGTTCCTGGGCTGAACACAGGAATTCTGGGGCAGGGTAAAGATGAGCTTTCCAAAGTGCAAACAAAGAAGTTCAGCAGAGGAGAGGACAACCTTCCCTGACTTTGTTAAACTTTCAGGGAATGACAAAGCACTGCTACCACTCTTCCTCCCAGCTGGGTGGGGTGCTGACCTGCCCTGTGCTGGTGCCTGCTCAGAGCATTAACCCACAGGGCTCCTGTGTCCCTCATTCCGGGGTGCTGGGGTCAGTTCCTGCCCTGTGCCTCCTCCCTGCCACTGCCTAATGATGCCATTAATAAGAGGAGCTGTGTCCCTGATTTCTCAGGGACGACAGAGAAAGGAGTCATCGATGTCCTTGGGGTGCTGATGTCCAGATGTGTCTGGAACAGATGGACTGCTAAGAAAACAAGAGACCTGGAAGGAAGTCTCAGCCTTTTCCATCTCTGTCTCTAATTTTTCATGTCTATCAATGCACGGATGATGAATTTCACTGTGTCTGATTCGGCTGAGCGGGAAGGGAGGGAAACATTTTGTCCAAACAGTCGGTGTTCATTAAAAAGGGAGATGAACTTTGCTCAGTGCTTTAAAAAATGGCCTTAAAATGTGGCCCGAATCTGTGCTAGTCACACATTCTTCATAACTTTCCTTGCAAAAAGCTTTTAAAACTCCTCAGCATGGGGCTAGGAACACTCTGGGTTGTGAAATTATCTTTGCAGACCTTGAGATTTTTTTCCAATGATAATTTCAGAGCTCATATGTCAACAAAGCAGTGTACAGAATTATCATTTCTCTCTGGACTTTTCAAATCTGTATCTCCAGGGGAAATCTAGAGACCACATGACATCAGCTCGGAATATATTAATAAAAATGAAATGTGGCATTTGTTAAAATCCCTTTGTTGGAAAAACAGCCTATTTTTCTGATTAAGTGCTGTGTCAATGTTACATCACACTGACTAAAGACGTTTCTGGGTATCAGCTGGGCTGACAAGCTTTAAAAGTACCTGGAATCCTCCTCTTGGCATTAAAATCCACCAACATTTGCTAAAGCAATTACTTCTGTTGAATGAATCTGTGGCGTGTCTGGGGAATTTGCTGCTGCTGAAGCTTTTTTTTCCCCCTCCAACCTATGTGTCACAAAGTAATTCCTTGCAGAGGCTGCAAAAGCCTTAATATAATCAATTCACATGCAAACAAACATAACTCTGTTAGTTCTTGAATGGAAGACAGGCTCTGGAAAAGTCTCAAACCGAGGTTTGTGGTTCTTTGGCAAATATTTTTCAAGTGTTTCGTCCTCTTCATGCTGGAGATCCTTCTAATTAACCGGCTAAGGCAACAAATGCTGTCCAGCTGAGGGGCAGCTCCAGGGTTCAGATCCCAGATGGTTGATATCAGGACATGACTTATCTACCAGAGAGCTTCACATGTGCCCTGGATTTTTTAATTCTGCCCCCTCACCGGTATTGAGGCAGTTTGCTGTGTTGCTATCAAATATTTATGTGGTTTATCCATTGACTTTTCCTAAGGATTGTTGGGCTGGGAGGGAGCTTTCCCCAGAGCACAGGCTCTGCTGCCTTGGAGCTGCTTTGTTCAGCACCCCCTTCCCATGCATTTCTACAGCTGGAGTTTCCAAGGGTGCCCTAAAAAAGGAAAGGAATAAAAGGCACCCGATGAGGATAATGTTAATATTTACTTATACTGTTTCTGTGGACAGTTAAAGCCTGTGTGATTTTATAGGATGATCAATACAAATTTCAAACCATTTTGATGTTCAGCACTGCTGAAGCACAGCCTGGCTGTAAAGTTTATCATCACTGGTAGCTAAACAAAAATACAGCAATGCAGCTTCTGTCTTTGGGATTATTTTTTATTATATTCTACAATTAAACAGCCTGTGAATGTTCCAGGCCAGGTTGGACAGGGCTTGGAGAAACCTTGGATAGTGGAAGGTGTCCCTGCCATGGCAGGGGGGGAGCAAGATGATTTTTAAGATCCCTTCATCCCAAATAAGTCTGGGATCCTGTGACTGTGGTAATGGATGTGGTGATGTGTTGATTGAACTGTGTATTTTTAAAATAATCTTCAGTATTGTAGAGTGAGTTTTTTCATGGAGATGAGGACTAATTTCTAGTTTTTCATGGAGATGAGGATGAGATTTCTATTTCCTGATGTTTAGAGCCTCTCTGAGTTTTGGAAGACGGCATGGTGGGAGTTTCTCTCGTTTCAAATTCCCCAAACACTGTGGTTCAGTGTTTGCATATAAGCAGAAAGCAAGACAGAAAGAGATTCTGAACCCTAGGAAGTCTGGCAAGGAGGTCTGAACAGAAGCTGGGTATTGCATCAGTGCTCTTCTGTGATCCATTTTACATTGCATGGAGTGCAGAGGTCAAACTGATGGCATTCCCAAACAGTGCAGAGTATTCAAAATACCTTCAAAACTTCAGCTCAAACTCAAAGTTAAATTGGAAACCGAGCTAAATGTTTTGGGGAAGTGCTGGTTTAGTTGTTTTGTGGGTTTGTGTTGGAAAAGTGCAGTATTCTGCTTTGGCACTGAGAAAAAAAGTCAAACACACACACACCAAAAAAAAAAAAAAAAAAAAAAAAAAAAAATCAACCAATTCCCACTTTTAAAGTTGAAACTTGCATAAACCTGTGTGAGTTTCTTTGCACACTTATGCCAAGGCTGGAAGGTTCTGCCAGGACATTTATGGTGCCCTGCGACAGTCTGTCCATGCTATTTGTGTCTGCACGTGGGATGAGGAGCAGGGAGGAATTTTCCTCCTGACAGCTGCTGTGATCACTCTTTTGTTAGATCCATCTCTAAATAAACCTGTTATTTACATGTGGTTCAAGTGAATGAAAATGCAATTTAAGGCACTGCTTTGATGCCAATGAGAGTCAGTGGAGAAACTCCCACTAACTCAACCAGGATTTCACATTTGCCCTCAGGAGACAACCAATGAACCTGGAAAATGGTACAGAGTGTACCCCCAGACTGATGGCTTTTGGAATCATTCTGCTTCTTATGGTTTTCAGTTATCTTTCTTTTCAAAATAAAGCAAACGGTGGAGCTCTTGCTCCAGCAGCAATGAAGTATTTCTTACTTGAGGTAGTTTGTGATCTGGTCTGTTCTGACTGTGCAGAAATGGGCAGGCACCACCAGAAACAAATTGGGCTGCCCAAAGCTGAAGGAATTGGTTTAACAAGATGAGTAGAAAATCCTCTTTCATGTCTGCAGGTGACAATTTCTATTCACTTGACAATTTTGTGCTGTCTCTCTTCTGTGGATTTTTTCTTTTAGCTTTCAGACATTCCAGGTGTGGATTCAATTAAATGTGTGCAGCAGCAGGGTGCTGTCCCAGAGGAACAGTCCCTGGGTGGTTGTTCCAAGGGAAAGCTTTTCCAGCTTTTCCTCTGCACCCTCTGATTGTGCCTGTGTGGCTCAGGGCAGGAGCACAGGGAGTGCAGCAGAGGAGATCCCACAAAAGCTGCTTAAGCAATTGGATTTGGGATGTGCTGAATGCCTCAGCAAACCTCAGAGCTGGATGCTCTAATGGAGAGAAAACCTCATTTTGTGCTGTGGTGCTTAGCTCCTCTAAGCAGGTTTAGGAGCAGATCCTCAGTCCCTGAAACCACCAGCCCTGGCTGGGAGGGGAGAGGTGGCTCTGAGGAAACACCTTGGCTTGTCATAAAAATAGGGTGTTCAAAGAATAACTCCAAAGTTGGGGTAAAAAGAATATATGCACTTATATAAAATACATGTAAATATATAACATATGTATTATATATTGTATGTATCCCATGAAGATACATATGTATATGTATATACAGACACCTATATGAGGTAGTCCACAAAAATAGATGTTTTTTTGGCATGTTTAAGGAGTTCTTTGCCTGTGTTGCTCTTCAGCAGTGGGTGTGAGGCTGAGCTCTGTGTCTGGGTCAGGAGTGCTGTTTTTCCTCCCTGGTACACTCACACCTCGATAAAATCAGCCCTTCATGCAATTCCAGGTGCTGCCAGCTGAGTTCCCTCTCTTCCCTCTCCATCCACAGCTTTCTGTGGATGTGGGCTCACTCCTCTGCCTGCTCTAATGGAGTGGTGCCCTGGCCAAGCACCTTGCTAAAGCCCTCAGCACAGGTGGCTGGTAATCTGTTTTAATTATAGCTAACGTGCTTAATTTCAGAAGTGATGTTTAAAGCTGACAGGAGGTTCCAAAGAGCAATCCAGCTCTGCCTTCCCAGCCTGGCTGGAGTCACACAGCCTCCAGCTCACAGGCTTTTAAATTATTTACCCAAAATTGGCTTTGAAGGAAGAATTAAAAATTAAAAAAAAAAAAAAAAAAAAAAAAGGAACTTTGAATCTATTAAGAACTTGATAGAGGAACGGAATGGAAATAAGAGCTCTCCTAGGAGCGCTTTGGCTTCTGCTGATCTGCAGGGAATAATGGGTGAGTTTTGGAAATCTCGTTGCTTTTTATCCCCCCCCCCCGAGTTTCTCCCTGTCCCCCATCCCTATTTCCCCTTCAAACACCAAGCAACTGCACTTATTTTACATTTCCAGTGCCTTTTGCAGTGCTTAGCCCTGTTAGCAGGTGAACAGAGTGATGTGAATTGATAATTCCCTTCCCAAAAGGGGTCCTGGCTGCTCTGCACGTGATGCCTCCTGCTCTGGGGCTTGGCTTGTTGATTGTTTTTTTTTTTTTTAATTTGGCTGTAGAAATGAAAGCTGTGCATGTGTTTAACTTTCTGGCTGCTTGCAGTAGCAGAGGGGCTGACAGGCTGCCTGGGCAGCTGCTGAATTTCACTCCATCATTTCAATATAAACTAAACCCTGCTCCCCCCAGCGCTCCACGCACAGCAATCTGTCTTCCAGGCGAAATTAAAACCAGTTTTAGCATCTGATTAGCTGTGTAATGCAGCAGTCCAGGGGGTGTGGAGAACAAAGGCAGTGGGCAGGCAGGAGGATGTGTGTGCATCCCCTCAGTTTGTGTCCTGCAGCTCAGGACAGTCATTTGCTGAAAATTGCCCCTGCTCAGTGTGAAGTGTGCTCAACCTGGATCAATATTGAGCAACAAAAGGTGCTAAACCTTCCCCTTTAACCTCTGGTGCTGTGCAGAATTTCAGCTCTCCCTGAGGCTCCTGTGGCTGCTCTCACTGGTGAGGGGCTGGAGATAACCCTGCAAGAGGCATTTTTCTTGCCTTTGCTTTAATTTTCCTGCTATTTAATAGTCTTCCTTTTAACCCACGCAGTGCCTAAATAGGCTTTCCCCCTGAAAAACATTAATCTGGTACTTTGCAACTGAGACATTGAGATAATTGCTTTTCCCAGCCCTTGCCCTGTACTTGAACAGGTTTTATATCTGTTCCCCTCTTCAAAGTATCCCTCCTTCCTCCTCCAGTATTCCCAAGCACAGCTGGAGAGCCCAAAGAGCAGTTTGGAAATTCTATCAAGGCAGTATTGAAATGTCAGCTACTGTAACCACGTGGGCTTTCAGTTCCTTGGTGCCACAGCTCCAGATGTGATGTGAAAACAATCATCCAAATGCACAAACTGCAGCCAGAGATGGTAGGATTACAGAGATTGTTTATGCTTTAACAATAAAGCAGTGATTTTATATCTTATGTGATTTCTAGGCTATTAAATTCTTTATGTTATGGTGAGCAAGCTTGCAAAACCTTCATGTGATGAAGCTGCAGATGTTTTGGCAGCAATGGAAATTTGGGATTCTGCTGCTGCCTCATCAGCTACTGCTCTCTGCTGGGTTTGGGGTGAGTTTTAGCAGTTTTGGGGCTGAAATGAAACAAGAAGTGTATTTGATAGAGCAATAAACTGCCTGGTGGGGCAGGGCAGGGAAATTCTGCTGCTGAGCACATCTCTGGGAATGCAGACCTTGGTTTCTCCAGACTGTAGGAAGAGCTGCATGTGCTGTTTGCAGCTGGGAGCATTAACTCAGGGTTGTTGTCGTGCCAGGGCTCATTTGAGAGGGTCATGGCACTTTGTGTGACACCAGAGGCCATAAAACGTGGTGTGATTTGGGATTCTGCCCAAACCTGCCCCACATCCAGGCATGTGCCTGAGGGAACTGGATCTGGCACATGTTGAGGAGCACAGGGAAATCCACTTTGTTCATACTCCACACCTCTTCTTTCCCTCTCACCCCTTCTCTAAAATGTCTGCAAGGCTTTCCACAGAAGGCTTTTACAAATCTTCAAGGTTTCCCACCGCATTTCAGGTGGAACAAAAGCAGACCGAGGGGCTGACTGGGAATTTGGGTGGTCAAGCTGTTTTCAGCCATGGGGTTCAGGCCATTGTTCCTCCAGTGGGTTTTGACAGTGAATGGAAAAGGTGAAAAACCAAAGAGGACCAAGTACTGGAAGAGGCAGTGTCAGCTTGGAACAAGGCTCTGGAAGAAATGGCGAGCTGGAGCAGGGAGGAAAGAGGTGTTTGGGGAGAGCTCAAATCTCCTGAGGGATTGAAGGGAATCATTTAAGTTCTCAGTCTTTATTACTGAGCCAAACTGCCCTCCTTTGCCATAAAGTGCTTTGCAAAAGGTCATCCTTCCTCTGGGCCTCATTGCAGGGACACATCATGTGGATATTTTGGTGGTCTGGAGTTAAGCAGTGTGTGCTCAGATGGCAAAGAGCTGCAACAGGAGCCTCAGGCAGTTACACATCTGGCTACTGGAATTGTTGCTGGAGATACAAAAAAAAACTGAAGATCTGAAAGATATTTACACTTTAAATATTTCATCCAACCTGTGGTACAAAACTTTGCCTGTCCAGGTAAGGGAGAACTGTCTTATATGTATGTGTCAATGGGTATTTACAGATAAAACAATACCTAAAAGACTCCAAAAGAAGCTTTACTGTTTCAAAGTGGGACCAAATTCATTCAGTTCAGTGCTGGAGTCCCCAGCAAAGCCTGCCTGTCCTGCCTGCTCTCAGGGCTGGATATTTGATGTTTATCCTCATATATGAGTTAGGCTGAAATTTCTGAGATGGAGAAAAATCTTTGAAAACTTTCAAGGCCAAAATTGAGGCCCAGGTGTGAACTTCGATAGGTTTGAGGAGTGCTGAGTGTTGGTTCAGGGCTGTTTTTAGTTAAAAATGCAGTGAGTGCATCAGCTGTACCATTAAAGGAAGGTGCTGTGGCATCTGAAGGGAAATTCTTTATTTAGCAGGAATATGAAGTGTGAAATGCCACAGCTGAACAGATAATTGAAGGAGACAGTCAGCCCTGCTCAGTACCCCCAGTGTCCCTGGCTGGGGGAATTATTCAGGCTTTTAAAGTCCCATTAAAGTGCTCTGCTGGCCTCGTGGAAAATCCTCTGTTCTGTGCTCACTCCCACTCAGAAGACCTTGAGAACCAGAAAATTTGGTACTACAAAATAGGCTTAATTCTTGCAGAAGGTTCCATTTAGCGTTGAAGCAAGTGGAAAAATAGAAAAGCTAAAAATGCACTGCTTTATCATGCATCCAGGAGGTTCTGTGCAAGGCAAAGGCAACTTTTTGGAACACATATGCAAAAAATGTGATGGTAATTTGAAGAGTACAGTGTGTGTCCTCTACAAGCAGTGCACATGTTCCTTGTTTTCTAGTGGAAAAGGGAGTTTGTGTCACAGTGGGAACAAAAGGGATAAAATAATAAAGATTTCAGGAGGGATGTGTCTGGGAGCAGAAGTGGCTCAGTCCCAGCTGCCAGGGCAGTGGGGCTGAAGGTGGTGCCATCACCCAGGAAACCCCTCCAGCTTCCAGGGAGCCCAGTCAGCTGCTCTGTCCTTAACCAGGGATGAAGGTTATGGTGGCCTTAAACCAGAACAGACTCAGTTATTGCTTAAATTCACTTAAAATTTAACCCACCATTCATTGTGTCACCTGATCTGAAATAATAATGAAATAAATCTCGATTTATCAGTGGAAGGAAGGTTTCATTTCCTCTGCCACAAGCCAGTCCTGCAGCCTTGATGCATCTGAATGGTCACAAGTTCAGTTTTTGAGGCAGAATCCCAGGACAGTCGGAGCTGAATCCATGATCCCACATGGATCAGGTGGTTTGTGACCGGCAGTGCTGTGGTTAGGGTTTAACCTGGGCTGGGGAATGGTAATTATTAATTTCTGAGCAGCAGTGGCTCTGCTGTGATCAAATAAAAGCTGCTGTGTTATCTAAGTGGCTCAGGGTGATGTGAGCACGTATAAAAATCTGAGTGCGGGCACTTGGAGGAGAGGCAGGTGACTCTGGGGATGCATCATCCAGGAGCCTGCTCCCAGTGATAAGCAAAGCACTGCAAATCCATGCCACTGCAATCACAGGGCAATATTTTAATTATTCATGCAAAAAGAATTTGAGTGGCATTAATTGCAGCTGGTAAATTTGTCACCAAATGCAGAAAAGGGGAATTCAGCTCATTTGTTGTGCTTTGGAAGGCAGGTGAGGAAATGTTTTCACTTCTTACAGAGTAATATTTTCTATTCTGCTTCCCACAAGACAAAGAGCACCTGTCCAAGCAGCACATCTGGATAAACTGCATCCAAATGCTTTCAGGAGACTGGGCCAAGGAATTCTCTCCAACATGTAATTAATTGTTTTATGGGAATGGGGAAAACAGAAGCCAGAGCAGTGCAAGTTAATGTAATTTTGATCTTGGAGGAGAAAGAAATGATTTAGACAATTGCTAATGTGTGGGAACCTGCTACTGATTCCTGACAGAACTGTGGGACAGCCAGAATGCAACTTAATTCTGCTGGCCTGGCTCTGTAACTGATGGGGCATTTATGGACTTGAATTGAAACAGACTTGACTTCTGTCTCTGAGCTTGCTGTGGGTTTGTGCAGAGTGCCAGGTGTCCAGGGCAGTGCTCTCCAAACCCTTTGATGTAATTCTGATAGTTCCCCAAATGTGGCTGTAAATCAGAATTACTGCAGAGCAGTGGGGTTTAAGTGGAGTCATAAGGATGCTGCACTACATAAATGTTAATATTCTGTTACAACAATCATGGTTCAATCTGTGGGTGACACAGAGGGCCACAGGTGGCAGCTCTGGGGTAGTTTGGGCAGGAGAGTCCAAGCAAACAATGTGCATATTTTAATTGGTAGTAGATGACTAGCTAATAGGTGATTTTAATAGGTAATCTCAATTTTAATAGGTAATAGGTGAATGTGAAGCAGAGAGTCTGTAACTGGTGATGGAGCCCACACTGAGTGGGAATCCTGTCCCAAGGAATTGGTTCTGTAAAGCTCAGCAAGCTGGTGAGAGGCAGAGGAGCTTTGGTGGAGACAAACTGGATATGATAAGATTATCTCAGACCTGCTCTGAGTCCCTCCAGAGTTTGGGAAGGCTGGAAGGATTTTGGTGGCTCCTCCCTTTGGAAACACTGCAGGTAGGATATGTTTCCAGGTACCAGGACAAATTGCTGATGAGATTCCTGTTTTCTGTTGTGTCAGACACTCTCATTAATAACTCCCAGCACACAGGCTGGGATGTTTCAGAGGCAATTGCAGCTTGGACAGGCTGAGCACAGGGGTGGGGAGCACCCATCATCAGCTGCTGCTGCAAACAAAGGACTCAGGGCTTAGAACTGGCACCTTCAGCTGCACAGTCAGCCCTGGCTGGACGTTTGAGGATGGTTTTTCTATTTTCTAGTCATTTCCTCCCATGGCAAACCAAACTCTCCCTTACTACTGCCTGAGGCCAGGGTTTACCAGCTGTCAGACTGCAATTAATCTATTTAAGGAAATCAAATTTTAAAAAATCTATTGAAATAAATAAAGCATTTCCAGCTGTAATGAAGATGTGTAAATGCATTCAGAGTTTCAGCTCTTGGGGAGGAACCTCCTGTCACCCCTGGGCATTGGGAGTTTGTACATTCAGAGTAAGTGTACAATTACAAATGTCCAGTTTGTACATTCCTGGGTTCCTGTAGGGCACAGACCTGCACATCTCACTTGGCTTGGAAGGATGAGGTGCTGGGCACACCCTGCAAGGATCTGACCTCTGCATGTTCTGGGTATTTGTGTAAATTGATGTTATGTCCCACCATGACATCACTTAGCTGGGATTTGGGCAGAGTGCGCAGCTGCTTTGCAGAAGTACAAACTAATCCCATTTTGGGCTAAAAAAAGCCCAGTTTGTGGGCAGAGTGCTGGTTCAGAGCCCCCCATTCCACTGCACTCTTCCCCAGGGGATTTCCTCCAGCATTACCTCAGCATTTGGTGCCACAGGGCTCCATCACTGAAAATGGGCACCATGTTTCTCATCCCTCACAATTAATTCTGAATATCTTAACTGTAAACAATAATTGCTTTACTTCAACAGTGAGCTTAAGCACTGCTGACTGTTACTGTTCACTTCAGGAAGTCTTTATAGAGGCACAGCCGCTCCCCCTTGGAGGTCCTGGGGAGTTTGGTACCACTGGGAGTGCTGAGCACTTCTGGGGCACCAGACACCCAAAACGCCCAAGGTGTGCTGTGTCCTTGGTCCTGACTCCAGCTTGCTCCTCCCACAGCAAATTAAAGCTGATTCCCTCTCTCAGTGTGTCCAACGGAACAGTTCCTTCCTGGGAAAACATTTCCAGGGTGCTGTTTTTGCCAATTCATCCCCCAGAGGAAAAGCTTGCTGAAGAGCAGGGAGGGAAGATGAATGCTGCTCATTTGCTGGAGATGGGGACAGGCTGCAGCCTGTGCCAGCTCAGCACAGAACTGTGCTCAAAAACATCTTTCCATGCAGCCATTTCCCTTTTCTCCACCTCTTGCAGTGATGCTCTGGTGCTGGTTGCTGCTGCCACGCTTCACATCTCCTGTCAGAAATGGAGGTACAGGTCATGGGGAGTTAATTGGGAGCTCAGCTCTTCCCACGGGCCACGGAAAGAGCATTTGGAAACAGAAATAGAAAAGCTGCCCTAATGTTCCTCCAGCCCTGGCCTTTGGAAGAGCTTTGACTGGTGTCCTTCACGGGCTGGGGATGGGGCTGAAGGATCCCTCCTGGGGTTTTGGGTGATGTCTGGCAAAGTGCAGTGAGCTGACAGGATGAGAGGACACCAGACCAACCTCACCTTTATTGTGGCAGGCACATTTTTCTCTCTTTCAGGATTTTTCATAGAGAAGCACAGAAGAAAGAAAAAGAAAACAATTTCCATTTCTGCTCCTTGTTTTCCCATGTGGAATGTGTTTGGAGAATTCTTTACCTGGGGTGATTGCTTGGTTGGATTCTGGTGAGGATTGTTTGAGCTGATGGCCAATCCAACCCACCTGTGGCTGGACTCTCAGAGGGTCAGGAGTTGTGAGTTAGATATGGCAGTTAGAACAAGTAAGTATGTAGTTTTAGTATCTCCTTTAAATAGTATATTAATGGATTATAGTATGGTTATAATAAAGAAATCATTCAGCCTTCTGGACTGGAGTCAGACATCAGCATTGCTTCCCACCGGGTTCACCTGCATTTCCAATACCTTTATCTCCACATAAATACTCTTTTTAAAATACAGCTCTTTTCAGGAGCTGTGAGGTAGCACCATTCTTTCTGTGTTTCCATCCTTCAGCTGAGCACTTGGCATTTTAGCAGGAGGGGTATTTAAAGCTGACCTGGTTCCAAACTAGAGGATAAATTCCTGTTTGCTGGGTATCTCAATCATTTTTCGTGATCCAACTCTTTGCTTGATTCACCAAAGCTCTGAGCAGTCTTACAACCAAATACACACCCACTAGTACAGGCAAAGGGGAGTTATTTCAAATATTGATATTTCCTATGGATTTCTTTAGCTCTGTTTCCCCAGCTTTTCCTGTTTGTAAAGGTGGAAAGAGACCAGCTCTTCTTTACTAAGGAGGGGGAGAAAAATGGTTATTTAAAGTGAATAAAAACTAATTATCATATCCAGGATTGAAAGCCAAGAGTTCTATTTCCAGCTCTCCTTAGTAACTTCCTGAGTTTGTGTATAACACCAGGGCTGGTAAAACAATAAAACAGTTTTTTTAACAGATCAATTTAAGGAATTGATCTTTTGAATCAGTATTACAGCTGGGAAGAGCTGTGCATATGCTGGATTGATGGACTGTAAAGCACACTCATCAAGAGGGAAATGGGAAAATGTTACTCCTCCTGTCCCACTTGTCACTCTGGTATTTATTTCCAACGAGCAGCTACTCCTTGGGAAAATTGCAGCAGCTTAAAAGTCAGCTGTGCCTATGCTTTCTTTTCAAAATATATTGATTTTTACATTTGTTTAGTGGCAGCTCTGTCGGTGCCCTCTGTCAGAGCTGATGCTGGGTGGTTCCTGGGGCAGGAATCCCCCTGGGGAAGAGGTGATGCTGTGACAGCATTTATGGCAAAAGGGCACATCAGGAGTGCCACACTGGGAGATGGAAATCCCTGAGCCCCTGTCCAGCCCTCCACACACTGGCAGGAGGAGAATGAGGGGTGCTGCTGGCTGAGGCCAACGCTGGCACTGGTGAGAGGGGCAGGGGCTCTGGGTGTGATGGATAAACACTGGGAAAAGCAGCAATTCCAGGGAGCTGAGGCAGAAATGGGAATTTCTGGGCTTTCAGCATTAGTCCCTTCCACTTTAAGCAGGCATGTTGTATGTTTTTTTCTCACAATTCAGTCATTTTTTGACAGTTTGCTGCTCGCAGAACTTGAAATCTTTTCATTTCTGTCTTAATTCGCTTCCAGCTCATGCACTCTTGTGCCAATGCTAATTTTGGATTTCCAGCCCATATTCCCACCCCAGCTCGCAGTGCAAAGGCCATTCTGACCCTTCCTCTGGCTCTGTGGGACTCGTGACCGGATCCCTGGCTGCTCACAGAGAAGCTCCCACTCCTCCAGGCAGCCAGGGCAAGGTGGGATTTGCTTCTCCTCAGATTTGGGTTGGACAGAGGCCTCAGCCCTGTCCCACAGCGGGGCAGATGTGGTGGTGAAGTTCAATCAGCAGCAGGAGCAGGCAGCATTCCCAGAGGGAAGTTCTGGTGCAGGGACCTTGCTGAGACCCTTGGGCAGCTGGCAGGTTGTTGAGTTCTAGCTTCTTTTTTGCCAGGGTCAGGATTAAATGCACCAGACAGTATTTCTTGTTGGGACTCAGATGTTTGTTAGTTCTTATCCATGTCACAGTCTCACAAACCCTGAGTTCTGCAGCACTTCCCTCTAACAAACTAAAAATGGAGCCCCATCTCTCTCTCTCTACAAGGCCTTTTAAGGATAAACTGTCCAATTAAGAAACGACACCTAAATTATTTTTACTTTTAACCCAATAACCAACCACCCGTGCCCGCAATGGGGACTTCTTTATCCAATTCCACAAAACCACCCAAACCCAGGGAGAAGGGGGTGAAGAAGAAGCCTCCATCCTAAAACCTCCATCTTGCTTTATATATATGACTATATTCTAAACCCTTAAACTCTGAGTTTCCCACCCTGTGATATCACACACTTCTATTCAAACTCCACACCCACAATCCCAGCTCTGTCATTCCATTCTGGAAGCCTTCTCCACGGCCTCAGGTCAAATGCAGTGTTCTTTTGAGGGTCAGTGCCTGGCAGCACAGAAAGTCTCAAATTCCCAGTTTCCAGAGCAGTGGTTCCTTGCCAGGCAGCCCCTTGGCACTCCAACATTAATGACTTCAGTTTTTTTAGTGCCTAATTCCCAGGCTTTTCCTTATGTCCCTGATCTTGGATTGACAGTTCTACTGAAAAAAGAAACAAAACCTTCCCCAGCCTCATGAAATTTTTACAACTTCTGGTTTGTGACACACCTGGAAGTCCCCACAGCAGCATTATTCTGCCTTATCTGTTTCTCTGGGATTTTCATTGCTGTGGGAAAACTGCCAGGGAGCTACAACAAACTCCTCCTGAACTGGAGGAGCTGTGCAGGTGCACCTGTACACTCAACTCCCACAGGCATTCCTTCTGCTTCTTCACTTTAAAGACATTTGAGGAGGAAAAGGAAAAGAGATTTATAAATAAATTTAATCTTTTGCTCCAAAGTACCTTATTTTATCTACGGAGGTGGGGCAGAGCAGTAGCACAGAAGATCCACAATTGTGTTGCACCTGCTACAAGATCTCTGATTTTATAGATCAAGTCCTTTAACACATTAGCTGAAAAATTAATCAAGTTCTTGTCTTCATCTTCTGGAAGAGAATGGGAGGAGGAGCCTGCAGGTAAAAGCCCATCAGACAGAAAGCACAGAGGGGGCAGGTGAAGTAAGGAGCACTTTGCCTGTTAAATCTCTCCTTTAGGCAACATTGGCATTGATGGAAATGTTCTTTTTTTGGTGATTTTTCTGATAGTTTGTGATTATAAGGCACTGAAACTCACAGGTTTCTAAAACTAAGTTGCACATCATAACTTGTGCATTTATTGGGCATGTGGAGGTCTGTCCCTGGGAGGAGGGGAAAGCAGCTCAGTGAGAAGGTTTGGGCAAGTCTGGCAGACAGGAAGTAGAACTATGAATATTTTTCCAATACTTTTCCAGTATTATAAATATTTTTTCCAATACCTTCCTACAGCTTCCTTTAGCCCTATTTCCCTCACTCTTCCTTTCTGGAACTATGGAAAGAGACCCTCTCTTCTTTACATAAGAGGAGGAGAAAAAGGGTTTTTCAAGTGAATAAAAATTAATTGTTACACCCAGATTGAAAGTCAAGGGCTCTATTTCCAGCTCTGTGGCTGGCCCCTGATTGCTCCTTGGCACAGGGGCACCTCGTGACTCACATTCCAAAGGGCTCTGAAAGGAGCAGCTCCTGGTCCTGGATGAGCTGCACCAGCTGCAGGACCTGAGAGGGGTAAGGCCAGGGACCACGTGGGGAACTGAATCCTCCTCCCAAAAAAACCCAACCAAAAGCCTAAAAAACACCCCTAAAAGCCAGGAAGGTTTGGGGATGAATGAGGGGGTTGGGTTTTTCCAGCCAGAAATCTGCCTGGTCCTTGTCACTGTGCAACAGCTGAGAGTAGTGTCAAAATCTTAACCTTGCCCCGTCTCGTGTGTCTTACCTGCAGGAAGGGGAAGAAAAGATTTGAAATTATTTTCTTCATAATATTTATATTTTAACATGGTTTCCTGGAACTATACAAGACTCTGGTCCAGTCAAACAATCCACAGAATTATCCAGGAAAGCAAAAGCCACCCACAAAATTTTAAACTTGAGTCTACATAAGGCCTGCACTTTTCACTGATCACTGGGTGGGATTAAAAGCACCTGGCAGAGGTTCTCACCTGGGCACAGCTCAGCCTCCAGTACCTGTGTTCCAGTTCTTGCTCCTTGTAACAACATAGAAAAATTTCTCTTAAACTTCAATTTCCTTTTTATTGCAGGCCAATATTTTCTTGCACATTTTTTCCTTTGGGCTGTTCCACATCTGAGCCTCCATTTTTCTGAAAAATTAGTTAAAAACAAAACAAAAAAAAAGGCTGCAAATCTCAGTAACAAAGAAGGCAAATCCCAATGATTCAGATTCAAAACCCTTTTTTCAAGTCCAAGTGCTGTTCCCTGTGAGAAAGAGATGAGTTGCTTTTTGCAAAATGGACCTTGGAAAATGAATTTTATTATGAACTTCTTTCTTTGTAATATGCTTATCTCATTTAGTCACAGTCAAGTATTAAAATTTTATATCAGTCACGACTGTATATTCATGGGCTACAGGTCCCAGGGATGATTCTCTGTGACTGGCATTTTGGACCAGTTCTGAGGAGATACAAATGAGAAGTCTGTGCTGGGAAGCCTGAACAAACTGTAGTTAAATATGGAGAAGTCTTAATAATTAAATCAAGATTTTGCTCTTTTGTGGCCATAGGTTTAAAAGAGAAAAAAGGTAAACGTGAAATAACTGGAAACTGGGAAAAAGGACCAAATTCATCTTGTTTTCCTGAAGAATGGTCATGTGCAGGTGGCCTCTTTATCTAAGCAAGACATGAGAGGGTTTGCCTGACCCACCTGGTGCAGCTAAATCACAGCCCCTGTTTCAATAAGAAATTAAACATAACCATGATCAGGATATTCCAAATGCAGCTGCCAAGGTTGCGTGGCAGGAGTGCAAAGGAAATCAGGAACAGTTGCAGGAGTCACTTGAATTCTGGGAAGCACTTCAGGTGCAGTAGGTGAGAGGAAGGTTGCTGAGAACCTTCCCAAGGCCCTGGGGAGAGGAGGGGAAGAGCCAGGAGCAAATGCAGTGTGACAGGGAGGTGTCCTGGGGAGTGGCAGTGGAGAATCCCCCGAGGTTTTGGTGTGAATGAGCTTGGCCCTGGGGGAGACGTGGGGAGCTGGGAACTGCCAGCACCGGGGCAGAGGCTGGGAGACATCAAACACTGGCAGGGTGGGAAGGGCGTTCCTGGAACTGCCCAAATTCGTGGAACTGCTCAAATTCCTGGAACTGCCCATCTTGGGGATGTGCAGCATGGATAGGGGAGGAAGGAGGGAGCGTTGCCAGAGGGTGGTCAGTCTCAGTAAGGAAGATCAAAGTGGAATCAACCAAATAACAGAGGTCAAACCCTTGCAAAAACGTAGATATTTAGAAACAATTTCTGCTTGCACGAAACCCGATGCAAGTACATAATTCACAGAGTCCTGGAATGGTTTGGGTTAGGAGGGACCTCAAAGCCCCTCCAGTGCCACCCCAGCCATGGCAGGGACACCTTCCACTGTCCCAGGCTGCTCCAAGCCCTGTCCAACCTGGCCTTGGGCACTTCCAGGGATCCAGGGGCACCCTGTTCCCGTGTTTTACCACCCTCAGTGTAAAAAACTTCTTTCTTCTATTACATCCCAGTTTATGCTGCCCTGAGAGTGTTTATTAGCCAAACTTTTGATGCATTTCCTCAAATATATTTGTGTCAACATTTGAATCTGCTTCAGCTTTCCAATGCTGTGATTTCCCCCAGCTGTGCAGTGCTGTGCTGCTCCTGGTGGGTTGGTTTGGTTATGATCACTCTGATTTTGGAGTGCTATTGGAAATGCAGGTGAATCCGGTGGGAAGCAATGCTGATGTCTGACTCCAGTCCAGAAGGCTGAATGATTTCTTTATTATAACCATACTATAATCCATTAATATACTATTTAAAGGAGATACTAAAACTACAAACCTACTTGTTCTAACTACCATACCTAACTCACAACTCGTGCCCCTCTCTGAGTGCAGCCACAGGTGGGTTGGATTGGCCATCAGCTCCAACAATCCTCACCAGAATCCAACCAAGCAATCACCCCAGGTAAAGAATTCTCCAAACACATTCCACATGGGGAAAACAAGGAGCAGAAATGGAAATTGTTTTCTTTTTCTTTCTTCTGTGCTCCTCTATGAAAAATCCTGAGAGAGATGAGAATGTGCCTGCCACAGAGTGCAGTGACTGCAGTCAGGCTCATCCTCGTGGTCCCCATGCCCCCCTCAGTGTGTGCCCTGCCAGCAATTAAACTTCCAGCTGGGAAATAAGGAGAACGTGGCTGAGGCTGCCTCCCTAAAGGAATGAATATACATCACATAAACTGCAGCAAAATGACAAAAAGAGTCCCTGCAAGGCCAGTGATGTGGTGTTACGGAGCCTGTGACAGCCTCTGACTCAGGGAAGCTGATGGCTTTACCCACATGCAGACAAACGGATCTCTTCTCTGGGAAGGGAGCAGCATTCCCAACAAAGGGAGTAGGGATCCTTCTCATCCCTGGGAAATGGCCCACGTCACCCTCAGCACATGCTGCAGTGTCTCTAGAGGGCAGTTACCAACCTGCAGAAGGAGAGCAGGGTACAAACTCCAGCCAGCCTCAAGATTATTCACTGTCACTGGCAAGGCTGTTCAGCATTTGAATAGATACCACTTGTTTGGGGTTTATTTTTAATGAATTAATGGAGTGTGCAGTGATTCTCCATTTTTAACCAAAATTCTTGCCTCTGACTTTTTTGTTTGTTTTTTTTTTTTTTTTTGCCTGTGCTTCCCTATCTGTGAAGCACAGCCCGTGCTAAGGGCTGCTGCCCGTCCCTCAGCCCTGGCTGGCAGCTTGCTCCCTGCAGTGTGGAATGTTTGACACCATCTCAGGTGTTGCAGCAGCACCAGAGCCCCTCTGCAGAGCCAGTTTCACTGAACTACAGCATCACACCTTGGGAGGAGAGAGCAAGGTGCAAAGGAACCTCCAGCAGCACAGCTCCAGCCTAGTGTGGAGCTGCCCACAGCCACTCAGTCACTGTTGTTCTGCCTCTGCAATAGCCAGGATGAAAATTAAAATATATACAGGGAACATATTTCTCTACTTCCCAGATTTTCACTGCCTGAGCTTTATTTCAGTCCCCAGCAGTTTCCCCTCTTTGCAGATCAGCTGGAAGGTGTCAGCTACAGGATTCACCTCTATTTCCACCCACAGCAGCAATGAAATCATCTGGCTTGATGTTCTTGCATATCTCCATTGCTGGTGCTAAATTATTGCCAGCAATATAGCTAAAGCTGCTACCTGTCCTCTAATTCCCAGCCCTCTGTGCTGTAATTTCTTACCTCTTGCCTGGGTATTATTCTAGAGGTGATTGAAATGGCACTGTGGGTGACAGCACATAGTTGCTACCTTCAGGTCTGTTTTGGCAGTCAGTAGTCTAGAATGAAAAAAAAAATCTTAAAAATTAAATTTTGTGGGATTATGGTGAAGAAACGTAGTGAAAATGAATTGCTCAGGAGTGGTTTCATTTTGACCTCTATAACTCTCAGAGGCCATAGCTGTTGCACCCAGCAGGTAACATTTGCTTGAGTTTATCTGCTTTTATTAATATGCTTAAGGAATATGTAGGGAAGGTTTTCTGAATTCATGAAGGTGCCAAGACCTTTTGCAGTTGTATTTATGGGCTAGAGAACCATCCTGGCCAGGCACTGGAGCCAGGACACCTCAGGACATTTCCAGGGTATTAAATCCATCCCAGTGTGGGTAAGCCCAGTCCAGAGCTGAATTTGACAGGCCAAGCTGGAGTGGTTTTGCTCTGGGTTGCAGAACCAAGGCAGTGTCTGACCATGCTGCAGTGTCCTGGACTGAGGTTTCCCAAGGAAACAAGGGATTGTTGGAACAGCTCGCTCAGCCATGGTCACTGGTGGCCCAGCAGGTGCCTTGGCTCTCGGGCAGCGCTGGCACAGAACGTGTTCTTGCTGGGGAGGAGCTTGGCATTGTTTCCTTAGGCTGTGCTGAAAAATGAAATACACAGGCTGTGTGCTCTGTGCATGGGCCTGGGGCGGGGTCAGGAGGGCTGGGATGGGGATTTTGTTCAGTGGCACATCCCAAACCTGGCACATCCCACAGCCCTGGAGGGGCAGGCACACAGGATGGCAGCTGTGAGCAGGAGCTGGGGCAGCCCAGGGGCAGGAAGGAAGGACAGTTCAGACCGATGCCCTTTTAGCCACAATTTGCAATCTGCAGCCAGTCAAAGCAAAGCTTCCTGACACTTTTATCTTGTCTGTGGGCCTGCTTTAGGACAAGGGTAATTCTGATAAATGCTTGTGAGTATTTCCCTGAGTTTCCAGGGGTAGAGAGAAATGAGGTCAGAATTGCGTGGTGTTGAGCTTCGTCTGCTTTGACTTTGAGGGAGAACTCCCCTGAGAAGGTGCTGGACTTTTAGCTGATGTAAAAGGTGCAAATGACACTGTTTCAAAGCAAACCAGCCACTCCAGTGTCATTCCACAACTTTTAATCAGGATTTCTGCCAACACTACCTTTCCTGAGACCAGAGCCCTTTTGGACTCCTCGCGCTCTGGTTGGTTTTCCCATGCCCCTGTGCCTCATCCCAAGTGTCTGAGCTCCACACTGGGAACTTTTCTGCCTCTGAAGGTCAAAAATCCTCGTGGTGACATCACAACTGATGTGCTTCCAAACGGGCTGAGCCCACGGAATCACTGTGAGGTTTCAGGATGAAAACATAAGGAGAAGTGAATCAGCTCTTATGAAACAATGACCTCCTCCATCTCCCCAAACAGTGCAGCAAAAATAACACCAAGGAACCAAGCTGTTCCCAGAGTAAAAAAGGGATCAGCTCGGGGCTCTGACGGAGCAGGAGGATGGATGCCTTCCTCCGGTCAGCCCCAGCCAGCTCATTGCTCACCCTCACTCCAGCTCTAGCTGCTCTGGAAGCATGCAGCCTTGATACTCTTGGGTTTTACTCTAATTATTGTGGCAGTGATAGAAATTGTTCTTACCAATATGGATTTCAATAACATTTTGCACTTATTCAGCATCTTTGCATGGAAAATCTCAGAAGTGCTTAAGAGAAGGCAGTGGAAATCATCTCCAGTTTTTCCTCAGGGGAAGCTGAAGCAGGCTGAAAGGACCTCTGGTGTAGACTGATAGTTCTCTGATTTTGGAGAGGCAGCACACTCAGATTTTTAGGGTTTTTTTTGCTGTTCTTTTCCCCCCTCTTTACTGGAAAGCCGTTCCAGAAGGATGCAGGAGCTGCCTCAGTCACTGGGAAGATGTCTGAGATTTTGGGCTGGGTTGTTTTGACCTTGAACCCTGAAGAGAGAGCCCTGTGCTGCTCAGTGACAGATTGCATGGCCAGGATGAGGAAGGGAGCCTGTCACAGATCAGCTCTCTGCAGAAGGGTCTCTCTGGACACGCTGTCATCCAGCAGGGACCTCACGCAGGAGACAGGTCCTGGCTGCACCGGAGGGCTTGGGCTCGTGCCAAAGGAACACCTGAGAAGGATGAGGAGACAGGAGCCCAGCACACAGGGCTGCTCCTGCAGCCTTTGTGCTGCTGTACTTCCCTTCCCAGCTGAATTACCTTCCTCCTGGTTCTGTGTGGCCACATTCCTCTGCTCGTGGCCATGGCCCTGCAGGGAGCTCACCTGGCGGTCCAAGGCTTTGTCCCAAACACACCTCAGCTCCCAGGCCCTTGCAACACCATATTTCTCCTAAAATGGGATGACATTTCTCCTTAAAGGGATGAAAAAATCCCCTGTGTCTCCTAAAAGCATCCACTCTGTGTCCCTCTGCAGAGGAGAGCCGAGAGCTTGGGGTGATGAGGGGTGTGGGAAGGAGCAGTCCCTGAGACAGCAAACTGGAAAGGTTTCCTGTCCATGAGGAGGGACCAGGACAAAAATTAGGGAAGGAGAGGGAAGAGCCAGCAGATGACCCAGTGGGATTTGGGACTGGGGTTTGGGACTGAGCCTGGTGCAGCCCCTGGTTACCAGGGAGCTGGGGAGGGTTTGTCACAAGGGGAACACCTCGTCTGTCAATCCTGAGTCACATTTCTGCCATGCTTCCCAGTCCTTGGAAGAGCTTCCAGTCCCTTGCAGTGACTTTGGAAGTCACCATTAGTGATGCCAGCCCAGAAAACTAACAGAGCTGAATGAAATGCAGTGATTTTATCATCAGAGGAGTAAGAAATGAAGAACTTTTTCAGATTTGAGAAAAGGGCTGTAAATGCCTTGGGGTCTGAGTTCAGCCCAGCTGAACTCGTGGTGTTTCCGTCCCAGACAGGGACAGGGGCACTTCCCTACCTCTGGCTAAAGGCAGTCAGTAGGATGGTGCAGTCAAGTACCATCATCACACGTGCTGCACAGATGTCTGACAGGTAGGAGAGGCTGCATGTCACCCTTCAGATGCTGTTTCTGTGGATTATACTCATAACATCAAGCTCCTGACCCGCCACCCCATTTGCAAAACTCCAGAAAAGTAGTGGAGAAATTCTTGTTCAAAAAATTTCCTTGTCAAGGGATTTCTCTGCAGAAGTGGAAAAGATCTGACTGTTGGTTGGATAGACCTTGGTTTAGTCTTTTCTTTACATGTGTGTGATTTTCTGCTGTTTGAACCATGACAACTGGTGAGCATCACTGGAAGAGTCCGTGCTGAGAGACTGTGCTAAAGAGCACATGGTGAAAACTTCACTCAAGTTTGACCAGAAACAGCATAAACAGAGTTACTTTTTAATGTAATCCATTATTTTAAACCCTAAATTGCTTTGGGCTGCCCTGCACCCAGAAACATCGGTGATCTGACCTGTGCTCTGGGATTGAGTTCAAGCTGCACTGAAATGCCCCAGTAACACAAGCACAGAGCAGGCATTTCGGTGGTAAAGGAGATGGCTCTGCAGAAAAGAAGAGGTGGGGCAAAGTTGTTTTCTCTGGGAGGAGGAGAAGCCTGGCCCATACATTTTTGCGAGGTTCCCAGAGTGTAAAACAGGCCTTGGAGCCTGGGGGTCTAACAGGGAGGAGAGTGAATGCCTTCCTCCAGTGAGCCCCAGCCAGCTCATGACACCAGCTCAGCCCTCCCAGTGCCCTGCAAGAAGCTGTCCAAGGCCAGGGGCAGGTTCAGGGAACACCGTGGGAGCTCGGAGGGGCTGATACATGTTCTCCCTGGTCCAGTGGGGTTTAAGAGGACAATGCAGAGGGAAAATAATCGTTAATAAAATAACAGAAGACAAAACACTTTCTGCTTGGATGTGAAAGTTACGCTACAGCATTTCTGCTGCTTCTGCATCGCCGGTATTGTTCCAAACCCTGGGTCGCAAGTTGCTAACAAGAATAACAACGCTCCATTTTGGGCTGAGCGGCACGGGAGGCGAACATTAGCTGGGAATTGGCAGGGACATTAGGAGGTGCCCGAGCTGTGGGGAGGCACGGGCGGCGGCAGCAGCATCGCTCCGTAGCGCTCCCTCCGCCGCCGGGCGCTGCAGGGCTGGCGGGGCACTGACCTTGCAGTGCGGCTGTTCCCGCACAGCTGCACGGGGCTGCGCCCGCAGCCGGGGCTGCCGGTGGGGCCGGCCCATCGCACCATGCTCGGCAAATGTGCTGAGCTGCACAGAAGCCCGGCCAGCCCCCAGCCCTGCGCTGCCCGGCCCCGGCCCCAGCCCCAGCCCCAGCCCCAGCCCCAGCCCCCGGCAGCGCCCGCCGGGGCTCTCGCTGCGCATCCGCCGCAAAGGGGAACTGTGACAGCTCCACCTGGATGCTTGATTTTATTTATTCGCGGCCCGCGGAACAATGAAGTCAGAGGTAGGTGAATGATGCAGTGCAGAAGTTGCTGCAGCAGGAGCTTCGCTACGGGGATGATTTAATGTGTCGGGCTGGCGGTGGGGGGAAATGTTCATAAATTCTGTTTCTGCGTGTATTGGGCTGGGGGAGGCAAACCCGGGCGTTCGGGGTGCAGCAGATGACATTTTCTAATTATACAGCTTTCTGTTATGCCTGAAGTAGTCATGTACAAAGGTTTTGCTTCCCCGGTAATGACAGAAAGCCAGGCTTTTCAAGGCAGAGCTACTCATTTAACTTGCTGGAATTAACGGAATGTCGTGTTTCATCCTTATAAATGCATATCAAGTTCTCAGCAGAAAAATAAGGGTGTTAATCATCGCAGCTGATGTGCTGTGTTGAGTAGATTGCTGGCATTGATTCCAGGCTGGAGGTTCGGATTTCTTATTTGCATTTAGTCAATCAAGCCCGTGCCCACCCTGAATCCCTTCGGATGAATTTCTGTTGATTTTGTTGCTGGATATATTTATTCTTCTTTGTTTATCTGCCTTTAAATAAATCATCAGAGCAATAAACAATCCTACAGCAGAGGGAGCAGAATGTTTCGGTTCCATCGCTGCAATCCATGCAGTTGGGGAAGGAGGGGTTTATGCAAACCATGAGTGTGGTTCAGGTGGGTAAAATCCATCTCCTGGCCGCGCTGTCCGTGGGAAGGTGCGGGTCCATGGGACAGACGCGAGGATGGATTCTCAGCAGAGTTCCCCGAGCGCAGCCCTGCCACTGGCCTGTGTCCATAGGTGTTCTGTCCTTACGTAAGGGCTGCCTGGGGGGAAGGGGCTGGCATTTAGGGGGCTTCGTTTATTTTTTTATAGCTCTTAGTATATGGAATACATTTCTTGGGCTTAATACATTTTTACAGCAATTTTGCTAATTCCTGTCAGAGTCGTTGGGTTAAGCGATATTAGATTAGTGATAGTAGATTAATACATTTTTATTTTAATGATTAATGATTTAATATTAATCGCTGCTGGGTTTGCCAAGTACCAATTAGGCGGGACTGCTTTAGGCTCGGTCTGACCGTGTTCCCTGAAAGCTGCGGAATGGCCGGAACGAGGGAAGCAGGAATCGGAGCTCAGCAGGAATCGGGGCAGGAAGTTACAAAATTCCCATTCAAAAACCCAAGGTCTGGAGGAGCTGCTTGTCAGAAAGTCCTGGGGTCACAGCTGATGCTTTCAGGCTTTACACAGCAGTTTGACTGGGAGATGGTGATCTTATGGAGCTTTTAATTTCCACACGCAGCTGGAAGTAAAGGGATGAAAACCCCCTGAAGTCATAAGCCGAGTTAAAGTTAAAATTCGTAGCCAGAGTGCTGTTTTATGGGGATCTTCAGGAAGAGAATGAGAATGCCCTGACCTGTCATAGGCTCACGGACAGGAATGGCAGCAGAGTCTCTGTGCTGTGGAGCGGGGGGGGTAGGAGCCCCGGGAATTTGGACCTGAGTCCTGTGCATGGTGAGGGGTCGTGGGCAGCAGGTCTGGGGGTGGGATGGGAGTGCCATGGAAATCTGGGGTGTCGTTAAGCAGACTGGGAGGTGTCAGGTGGGTTAAAGGCTGTTTGGGCTGAGGCGCTGTCACTGGGAGAAGGTCACAGAGACATTCAGGTCCAAGCTCTCCCCTTCTCCTGGGTTTTCCCAGGCCTTGGACAGCCCAGGAATGTGGGCACTGCTCCTCAGCCAGGGCAGGACTTTGGGAATGCCTGCCAGGGTCTGTGCTGGTTTCTGAGGGATGGGTCACTCACCTTATCCAGCTGCAGTATCCAAGGGTCCAGCCAGCAAGAAAGAAACTCTGCTTTGTGCTTTTTTAAGTGCTTGAGGAAGAGAAAAATACTGCTTAATATCACTAAAGATGACCTTTTCCCCCCACTAAATTATAATTTGGTTTAAAAGCACAGTACCATTTAAAAGCAATAATCTAGGGGTTTTTTCTAAGGTTGTTTTTTTTTTTTTTTTTTTTTTTAATAAATAAGGTAAAACAGGGACTTTGTCAGTTAAATGGTACTAAAAGATACTGGTCTGCAGCTTAAAGAAAAATCGAGGTCTTGAATTTATAAATGCATATCATTCGAATTGCAGCATTTGTGCTTGAGTTATATACCTGATCAGGTATTTGAAGATCCAGAGCATGTTTTTGTCTTTTCTGTAACCTGGACAGTAAAGACTGTGCACACTGGGTGTGAAAGTTTGGTATTCCATGCACAAACTGAGGGGGAAATTGGGGGCCCTCAGGTCCTTCGTGGTGAAATGGTGAATTTCTGGAGGGCAGAGACAGGCAGGTCTCACTCCCAGCCAAGCCATGCCCTGCAGGAACTCCGGGAAAAGGGGGCAGCCCAGCCCCAGCCCTGCCTGCAGATGCTGCTGCCAGGCTGGGCAAGGGCACAGGGGGCAGTGCCAGCAGCCAGGGCGCTCCTGCAGGGCTCCGACCAGCCCCGCTGTGCCCGGTGCTGTGTGTGACACCAGAGCTGAGCATCCTGGGCAGGGCTGAGGCTGCTCAGCATCCCTGGGCTCCTGTGCTGCTGCTGGCACCAAGCAGCCTCTGCTGGGCAGTGCTGGGGGGCTGGGGCAGTGCAGCGAGGGGAGGGGTGTTCCTGGCACCCACTGCCTTGCTGGGGGGGATTCCATGGGCAGGCACCGTTTTTTGGAACTCTTGCCTGTGAATGGCAGTGCTGTCACAGCAGAAATGTGTCCTCTGCAAGGGCAGCCAGGAGTTCAGGTTTAAACTGTAAACTGTGCAGGTGTGCTGTTAAAATCCCAGTGGCTGGGTGTCACTCCCTCCCCAGCCTGCAGGGAACTGAGCACCTTCGGAAGGAAATTCACATTTTCCAGGAGAGACTTTTTATTCAGGAAGGAAATAATGGCAGGGAAGTTGGGTCCTGCTTTGAGACTTCTCCCAGGAGCAGCCTCTGCATTTGTTAGAGGGGACTCCTTCAGAGGCAGGAACCTGAGATTTGGCAAAGCACAGAAAGTTGTCAGGCTGCTGTGCTGTGCCCATTGGAAAATTCACCTCCTGAAGGTGAGGAAAAAAGTCACCTCCTGAAGCATGAGAAGGGAGATGACAGGAAAAGAAACAACTTTGGAAAAAAAATTTGCTTTTCAGCAAGGCAAAACTGTCTATCTGTGCCTCTTACAAGAAACAGCTTAGCTGGCTGCTTCCTCCAACAGCTGCATTCACCAAAGTGAAAAACCCTGCTGAAATTCAGTTTAATCCAGACTCCTCATTCCTTTAGGTCTCTGAAAAAAAATGCACAGACCTTGTACATGTGAGGACTGAGCAGCCTGGAGTTTAGGAACTGTTCTGGGGACATAGTTGTAAGTTTTCTAATGTGGGCAGTGGAACATGTACCAGGGGGGTGCTGTCCAGGGGGGAAGTACCTTTTCCAATAGGAATTGCTGATGTGGGAGCTGCCAGTCCCTGCTCAGTGTGGAGGCATTCAGAGGTCCAGGACTGGGCTGTGGTTTGGAGGAGGGGGAGGAGAGTTAAATCTGCTGCCTGTTACCATTTTGTCTGTTGTGATAGCTGGTAGATCTGGAGTTGCAATAAGAACTCCTTCATATTTAATATCAGGCCTGAGGTGTCTGTGCCATTTTCCCTTAAGGAAAATTAATTCCATGGACAATGAATCGGATCCCTGATGAATGATCCTGGGTTTGTGGGCTTTGCAGGGTTTTGTTTTGCTCTACAAAAATATAAATAAATGTATTAAATCAGAACTATGTAGGTTTTCCTCCTGAAATGATTTTTATAAACATTTGCTGATTGAAATGCACAGCACAGGCACCCACAGCACAGATGCAAATGTCTTCATTTTCCAGATGGAAAGACTGAGGGAGAGGAAAGGAGAGAACGGTTTGTTCAGCTGCAGGGGAAAGTTGATATTAGAAGCAGAGTTGGATTTTAGAAACCTTCATTTCAGTTCTGTGCTCTGCCAGCAGCCTGGGAGCACTAGGCAGGATCAGTTTCATAGGCTTGCTCAATGAGTTGGAGAAATACATTTTTACAGGTGTGATTGTGTGTGTGTGCACGTGAGGTGTGCAGAACACAGCGCCTGGCAAGCACTTTCAGCTCGTTTGGGTACAAGCAGCTCTCAAGGTGAGTTCCCCTCAGTCTTGCAGGCAGTGCTGAATGGACAGGATAACTGGAGTGGGTGTAATATCGTGTTCCACATGACAACATTGACTGCATCCTGCTCCTTCTGGGAGTTGTTAAAATCCAGGGGAGCACAGCTGCACTGCCCTGAGCTCCCATAATGAGCACAGCCACTGAGATAGCACCAATAGCATTGGAAATAGCCAATATCTGCAGGCACACAGGGAAAGGACACTCAGGAAAAGGATTTTTCCCAGTCTTCCTAATTTTTTCAAGCATTAGTGCAGTGCTGAAGTCCACTGTGCAGAGGCAGAAAGCGTCAGCAGCACAGCTGTGGTGGGATCACACTGAAGGACAAAACCCCAGCTGCTTCAGAGGTTGTAAAGACCTCCTTGGGCTCCAGGCAGATACTTTCATACTCATTTTGTCCACTCCAACAGTATTTTCCTAAGATTTCAGCCAAGATTTGGATCAATTGAGATTCTTCAAGGCAGCAGTCAGCAGAGGAGAAGGCAGGGATCAAAGAGTGTGGCTGGAGAAAATGGCCTGGTGTGCATTTATTGTGTTACTCAGAGGGTGCAATAAAGGCTGTTGGTTCAGCTGTGTGCCCCTTCCACGGGGCTTCACCCAGAGAATATTCTTGGATTCTGTTCCAAAAGGGGGAAAATATGGTATTTCCTTTTAGACACTGCTCTCTTTTTCCTTGTTTGATAGCTGCTGCCAAAGAGGGGTGGCCTCAGATGTGTTTTTTTCCAGCAAAAGGCCACAGGAAAATATTTCCTGGTAACCAGACCTTAATAGTTGGATACTATTTGTGGGACACGTTAGTATAACCGTGATGCTTTGTATCTCTTGATTAACATGATGAGTAGCCCAGTGGAAAAATAAAACACCATTCTGTTACCAGTAACGGAAGTGATGAAGTGGGAAATGGGAAGGGCAGAGCAACACCCTGGTTTAGGTGTCAGAGCATAAGGCATTTGTGTCCCAGAGAGAAGCTTATCTGGGCCCTTATGCTCCCAAATCAGTGGCACACGTGAATTTCTAAAGCGTTGCTGGGGGATCAGCGATGGTAACATTAACCTGCTGATCCAAGTGTGGAAGGCAGGCTGGAAAGGAAATGAGCCAAAGAAAATAATTGCAGGGTTGAATTTCACTCTGCTCTCCTTCCTTCCCTTCCTGTTTGCGTGCTGCTGTGAGCCCCGTTGTCATGGGACTCCTCTGTAGTGCCACTTGTTTGTCCCTTCATCCCCCCGGACTTTGCCTCTTCCCAGTGCTCCTGGCCTGCTGCTCCGTTCATCTCCTCTCTCTGTGGTTCAGGAACCGTGGCTGTGTTGGCTCAGCACCATCCAGAGCTCTTCAGCTCACCCTGCACAGCCCCCGAGGGCCCAGCAATGTGCCTTGTGGGGTGGCCCAGCTTGCCAGGGAGGACGAAGAGGCTTTGGACAGGTGGTGCTGCAGGTGCTCAGCCTGGATCCCAGCGGGCTCCACTGCTGGGGGCTGTGGAGCTCCCCAGGGTGGCTGTGCAGCCTGAGCTGGCCGTGCCCAACATCCTCAGCAGCCCCTGTCAGCACAGAGCTCACAGAGCTCGGGTTCCAGACGTGTCTGCAGTAGCAGCAGGGTGGACAGGGCACAGAAAAGCAGAGGACATCGTTCCCTCACGAGTGCTGGCTCAGGCGCGGCCGGACGAGGGCTGGGATTCTGTATTCCCCCAGGAGTCCCAGTCCAGTTCTGACCAGCAGCAGTCCCTGACTGGATACCTGCACCCCTCTGCCTCCATCCTTCACAGATCCAGGAGCTTTGATTTTGCTCTTGTCCCCATTCCTGCACGGTACTGAACAAAAGCCCAGCCCCAGCTTTCCAGTTCAGCCTTCACAGCTGCTGTTTTTGTGAAAAGATAAGGAAAACCAGAGAGGAGATTTATGTGCAACTTCTGTTTGGCTCCAGAGCTCAGCCATCAGTGGAACTGAGTGAGGGAGCTGTCAGCTGAGGGAGAATACGAAGTGTTAGTATGCAAAAGGAGCAAACCTCCAGCAATTCACATTGCTGAGCTTTCTGCACCCCAGTACAAGCTGTTTGTTATGGCAGTGTCAGGTCTGGGAAGGCTGAAATAAAGCAAATGCCTGGTGTGCATGTTTGCATATCAATAGCAGAAGTGTTTGCTGGCTTGCTTTGAGGCAGAACAGACCTGGTGCTGGAGGTCGGGAGCAGCAGCAGAGCTGAGACCCCAGAGCCTGCAGTTGGTGTTGTGTGTGCTGTGCAAGCTTTCTTCTCTGGCGAGCTCCAGATATCTGTGTGAACGCTCCAGCCTCCCCACAGCACTCTGGGTACGGTTACATCATCCTCTTGCATGTCCTTCTGCTCACAGCACCTCATCCGATCGCTGTGCCCGCTGAAAAAAGGCTCCAGCACCCAGCAAAGCAGATCCCAGCTGCTTCTGCCTGGATAAGCTGGCTCCTTATGGAGCTAAACAGGACTTCTTCAAAGGAATCCAGCTTGTGCACCAAACCAGCAAATGAGAATTGTTTTCTTCACGATTAGATTTTAATTGGATTGTGAACAAGCAGGTTTGTCCCTTTCTCCAGCCTCCCTTGGCACACTCCGTGTTCCTGAGTCTGTCATTATATACTGCTCTGGAATTTTGGGCAGGGAGCCTCTCATTGCTCAGAGTGTGAACTGCAGCTCACAGCGCAAGCGTGAGCAGAGATATGTACGAAGTTGAGTTTTATTAATTTGTTTCAGTTTGCAAACTGTTTGTCTGTAAATGGGAAAGCAGCATCCAAACCCAAGGTTAACACAATATTGGGAGATATATATATATATATATATATATATATATATATATATATATATATATTTCTGAAGGATATCCTTTGTAGGATGCCTCAGGTCTCCAGTTTGGTATTGGAGTAGGGCAATCCATGATAAGATCATTCATTCATTTATTCTCTGAAGGAAATCTGGAGAACTGTGTACCTTGATTTATCATCACGGTGCTGTTCTGTCTCCCTTATCTTTTGCTCAGAATTCAACAGATAAAGCTGTATATAATGGTTACTGCCTGGATTGACTTAATTCTTGGCTGAACCAGAGAAGATTGGCTCTCTGCTAAATCCCACTTTCAGCTAGCTGATGTTTTGGAGAGCACAGAGCAGCCAGTGGGTACCACACAGATCATGGTAGGAACAGAAATCTAGCTCTGGGGAAAAGAAACTGTCTGCTGGGAGCCAAATGCGATCTTGGGCACAGGCTGCATTCCTTTGTTTGCTTGTAATCACAGCGGAATTGTGCCATGGAAGAGATTTCATTTCCAGTCGATATTTTTGTATGAAGAATGTGTGAGTGTTTGAACATTCTAGGAAAAGTGAGCCACCTTCGCAGGGTATGTTTACCCAATCTTCTAAAACGTTCACTTCCTCTGACATTCTTATTTATCTTGGCACATGAATACTAAGTCAAGCTGTTTCCCCTTTCCTGAGCTCAGTGCTTTTGAAGGAAGCTGATGTTCAGCCTTGCTGAGGAATTCCAGAACCCTTGAGAGGAGGACCTGGACAAGGAGAACGGTGCCATTTCGTGAGAATGTCCTCCCAGATTTTCTGCTCCTCATAGCAAACTAAACAAAATCCCAGCTCAGAAGGACCATGTGATGCCAGTGCTGCAGGTCTGATCCCTCTCTGGATAATATGATTACAGCAAGTTTAAAGGTTAACCTGTGTGCTGTAAATACATCATCTTATTATATGAATTTTCTTATCCTAAACCCGTCTAGAAAGGATGAAACAGCATTTCTTAAGCACTTCACAAGGCCTGTCATTATAGTGGAGGTTTCTTAGCAGTCTTGAAAGCATTTGAATTACTGTATAATGATATTCTGTCATCTCTTAGCAAGGCTCACACTCTAAACACTTCTGCACACAATAGAAATTAAAATGGAATTGAGTAAATTCTGTCTCTCAAATCCACAGGCTGTGTAGTGATTGTCTGGGTGCTCTGGATTAAATTTAGGTATATATCTAATAGAGCTGGGTTACTTGGAGTAACAAATTGTAAAATGTGAAATAGTAGGTCACATGTGGAAAATCAAATATGAATGCTTTCTGTACACTTTTTTAAAAGTATGTGCATTATAGGCATAGGTTTGACTTTATTCATTTTCTGTGCTTTAGAATTTTGAAAAAAGAAGGGTTTTTTACTGAAAATACATAGTTTATTGGATAAAAAAATATATGTTATGTAACAAATCTTTTTTTCTAAAAATGTGCGAATATAGTAGATGCGGTGCTATGGGGGTCTCCTGCACACGAGCCATTTTCATTATCTCAGCTGATCTCAGTTCTCAGCTGCCCAGGAGGTTGCCCAGGAGCTGTTGGTCTGCTCTCTCCAGTGTTGCACCTGAGGAAGATTCATTGGGATCACACCAGGAAATGCAGGCAAAAGCAACTCCTTTGCAGGGGGCAGCCATGAGGTTACTGAGGCACATCAGAGAAAATCCATATTTTGATATTCAGCTCTTCTGCGGGACCCGGTCTCTCTGCAGTTGCCTCCATGGAGATCCCAGTGAGATGCTTTCAATTTGTTTCTGTCAATTCCTGGGTTGGAAGATGTTTTCTCCTCCCCAGGTTTGTGCTGCTCCTTCACCCCTTCATAACTTGTCTGACTTCAGATTTTCAGCATTGAGTTCAACGTGGCTGATCCTTCCCTGGGGAGGTTTCTTGGCTGGTTTTGGTACCAAGGGTGGTCTCAAGCAACCCCAGAGGGCAGCGTGAGGGACACGAGTAGGTGATGCTGCAGCTGCAGCGCCCTCGTGGGTGGGTCAGTGCTCCTGCTGAGCTCTGTTTAGAGCATTACCTCAGTGCACACCTATTCCTCACCCAACAGTGTTGAATTTGAGGGGTGGGAGATACAGTTTGAGGCAGCTGAAAGCAGAGCAGAAGACAAGGATGTGTATCTGAGGGTGGAAATGTTCACACCTTCCAAGCATAGGAAGATACAACCCTGATTTGTGGCTTTGTACCAAGAGCTGAGCAGCAGAGGGCAAACCTCAGGCTGGTGGGTACTGAAAGGTGCTGCCCAAAGGTTTCTGAATGCTCAGGGTGTGAAGAGACCCTCCCCTGATGGGACACACCTCAGGTGCATCGGTGGGAAAAGCTGGGGAGAGGAAGAGGGACTTGGGGGGGTTTGGTCTGGAGCAGTGGGTCCTTCTCCAAATAATGGTCAAATAATGAGCTCATCTGAGTCCTTAAGCCATCAGACACGGTCTGCCGGGAAATGCAGAAGCTGCCATTCCTGAAGAAGGGGAATTTGAACTGGCTGTGTGATACTTTGTGTTTGTACCTCCCAATCTATTTTGTGAGCAGCCTAAATATCAACAAAGCCAGTGACATTCTGAGGAGATGTTGTGGGCATCTCCCACACTTATCTGGAGCTCTTAAATGTGCATATGTGATCTGTCACAGCTTCAGATTGCTGTGTTTCAACTCCTGCAGTTCTTAGAGGAAAAAATGCCTGGCTGTTTTCATGCATCTGAACATTTAATGAGAGAGCTTGCCTTGCCTGATTGTACTTGTCACTGCACTGTTTCACCAGCAATAGAGACTCTAATTTGTGACTGTCCTGACAGCACAGAGCAGAGACTGCCTCATATTGTAATGTAAAAGAAAGAAAGGCTTGTGGGCATGAAGTGAAATGAAAATACTTGAGACTTCATACCAAACTATTCAGCCCTTCCTGAGCATTTTGCTGGCTGTGGTCTGGTTCTGGCAGGTACTCTGTCTGCAAGTATTCTAGAGAATCACAACTAATGGGAATGAATATTTTAATTGATCCCTTCAGTTGGGCAGAAATAACTAGATGGTCTCAGTTCCCTAAATAAGAATAGAAAAATGTGTGACCAAAGCTGGTCACACAGCAGTCGTGTTCCAAATGATTGGATCACTGCAAAGAGCCTTCTTTCTTTAAATAGCCACCCTATTAGCTGAAGATGGTAGAATAGCTCTGGAAGGCGTTTCTGTGACACTAAATTATGCCTGTGCAGGATCCAGCTCCCTTCTCTGAGCCTGACCTTCATCTGCCAAATTCCGACAGCCCCAAGGGGAGACACCCTTGCTGAGCCTGGGTGAGCTCAGGCCTGGCCAGCTGAGATACTTTGATGTAAAGGCCTGTGTGGCATGGCCTTTTGGTGCAGAAATAGCAGGTTCCTGTCCCTGCACACTGGTGGGGTAGTTCCTGACGTGGGGCAGCTCAGCTCAGCACTGCAGCTCTGAAATAAGGGCATGGTTTTATCGCTGTGTGGCCCCAGTGGTGTGAAGAAACCACAAAAGCTGCCTGCTCTTGGACACAGGCTTTGATTGGACAAACATTTTTGTGTTCCAAGCTGAAATAGCTCCGTAGCGCTCCTGCAAAGCCCGGCAGCCCCCGTGTGAAGGAGCCCTGGGCTGCCCCTGGTCAGCAGGACCTCCAGGGGATGTTCTACACCAGGGCACATCAGCTCACCTCATCTGCAGGGCTGACTCCCACGCTAAACAATTAATTTTAAACCAGCCTTAACCTCCCACCCCTGTGGCACAGCTGCCTTGTCAGCATGGAGGAGCCACCAGGCAGTTTCCCTTCAGTGCAGGACCAGTTTTAGCTCTGCTACAGATTCATGCCAAGGCTCTCTCTATAACACAATCAAGAAGGGTTTCTTTGTTGAAAATACCTGTTTTGTTTGGCTGCCAAAGCACTGCACATTTATGGACCTCTAAATTTAGAAGGAGGAATTTTTGGTTAGAATAACATATGTTTATTTCTCAATATAGAGATCTAAAGCAGGACTTTACAAATGCAGGTTTGATCCCTCAGTAAAGTTCCAGAAACATCCTTAGAGGACTTGAAATGCATTTTTCTAATAACTGAAGCTCTCTTTCTATTCATTTTTATCACAAAAAAAAAAAAAAGAAAATAACTTCTAGCCAGAGTATGAGGACATACTTTTTCGATGTTCATAAAATTTCAATATCCAAACAACTGCTTCCTTTTATTTGCCAAAACAGGGTGGAGTAGTGAGTTTTGTGGTTGAGATCACCATCACCAAGAGGGATGAGGTGTTGGCTCGGTGATGATGTAATCCTAATTTAATGTTCATTATTTTTTAAAAAATTCTATAAATTTAGTTTAAATTGGAAGAGAATCCTCAGAGGTTTTTTCCCTTGCAGCCTCAGCACAAAGGTCCCTCGTTACCTTGTGTGAAACATCTGCAATTAAAATTCCTGCCTGAGCACAAACATTTTTGTCCTGGTCTGGTTGCATCTGCAAGCTCTGAACCTCTCCCAGCCACCCTGATGATGAATACAAATCATTCCATGCTTTTATTTGTCAGCACATTAAAGGGCAGGAACAAGAGAGGGAGTTTAATTTGGAACATAATTGGTTCTTTTGTGGATCTGCGATAATTAAATGTGCCTACATGGACAGGCAGCCAAGACAACACCGTCCTTACTCACTGAAAGCAGAAATGTTGCTTTGCTTCAGAGCAAACCGTGAGTAAAATTTGAGGCAGAGCCCTTTTTAGAGCCAGCACTGAGAGGTTCTCCTCCCTCAGCTCCCTCCAGCCGTGGCCTGCTGCTGACCCCGAGCTGTCATTTGCAATAGGACTGAAATGCCACCTTCCATGCTTTTCCTGGAGCGAGCTGGCGCTCCTGACAGCTGGATGGGAAGTTGCCTCTGTGATTACCAGGAGGGGTAATAGGGAATAGACATTCTGAGTGTCTGAGGAAATGCTGCTTTCTGAAAGCTTACATATTTGGTTGGCTTCTGGCCGCAGATTCTTCCCGTCAGCAAATCCGAGGAATGCCTTTGCCACACTCTGTTGCTTGGCCAGGATTAAGCTCCAAGTGTCCAGCTGAAGCAGACTAATCCTCAGGCTGTGCTGAATGAACTGTTTGTAGGCCTGTTGCATAACAAGTTCAGGGAGACTGCCCAGCTGGAGGAGTCCTTTCCAGGGGGGAAATGATGCCTCAGGTTTTAGCTTTTATATTTTTCAAATTCTGGGCTGCTCTAGTGTGTGGCTCTGAGCTTCACATGAGGGGATGGTGAGCTCTCTGCACAGAGTGGGGAGACAAAACAATTCCTTCTCCAGCTGGGGACCAAGGACAAATGATCCAAACCTCAGCCCAAGAGCACAGACAACGTGGGCTGGAGAGAGAAAAACAAGCAGGATGGGACTGCATGGGCTAAAGCTGGAATGGGACAATGAACTGCAATGTGCCAATGGAGCAGAGCTGATCCCAGTGAGAGCCCCCGGGAGCGCTCGTGCATTTTGGGACCATTTGGGTTCATCTTGGGTGCAGCCCTGGCTGGGCTCTTGTGCTGCCCAAGGTGAATCCATGGAGGCCCCTTAATAAATCCCTACTTTTTTCTTTAGCACCATCCAGCCTCTGTTCTAGGTCAGCCTTCTCAAGGCATCACCAACACCCCTGGAAAGCTGCTCCCACCCCTGTGTCACGGGCAGCCCCCTGGGACAGGTCAAACCCAGTGAGCCCCAAGCACCCACGTGTCCCCTGGGAGTGACCCACAGAGGGCTCGGTGTGGCTGAGGTTTGCTTTGGACACCCAGAGCATCTTCCGGGCTGTGGGCCTGTCTTTGGGTCATGACAGCAAGGCAGAAAGGGATCAAGTTGTTGTTCCTGATTCCTGAAATTACTGCAGGCTCTGCTGGGTGGAGAAAAAGTTGTGCTTTCCCTGTGGAGGAACCTGGGTCACCTGGAGCTGTCCTACCTGCCTGGGCACTGTCCTGCTGAGCTGCTGCAGTGTCAGTGAGGAAGTGGCCACTGTCCCTCACAGAAACCTGGCTCAGGATTCACAGATTCACACAGAATCATAAAATATTCTGAGCTGGAAGGGACCCACAGGGACCTCTGAGTCCTTGAGAGAATGGCCCATCCAGGGGTTGAACCCCCAGCTGGTGTTACCAGCACCCTACTCTGACCAGCTCAGCTCTCTCCTTGCCCCTCCAAGGCAGAATAAAATAGCAACATGTGTAGAGAAGAGAGGAGGTCCAGGAAAGGCTTTCAAAACAGAGCTGTGACCTTTTCTTCCCCTGCATCATGAATTGGCTCCCAAAGAATTTCTTCCATGCAGGTGGGAGGGAGGGTCAGGGCAAAGAATAGGAGATATTTCAGTTTTACTGAAATTGGCTCTTCTGTGAAAGGGTTGACATGTGGCAATACCCATATCCAAAATCATCTCATCCTCACTGTGCTGGGCCATAAAAACAGGAGTACTTCCTAGACAGAGGATCATAAAGAAAACCTAATCTCACACTGGGGACTGAGCAGTTTTATTGTTCCTTCCAGAAAGCCAGATGAGACCTTGCTCAGTTTCTGTTCCAGTGTATATCCATGGTGTGTAAATAAATTTGAAGTGAGAGCTTTTAAATACACTTTTACAGCTTGTTTTGAAGATAATGAAAGCAGATTAACAATATTAAACTGCTGCAGAAAGTGCTGCTTATTATCATAGGCTTGACCTGAAGATAAACACAACCTGGAGGTAAGGACAGGCACAGGGGCTATGGGCAACTGGTGCAGGTGAAGAGCTGTTGAGAGCTGGGGGATGTTTGTGTCTGTACACATGGGCTAAAGGAGAATATGTGAGCATAAGAATATTTCTTAAAATAGCCAAGCAGTCCCTGCAGTGTGTGATGTGCAGCACATATTGTGGAGCTTGGTTATCTCGTAAATTATTTCTTTTTATTATCATTCACAGGACAGAACTGTTTACAGTGTGCACTGCACCATTTTGGGCACCTGCTTAAGTGAAAATTCAGAAGTGAATGCTTTTGCTTTGGAATTCATTAAAGACCTTTCAGCTGTTGTAAGGACACTGCTTTGCATGCTGCTCTCAAGTCAGTTGTGGCATAATTTAAAACTGCTGTTGCATCCTGGCCTGCACTGCTGTCTCATTGCCCTCACCCTTGGGGTTTGAGAGCAAGTACATTCTGGAGAGATAAAAAAAACCAAGCATATTGTGTCTGTCTGCAAAATTACATGTACACACTTAAAATCAAGGGACTAAAGCACGGGTTTAAAAGCAATTTAATCAATAAGGGGTTATTTACTCTTGAAAGATTTAAGCATAACACAATGGGTAATTCAGGGCCAAGAGGACTTTGTAATTCCAGCAGTTTCTAGACCCCACTACAGCATTTTTTGTTGTGGTGAAATGACTGGAGCCAAAGAGCCAACTGGATTCTGGGCACCATCACCTCATAAATGCAGTCCTAATAGTGGCAATGTTTGTTAGAACACCATATTTCAATTCTTCTGTTTGTGAGCTAAGAAGTCAAAGCTGCCTTTTGGACACGGAAAAAGACTGCAAGGCATCTCGGGTGGTATTTTGTAATTACCATGGTGCACCAGTATTTAATGAGGGGGAGAAGACATGAGGCTTTCCCTCCCTGGAACTCTTGGCCTGCAGCAAAGCACTAAAACTGCACGTTGCTGCTGAGCTGCCCCTGTTGATGGTGCAGCTGGAGCCTCCCATCCCAGTCTGAGCAGGAAATTAAAGCCTGGGGAAGGTGGATAAAAAATCAAGCATGGAGCTGGTTGGGGAGGGATGGGTTTCCCCCACTGTGAAAGGTAATTAGCTGTAAATTGTACTTAAAGAGTTTAATAGCACAATATGCAGCTCATCTTCCCTTTGCCTGGGTGTTTGTACCTGAGAAATAGGTTGTGATGTTGTTTATTTACCGGTCTGGAAAATACCTTCATCAACAAATTCTCTTCAGAGATGATATGACAGTTGGGTGATGTGTCAAATCAGCAGGTATTTACTGCTGATGGTGCAGGAGTTGGCCTAGGCAGAATGGCAGGTTGATTACAGGGAAGAATTTTCTTTATCCTTCCCATTTCATATTGAATACTTTGCTTTTTGTGGTGCTTGCTCTGTGTCATAGCCTGTGGGGACTCTTCTTCTTTTACGCTGTGTTTTTCTTTCTTTGCTGTCGTTTTCTAACTTCTGTGTTAAGTGACAGATGCAAGGGAATAAAACCACCCCCACACCTCATGCTAGTGAGAGCGAAAAAATAAAATAAATAAAATAAATAGTCCTTTTTGCAGTGATTACAATGGCCTTCCATTATCCCTTTGCCATGCTGGAAGTATTCTTCATAAGAAGTTTAGATTTTAGTAGTTTATGGCATAACTTCCCGTTTAGCCATGTAAAATGTTGACTTTGAGTGACCACTGACCTGGAGGAAGGGGATATTGAATTAATAAAAATAATATTATCATTTGGGTTTCCACTTTCCAGATTGCTGCCAATACCAAGCAGATTGTTTGGACCTAAAAGTCATACACTGAACTGAGACTACAAGTGGCAGCAGAAAAGACTTTGAATCGCTTCTGATCACTTCTGGCTTGTCCTGCTATTTTAACGCTTTGTACATCAGAATTCTTCTAATATAGCTCACGACTTGCATGAAGATGAACATGTTGTTCATGTTCCCTCAGAATTAAACATTTACAGCTGCAAATGGTGTCTTTTGCATTTGTAAATTTTATCTTGTTAATATTTATAAATCCTTCAACGAAATAGGCTTTCACATAAGGCACTGATGTAGGTTTTATATTTCTTTACAGAGTGCCTTAATACAGTGAGTACACAATCTGAGTTAGAACATGCAGTAAAAAATACCATTAGCTTTTACTACACGCAGAAGAAACAAAATAATTATAACGTGATGTGTTTATTAATCTTCTGAAATTCACTCTTTTCCTTCTGTTGTTTGGAAAATATGAACAAAATAGCACAGTGGTTGTGACTCTCATGAGCTGGGATTCCCAGCTGGTGGCTGATAACAGCCACTGGGGTTCCAGTGGAACTATCAAGGTTTTTAAAAGTGTTGGACATTGCTGAATGCATTTACTGTGGTTTTTTGTCTCATTTTCCAGTGTTTGCTTCAGCAGGATCTCACCTGTTTCATTATTCATTTGTTTATCAAGAGCAACTCTGAAACAAACCATATTGGAAAAAAAACAGCTGAATAATGCTGCTGATAATGATCTTCTTAGGTTCTCATGCCCTAAAAATCTTGTTTATCCATATATATGTTCATACAACCAGAATACTCTCTCCATCTCAGGGTGAGAAAAAGTCCCTAAAGATGTTTAAACCTTTTGTTCAGGGAAGGCTTTGTGAAAGCTGCAGCAGGATGATTTCAATGCACATTTGTCTGTGAACGCGAAGGGACCTCATTTCATCATTGTGGCAGTGACTGTACTGTGCTCTCTTGCCAGCAGGAGGAAGTTCTAGCAGGCTGCATCTGAGAGATGGGGGAGAAATGTTTCCCAAAGCAAATATTGATAGACTCTTAATTTTCTAAACCAGCACAATGTCAGTAAAATGTGTGGTGTGTCACCTGATCTTCAATTCTCTCAGGTGGAAAAATGACAGCTTCATTACAAAACCCTTCAATGTCCAGCAGTGCTGAAAACTGGCATCAGGAAAGGTCTGGCTCTTTGTGCAGACTGACCTAAATGCTCTTTAGCAGTGTCAGGTGAAATAATAACCAGTCTGCTTGGCTGCAGGATTTTAATGCAAAGTGCCAGGTTTACATGAACAGAAAGCAGCAGAGATAGTCGCGCCTCTCAAAGCTAAATTGTTTCCTCTTTCGTCAAGCAAAGGTGGTTGAGTTTTATCTCTTTTGTTCTTATAGGAGCTGGGTATAAATACAGCGCTATTTCAGTAGAGTCTTTGTTCCAGCAGCTGTTCCAAACCTCTCAGGTTATTCTGCTTACTGTCAGCTCTGTGGTGGTTTTATCCTGCATGAGGAATTATGGGACCATGTTGCTTGGTTCAACCTGAAAGGTCACTTGGATTATTTATACTGCAGCTTTTCCATGCTGCAAACCAAAACTGTACATCCATGTCGAGGCTTTTATTGGAAATCATAATCTTTATCTATTTTAGTATAATTAATTGGAAAACCCATATTATTTTGTACCATTTAAATAGAATCAGATGAAGAGGTTGTTTCTCCCAACAAATGTCCACTCATTTTTGAGATTGCTTTCTACTTACAGAGCTTTAGATTTACAGCTTTTTAGGAACAGTTCCCAAGAGCTGCGCACAGCTTTGGGGTTTATACCTGATGTATGTTATGCTTTAGCCATAAAAAGACCAGTAATGGTTAGGATCAGCATCCTCCCCCCTTCCCATGCCAGGCAGTGGGAGCTTTGGCAGCTGCTGAGCAGGCTGCTCCCTTGGAGTTGATGTGCCTGTTGTTTGAGCCCTTGGAATATTAGTATTGTTTCCAAACTGGCTGCAGTAGCTGGGCTTTGAGCACAACAAATTAAATGGATCAGGTTTATATAACTGCTGTGTTGACAGCATGGCAGAGAGAGTCTGGGTGGCTTGGTTCTAATAAACCCACTGGGGTCCAAAAAGAGAAAATGGTGCAGAGAAGAAAAACTTTCAAAATATGGCTAATATACCAACTAATGGTGTATACTTAAAATAAAAATCACATCCTAAATTCTTTTACCAGAGCAGTCAGGAAGACTTCAGCCTCATGCTCATTTTTGTGTGGCCTCTTGATGCAAGTATGTCTGACCACACTTCATAGAAACGAGCCAAGAGGAGATGCTTTTTGTGCCTTTGCCTTTTACCCAGAGGGAAACATTCTGATGGCTTTGGTAAATGGATTAAATTGTGTTTTGAGTGGTGCAGACTCGGAACAGTCAGTGTGTTTCCGGGTGCTTCTCTCGCAGAGCCTGACTTGCTCCAGGCGTTTGTTCCCCATCTGGGATTTTGCCAAACTCCTCTCCTCTAGCAGAGCTGTTCAGAGCTCTGGCTGTGGTGACCAGACATCCAGACAGCCTGGTTAGCTGCGTTTAGCTCCGAATTCTGCTGCTTTTCCTCTCATGCAAAGTCAGATCTTCTCTGCTTGCTTCACAAACACAGAAGGAATTGTCACCTCCGAGGGAGATGCTGTTCTGCCAGCTCCAGCTGTACATGTGAGTCAGCATGTTCTGGGAGCATAAATGCAGGAATATCTTCTCCAAAATAAAATGCCCTGAATTTTTTGGAAAGTTTATTGCCTCCCTTTTGCTGTTCATATCTCACAGCTGTAGATGAGCTCACGTAGTGCTTTCTGTGGAGTTTGTGTGAGGACATGGGTATATGGAGCTCTCTTAGTACAGAGCTGAGTTTTCTAAGGAAAACTGTATTCTGGATGGAGAAAATCTGGCATGTAGTTGGAATTAGTCTGAGTAAAGAATGAATCCCTGAGATTTTTCTACGGTGATTTTCTTAGTGTGATAAAATTCATCACAGACAAGAAGCTATTTTTATTTGAAAACTTCACAGAAGTGTCTGGGCTTCATCAGGTTTTAAATAATTACTCCTTCATTTTTAGAAGTGAGATAATTGAAGGGTCTGTGTGCCATCACCACTGTAGCACTATGCCTGGGACAGCATATGCAGGGATTTTCAGCAGATTTCTGCTTTAAAATGTATCCTTGATTCTGCAAGGAATATTGTTGCAGTACCTGTGAGTACCTGTGAAGCTTGAATTCAGCATGCTTCATTTTGAATGTCTGGGGTTCATTTTTGCTCTACTTATATTTGTTTGCATTGTAAACAAATATAGGGAGGGTAAATCCAGGTCTGTGGAGAGGCAGCTTTTTGTTAGAGCTCTCAAAGTTGTGTTTTAGAGGAGGTGTAGATGAAGGCCAGCCTTGAATATTCTGTCACAGCGTGGAAGTGTCACCTTTCCTCGGTGTTAGTGGTGCCTCTTCCTTTCAGCAATCCTAATTCCAATCACCAGCCCTAACACAGAGAACTGTGCTGCTGCTCTGGTGTGTGGCAGTGTGAGTTCTTTCTTCAGACCTACTGAAACCCCAGATCCCAGCTCTCAGCTCTGTGTCATTGAATGATAATGGCAGGAACTTCAAACTCCTCCTCTCTTGGGAACAGCTCCATTGGTGCCACTGGCAGTATCCATTCCAGGAAAAAAACCCAGAATTTTGGATTGTCTATCAGGTGATCTTTCCACATTGTTCAGAATGTGCTTTTTGTTGGGAATTTCAAAAATAATCCATTGGAAATAGCTTGGACTGTTTGGCTGTTTCATTCCTTCTGGGTTATGGGGGAGGTTTTGGGACAGAAGGGATGCTTCGAGTATTTCTCCAAAGCTAATTTGATGAGTAAAAACCCCCAAATCGCAACAAATACCTTCCTGCTATCAATACCCTCATCCCCAATAGCTAGGATGTGGTGTAAGTAGATATTTAATATAAAATAAATGTAAGAAAACATCACTAAAGAACTTCAGGATCAACTCTGCTGGTTTTAAAAGCAAGCTGAGAGCAGAATGGATGATCTCATTTCTGTTGAGCACAGGCAGATGCTTTTTCTACACTGTGTGGAAAGAAAACCTGGTAAATAAAAGTGCATATTTGCTGCCAGTTTTAAGTTACTTGTTGAAACTCTTCGTGGTGGGTAACAAAAACCTGTGGAGTGATGTGGGAGAGAAGCTCCTGGAATGGCTGTAGAGCAAGCACCTGATACAGTTTGGACACACTCCAATGCTTGGGCAATTATTTTAGTAAATTTTGTGCTCATGTCCCTGTAAAAACTGGAGGATTTTGTGTCGTCAGTTGAGAATATCAGATACAGAGTTGCAAGATTAAAAGTTCTTAATTTCTCAAATTTTGGTGATATTTTTGGTAGGAAGAAAAATAATTGTAAATCAAGTATGCCTGAATTTCTTGAGATTAAATTTTAAACTGATTGAGCAATACTTCACATTTCAATTACTTTGCAATTCATAATTTAAACGAAAGATGGCATAATATCCAAGCTGGTGATCCAATCAAGGAAATGGAGCAGGTTTCCAATGCTTCTTCTTGAGCTGCACTTATCTTCATTTTTCTTCTGTCTCTAGCAAGTCAGAATTCTCTTCCTAGAATTAAAGGCCGGGTTGATAACTAAACATGGAAGTACTTGTCCTCCTCTGTTTCCTTCATTGCAGTGGGGTTGCAAACCTCAATGTGCTGGTTTTATGTTACAGGCTTCAGGCCCAAAGCAATGCTCATGGTGAATGTGATGGGAGATTTGATAATATAAATATTCTCTATGTCCCTCCGGGCCTGTAAATGGATTACAGGGACCTCCTCCCTGTACGTCACATTGAGGTGATGTTCTCTGACACTGCTGGAGAATTCATAGGGAAAAATTAGAAGACTAAAATTTATCCTCGTGGCTGTTCAAGAACTGAATACCTGCAGCATCTGGGAAGGGGTTTGGTGACCAGGTGTTAGGTTGTGTCACCTCTTTGGTTTCACCTGCTGGGGTGTCTTATCCATAGCCAAGTTTGCACCTTAAGCTTAGCTTAACTTTGGTTTGGGATAGGAGCTCAGATCCACAGGCCATGAAATGTTTGTCCTAGAAACCCCCTGAGGATTCTAGATGGCTCCCCCTCTCTGAAACAGCCTGTTCCATCTTCAGCTGTGCTGTCAGCCCCTGTCAGGCTCATGAGGATGGAAAGCTTTCTGCTGTGGTTTCCATAGAACAGCCCTGACTGGAACTACATCCCTCCTCTCCATCATCCTCTGCCCGTGGTGGCTGGTACTAGGAACTGGCTGTGCTCTGCCCCCAGTCACATCTCTGCAATCCCATCAACAAAATAAAGTGTTTCTTGTAACTCAGTTTTCTGGCTTCTCGGCAAACAGAGCTTTGAGCACACCAGGATAAATCCTACCCTAGAGAAGGAGGAAATCTCTCTGGTCAGATAACGTGAAATACAAATCGATTAAATTGCCAGTGCTCTGGCAGTCCCGTGTGTGTTGAAGAGTAGGAGGAGGAGAAGAAGAGATTGGAGTCCCTTTGAGTCCAGAGTGTGTTTCCTGCACATTGATGAAGATAAGTAACATTAATAGAAACTGATTCACTGAGTAATCTTTGGTGGATGCCAGAGATCATCCATTTACAAAGCATTCTTTGTCTCTTTTATTGCCTCAGGTTAGTTTTAATTGCCAAGATACAAACTGTGAGTTTGCAGCATAGGCACTTAGACTGGGGGGTGTGGGGAGGAAAGAACATGTGATGGTAAAGCAAATGAATTCACATTTCAAATTACTTCCCATTCCTAATCTCCAGATTGGTTAGCAGCTTTTCCGAGGACACCTGGGGTGTTTCTATTTGTAAATTAACTGTTTGCATTTGAAAGGATACCTACCCTTAATTGTACCGTGTAATTACTTAACATAATGGATTTTAATTTTCTTTTTGTCTAAGATTTAGATAAGACTTAATTCATGAAATGTTGTCTGTGACAGGACAAAAGGTCAATCAAAAGTTAAAAGTGACTTTTCACTTCAGTGAATTTTCACTTCAGTGCTATAGTTTATTGCAAAATAACCTTTCTGTTTTGGGTGTGAGAAATGTGATTTCTTTTGCCATTTTTGCCTTTTGAAGGCAGTGGTTTAAAATATGCTTTGGTTTATGTGTAGGTACCTCACCCCACACCTTGTGCAGCAGGTGATGGTTGGTGGTGTGTGGAAATACCCCTTCAGAGGAGGTAAAAGGAGAGTGGGTCAGGCTGCCCTGTCTGTGTGCCATTCAGTGAAACCATTCTGTTCTCCCCTTAAGGCAAGAGGGATCCTTTGCTTTTTTAGCCAGATTCAAAACAAGGACTGCAATAAGTAACAATTCTAAAAGGTGAAGATTCAGCACCCTGATGTCTTCAGTGTCAGTATGCAGCTGTGCCCAAGTATAACTCTAGTTATAAAATTCAGGAGTTATGCATTTCCAAAAGGAAACAAAATATATCTTGCTCATCTGTGAACAAAAATCTACTGCGTATACTCATGTGCAAATAGTTCCCTCTGTTGGTATTTTGCTAATGGTGCCTAGGAGAGATTTAAGGCAAATCTGGGTGCTCCCCACAGATCTAACAGTGGGGACACACATTTCTTCTTCCATTTAACATATTGGCAAATGTAATTAGTTATCTGCACCAAAGAGCTGGAAAGAGGGGTTTTCTGGTCCTTTTTTCCCTTTCCATGTTTTGTAGGTCAGTGTGATAGAGAAGACAATGTGAAGGTGTCACGTGTGCATCTCTGTGCTCTGGACTAGCACACTCAGCAGGACTTGTGCCAAACAAAAAATACCTGTCTCCTTAGCTTGGATTGATCACTCTGTGGTAATAAATGCCCTGCCTCTCAGTCCCTGATGCATTGCATGTAAAATGCAGCAGTGCCATTTAGATTTGGTATTTTCTGACTGCTTCTTCTCTCTGCTTTAACAGCGGATGTAAAGATAATGTAATGTTATCCTACCCTTTTCCTCCTCACCTCTTTTTCCAAATTTAGAGGGATGGACAGTAGGTGTATTTTCAGGTTATGATTGGGATTGGGAGCTGGCTGGAGCAGCCAGTGGGACAGTGGGTACACACTGGTGTTCTGTCTCAGCCCAGTGGGAACACAGTGGTGCCCTGTCTCAGCCCTGCTTTTTGGGTGTGAGAAATGTGATTTCTTTTGCCATTTTTGCCTTTTGAAGGCAGTGGTTTAAAATATGCTTTGGTTTATGTGTAGGTACCTCACCCCACACCTTGTGCAGCAGGTGATGGTTGGTGGTGTGTGGAAATACCCCTTCAGAGGAGGTAAAAGGAGAGTGGGTCAGGCTGCCCTGTCTGTGTGCCATTCAGTGAAACCATTCTGTTCTCCCCTTAAGGCAAGAGGGATCCTTTGCTTTTTTAGCCAGATTGCTTTTTTATTCCAGATTTTATCCAGAGCTCAGGCAGGATGGGCAGGGTTGCCCTGTCTCCCTGTGAAAGCAGCCTGAGCTGCCCAGCCTTTTTTCTGAGAGTTCAGCATGTTCCATAGAGAGGGCACTGGAACTTGCTGTGCTACCCTCCAGGCTTCAGTCAGGAAGCAGGAACAAAAATACTCCTTTTTTTTATGCTCTTCATTCCACATTGGTGTGGAGTGTTTCTCCACAAGGGGTGTTGTCCTTGTTTCCACTCCTGTTTTTGTTTCCACCACTAAAGTTTCTATTCCCTGTAAAGATTACTATGGAAAAGCTCAACATTTGTTGTTACTTTCAGCTGGGATTGAGTTTTGATAGTTCTTGAGTGTGGTCCGTGGACCGAAGTCAGCGAGTGGAGGCTGAGCTCTGTTAGCACAGTGGTGTCACACACACGCAGCTGTTCCCTGACCTGAGTCTGTAGAGGTAACCTTAGCCCAGAACTCACTTTGCTGCATGAGCACTGCTGGGGAATGCGGGTTTGTTGGTTTGGTTCGCCATGGTCACCACCCTTTGCACTCTGCAGAAAGCTTCAGCAGAAGGCCTCTGCTGCATTTTGTGAAAAGGGACACTGGTGGTGGCACAGCCGCCTGCAGGATCGGCTGAAGGATGTGCAATGCCAAAAAGAAGTGTCTGTGAATACTCCTGCATTTTAATTGTTTTCTATTTGAGTACTACAGTCCATTTCAATGCTGATGGATTTGACAAAATGGGAGTGTCGATTAATATTTTTCTGGATTTAAAAGTAGTTGCACTGCACAGCCATGCACTAATACAGAAACCATGAAAATATTTCCATGAAAGGCCTTTAAATCTAACTTTATTCGGTAAATAGTAAGATCTCCCCTATAATCTTCTTCTTACCCATGTTTTTAAATATGCAGTTAGTGAAAAAGTGATTTCTTTATCTTAAAAATGGATTCTTGTAATTAAAAAATATATATTATTTATATATGGGAATTGCAGTGATGCTTGTCATTTTACTGACAGTTTAATCTTGGTGGTTGCTATTAAAATAAACAACTGTAACACAGTCTGAGCTTCAAGTAGAAAAATTCCTTGGTTTCAAATGGTGCTTGCAGAAAGGCACTCATGGAAAATATGTCCTTCTGCATGGCACACACTGCACACAGGATCTCTGAGAGCAACACATTATCCTGGGCCAGATGTCACAAATGCTGCTGGAGAGACAGTTCTGTCCAGAATCTAAGGTAGCAACATTCCAGTATTTACTTTAATGCTAAATAGTAATTATGTTCCCAAGTTTTGAGCCACTATCTGTGGGGTTTGTAATTATTTTCTCATATGTGTTCAAAGAAACACAATTCTGTATTTTTCAGAAGTAGAAAATATTAGTAAAAAAATGTTAAAATCAGTCATGTGTCTTTCTGCTTGATTTTAGTGTGCGCACTGAAGCTCACTCATCTCAGTAAATATATGAATTGTTCAAACTGGAAAACAACCCAAAACATTAAATGTCAAGTAAACACAATTGTGCTTTTCTTGGGGATGGAGAGCTTTTGGGATGTTGATGACATGAAGCATAACCAGGCAATGTTTAATCTCTGCTGCCATTAATCCCAAAGAAATGCTTTTTGCAGAAATACATTATTACTGCCATGAAATGAAAGCAGGAAAAAAGAGGAAGCTCTGAGGAACCTTCTGGTATGGAACATTTTTAAAGGATGATTTGGGTTCGGTTGGTTTACATAGGGTGCTCAAGAGCATTAACCCAATGTGTATTAGCCACCTGCATTATTTGTATCCTCTCAATGTGTGTTTTCTGTCCAAATTCATTGCACGATATTTTATTCAGTAACAATTACTTTTTCAATCTTTTATTATGGCTAAGTAACAGTCTGGAAGGGAGAGCCCATGGTTTCAGCTTTCCCTCTGTGAGGTCTGCTGGTTTAGAGCAGCAGGATATGTTCCTTACGTCCTGAATTTCTCCATCCTGACCCCCACGGGTGCCCACCACCCTTTCTCAGCAGTGACACCAAACACGCAGCCACAGGAACCCAGTGACCTGGTTCTGCAAATGTTTAGGTGTGTCCTGGGCTGTGGGAACTCTGGATTCCACAGAGAAGGTGCCACTCCACGTGAGGAGAATGAAGGACCCACCCTTGTACGTATTTCATTGGAAGGAACAAAGAGTTTTATACACGTAATGGTTTCAACAGAGTTATAATTGCAGTCACCTTGTATTCCTGGTAGAGTCCTGCCTTTATTGCCCCACAAAATCAGAACAGAGATTTCCCTTTACTCCATCTACAATTTCTGGTGAACAGAGTGGCTTTCTTGGCTCCCAGACGAACTTCTTTCTAAGGGGGCTCTCTGGCTCCTTGTCACCCTCTCTACTACCTTTGGGGGCTTTCCAAGCATCCACTATCCTTCTGTCCATGGATTTATGAAAAAAATGTTTCCTCTTGAAGAACCACCCCTCAGTGCTGACTGACCTTTCTTGCAGCTTCTGCTCCTCAGGTATCGTTTCACTGCTGGGGTGAGTGGCAGCAACAGTGACAGCTGCAGAAAAGCCTCTGCTAAATTCTTTTCAAAGGGAAAGAATTTGTACCAAAAAAAAAAGTTTCATGTGCCTGTGGATCTGTTAAGAGAAACTTTAAATCTCTCTATAGTGTTATAATGAAATGTAGTTATCTAGTAATGGATTGATTTTGTGGAAAACCAAAACTGTGTCATGCTGTGAGCTGCACTATGAGGAGCAGAGGCAGGGACAGAGGATGAACACATCAGCTCAGAAGCAGCGTGAGCAGCATTTCAGAGCTGTCTGAGAGACAAACCTAAATCATGTTCAAAAAAGCTCTGCCTAATGTTACTTTTCCCAGTGTTGTTGCCATGGATGTAAATAGTCAGGCAGTGTTATAGTGCACCACTAATACAGTTTACAATAGCTTCTAGCACAAGTGAGGGTTTGTAGGATCAACTACCGACCCTGAGAGACAAAACCAGGTCAGAGTAGTGACAGCAGGGAATTTTCAGTCAGGAATCCTGGCTCTGGTCTAATGGTTTGCAGTCAAAGCCTCTTTAGGCATTGTTTCTGTCAGCGCTGAGATTTTGTATATGTGCTTCATAACTTGCTGAAGTTTGCAGGGTTGCCTGGTTTGCATGCTCCAGCCTTGGTAAACCAGTGTATCTTAGCATTTTGAAACCTTTTTATCTTGTGGAATTTCCTTTTTTTGTTCCAAAATTGCTGCCCTTATCCAAATCTTCTAGCCAGGGTACGGAGAGGCTTTGCTGGAGAGGACAGCCTTTCTCTGGCAAGGTTTCTTTTGAGGGCCAACAACACACACTGATGTTTCCTCCCTTGCTAGAGCACAGCATCTTGTTTTGTGGGAGGGGATAAAGAAGCAGAACATGTAGATAGATCTGTTTCACTTTTACTTCTCCCACTGATCTGCAAGGCAACTGAGAGAAGTTATTCTAATTTTCCTCTGCTATGGTTTATATTCTTGATTCTTCAGCATTCCCATCATTCACAGAGCAGTAAACTTGTTTAGGTTTTGTAAAGGTGGGGGGCTTTGAGATACATGGATGAAAAGCACCACTTTGGGTCTCCAAACCCTTGAAATCAGTGAAGATTTCCTTTGCCTTAAATAGACTTAGGATTTGTTCTTTGGAGAGCAAAAAAGACTACAAAGATTCATTGTTTTGCCTTCTCCGTAGCAACTGACAGCATAAAGCCTTTTCCCAGATGTGTTTGTTTAAAGGCTTTATAAGTTCAGTTTAAAAAATGAACTCAAGTTGTTGTTATTGTTTTTATGCTGATTTTTGTGTGTTGGCATTGAAAAATGAAATAATCTAGTACAGGGCCACAGAAAATGCAGAAATGTGTATGAGAGAAGATAAATCCACTTTGGAGGGACACAAAACTGGGATGAGTACAGGAGCATGTTAGCTTTTGAAGAATTCCCTGGCATACTTGAGAATTCCCATGTAATTCCAGGTCATGTGGGAACATTATGATGTTTTATATGGTTGGAGGATCAATTACTGTTCACTGATAATTCTCACTGTGCACCTGAAGAGAATAATGTGAAAGGGGATTGTGCTGTACATCCTTGAAACTGATCTCTCCCAATCTTTTTTACTGAATACTTATTATATTTAGGTTTATATCAGGTGTACAGGTAAGCATGGGTGGAGGGAGAGCATGAGAAACAGAGAATTCACCATGAGGCAGGACGTGGAGGATCCACATGGGTCAGCATATTTTTTTCATTAATATCCCCTCAAATCCCACTGTGAGAGGAATAACAGATATTTTGATCTGTATATGCAGTTTATTGTACAATGCTACATGGCTGTATTTATACTCTGCAGGAAGAAAACTACTCCCTAGTAGTTTCTTCTGGGGTTTTTTTTTGTGTTTTGTTGTTGTTGTTGTTGTTTGTTTGTTTTTTTTTTTTTTTTTTTTTTGCCTGTGTAACCCTTTGCTTTTATTCAAGCAAAATGCAAGACAAATGCTTATTTTTCAGCCTTTTCAGACCTTGGAAATAATGGTGTATTGAATGTGATTAAGGTGGGAATTACAATTTAAGCAGGGTCATAATTACTGTAGATTTAGATGGCATATTGTACAAATGGCTGTGTGCTCATAATTACAAATTGAGTTTGTTGCACTCTAGGGGTTTATAAACTGTGTTTTAGTCATTAACACATTAAATAGCAGTGATTTATGTAAATTACTGGATAAATAAAAATTTCAGTGTTGTGTGTAATCTAAGGTTTAATCATATTTCTATATTAGAAATGAAATAGGTTTAGCTTTAACAGGGAGGGTTGAGTGGTCGGAGGGAGTCGTTCACTGCTGAGATACTGTAGTTTGAGAGTGCTGTTTGTTGGGCAACTGGCTGGAAACTGCAGTGGTCCCAAGTGAATGAAGCAGCAGTCACTGCTTCAGTGAGTGAGCTGCTTGTCACAGGAAGCTCTTCCCGAGGTCAGCCAGCCCACTTGCTTCACAGTTATTTCCCTCAAACTTCTGGGCTGGTCTGGAAAGTGTAAAATCACGCTTTAAAAATCATTGTTTACTTTCTCCTCATAGAGATTTCCCAGTTCCTTCATTTGTGCTTAAGTCAAGGTGATCTAACGGAGCAAAGATCACTTTGTGTAGTGCTGTTAGTTGTGCTCCAACAAATTGCCAGGAATAAGGGCATGAAAAATTACTTTTTGATCTCATTACACTGCACTACAAATTTCCACAATATCTTAGTGGCAACTCTAACGCTAGTTCAGTGTCAAAGTAGCAGCGGGAGGACAACAGAGAATATACATCCTACTGGTTCTGCCAAAGCTTCCTATGCAAAGTGCAGATCAGTGAAGTGCTATAGAAGCCCACGTTTGGCTCTGTCATGGTAGAAAAGCCTCTCCTGCCCTGTCTACTGGGGTCTGAAACATCTGCTCTATGTGATCAGCACCTCTGCCATCAGGATGGCAAAGAAACTTAGCTACATGCCACCAAAAATTGTCCTGAGAAGCCATAGACTTAGAGATCTCTGCTAAATCACCACCTGAGACAGGGTGGATTGTGCAGGGCGGACTACTGTTTTTGTTACCTGAGGGAAAATTGAATGTATACTTTTGATTATGGTTGAATTAAAATGGTTTTGGAATGTTGAAACATTCACAAAAAAATCCCTCCAAAAATAACTGCAACAGGCTGCCTCGACTCAGAAACCACAATGTTGTCTGCGTAGTGCAGCAAGAATTTGTTTTTCTGTGTTTAATTCCCCCCATTGGAATGCATGCAAGATCTTAAATGTGTAGATGATTTGGGCATTTAATCTCTACGTTAAATTTTAACAACATATTCAAGCAAAAAGTGATGTAACAAAAAATTTTGCACCTGAATGGTTGAAACTAAATTTGGAATTCTGGATGCTTGACATTGATGGGGGGAAAGCCATCTGTAACAGCTATCCATCCGTGCGGTGTTTAGAATGGGATGTGTTTGTATTGGTTGGTTATTTGCTGATGTAGCGTGATCGTATCTGTGGAAGGAAGACTGTGTTTGAAGTGGCTTCAGGAAAGCACATTCTTCAGAAAATTCTGTGACTGTTTTGGAGGTCAGAGTTTTCCAGCCACACTTTCCAGTATGTCTCCTTCACAGCCCACGCTACGACTGTCTGCACTTGGTTCCTAAATGGAAACTGGTTTCCGAAGGAGAAGTTGACTTTTGGGAGCTGCTTGTGTCTGCTTTGGATTTGCCTCTGTTTACAAGTAGAGACGAAGCTTGATGCAGGAGGCATTGAGTCAGGACCAGAAAAACGTAGGGTTGTTGTGGATCCCAGACGTTCTGCGGGGAAGAGGCTGTCTGGATAATCATTAGATGTTGAAAGCAGGCATTGCAGCGTAAATAGTCTCTGGTTAGAGTCCTGCAGTGACATTCCTATGAAAACAACCGGTGTAGGTGTGTCCTTCCTTAACGTGTTTGAGTTTCACTGAAAGCTAGTTAAACCCAGGCTTACTGGAATCTATGCCTAACACTTCCTTAGGAAACTATGCAGAACACACGCTCCATCCAGATGTTGAAGGGGGTTTAACTAAAGTTGCCTCGATTCTTTTCACCACCCTCAAAGACGTGATCAGCCCTCATGGGATGTGTAATATGATATGTCGTATGCACAGCTTTGCGCCGTGCTCCTCCTTGCACCCGGTTCGCCTGAGTGACATTTTCAGTTCCTGACTAAAGTTTCCCTAAACTACAGAGCTCGGCCAGCGGAGCCTTGTTGTGTTATTACAGGGTATGAAGCTGTGGGGAGGGTGTTGCGATTTTGTTGTCGGGGGCCCGAGGGGCCCCCGGGCACGGTGAGGGGTGTGAGGGCAGCCCTCGGAGAACCGTGCCTGTTGGAGCCGCACCGAGAGACCCCCAGGCATGGTGAGGGGTGTGAGGGCAGCCCTCGGAGAACCGTGCCTGTTGGAGCCGCACCGAGAGACCCCCAGGCATGGTGAGGGGTGTGAGGGCAGCCCTCGGAGAACCGTGCCTGTTGGAGCCGCACCGAGAGACCCCCAGGCATGGTGAGGTGTGTGAGGGCAGCCCTCGGAGAACCGTGCCTGTTGGAGCCGCACCGAGAGACCCCCAGGCATGGTGAGGTGTGTGAGGGCAGCCCTCGGAGAACCGTGCCTGTTGGAGCCGCACCGAGAGACCCCCAGGCATGGTGAGGGGTGTGAGGGCAGCCCTCGGAGAACCGTGCCTGTTGGAGCCGCACCGAGAGACCCCCAGGCATGGTGAGGTGTGTGAGGGCAGCCCTCGGAGAACCGTGCCTGTTGGAGCCGCACCGAGGGGCCCCCGGCCACGGTGAGGGGTGTGAGGGCGGCCGGCGTGAGGGGAGCCCTTGGAGAGCCATGCCCGCTGGAGCCCGCCCGAGGGGCCCCCCGGGCACGGTGAGGGGTGTGAGGGCTGCTGGAGTGAGGGGACCCTCGGAGCCGCGCTTTTCCCGGGAATCCCGCCCTCCACGCGTGCGCTCTGCCCGCTTCCCTGCCCCTCCGCCGCCGGCCGAGGGGAGCGGGCGCGGGGCGGGGCGGCCCGAGGGGCGGCTATGGTGGCGCGGAGCTCCCCGCCCGACACTCCGGCCCGGCCATGTGGTGCCTGCACTGCAGCTCGGAGCGGACCCAGTCGCTGCTGGAGCTGGAGCTGGACAGCTGGTGAGCGCTGCCGAGGGGTGCGGGCTGAGCCCCGCGCCGCCGCTGCCGCACAAAGGGCTCCGCGCCGCCGCTGCCCGGGCGCGCTGTGGGGCGGTGCGGGAGGATGGGGTTGGGGTGTCCTACTGGCGCCCTTTTGTCCCTGGGCGTTGTCCCCGGGGTCACCCCTGCTGTCCCCGGGATGTCTCCGGGTCGCAGCGATGGGGAGCTCGTTCCCTGTGTCCCGGCTCGGGAGCGGGGACAGGCGGAGGGAGGCTCTGTCTGCCCTGCCGGAGCCGAGGGTTAACTCATCCGCGTGGTTTAACCGCGGCGTCCCGGGCGGCCCCGCTGCGCTGTGCTGGCGGTGGGTGACAGGCAGAGCCATAAAGCGGCAGCTGTGGCAGCAGGCTGTGAGCTGACCTGGCGTGTGCCGCTCCAGACACCGATGTGTAAGCACTGCTTTTCGGGAGAGAGCAAGGAATCACATGATTTGTGTCAGACCAGTGTGAGTTTGACTCAGGAGCTCTGGTGCAGGCTGTTCCCGGTGTCTGGGGCCGGCCGGAGACCTGGCCGTGTCCTGGCTACGTGGGAAGATGTGTCACACGCAGAGGGGTAAATCGAGATTTGCCACTCGTGCCCTCAGCCAGCAAATAAGATAAAAGAAAAAAAAAGTTTAGTTCAAAGGCCTTTAAAGTACAGATACTTGAATAACTGACACAGGAGAAACAGAGAGTGGGATTTGTCATGTTAACACATACAGTCCCTGTTGTAAGGATGTTAGCTACCAAAATAATGTGTGTCAAAAGTACAGCAACACAGAACTCTGTTCATGAGCTGCCTGAAAACTCCAGGCACAAACGAGTTTTTTCTGGTGTGATGCTATGTGTGGATTTATGATAAACTAAAAAGGTTATCCTGCACTTGCAGTGCACTTGCAAAATGAATTTATCTCCGATGCACTGTGGAAGTTCATTCCACAAAGTAATTCAGCCAAATGCCGAGCTGTTCGACTGTTAAAGAATATTCAGCTTAGCTAAATATAGAAAACATCTTAAATTGGGTGTGGGCATGAGTGGAAAAATATAAAAGGAGGAAATGACTGGATTCAGTGTAACTATGTATGAATGCAACAGTTCCTTTTCTAGAAAAAAAGGCAAAATATTTTTTGATAAAATGTTTCATAGTACAGTTTAGTCATGCATTTAATGATCCTTCAGCCCGTTTTTTACCCTTAAGGAAAAGAATAATGTAAGTTTCCTGTGTGGAGTTGGTAATGTTTGCAGAAGTGATGTTACCTTTGCATGGCTTGCTAAAAACATAATTCATAACAGTTACTTTAGTGACAGATTTGCCTATTACACAGTAACATTCTGTTATTCAACATTGTTTCAGACTTTTTTCCTCCATTTGTACATTGCTATGCACTTCCTTTCTGTTAAACTTGATTATTCTGCCTGATGTGCTAAAAGAGGAATTGCTGAGTACTTAGTTTGGATGGTTGTATTTAACTGTGTCTATTCTTGTGGCAGATATCCTTCATATAAACACAGAATTCATTACATCTGTCCAGTGCTTTGGGAGAACTACAGCCATGCTGAATAAAATGACCCATTTTCCATTTTACTTCTACTTTTGTGCCAGATTTGGTTTTGCTGTTGAGATGTCCTGTTCTAGTTCCTGAAAGATATTGAGAGTACTGTTACAAAGTAATCAGCTGGGCCTTTTTTCTTCTGGTTAAATAGAAGCTCAATGTTGGGGTTTCCCATGAGAAGTCATCTATCATCCTTTTTTTTTCTACTTCTACTTATCTGAAATACTTCGTTATCATCTAAGATACTGTAATCCAAGATCTGGAGCTGACTAGTGGAAACCAAAGTGCTCTGTGTATCAATAGCATTCAGTTTCTTTGCCCCTTTAGAAGCCCTCTGGGAATTCTGGTGCAGTTAATAAACGACTTGCAGTTCAGTTTCATGGAATAATTTGCAGCTTTCAGGTAAGGAAACCCAAGGATTCAGTTTTTGCCCTGAAAAGTGCAAATAGCAAGTTGAACAGTAACTCTGATTTGTTGTTCCTGTTAGAGTCTTGTATTGGAAGGTTGCAGGGACTGGATCCAGGGAGTGCCTGCTGGGCAAGGAGACCTGCTCTGCTGGAGAAGGTGCCTTCACCAGGGGTTTGCTGAGTGTTCCTCTGCAGAAATGGGAAGTGATTTCTTAGGATTTCATGGCTTTACATGGGTTTTGTCGCACTGTGACCATTTCATGTTTGCAAAATGAAAAATCTTTCAAGAGAATCTGCTCATATGGCTGTAGAAAGTGTTTCTCCCAATACTGGGTCATGAGGAGAAAACTTTTCCATTGCTTGGAGGCTGGGGTTCTTTCATGCCTTTGAGGGCCTCAAGAGCAGTGCAAGGACTTTGGGTGGAACAGCTCCTTTGAAACAACAGTTTACCTTCATACTGATGATGTTTTCCCTGGAGTCTAAAGATGTCAACTCAGGGCTCCGACTCTGCAAAGAGGCACATCTCATAATGGTGTAGCTGATTAGCACACTTGGGTGATTGCTCTAAGGATGCTGCAAACTGTCCCGCCCTCAGCACCAGTGAGAGGGAGAGAAATAACAAAAGCGGGTCTAGAGGTAGTCAGTGCTCTGGTGGTGATGCCATTACCTGTAGGTATTAAACAGCTGCTCACATTCTTCAGTTGTGTTTCTTGGTGTTTAACACCACTGTTCAAAGTCCAGTAAAACCTTGGGACACAAGTGCTGGAAGTGTGGAGCTGCTTTCTGAGTGAGCCATTAGGCTTCCAGTTACTGCAGGATTCTGAGAGGTGCAAAAGAGGGTTTAAGGTACTGTATATTTGAATACTGGATTTAAAAAAAAAAAAAGTGAAGCACCACAGCCTGAGTCTGGATTGTTGTACCTTTTCATTGCAAGAATTTACCATAATTCATAAAGGTCTTTCAGGATGCAATTTTTTTTGCTTCTTCAGCATTTACATGGTTCTTCCTCTGTTAGATCCAATGGTAATTTTATCATTAATTTCAGTCAGGCATATATTAATCACAGCAGCTGTCAATCAGTTATTTATTTTAATGTTTATTTAATAACAGAACTGCAGGAGATCTCAGAAACTGTAACCAAGGTGGAGCCCTGATTGCTCTGTTTGTTACAAATTAAATTTGTGAGGATCTGCCCATAGCCCAGACACTGCCTGATCCACAGAGCAAGTGGAACTATGAGGAGGTGGCTCATGAGTTAGGGGGGAAATTGTGTTGGTGCATTGCTTTTGTGAGCCAGGCTTTGTTTAGATGTCATTTGTATTTAAACAGGGTACAGGCCACAAGCCAAATTCATATTCCTGAGTTTGCTGCTTTATTTCTGTTGCCTCAGAAGGCTGTGTAGTTAGAAGAGCAGAATCAGCCCTGTGTTTGGGGTTGAAAGTTCACTTTTAGTATCTTGTATATTGCCATTTTATTACAAAAATTATGTAAATACAGGTTTTGTTTAATTCATGCATCTTTGTTATGCAAAAAACAGTTACTGATCACGGGCTTTTTTAGCAAGACTTATTAATCAAAAATATTTTACTTACATAGCCCTTCTCATGTCTTCTGGGAATCCATTTGAAATTTATTTAGGTTCCATTTAGGGTACAGACAGAGATGGCAACTTCACTGCACTGCTGTGATTTGACTCCAGGTTTCCAGAGAAGAACAGATGCTGCTTTAATCCACTGTAGCACAAAGCCCCAGTATTATGTTAAAGGGGCACGCAAATTTAGCTAAATAAATCCTTTTGCTTCCTTACAATAGACAAAAGACTAGAATCGTTCTCGTGAAATAATTGTAGAGATGTCTTTAATAAAAATAAAGTAAAAAAGACAAGCTTTGGTATGATAAAAAAATCAAACCATTTAGTCCCTGTGATAGAAGCAGAAAACTAGAATGATGATTTTGATAGCCTTTACTACAGGAAACTGCTGTATTATGTCTGTTAATCAGATTCTTTTAGTAGTTCAGTGTCATCCCAGTTAAACTTGTGCTTATAAACAAAGGACACAATTCCCAGTTGCCTTCTACTGTGCAAGCACAAACAAAATGCCACAGCTATGATCTGACTTGCATTTACATCAGTGGCTACACACAGAGCATGGCCATAGAAAAAGAATCCTAAGCTTGTTGTGAGAGATGCTTGCATTTTTTAGTCCAAAAAATTCCAGTGGCCCTTAAAACTCACCAGATTAACAGGGATGGATGTGTCATGAACACAGAAAAAGAAAACCAACTTTCTTCTGTTTGTTAATATATCCATGACCTTTCCAGTCATCCTCACACAAGGCAAAGGCAGCAAGGATGCAAAGCTGAAGGGTTTTCTGTTGCAGGGAATGTTTGCAGCCGGCCCTGACTCTGCGCTACAGGAGCATTCAGAGTTTGTTTTTAATTTAATTTTCACTCCCCAGCTTTATGGCAGAATGGGCCCAGCTCCATCTCAGATCACACAGAGAACTGGAAATGGCAGTGGGACCCCGAGCTGGGTTTAACTCGAGTGCAGTGACGCTTTTTAGTAGCCTGGAGTGGGAATGGTTATAGGAGAGATCATTCTGTTGTCATGGTCAGGCTGGGACAGGCCATGTCAGTGCCTGCACAGAATTCCAAGGGTACACCCTAGGGAAGGAGTGGGTGATTTAGTTGGAAGCTGTCCTGCCTTTAAAGACAGTACCAGAGGCAGGGTTTCCCTCCTAGTTTGGGGGTTGTGCTCAGGAAGTCATTCTTCATATGAGAGGGAGCGGTGTTCCTGATCCAACTGCAGCTCCCAGGGATCTGAGTGCAGAGAACAGGCCTGCGTAAATCCCTGACCTTCTGGTCGAGTTGCAGCCTAAGAATAGGTTTTCTCTCAATCTAACATCACTCTGTGTTCTCAATCAGGAATAAAATTATTTTTCTTTCTGTGTGGTTCTTCGTTATAGTAATGTGCTGTGAATCGACTGTTGAATTTCCATTCTAGAGGTCTCTGGGGTGATTCTCATGCTTTAAAGTTACCTTTTCACAAGGTGTTAAATGTTAGATAATCTCAGCTGTTCTTGGATTCATGAAAGGAAGTTCATTATTTTTGTTTATATTTTCTTTTCTTGTATTTCACTCTCTGAGCCTTGTTTAGAAGATACCAGTGATGTCAGCATTAGTAGAAACTGAAGAAGGAGCTGATTTTAATACTCTTAGATTTGAGAGAATGAGACTTCACAGCTGATTAATACTAGTCACAGCTGTTAATACTAGTCATTAATGCCTTGTGAAGTGAGAGAGAGCAGAGGATTACCTGGACTTAATGGAACTTGTCCCAAATGATGACAATGTGATGCCAACTTGGATTCTTTATTTGTTATTAAGAAGTCATTAAGATGTTTTTGATTAGGTTAGCCTAGAAGAAAAGTATTTCAGGTTTTCCTACCACAGTGCAACATGTTACACCAGACCATTTCTCACAGTCTTTGGTTGAGATTTTCAAAATCTGTCTTTGCACGATACCACATTTTCATTTCACAAAGTGGTGACCCTTGTTTTCAGGAACTGGGCTTCTACCCCTGTCCTAAAAGACACTTTTCCATGTTGGAAATATCTGTGAACTCTGCCGTGATGAGGAGCCTACAGATGACCAAGAGTTACCCAAGTTGTGTATTTTAGACTCATGTTCTGTTGTGGTTGAGCAGCCTCCCGTGCAGCCCCAGCTAAACCAAGCTGCATCCCCTTCACAGACACTGTCACAGAATATTTCTGAGCTGGGAGGGACCCACAGGGATCCTCAATCCAGCTCCAAGCTGAAGGCAGTGCAAGGTAGTGGTCCTGGGAGCCAGCAGCGCTGGGCAGCTGTGCTGCACCCAAAGGAAGGTGCAACATTTCATGCACAGCCCAGAAGCTGCTCCTCTTCTCCGTGTGTGCAGTAAAAGATTTCCAAGGCAGCAATTGCTACCTGTGTTACTCTTTCGTGGTCATCAGTGAGGTGAGTCAGAAGTTCTATTGAAAGCCTACACTTAATTCCTCTCTGACAGTGAAAGAGCTGTAAAATGTATAGACTCAGCATAATGGGGAGGAAATATAAAAGGAAGGAAGTTTGTGAATGAGAAAAAGCATCTGTCAGCTCTTTAGCTGATTTAGAGGTTATGAGCAATCTTCTGAGGTCCCTTTTCTACAAGAGTGAAGACTTATGTGTGGTATCTTTGAGTATGTCTGCAAATACCTTCTGAGTTTGAACACATTGCCTTGAATCTAAGCATCATCTACCACACTATCTTTTCCACCAAGCCCTATACGTCCAACAAAAAAATCTCATATTATTTGGTTTCCTTAAACACTATGTTTTGTACACTCTGATATAAACCTTGGGTGTGCAGCAGAGGATAAAATCTCCCTTTTATGAGGATGCCTGTGATTACAGAGAGGTGAGCAGTGCTCCTGTTCCAGTGAGTTACAACACCTCTCTCCTGGTGTGTGCAGAGTGCTCAAGGCCAGTTCCTGCTCTCTCTGGCTGGGTAACAACACCCTGAGCTTCACTGGGAGCAGGAACAAGTGCTGTGTTCTCATCCTTTTCTTTCCTACCTGCTGAGAGTTTCCCATGCCCATTTGCACTTAAACATTTCAAAATTACATTATTTTCCCTTAGAGAAAACTGGTAGGGTTTCATTCTCTTTTTGGGTTGGTTTTTATTTTTTGACACTTGGCACAGCCAAGCTGGCAGTCAAAGTGGAGGGTTTGTGCAGTGATTAAAATGGAGTGGGACTTTTATATTATATATACTTTCAGATTCAGTTAGATCAGTGAGAGGTTTCTCTGATCAGACTTGTAACAGCCCATCCTCCTTTTGGATTGGCTTTTTAAAGTATGTTACTCTGTAATTTTTTGAGTTTTATCTGTAATTACAGAAGGAAGTCAAGCAGCCACTAGAAGTTGAACAGTCCCTTTCTGATTTTAAAAGAGGAACATTTTGGCCAACTATTTCTTAAATCCTAGAGAGACAGCAAAGCATCTCATGTTCATCAGTGACATTGTTTGAAAGCACAACTCATTAGATAATAATATATGATAAGTTATTGAAAGGAAATCCTTTGGTTGTTCTAAGTAGGTCCTTTTGTACAACATTCATTTGCTACAGAAGTTAAATTATAGTCTAAATGAGCACAGTTGTTAGTGCTCTGAGACTTTACTCAGTGCAGTGTCCAGTCCAGGAAGATGGTTTTGTTGTCATTTCTGCTGCATGGACCCTCTGCATGCTGTTTGTTCGTGCTGGTTCTTAATTTCCCTCACCGACATACTGGGAAAGACTGGTCTGCTCCCAAGGTGTTCTAGCGCTCTGTACTGCGTCGTACTTGTAAGCATTTCAAATAGTGCAGAGGCAAACCTTTAAAATGAGTCAAGTGTTAGGCATTATTTGATCTAGTTTGATTTATATTCATTTTTGATTGTATTGATTTGATTTATATTAATTTGATTTATATTTGATCTAAGTTGAGATAGTTTTAACTATCTATTTAACTAGAAGGTTCTAGGTAGGAGCTTTCTGGGCCTGAAACATTGTCTCATTTAACAGGATTTTGTTAATCATCTTCAAAGTAGTTCATGTTTCTAGCATACATGGAACAGAAGAGGGGAAAGAAGAGTTCTATCCACCAAGACGTGACTGGGAAGAGGAAATGAGTGCTTGTCTCTGACAGAACCTGATTGCCAGCAAGCTGATGGCTCAGCAGCAGTGCTATTCTGTCACCCCTTCTGGGACAGGCCTGACACAACAGCTGAAGAGGTGAAAGAAGAGGGTGGCTGGCACAGGACACCAAGGATTCTTGCATTGTATCAAATGCTGCTTCAGCTGTGTGTGCAAATCAGGGTTTTTCAGCTGCAGACACTAAATCTTCCTTTTTAAACTTAGCAATGTCTGAAGGGCGTGTCATATAGATAGTGGAATGTGTGCTAATATCTTGCTATCTTCATGTCATATATAGTGTGGGTATGCTAAATTAAGAGGATTTCCACTTTTGAATGGTGTATCTAAATAAATTGTAAATAGTTGAGGTCAAATTCTACTAGAGCTGCATTGAGAAACTCCACAAATTTTTCAAGCTTATCATATTGTGTAAAGGTTTGCTTAGTAGGGAGAGAACAAAGTCTGCAGTGGGAGGCAGACCTTCAGAGATTTTGTTAAGTGAGCCATCCCACAGACACCGCAGTTACCTTAAAATTGTTAGCTTTAGTCCATGTAAGAAACAAAGCATCCTTTTGAAGCATACAGGACATTTTCGGATGTTAATGTGTTTTACACTGACACATCAAGAACTGGTCATAAAAAAAACTTAAAAAATTCTAAAACTTGGACTGGTTTGAGCCACAAGCCTCAAATTATCACCCCATAGTCATCTTTTATTAATACCCATTTTTAAAGAGTTCTTGCTGAATTAACATATGCTGGGTGATGATTGACACAGATGGGCAATGAGTGATGCTGGCTGACTTCACCTGAGATAGAAGTGAACATTTGTAAGCTGTACCCAGGTTCTGTTGGTGCTGCCAGTCCCCTTGTTTCTTTTGCTAAATAATGACAATAAAATACAGTTTTGCCTTCAGCAAGGAGGTTCACGAGGCATTGAATGGTACTGGGGAGGGTTGGTTGGGTGGCTCCTTCTGTGCATTCTTGTGTCTGATGGCCAATATGCTGCCACTGTTTAATAAAGGTGATCTGAGAGCTGGTTAACCTTCCTTGTGCTCCATGGAAGCTGAAGATAGTGTCAATAAGCTTTTCCTAAAGGGGTATTCTTAGTTCTTAACCCTGTTGTTTATTGCCTAAAATGGGTGGGTTGTTTGGCTCTATCTCCATTTCACTGCTGTCCATCTCCATGTCAGAAGATACAGTGCATTCATTCCTGCATTCTGCTTCAGTGGGGAGAAAATAACCTCTCATCTTTCACTCTGCTCTCTGCTGCTACTGATGGCATCTGAGAGTTTGGGTCAAAATGCCCTTTTTCTAAAATGCCTTTTATGGGGTTATTTAGTGAGAATTACAGCTTGGCAGTGTCCAGGGGATGGGCGCTGGGGTTGTTGTGTGCCTTGGGAATCAGGGCTTGGAGCAGGGAGCAGCTGCAGGTTTGCAGGGCACTCAGGGGTACCTGCCTGTGGAGCTCTGCCCTTCCTCAATGGCTCTCAGACTGTTTGACTCAGGCTGCTGTTCTTGGCACTCTCACCACAGAATATTACAGAATAAGTGACTGCTTTGTTAGGGTTTGCTTCTGAGACACATGCAAATGGTGTCTGGATTTTTCTTGCAATGATATTTAACTTCAGTCAGATGAATTACCTGGGACATTACTTTGATGTGCATTCAAAGGTTTCATTTGTTTTGAACAGAAACAGCTGAATTGAGAGTGCATTGGAAGTAAAACACATTGGTCAATATTTCTTTCCTGGATCAAAGCTTTTGTCACTGCCTGTGAATACTGTTGTCCATCATAATGGCTTTGAACTCTTGGCAGGGTGTATTTGAAGGTAGATTGGTTTGTTAATGTTATTGTGCTTATTGAATTCAGGGATTTGTGTAAGTTCTTAATACAATTGACTTCTGTTTACTAGACAGCACAAACCAGACAGGGCAATAATGACTAGGTTCTAGTTCAAACTGCACTAATAATAAACTTCTGCTCAAATGTTCTCACTCCAGTGGGGAATATTGTATTGGGGGGTGGAGAAAAAGGCTAAACCATGGCTTGTGTGAAATACATATGGCCAGTTCTGCATTTTGAGAAGTTAATGGAGAACGTTTGGTGGGGTAATTGGAGTTAATACAGTGCACACATCAGAGCTTTAATTAAATGCACCTCCTCGTTTATGGCAGAGAACAGCACCACGAGGCAGCTTTGAAGCAGTGGGGTGTACCCTGTGCCAAAGCAGTGCTCGTGTGAGGTGAAGTTGTGTGGGGAAGCACAGCTCTGGAAAGCAGAGTTCTGCTTGCAATTGTCACTTAAAATTGCACATTCAAACCAGGGCTTCGTTGTACATGTAAAGGCAAAGTTATGTGCAAGAAATTAACTTTTGGAGAGGTTTATTCCTATGTGGAATGCCCACATTTGGCCTAAACATTTTTGCTATTTGAGTGGTTTGTTTCAGCCGTCATGTTGCAAGTGTCTGGCCATACCAGCTGCTGCAGCAGCTGCCATCCTGCTTCTCTCTGTTACCCACTGAGTTCCACGGGCGACTTCTGGTCTGCATTCTCTGGTCTAGGTAGAGAATTTGGATCTATTTCAAGTGGAAATCTATAATTAGGAGCTAAGATCACAGTTTGACTGGTTTTAACCTCCACATTTTAAAAGGAGATGGTTGGTATAAAACAGATGTGTAGCAATTCTTCCTCCCTGGGCATTTGGACCTGTTTATACAGAATATTTATTTTTGAGTGAGGCAGAAGTTTTACTGGAAATGATGTTTATGAAATGAGATTTTAATGCAAAAAGCTTTACTCTGTGGTTTGCATTTAAATCCATCTCATAAATCATAAGGCAGAGTCCCAGGAAGGTATCTGGATACTTCAACTGTGGATGTGTTGCTGTTTATGGACAGAAAAGTTTCTGGGACAAAGAAGATGAGTTTGCTGAATTGTTCTGTGAGATGTGACTTCAAGGAAACCAGCTTTACATGCATTTTTCCCTGAAGAGGGAAATAAATTATATGGATCCAGAGAAAAGCAGGCAAGTGAGAGAAGGGTGGATTTGGCTGAGGAATTTTATGAAGAACCACTCATACAAATGCTTCACTGCTGCAACAAATAAAGTATCAATTCTTCATTAAGCTCAGTTTGAATTCAGGCTGTGCTGACTGAGTTTTACCTGGAGTTTTACTGCTGCTCTACCACAGCCCTGCTTTAAAACCTCCCTGCTTCCCAAAGAGCAGAGCCCTTGGATTGTCATGGCCAAGCTGAATGGCTTTATCACCTTGTGCTGACTAGATTTTTAAGCTGGGCATGTTTTTGTTGCTGTATTTGTAATATTCGTGCTGCCTTTCTACTATGTAGAAGAAAATTAATTTATTCTGTATACCCTTGAATTTGTGTTCATGCTTCTAAGGATCTGAAATGCTAAGGAAAAATCTCTAAAGATGTAACAGCACAAACTTATGATACTGTCATACTTCTCTTTTTGTCCAAGACAATTTTTTAACAAGATTAATACAATGCTGATTGGTTCTCATGTGTGTACTATCCAGTTGTTAGGGCCTGTTTTCAATTTCATGTCTTTATATTACACTGTTGAAAGTCCATTCTGAAAGAGTGATGAAAATAATACTGATTTCAGAGAATGCTCATTGTAAAACAGCTTCTCAAGCATTTGCTCTGTTCTGCTGGGAGGGTCGTCTTGGTTCTATTTTAGAATGTTGCATGCAGTTTGGGTTTGGCATTTGTATTATTTAGAAACATGTTTCATTTCTTTGTTCCAAACTAAATCTGCAGCAAACTGGTTTGAACATTTGGGTGATTTCTGTAAGCATACTTTCCCATTATCTTCATATTTTAGTTCTAAAAATGCTCAGGGACACTTGACTGCTTGTAAACTGGGGGTTTTCTGGGGTGAGAGGCAGCACTGAATCGTTCCTTGCATGTGATGTTATTGTTATATACTTCCTTTTTATATGCACGTAGTTCTAAAGATAAGGTTCTGGGCCTCAGGAGGAAAGGGACTTTCTGCTTTCCTGATTATCGAATGTCTGTCTTTCATAGTATAAATTCTCTGACAGATAAATTCTTGCACCTCTGCATCCAAACCAGCAGCTCCTCTGGTCATTTCGCTATTAGTCAATGGAACAGATAAGTCCATACTTCTGGAAAAGCTTGGGGTTTGCTCCTTACTGGAATTCAGATATTTTTTAAGATTTCCATTTTAAGCTCAAATGTTGAAGTTCTCTTATTTCCAAAGTTTTGTCTTTATTGTGCTTTTTTTTTCTTTGCTAATAGATTGGCAAGATTTGAAGGAAAAGGAAGGTGTGAATATAAAAATGAAAAATAGAGAATGACAGTAGACAGTCAAACATCCCGAAGAATATGTTATTGTTTTAAAATATGGTAGTGGATTTAGCATACTGGTGCTAATTACAGCTTTTGTGATTAGAAGTAATAACTGAAAGTGTAAAATGAGAGCCAGGGAAGAAAAGACCTGCCAGGCTTGTGCTGCTAAAATGCCTGGAGAGGAAATGTTTTGCTTTGGTCATGGCTAACCACACAACTGGAGAGGGAGAGAGAAGACAGAGCTTCTTCTTATTAGGTAGTTATTGAAAGGAACTCATCCCTGAATTGTGGGAAATGACTGTAAAATCAGGACCTTTCCCTAGCAACAGCAGCTCTTGCCCTTTTGGTCAGCCTGGATTTTTTTAACTGTATTACAAGCTGAGGTTTATGCAGGAAGAAAATTTCAGTTTTTGATTAAATGCTGATTCAGTCAGTGCTGGCAACTGTTTGAAAAAGTTATTTCGTTGTATAAAGTTTTTCAGTGATTCAATTTTAAATTTTTTCATGCAAAGTCATATTAGTAATACTAATTATTTTTAAATATTTCATTTTCATTCTTTAGCTGCTCCATTCTCTGCTTCTTTGTAAAATACTTGCAAGAAACCTTTCACTTTTTCTGGCTTGGCAGATAATGTCTCTCTTCTGCTGAAACAGGAGTGCAATAAAACAGTTGGACTTATAGGTTAATTTCAGCTGTTTTGAATTCTCCTAATATTACACAATTAGAATATTTAACAGACTGCTGGCCTCACTAGTAATATGCAGTTGCACATTGCAGGGAGATAAACCAAATTAATCCACTAGATTTTTTTTTTTTTAACAATTAAATTGTCATTAATTGTACTGGATGTGTCTGGTAGGTAGCAGATGCCTCGAATTTGAGACCTTTATTAAGAAGCTGTTCATAATTCCAGTTGGGACTTTTAATTAACATTTCTTTAATATAATATATATGTGTGTATATATATATATGGTCAAAGCATAAGTAATAATAATTAACAGTATTACATTGTCCATTTTTGAAGTGTGCTTAATATACTTAATTTCTCACCCATCAGAGAGAGGCAGTGTGTGCAGGGTGTGGAAGTGAAGCAGTGCTGGAGAAGTGTCTCAGCTACTCCCTCAGTCCCAGGGAGACTTCTCCTGGTTCTTGCTGCAAGCCTGGAGCAGAGCCCTTGACATTTTTGTGTGTTGGCAATTTTAATAAGTGCATAGATAAAAGCCACCCTCGTAACCCTGCCGTGACTGGCTCGTGTTCTGAGTCTGGGTAGGAGTTACAGAATTGTTGGGTTGGAGAAGCCCTCTCAGGCCACTGAGTCCAACCATTCCCCAGCACTGCCAAGGCCACCCCTGCCCCATGTCCCCAGGTGCCACATCCACACGGATTTTAAACTGTCCCACCCAGGGAACAGAGCACCTGTCCAGAGCAGCCAGTTTCTCCAGGAGAAGGCTGGGAGGAACAGTGCCAAAGGCTTTGCTGAGGTCCCAGCAGGTGACATCCACAGCCGGTCCCTCACCACTAAAGCAGGTCACCTTGTCACAGGAGGAGAGCAGGTTGTTCAGGCAGGACCTGCCTTTCCCAGCCCCAGGCTGGCCAGGCCTGATCTCCAGGTTGTCCTGTGTTGACACTCGGGGTGACCTGCTCCATGACCTGCCCAGCACTGAGGTCAGGCTGGCACATCTGGAGTTCCCCAAACTCCCCTTCCCCCTTCTTACAGATGGGTGTTTTATGTTTGATAACCTCCAGTGCCCCGGGCCTGCTGGGAAGTGCTGGGAGTTGGCTCAGTGAGCCCTGCTGCCAGCTCTGTGCTGCTCCCCTCCGTGGAGCAATCCAACTTGCCATCCCTACAGCTTCACACAAGTCATATGTGTTGACATATTTTTCTTCTCCAAACATATGTAAAGTAGAAGAAGTAGAAAGCAAGCTGCTTTTCTTTGCCAGTGAAGTTTCACTTTAATTAAATAATTCATATGGAGCTTCAGCTGTTCCAGGGAGGCCGGGAAGAGCTGAATGGGAGAAAGCCTTAAAGCCCGTGCACGTGTGTTTGCTTGGAAGGGCTGTTGTTGTGCCTGTTGTAAAGGGAATTACTTCCATGCTTCAAAGGTCAGGTGGCAGGGAATAGGCCCATGAGCAAAACGAGATCGAGCATTAGTCAGTCAAGCATCACATTTATATCTGGAAAAAGTACAAAAGGCAAACTAGAAATTAAGAAGAAACCCTTAACTTTAGTCAAGAACTCTGGGCAGACATCCTTCCAACTTCTGACTGGGGCAGTACCTTTTTTTTGAGGAAAAGGTTAAGGGATCCATCGAAGGTAGCATTATTAAAATGTCAACAGGAGGTTATAATCAGCATGGAAGGGTTATTAAATAGTTCACAATGCAAGGCAGAAAACGTCAGTAGAACCTAAGGAGATAAGTCCAGCCTTCCTGTTAAAAACAAATTTGCCACACTTGTATGGAAAGTACTTACAAACAAACTTGCAGCTAGGATGTGATGTCCAAAATAGCACAGCTCACAGCTGGCAGAACAGAGGAAGGAATTTCAGTGTTTAAAGAGAGAACGTGAAGCAGCTCGCCATCATACCATGTCTTTAATGGATGCTTCAGAGAGAATGATCGGTTTGTTTTTAGCGGGTGGTTACACAATTTCAATGTCACCGGCAGAACTCTGGATACTTTATCATTTTAAGTTGAAAGCCAGCTGTATCACGGAGGGAAAGGGATTAGTTTCCTGTCAGCTTCCTTTTTGGAAAAAGCAATGTGTGCACGCTGCAAATATTTCCAGCTTGGGTTAAGTATGTTTGAAAATACCTTTTGGTTGGAGTAATATTTTCATGGGCAAAGAGAGAGGACTTGCTTTCAGTTTTACATGTTTATAGAAGCATTTTAAGAAATCTAAGGGGCTTTTTTTTATCCTTCCCTTTAAAAAGTACAAACTGTTCAAGCTGGGAGAGTTTGGCCAGGGTTAACCCTCAGCTCTTCAGTCGGTGAAGAACATTCTTTCAGAAGTTGCTCTGTACTATTTGAAGGGACAGCTGAGAGACAAGAGGAGGGCTTGGGTTTTTAAGTACATATTAATGAAGGAAAAAATACAGGGCGTGGAGGGAATGTGGAGTTTTACTTCTTTGGAGTTTGGATGTATCGTTCCTAAAACAAAAGGTAGGGGAAGTGCTGCTTGTATTGATGCATGTGTGAAGTGTTCACTGAGTCTTTTGAGGGATTAAAAAAAAATTAAAATTTCGTTTTTCTGTCAATGCTCTGTGTACACAGCATGAGACGGACAGTAAATAGTGCTGTGAAACATGAAAAGATGGAAGAGTGAAAGTGCATGTATTGCAAAGTGAGAGTGCCCTCCTGCAAATACAACCCAAATACAAATTGCTATTAGTCATCAGTACTTCAGAATACACCTAGGGCTCAGTTTATAAATGTTTCCTATTGTGTGCAACCCTTTTAATATAAAAGGTGTTTTTCCTTTCCTTTATTCCTTAGCAATAACAGCATTTGTGTGAAAACAAAGTAGTCTCTTTGCCAGATAGGTGCTTTCTTCCCCTGAAACCATGTTGCTTTCATTAGCTAGAAACACTGTCTCTTGGGATGCTTTTACTCTAAAACCTGCCAAAAGTATCCCATGGGAGCAGTCTTTCACTAGCAGGGAAATAAATGAGATTTCTCTTGCAAGTACTTTTTCCCAACTTTAGTTTTTAGAAACATCATAGCTCTCAAGATCCATTAAATCCCAATTTCCATGAAAGTAGTCCTTTTATGTCAAATTGTAATATAAGAGTAAGAAAATATTGCTTTAATTGGTCAAAGCAAAGAAAGACATAAATAAGCCTCTGTCATTTTGAATAGACAAGCTTGGAAATAAGCAGTCTTATAAGAAATTAGAAGTTTTCATTCATTTTACAGAGTAGTTCCTGAGGGACTTACTCAGTATCTTATTAGTAATTAGTGTATAAAGTTAAATAATGCTTGAAACCTCCATTCTCCTGTTTAACTCATGCTCTTAAGATGTCATGGGCATGACAGATTGAGACTTGCAAAAACTACAGCAAAAACTGCAGCAAAAACTCTGGTGTTTGTCATGAAAGCCACGTTGCCCATAACACCTGCATGTGAACAGCAAAACTTGCTAGATGCCTACACGAAATGAAACTAAAGCAGAACTGTGCTGTTTGCTGTTGAGAATTTTGGTGTGCTGGGCTCACCCGAGGCTTTTGCTGTCTCTCCTTTGTTGTGCAGCGTTGAGGGGGAGGCTCCCAGCAGCGAGACCGGCACGTCCTTGGATAGCCCCTCCGGCTACCCGCAGGGCCCTATAACGCACAGCTCCGCCCTGAGCCCCGAGCACTACGAGCACCCCTACGGGCTCTACTCCATCGCGCCGGGCCAGCAGCGAGCCCGCCGGCCCAAGCTCCAGCACTCCACCTCCATCCTGCGCAAACAGGCCGAGGAGGACGCCATCAAACGGTCCAGATCGCTTTCGGAGAGCTATGAACTCTCTTCAGACCTACAGGACAAGCAGGTATTTGAGCTCTGGTACCTCCTTTGTGTCTGTGAACTGGGAGAAGTCTTTTCCAGCATCACTTCAGCTGGGACTTTTAACCTGTTATTCTTTGTCCCATACATCTTGCCCAACTCCTAGAGAAAAGTGTAAAAGATATTAACAGATTAATTAAGATTTAACAGTTAATACTGTTAAAAATAAAAACAGTTCTTGGAACTGAGATTTTATGCTTCAGGAGCATACTAGAATGCAATCATACAAAATGTTTTTCTAAGAAAATGAGTCATTTTGAAACCGGGGTGTTTTTGTTGTCACAGAAAGGAAGGAAGAACTTACTGCAACTGATATTCTCTCATATCTGTGAGGTGAATTAATATACTTTTGTGTTTTATGGTGGAATTTGCAGATGACTATTCTGTTCACCACTGGAGTTTTGAGTTTTTACTTTCAAAACCAATATATAAAAAGTATAATAAAGGGGTTACAGGAGTTAAATGCTTTTGTGAGACTTTGCCCTTGTCCCCAGCTGCACGAAGTGACGAGGGGTGTGTGTGTTTCCTGGCAGGTGGAGATGCTAGAACGGAAGTATGGGGGCCGTCTGATCACCAGACATGCTGCCCGCACCATCCAGACCGCCTTCCGCCAGTATCAGATGAACAAGAACTTCGAGCGCCTGCGCAGTTCTATGTCCGAGAACCGCATGTCAAGGCGCATCGTCCTGTCCAATATGAGAATGCAGTTTTCCTTTGAAGGACCTGAGAAAGTCCACAGCTCCTACTTCGAGGGGAAGCAGGTTTCTGTTACAAATGATGGGTCGAAGCTGGGCTCCCTGGTACCGTCGGAGTGCAATGAGCTCGGGGAGACGGCTACCATGAAGTCCCCGGCAGCGTCCACTGATTTCACTGATGCTATAACAGAACTGGAGGATGCTTTTTCCAGGCAGGTGAAATCCCTGGCGGAATCCATCGACGACGCGCTGAACTGCCGCAGTCTGCATTCGGATGAAATCCAGAGCGCGGAGCAGGTCAGGAGCCGGGAGATGGAGAGGGAGAGCTGTGCCCCGAGCAAACCAGCGATCCACAATGTGGATCACAGGAAGCTGGACGAGATGACGGCATCCTACAGCGATGTCACGTTGTACATCGACGAGGAGGAGCTGTCCCCACCCTTGCCGCTCTCCCAGTCCGTGGACAGGCCGTCCAGCACGGAGTCGGACTTGAGGCTCCGCTCCGTGAACTCTTCCCAAGAGTACTGGTCCATGACCCACAAAGATGATAAGATAGACACTGATACGAGCTGCAGGAGTACCCCATCACTGGAATGTCAGGAGCAGAGGATGAGGATGGATCACCTCCCTCTGCTCACTATCGAGCCGCCCAGTGACAGTTCCGTGGACTTGAGCGATCGCTCGGAGAGGGGCTCATTAAAGAGACAGAATGCGTATGACCGAGGCATCACCAGCCAGCAAGGCAGCCCTAAACATATTCCTCACAGCATTCCTGCCAAGATCATCACCCGGGAGGAGCAGGAGGCCAGGCACAGGGCTAGGCCCATAGACAGTCACTTGGCCATCAATGGCACAGCAAACAGGCAAAGCAAATCAGAGTCCGATTACTCTGATGGAGACAACGACAGCATCAACAGCACTTCCAACTCCAACGATACAATAAATTGCAGCTCAGAATCCTCTTCTAGGGACAGCCTAAGGGAGCAAACCTTGAGCAAACAAACCTACCACAAAGAGACTCGAAACAGCTGGGATTCCCCTGCCTTCAGCAACGATGTTATCAGGAAACGCCATTATAGGATTGGGCTGAATCTTTTTAACAAGTAAGTACAGCAGTTCCTGCCTTCCTCTGAGTGTCACTGAGAATGAACCAGCAATATTCTTCTTGTATCAGGTAAGGTAAGACTGGTGTCTGGTACTGACCTTCAAGTGAATAAACCAGGTGCTTGTGGTGACTGTTCATGTTCAAGTTTAAGTTGATGTCTTCATAGTTTAACAGCTTCAGGAAAACAAAGAAAATATATAATTATGTGTATAGGAATGGTTCTAATTATTGAAAATTAATCCAACTCCTTTCTTGGGGAAAAATGTGGTGGCTTGATCCTGAACCATTTTTTGGTGTTATGTTATAAAAAATTCAGATTTCTTCCTGCCCTAATCATGTAGCTGGTGTAAAACTCATCAGATAGGAATTAGAAACAGCATGCAGCATATGATGAGTTTCCTGTTTAACACTGGCAGGGCCTGGAATTTGTTCAGTAGATTTCATTAAAACTGTGATGCTAAAAGCCAATGCACTGAATATTCTTTATACTAAATGAATGGTTATCATTTATCACAGAGCAATCACAAAATTTGTATTTCTGCCTATGACCGATAATTTTCCCATGTTTTCCCTGTGGCTTGAGTGATTTCAGGCCTCCTTTTCAGATAACAGTGCTTTGATGTGTTTGGATTGATAGATTGGTGGTTCCTCATGTATTTGTAACACTGCAGTCTCAGTTAAAGCTTTCTGGTGCCATCACATGAGCTGTGCATTACAGCCTCAAGTTTGGCTGTCAACACTTTCAGGTTTAGCTTTTAATCTGTGTAAAAATGCCTTTATGGGAGCTTCCAGCCAGTTGGAATTGTGCAAGTCGTAGGATCGCTGCTTGTGCAGTTGAATGGGTAGGAAAATACATCAATTAGTTCTTTTTTTAGAAGATTTGAAAATAACATTCTTGGCAGGGCAAGTGGGGAGGAAGGTGTTGGTGCTGTTGGCTGACATTTAACACTTGGTGCTTGCCTGGGTTTTGAACAGCAATTAAGCCTCGAGCAGTCAATGCTCAGTGAACCTCAGGCTTGCTAAGAGTCTTTTGAGTCAGCTGCAGAAGGGTGTAGGGAAAAAGTGAATGGAAGAAGTGCCCAGGCAGCATGCAGGGGTGAATGAGAGCATTGGAAGCTGTCAGGCGCTGCTAGTGACACATCAGTAGGAGGCTAAAAGTGAAAAATAAACATCAGGAACAGACAACAATAGAGGCAGTTGTTTGAAACAGATTGGAGTGACCTTGCTGCATGGACTTGCACAAAGATAAACCTGTTTTCTCTGTTGTTGTGAGGTGATGTGCAGCTCCTCAGCAGTGAGTGCTGCAGGACAGGACTCTGCAGAACTGCAGGCAGCACCTCTGAGTGGCATCTTTTGCTCTGTGTGATTTTCTTTTCCCCACTGTATTTTACCTCCAGCATTGAAAGCAAAGTGAAGATTGTCATTACTTTCTGCTAAGTCAGTGTGATTCTGTTGATTCCTCAGACATTCCCCAAATATCCCACATCTCCCACATGTCTTGGGTTTTGATTAAGGCCCTTCAAGTCTGAGGATTGTAATATTTTCCTTAATGTGCAGTGTCAGGTGTTGAACTATCATAGAGTGTGATGGTGCGTAAGTCTGTAAATTCTTTTGAAAAGGGAGCTGGAGAACCTTCAAAGCTTTATTCTTGTGAAAGCTCAGGAATCTCTAGAGAGTGCATCAGGTAGGATTGCAAATTGCATTGTGAGGTGAGTGGTCAGTGCAGTGGCAAGGTCAATGCAGCAGAGTCACTTCACTGTCTTTTCACCACATTATCTTCACAACACGTTTATGATCATAAAACAAGGGAGCAATGACAGTGCTGGCAGCAGCTCCTGGGAGGATGTGTGCTCCACCCAGGAGGAAGCACTGAAAGAAGTGGCTTTGAACTTAGCTAGTACAAGAAGGCAAGGTTTTTTCCAAATGTCTGCATCTACCAGAGGAAATTTTAGGCATGTCTTGTACAAGGAGTTCAGGTTAATTTCATTGTGCCTTTGAAATCTTCCTTGGAAATCACGATCCCAAGCCTTAATTAACAAATGTCCTTTCTTTGTGGTACATGAAGCTTGGCTGAAATACAGAGAATTAAGAACCTTAAAGAAGTGCATGAATTGTAGCAAATACTTGTGCTTTGTTCAGCAGAAGTGGTAAAAGGATTAGGATTTTAAAAGCATGGAAAGTCACTGTACTCTCAATTGAAATTTCAATTTTTAGCTTTCCTGGCTTTGCTATTTTAATAACAATTTTCAGAAGCCAAAGTGCAGTTTTCTTATCAGAGGCTCTTTGTTAGGATAGGTAGCTATGGGTGGGGTAAAAGTTGAGCACAGCTGGTGGTCCAGTTCACTTAATCACTAATAGATGCAAAACATCAGTAACACAAAGCTCCCTGGAGAATGGAGAACACAGGACATTGGGAAAAAATTATAGTAAATTGAAATCACTTTTCTGGAAGTCTAGTGGAAGATGTCCCTGCATATGGCAGAGGGTTTGGAAGAAATCATCTTTAGGATCCCTCCCAGCCCAAACTATCCTGTGACTCCATGATTATCATGGAATTTTTTTCAAAGTGTAACTTGGCCTTCGATTTGGAACCTTAGTGTTGATTAAAGAAGTGCACTTTTCAAAGGTGTTTTGTGGTGGCCCGTAAGCTAGAAGGTAAAGTATCCCCCAAAATGGAATGATTTCTGCCAAAGAAATTGCAAGTGAGTAACAGCTTCTGTGCATAGCCGTGGCTCTGAATGGCAGCAGTGATTCCCCCCTGGCAATGGGCTGGCAGTGTGTGCTCCCATTCATTCCTCCCCAGAGGAAGGGTTGCAGGTGCGTGCCCAGAGTGCAGCAGCTCCCAGGGAGCCTTGGGCAGGCCAGCTGTGTTGAATTAGGCATTTTCTTCAGTGGAGCTGGAAAGGGATGTGGACTGGGAGAATTGCACTAGAAACCATTCCTCCCTCACAGGCAGAAGGAAAACACTACCTAGAAAGGTTTATTTTGCAGGCTGCAAATTCTGCCAATGCAGATCCAGCCTTCGGGCTGGTTTGCTTATAAACAAGGCTTCAAGAGGCCTTTTGACTGCTGCTTTAAAAACAAAAACAAGGAGAAAAAAAAATTTAAAGAGCTGTGATTTCATTCTCCTGTTTGTTTTGACTGCAGGCTGGAAATACCAGGCTTACCAGTTATTGCACCCCATTCTGGTAGGATTTTCAGGTTCCATCCTGCTCCTGATGCACTGATGGTTCTGAGAGATTAACTCAGAAGAGTTTAACCTCAGCAGTGTGTCCTGCCCGTGGGTCAGCAGTGCAGGGCTGGCTGGCATTCTGTGCACGGGGATTGCCACAGAGCCTTGTGCCACCACGGGGGTGACAGCAGCTCTTGGGTCCCTGCCAGGTGTTTGTGGCTGCCACGTGTGCTTGTTGCTAACACTGCCTGGGGTTACTGTGTCCCCTGCCCGCGGTGACACACCCGGCAGGGCCACGGCAGAGAAAGGGACAGGGCAGTGCCTGCTCAGCACTCCTGGGCACAAGGCACAAACACCTTCTGTGCTAACAAAGCAGTGTCAGCAAAACGGGGACAACATCGGAGTGGTTTGAAAACTTGTTGCAGCTGTGCCTGGTGTTACAGAAGATGGGAGATAAGGGTTGGCATTGCTCAGACTCGGTTTTTAATCTAGCAGAGCCTGGAGTCATGTTTAGTGTCTCCTTTGGGATATCAGCTGTTGGCAGGCTCTGTAAATGGTCCTCCCATCTGGCAGGGTTCCTGTGGCATTGTGTTCCTTGCCATGGGAGCCAGTCTTGCTGGGACAGATTGCTGACATTGCTGGTGAGGAGAGGCTGCAAAGTGCAGCACAGGGGCTGTTTCACTGCTCTGAGCTTTATGCCAGGGCATAGTTTAGGCTTTGCTTCCTAATCCTGCATGTACTACTTGGGGATACATGAACATGAGACCACTTTACAGTGCTAGAATAGAGCCTGGGCCAATAATAATTTTACAATAAATTTTCCCAGGTGCTTTTCACCCCCCACCTCCCTTCTTTCGTCCTCTTTTCCTCTCTGTAAAGGGCAATGACAGATGGAGAACTGTTCCCCACGTGTCCTCAGTGCATTACAGTGGTCTGTGCTGAAGGGTTTGCTGTATCTTCTTTTATAACGGGCCATTATCAAGGTTCCTGCTATTCCAAAGTTCTCCCAAAGGATTTATTGACAGAGATAAAAAGGCTTCAGTATCTGTTTGCAATATGCAATGATGTATCATCGTTAGCCCTGAAAGCCCTACTGGCTTCCTTTATTGCACAGTGGGGATGATTTTATTCCAATTTAAAGGCCACTGTTGATATGAATTGGATACTAATTCCAGAAGCAATTTTTCTAACATTTCTAGATTCCCTGGAATATTAATTTAAGAAGTTTTGGTTTTTTTTTTTTTTTTACTGAGCAGATATGAGAGGAATTTGCTGAGTGCTGGTGGGATTATACCAAAGACAATATTACAAATGACAGTTTCTAGAAAAATTCTTGTTGGAAATCCAAGGCATGCAATAATAATATTGTGAAAAAGTACATTTTTCATTTTCCATTAAAGCAGCTTTAACAGTTCAACAGAGGTATAAGGTTTCCATCATTTTCCATCTCCAGGTAGAGACTGAAGGTAATTGGGATTCCTGCGTACTGTCACACTCAGAAAGTGCCGCAAGCTTTGTTTCTATTTGAAATCCTTAAAAGTTGCCAAATGTTACTTACTTGGTTTTTAAAAAATAGTTTTGCAAGTAGTCATTAATTTAACTCCTGTAATAAGTGCACTAATCTGGTGTTCTCAATTTACACCCGTCATACTCATAATGAATTTCAGTTAAGATGCTGAACATACGTCCTGTATTGCTTAGAGTCAGTCTCATCCATTCTAATATCTGGTCTGTAAACATGTGCTTTTGGACCATCCTCCTTTCAATTTGAATTTGGAAGCTTATTGGAAACATTTCTAATGATTTTAAACTTCATAAATACAGATTAAGTAGGAGGGAGAAGGTGTAAATCAAACGGAGTTTGTTCTGTTTACCTTTGAACCAATTCTTTTGTTTTGCCAGCTGATCCCTAATATCTTCAATGATTTTTTGAATGATTTGATAGAAAGAGGAAGGGGGAGAGAAGAGGCTTGGCCGGGATTTCACAACAGAGCCATTTGCTGTCCTCGTGTGTGTGCTGAGAGGGACTTTACTGTTGTTGCAACATCTGGACTGCAGATTATTCAGGCACAGTCGGTTCCAACACAAATTAAAATCAAAGCACTCCATGTAACTTGTCCTCTAACATGCCGAGGAGTTAGTAAGTAGAGAAGAATGTTCTTAGTATGACTCTCATTATTTCTAAAAACATTTAGCCCTAAGTGAGAACACCCAAAGAAAAAAAAGCTTTGTGTGTTTTGCTTTGTTCTGTGCGTGTTTTATCTTTTCTCCCGGAGGAGCCATTTTTCCTCCTTTTTTTCCAAAACAAGTGCTTTGATTAGCATAAATTATATCCCATCCAAACCAGCTTAAATGTAGAACCAATAGTAAATTGAAGCGCTGGGTTCAAATATGGGCATGGGGATTCCTTTTATTGCCATTAAATGCAATATAAACTTTCCCAAATGTTGGAAGCAAGTGTGGCTTTGCTGGAAGCAGCAATAGCTGAGTGTGAGTGGCTCTGGATCCCTGCAAGAGCCATTACCTCATCCCTGCCTCCAGCTCAGGCTGTCCTTAAACATTCCAGGCACACTCCTGCCTCCCTGCTACGTGCCAGGAATGGGAGCTGAGCTCTGACAATGCCTGCGTGCCTCCTGTTGGAAAATGAGCCCATGAATGGAGGAATTTCGGTGGCTGAGCAGCTCCAGACAGCGGCTGATGGGGCTCCAGGTGCCTGAATTGGAATTCCTTCTGTCCAAACATCTCCAGTGGTCAAATTTTGAGGGTGACAAATGTGACCAGCTGCCTGTGCAGGAATGCAGGGGACAGTTGGAATAGGGACATGGGAAGGCTGTGTAGGAAGAGAGTTGAGAAAAAGGGAAGGTCCCATCAACTCGTTCTTGTGTAACAGTTCATATCTACCAACTGAATTGTGGTTTTGTGGGTCATAATTGGCAAATCAGGAGATGTTTAAACTGTACTTGATCAAAAGGTGTCCCTTTCAAAGGGAATGTGACTGTCAGAGTTTCCCATTTTTACTCAGCAGAGTTGCAGAACTTGAAGCTGAAGTGCTTCTGTTTGGTGTAACTGGTGAGGGTGTGGAAAGAGGATTTAGGGCAGGGACATGAGAAGACATAAAGACAGGGACTGTTCCTTAATTTAAAGGACACAGTCATCCTGAAGTGTTGTTCCTGACAACACTTGCATAAACATGAGGGCAATACTCAGCCCTGGCACACAGTTCTGAGAGAGGCAGCCAGTTTTCCATATGGCTTGTCCCAAAGTGGAATGTACTTTGCTCTGCTGACAGCTACAAACTCCTGTCCCTGCTCTGTGAGAAATGCAGTGGGGTCAGAGGAGGTGAGAACAACCTCACAAAATGTTTCGGTCCATTCGTTTAACTAAAATACTTCCTTCTTATTGCCTTCTTTCTTGTGAGGAAGGAAGGAGTGGGGGGGACAAAAAAGCAGGCTGCCCACTGCCAAGAGGGAATAATGAGGAGGTAGGAAACGCTCCGGCAGGATGACTCAGGGCTGTTTTCACTAGCAAGGACATGTCCAGCTACTGCATTGCGAGTGCTTGGGGTGTGCCTCTGTGCCTCTCCACTGTGCTGCCTGCTCTGTTGCTCAAGAATGATGCTTCTAACACAGGAAAATACTTTTTCCAAAACAGCTTTACACTCTATTTTCCCTCCTTTATTAGAATGAGCCAATCTTTCTGCTCAGGGGCCTTTAGGTGCCTTTGATACACTTTTTACCCTCTGATACACTTTTTACCCTTTTGTAATCAGCTCTGATTCAGGCAATACTTTTCAGACCAACCTAAACATCCAGTAGCAGTAATAATGTTCAATTTATAATTTCCTAGCACCTTGTTAGGAAATGATGCCATAAAGAAACTGGTTGGTCAGGCAGAAAGTAATGGTAGAACCACATAGGTCAGTTGCCCAGTTTAGTGAAAATACACATCTACAGAGTTTCCTCTCTTTATTTTGCTCCCCCACCAAAGAGAACCAGGCACTGAGATCACTTCCTGGTGAATTCTTTCCTGAGTGGCATGAGTGGAAATTAACTTTACTTGAACAGAGGTTACTCCAGGTAATTAGGTGTCATTGCAAGTGTGCCCTGACCTTCCCATCTGTGGTGGGGGGGTCTTCAATGAACTTGAGAGATTTAATATCCTAATGTGGGAGAAGTCATCCCCACTGGGGGCAAACTGTAGTGCTCCTGCCCAAATCATGCGAATAACTATCTCCCTGTTTCCTTGAGATGCAGAAGGGAGAAATGTGCTCTTTCCTGGCTTATTTTCCTGACCCAGGGATTTTTTTTCTTGTAATTACTAGAAGATGCCAGTTTTTCTTTCTCTTCGTTAAACAGTTGTGCAATTGAGAAAAGCACAGCTCAGGGTTCCCACTCAGTTTGTCTCATTTTCCTCTTCTCAGTCCACTTTTGCCTTGCTGTGGAGTGAACTCTGACAAGTTGTTTTGGCACTAGTTTTGGCAGTATTTTAAGGATATTGGTTTTTCCTTCTTAGCCAGAAGGTTTAAAATAGACCTAGGGATTCTCTTGGCTTCGCTGCAGCAGCAAGGGGCTCTTCAGCAAAAGCAAAGCAAGAAATACAACCATAGAAACAAAACTGAGCTGTGTGCCAGACTAAGGAGAATGTTCAGCTAGCTTGTTATTGCCAGCTTGGTTATTTAAAAATATTTAACTTCTTAAATGATTCTAAGAAAAGTCTTAGGTTCTTGCTTTTAAAAAGCCATCCCTGTTTTTTAGTGTTGAAGTAATGCTTATTTTTGCGACAACTGTAAATGTTTTCAAAATGAGATTGCTGGTATCAAAAGCAAGCGAAATTATTATTATTTCCATTTTTACAGAGGGCTGGCATCACAGCTGCATTAAACTCTCCACCTCTGACATGAAAAGATTTCTTTGGCAGCTGTATGTTTGTGGAGTGTTCCTGTCTGCAGTGGTTTCTAACAGCCTCTAAGAAATGTTTGTACTTCTGGTTTGCTCGTTTTGAAATGGTCTCAGTTTCCCTGTAGCAGAGACAAGGAACCAACAAACATAGGTGTGCCTTCAGAAATCCTGGAGTTACAGAAGTTTCACCCAGCTTCTCACTCTCAATCCAGCTGGCTTTGCCCCCATGCCTCAGTCAGCTGTTAGAGCAGTGTTCTTGTGGTTACTTACACTGTTCATAAATCCCTGCTTTAATTCAGGTGATACTTCTGGCATTGCTGGGTATTGGAAGTGTCCTGTGCTTGTCTGTTAATTAATGCTCTCATTTTACAGCTCTCTTATTGTCTGAGCTGTAAAAGGAAATACAAAGATTTCATGTGGTTTTGGGTGTTTGTAAGCTTTACATGTTCAGCACATCAAGAGTGGGCAAGGCTTTATTCACCTTTGTGCTGTGGTTTTGTGGCAGGTTTCTGTTTGAGGCAGTGCTTGTTATGTTCTCTCCTCTTGGCTGCTGTGGACACAGGCACTTTATCCACACTGTGGCTTGGATACTACAAATGATGGTGCAGCTGTGGGGAGTGCTTGACTGGATTAAAAAAAAAATAAAAACCAAGCCAAACCAAACCACCAAACCACACCGCCAAAAAAACCCCACCAAAAATCAAAGCATAAAACAACAACAACAACAAAAAAGAAACAAAAAAGAAACCCAAACCCAAAACACACAAAACACCTTTTTGCCCTAGTTCAGTTTGTCAGGAAGTCCCAAGTCAGCAACAGGAATGTGAGAAGAGCCTGCTGGCAGTGCCACTGCAGCGCTCACCCAGCTCAGCACTGGGGTTGACTGGGTTTGTCCTGCACCAGGACTGGCTGCAGCAGTAAACCCAGGAGATACCAGGGCATCCTGTGCTGATCCCTCTTCCCATCCACAATCCAACTAAAAGCTTTTCCTCCACCAAATTCATTTTTCAGAATCACTGCAGTGTTTTTATAAAAGCAATGTTTTGTGAAAATTTAAAGAGAACAGTTTGGATATGTTTAGAAAGTCAATCAGGTTTTACCCTTCCCTCCTCCAAAGGAGGAGCTGTCTCTGCCTGGCTTTCCTGCCTTCTCCAACTCTGGCAGGTCTTGAGCACTTCTGCATCTGGCCAGTACTCTCTAAGAAATGAGCTTATTAAAATATACTGGCTTGATCTGTTATTTTGAAGTTTGCATTAATCCCTCAATCATTTTATTTCCCTTAGAAGTCACTTTAAACCACCCTAAATGTCTTGTTATTAATCAGTTTCTGGCAAGATCCTTAGTCCTTCAATCAGCCTCTGAAAATCTTACAAAAAAATTTTGCACATCTTCTGGTGTTGATTTTTTCTTCTTTTAGTAGATCCTTGTGATTTTTTTTTTTTGTTTGGTTGTTTAATTTTAGTTGTTTTGTTGTTTTCATTTTGGTTGTTTTGTTGGGTTTTTGAGACAGAAGACATTTTTAAACTTATTTGGAAGCAACCTTGTAAATATCAAAAGTTCTTTAAATAACTACATCATCAGCTATGCAAGGTGCTAATGTTAGAGGTTTTATTTTGATATTAGTTAATGTATTCAAATCTGAAAATAACTGCTCTGCTTCTGCTGCTTCCTCCAGTGCTATTTATAGATTTCTTATCTTGTCTGTTATTGGTCTGTGTAATTAACAAGCCATCAGTGGGAATTTTCCTAATCACAAAAGACTCTTACTTGTAAGTACAAAATGGTCTGTGCCCAACTCTGAGCAGACAGAAAAGAGGATAACTTATTCAGGTGTCCTGTCCTGTTCAGTCCTGACCCTTGCATGTCCCACTCCCTTCTGCCTCCAGTCAGACACTTGAAAAAGTCAGGCTTTGGTGAAAAGGAAGGGTTGTTCAGTTTAAAACAGCTGGGTTTGCCAGCAGAGAATCTCTGGCTGCTTGTGTTGGTCAAACCTGCCCTCCCCAAAGCCTGGTATGAAAAACCACCTTGGGAAGGAGCAAATGAGTTTCTGGTGGTTTGCTGGAGGTCAGCACCACAGCCTTCACATCCTCCTGGTGCATTTAGGGAGCATTTACCTCAGACTTGGTGGTATTTGAAATTTCTGGTGTTGGAGATTACTTAAATTTCCATTATCCTATTTAGTTCTTCAGTTTCTCCGACTTTGAAAGGTGAAAGGAGACAAAATGCTGCTTATGTTAATAGCAGAAAGGGAATGCCCCCTTGAGTACCTTTTTTCTCTGAACCTATTGTTAACTTCACTTTTGAAGTAAAATTTCCTTGGAAATGCAGCACTTCCAAACACTCTGGAAGAGTCATCGTTTTCTGGTAAGTAATTTTCCTGGTGAATAAGCTCATGTCCCACCTGGTGGGAGGTGGGAAGGAGTTTAAAACAACAATAAAGCCCTGAGCCTGCCTTACTTACCAGGTGATTGATTAAACAGGGAAGGAGCAGCCTTCATTCTTACAGCTTCGGGGTTCAGGTGTCATTTTCATATTATTGCTGCCAGGTTACAGCTTTTGTAACAAACTAGACTACTTTTAAATAATCCTAGACTGCTTTCAAATAATCCCAGACTGCAAAACTCCCTGATATTTCACTCCAGCATGAGAGGAGCATTGATGGGAAAAGAGCTCTTGGCTTCCAGTGTTTTGTAAATGGATTTTTAACTCTGTTTAAGACACTCACCTAGCTTGGTTTGAAGGGTATTTGAATCAAGTGACTTCATATTACCAAGCCAGGGCAAAGCTTCTTAGGTGAAAAAGCAGACCCTGACTTAAGTAAAATTATACAACCAGAGAGGGGCTGATGAAAATTAAATTATATTATCTTTGTGATGATTTTAAATGTTCAGGCTTATGGAGGTGTTAGGAATTCAAATTGGTTTTTAGTACAGTAAGCAATGATCCAGAATTTTCTGTATGTCAGGTAAAGGTGATATTTGATTAAGCTGTGGGTTTTGAGTGCTTTTTTTCTGCTTTGACAGTCACTGGAGAGGAGCTCTCCTGGATTTGTATCTCTCTGAATTTACTGGACAAATGCAGCTCACTAACAAGGGGAATGGAGAAAACTATTCCTGTTTTTGTCGGATGCTGTGAATTTAAATTTAGAAAGATTAAGGATTCTGAAATACAGTTTAAAAGCATATGAACATAGCAATTACATTACTTACAGAAAGGGACTTTTTAGTATGAAGGAGATTAGTTTTAGAAGATGACCATGTGTGTAATCTTATTTCAGATGAAAAGAGCCACAAAGCCTGATGCAAGAAATTGAGATTTGAGAACTCTCTTTTGATTAAATTATATATATTTCTCTGATCTGTCTAATTCTTAATGGGGTATTAAGTGTATAATAATGGAATGTAAAAGAGTAGGAGAACTGAATGATGATGTATTTAGCAATGTTGTTTGCAATTAAAACCCTGGGGCAGGGTTATGGTTGTGTGATCAACCTTGTATAAAAATAGCACGGTCACCTTGTCCTCTCTGATTGATTTTGCTTGCCTTAAAGGAAATATCTTCTAGGTCATCCAGCAAGCTGCAAACCAACCACTCTTACAGGTGGACATTATAGCGTAATTCCATATAAAATAAAGCTGATGATGGAATTACTGCTTCTGTAAAGATTCTCCTTGAATATTTTTAAAAGCAATGATGGTTTTCTGCTGTGTTGCACTGCCCCGATGATGCAGTGCACGGTGTGTGCTGTAAGGGGGATTTTGCAGCACTTGAGAATAAAGCAGCATTTGGCTTTTTAAGCAATATATTTTATTGCCAACTCTGTCCCAACCCTCCTCCCTGGCACACACTTCTTAATAAGTTAAAATGAGTGGCTTTGGTTTGCTTTGTTTTGGGATGTGAAAGTGTACAAAAATGTGAATGTTTTGGGATGTGAAAGTACAGCTAAATCTGGAGCTGTATGAAGAGATGTAAAGAAATTGGGAAGGTGCCTGTCTGAGGGAGGGAAATCTGGGGCAGTGGGTGTGTTAAAGGAAGGAACTTAAAGTCTCAATTAGATGAGAGCTACACCATTTTTAATTGCTTCTTTTCATTTGACTGGCTGTAGTTTTCCCCCTTATTTTTTATTCTCTCCTCTGGCAAGTGACACCACTTCAGATGTTTTTATTCATGAAGTTTAACTTTTGCCGGCAGGCAAGGGGGAGGTCAGGGGAGCTCTTTGTTTCTTGTTTTTCAGCAGCAGCTTTTCAGTTCAATTTCTGGCAGGTACCTCTCTCCCAGCAACAGGAACTTTTAGTAGCTGGTGTTGGGCTTTGTTTCACTGGCAAGGAAGGCTGTTTGCATCCAGAGCTTCTCCTTGGGAGGGTCCTGGAGCAGGGGACGTGTGAAAACAGGCGAAGATGCGTCTCAAAGCTGTCAGCTCTTAGCAGTGAGCAATGCATTCAACTACACATTCCTGCAGCTACACTAGCCCATCCTGCTGGGACGTTGGTTAAAAGGGATTGAATATGTTGACCATACTTGGCAGAACTGTTGTGGAATTTTAATCAGATGTGATCAGGAGCAATGGAAGGAAATTCATACTTTTGCACTATCGTTTCTCCTCAGAAAACCCGAGAAAGGAGTGCAGTACCTCATTGAGCGCGGCTTTGTGCCCGACACTCCCGTTGGGGTTGCCCACTTCCTGCTGCAGAGGAAAGGGCTCAGCCGGCAGATGATCGGAGAGTTCCTGGGAAATCGGCAGAAGCAGTTCAACAGGGACGTGTTGGAGTGAGTATTGTGGGGCAGAGCTGAGCACTGCCCATGGTGCTACATCTGCTGTCTCCATGCTTCACAGAAATACTGCTTCATTCCCATCCCCAACACGGCCCCACGCTGGCCAGCGTGTTCTTGGGGGTCCTTAATTCTGCTAATTACTTCATTTGGAGTCTGCACATGTGCGTGACACCTTGCAATGCGAAAAGGGCTTTCCACACTCTAACAGAACTTGCAATAATGGGAAGCCTGTGAGCATTATTGCAGAACTGATGATAAAGTTTAGGTGAGGATTGGAAAGGATGTGAGAAATGCCAGGCTCATTGTTTCATTGTGCTTTTGCACAAAAGGAAAAATATTAAAAGCAAGGCAAATAAATTACTTGCTGTTAATCTACATTAGCTGCATTGTTACTGGAAGAAAAATATGATCTATTGCAATTTGTCATTGTATATCTATACATTTAAGAAAAAGCTTTTAAAAGTGGATAATGCTTTCTGTGGTTTCTGCATTACAGTGCTGTTACTTGCAGTGATTCATGTCTGATCATTTCAAAACTAAAAGCTAAGCTTAAAGGAAATTTATAAGCTTCTGATTTTTAAAGCAGTCTTTAAACAAAGTATTAGAATGACATACTTCATGTTGCTGATTATATTAAAATGGTTCTTAAAAGGGACTGTATTTTCAGAGCAAGAAAGTAATTATTTCTTCATAAACGTTAACTGAAAGTCATGGCAAATGATGGGGAGATGAGAGTTACAGTAATAATAAGAGAGTATCCAAACAAGGTTATTTTTCTCTCTGCAATTAAGAACATTGCTCGACACAGAGCCATTTGTTGCAGATTATTGAGCCTGCTGCAGGCTGTCTGAGGTATGATATTTTGAGCAGTATAAACTATTTATTATTGTTGGAGGCATTGCGATAGTTGATTGGCCTGGAAGCACAGAACTAATAATTATTTGTGGCAGTGGTACATCACTTACAATGATCAGACATTTGTCATTCCAGCAGATCTTCAGTTAAAAAACACAAGGGTCTGCTCACATGTGCACATTCTCATTGATCTGTTATTTTCAACCTCCCTTCACAGCTTACCTGCAATTATTGCAATTGCTGCTGAAAGTTTAAAAAACAATTCCATTAATCTCTGTCAGGTGGAAAATTGGAAAGTTTTTTCTGTTTCAAAATCTTCCCTTTGGTACTGTGTTGTTGGAAATGAAGAGACACGATGTGAATCTGTTTTTGTCCTAGCTGTGTGGTGGATGAGATGGACTTCTCCACAATGGAGCTGGATGAAGCACTCAGGAAATTTCAGGCCCACATCCGTGTCCAAGGAGAAGCCCAGAAGGTGGAGCGGCTCATTGAAGCTTTTAGGTAGGATGTGAAATAAATCCCTCAGTCACCAGAAACCTGCTGCTTTGCAGTCAGACTGCAGAAGTGGGGAACTTGGGCTTATCCAAGTTACTTTCCTGATTATTTTCAGTGTCCTCATGAGGTACAAACACTTTCAAATATGTCCTGTTTGTGGGGGGAGGTTGCTAAGTATGGAAGAGGAAGTTTAATTTGCTGGTGTTGTTCATGTGTGGCATTTGTATTAATAAAACTTTCTCAGAAGTTCTTTCTGGCATCAGTTGAAAAGATACTCAAGGATTTTTGAACATCTCTAAGAATATATTTAGATTTAGTAGTTTATATGAGTGGAATTATAAGCCCATGCACTTTCTAGGGTATGTATACTCCTGACTTTTCATTAAACACTTCAACAATGGTGGGAGAAAGAGGAGTCACTTATCAGTACTGACAGATGTGTATCCAGGGCAGGATAAGGTGGAAATCACCATACGGCAGTAAGCCAAAAACAATGCTGTGTTCTTACCTGCTGTCGGGGCATTAATCACTGAAAAAAATGGGATATAGAAGTTATTGTAGTAAGTGAAGTTACAGTTAAGGAGAAACAAACTCCTTGCACGTTCAAGGATTGTCTTACGAAAACGTGTGGATGGAAAGCTAAGGCTGTGTCTGGAAAGGGAGCAGTAGCTTGCTGAGGCTCTGGAATGCAGCAGGTGGGTTATTTGGTGCATTTGAGCAGTGCCTCCCAGCCCTGACAGCCTCCCTGGTGTTCCCAGCCAGCGTTACTGCATCTGCAACCCGGGCGTGGTGCGGCAGTTCCGCAACCCCGACACCATCTTCATCCTGGCCTTCGCCATCATCCTGCTCAACACCGACATGTACAGCCCCAACGTCAAACCCGAGCGCAAGATGAAGCTGGAGGACTTCATCAAGAACCTCAGGGGTAAGAGACCCTAAGGGCAAAGCTCCTCAAAGCTTTTCCCTGTCACTGTCCTTGCAGGGACACTCTGTGTCTTCTGGGAACAACTTCACGCTGCTGTCACCTGACTGCCATTTGGACAGATTTCAGTCATTTCCGTAACAGCAAAACCAGAATTAATTGTGTAATATTTGGTCATTTTTATCTTGTCTTTCTTGAGTGGATTGATGTATTGTCAGGACCTTTCATTTTAGGACCAGTAAAACCAAAATACTTGTGGTGTTCTGGAATTTCAGATCTTGAAAATGAAAGTCCTGGTTGGTGATTTTATTCCCTGAGATTGATATAAGGCAGCAGTGAACAACCTGTGCTTAGCAGATGTTTCAGCTTAGCAAAGTTTAAGTTAGTGCTGAGATTTTATTGTAAAATTCACAAATGCTCCAAAGGCCTGATATGCATCTCTTGGCATAATGCTGCAGTTACATTTGTGGAGTTAGCCACAGCACATTCTCTCTGAACTCCAGCATGCATGCCAGCAGTTCTTGTTACTGCAGGCACTTCTGTAACAGGCTACCTTGCTGCAGTAAATCACTGCATCACAAAGAGTGGGCTGTGGAAGACTTGCCATGTGGCACAGAACAGAGGTGGTTTTACTTGCTTCTATCTGCAAACAAATTGTATTTTATCACTCTATTTTTTATGGGAGCAGTTGTTGCACTGAGTGACAAAATATTCTATCTTTGCTTCTGAATGGGTGATAAGAGTTTATTGCTTTAAAACCTGTTTAAAAAAGATACATGCATCTCCCTGTCCGCAGAAAATCCAGCTTTAAGTCACTTAGTGAAACTGGACTCCTTCCATTGCTGTTAAAAATTCAGGATCGAGCATTCAAGACAGTGTGGCATTTGTTGGAATACCATGCCAACCATGCCAGTGATAATGACACACAGCTAAACAACAATATTGGCTCTGGGCTATTTTGTTGATTTGTTTTTCCAGACTAAACTAGATCTTTTTGAAATCTTATAGGAAATATTGGTTAAATAATTTTAACTCATTCATAAGGTTCTCACATAGGAAATTATTTCATGAACCTTGAGTAATACTGAGACAGAGGCAAAATGAAATGGTTCTTCTGCTTCCTCGCAGGGGTGTATTCCCAGGAGAATGTCGTATGAAGGTTTTAGTGTCTAAAAAGGAATTTAAGTCATTGTAGCTTTAATACCAAACAGAGGTGTGAAAGAAAAAAAAATCCTTTAGGAAATCAGACTTTTTATGTCTTAGTTTTAGATGGGAGTTTTAAAACAAAAAATCCCCAAACCTGGGTGATCTCCATCAATGTCTCGGTGTATGGGCAGCGAGCTTCTGGACCAAAATCAGTGTTTAAATCATGTTCACACCACTTCTTCTGCGTGGCTGAGGCAGCACAAGGACACACAGGAGGAGCTGGCTGGCAGCTGGGAGAAACCAGCACAAACATCCACAGGCAGGCAGGCAGCACTGGGAGGGCAGGAAAGCAGTGCCCAGGATTTTATGCTCTGCCGGCGCGGGTCAGATCCCTGCTAACAGAAGCTTGGCCCTGCAGGGGTGGATGACGGTGAGGACATCCCGCGGGAGATGCTGATCGGCATCTACGAGCGCATCCGCAAGCGCGAGCTGAAGACCAACGAGGACCACGTGTCCCAGGTGCAGAAGGTGGAGAAGCTCATCGTGGGCAAGAAACCGGTGAGTGCCCTCTGCTCTGCCGCGGGGCACAGGCAGGGCAGCAGGGCTGGGCTGCTCCCCGCTACAGACTGGCCCACAAATGGCAACGGGCAGAAACTGTCAAAATCATTCCCTATAAGGTTGACTTAAATTCTGGAGTATGAATGCAGATGAATTTTGTTTTTGCAATCATGGGTGACATGATGATGTTAGGAGTCTTAAAATCATTTATTGTGAAGCTTTACAATTCTGAAATATCTGCATTTTAGGCAGTTCTCTTGTTTGTTTCTAAAGAATCAAAGTGCTTTGTCAATGTGATATTGTAGAGAACCATATTTCAAAATGTGCACTGTCAGTTACGGCTCCATAATTTACAAGAGTAACAGAGAAGTTCTGTTCACATCATCACCTGCTCAGCTGGCTCCGTGACCTGGGATTTGTAAGGGGACACAGAGTCATTTTATCTCAGGACATAGCTGGAAATCAGGTCTCAGGGATTCTGGTGCTGGGTTTGAGCATCCAAAGATAGGATTGTTGTGGGAAAAGTCTTGAAATATTCTGCTATATAAATGAATCTTGCAAGCATCTCTTGGAAAAGGAGAGAGAAAAGAAAGACCACAGCATTTTGCCTCCGAACGTGGATCTCACGATTCTCCCTATTACTGTTAAAGGGCTTTGAACTGTAATCTCTTCTCAGACAAGCCTTAGCCAGGGGATGGGGGAAGGGAATGAGGGACCACCAAAAATCTAATTTTGGTCTGTTTCCAGTAAAGAATGTGCTGAGGAGATCTCTTTGAAGAAGCAGCGGAAAGAAAGCAAAGCTTTTATAAAAGCTTGTATCTATTTTTGAGAGGAAGGGAAATAAGTATTCTGAAGTCAGTATTTGGGCACTTAATATGAAACTTTGTTTCTGTAATTGGGGATTTAGGTTTATATATAGGCTTCTGTGGGAGATGTTTTTTTTTTCATGTTTCTTTTTTTATTCAGACATGTGGCAATTCAAATCCTAAAACTAATCCTGACCTTGTAAATTAAATGGGATTAAGAAAACAATGCCCTTGGTGGTGTCCTAGCTTGAAGGATTCTTCTGGTGGGAGACTTTTTAACTGAGTGCAAGGAATTTAGGGGAACAGGCAAGAGTCTTTATTGATAGCTCTATTTGTTTTTACTTTATAGGCATTTAGTCATAGTCAGAGCGTGCCGTATTTACTTGCTATGATACAGTTCTGTGTTTCTCTGAAGTTTAATCAACTTGTATGTGTCTTTCTACTGTAGATTGGATCTCTGCACCATGGACTTGGTTGTGTAGGTATTTCTCTCCTACTCCTTCAAAATTTAAAGTCATTGTAGCTGGCAGCATTTTCCTAAACTGGAGATAAGACATTCTGTTGCATTTTTAAATTTTAAATTACTGATCTTATTTCAGGCAACATTTTTGTTGTGTTATAGTAAAAACTCTCCAAAGCATAAAGATTTTCTTAAAAAATTATTTCCCTGAGGCTGCCTAATTTATTGCCAAGGGTCTTCTAGACCTTTTTAGTACACTTTTTATTTATTTGAAATATTATTATCACTGTAGAAATTAACCAATAAGGAATAAACAAATAATTAAAATCGCAGTTTGCACCTCACCTTTCCACCTGGGTTGTGGTGTGTTTCTTCTTTCTGGTCCATTTGAGAATTGAATGATACTCTGGAAAGATACTGCCAGTTAAAGTTCACTTCTGAATGGTAGATGAGCATTGAAAATATTGATTCCAGATTTAAATTATAGGCATGGTCAGTAATAAAGACAAACTGTTCTTAAAATGCACCAGTTTATGGATTTCTTTTGGTGCTGTTAACAAGATCTCATTGTTTGCATTTGAAAGAAATTAAGTCTCACTCGTCAGCTTCAGAGATGCCTTCAGCAGACATTTCCAATAAGAAAATGGAAACTCAGTCTTGGTTTTCTTGCTGGCTTGAGAAAATAAGACAGATTGAAAATGCATTTGCTTTGTCCTGATGTCACCATTTTCTTGGTATTAGGGAATGAACAAATTGAATTAACTTGGTGGCTGACAAAAAGTAACTTACGCCATTTCACAAAAGCTAAACTTGCTTTACATCCTTTATTTGAATGATAATAAAAATGGTCTAATAATAATAAAAATGATAATAAAAAGTGGAAGGAACTTTTATGAAGTTTGAATGTCCTGCAAGTTTGTGGCATAAATTCATGTTGCTGTTGTTGTTCCTTTGATGAAAAGGTCTAATGGGCTTCCACATAAAAATATTTGAAGTGTTAAAGAAAAAAGATTTTATGTATAAAAAATGCTCTTTCTTGGCTAGAAGCTGTTATATGAACCATGAATTTTTGTATTATTGCAGGTGCTCTCTCTCCCCCACCGGAGGCTTGTTTGCTACTGTAGGCTGTTTGAAGTTCCAGATCCAAATAAACCTCAGAAGCTTGGATTGCACCAACGAGAAATATTTTTATTTAATGATCTTCTCGTGGTATGTATTTCCAGGCAGAGAGAATGAGGTACTCAGAAATACTATCTCCATGAAATCACTGGCAATTAAGTACATGAACATTCCTAAAAATAAATATCTGTTGTCCTGTATTCCAACAATCCTGGGGTGATTAAGAGATTTGTATCCTAATTTTGAAAGTTCTGTATAATTTGCTTTTAAACTGAATGGCTTACATTAAACTTAATGGCTGCACTCTGCAAGAAGGTATTTGATGCAGTAGCTTTTACTATAGAGAAAAGAACCTCACCTACCGTTCACCCATTGTCCCAAAGGATAAACAAAAACATTATTTTTTCCATGAATAATGAATTCAAGGTACCTGTGGAAAACCAAAATTACGTCCTACTTTGTGTTCCCTAGATGTTCTATGAACCAGGTCTGTTGGTGCACTGAAATAGGAATAGGACCTGTTGAAATAGATTTTTACTGTTGACTTTACTTTTTAGTGTGCGTTTATTTTCACAGACTTTAACTTGACCCAGTCTTTTGAAAAGCAGACACACAGAACTCAGGACAGCTTGGAATTATTTGGTTGAGTTACTCTTAAAAATAGGAAAATTTGTTGCATTCCATTTGGAATGCACTTGGCTGTTACCTGAAAACTGAGAACTACACCAAATATTTGATATTTTGTTAGGAAAAAGGCACATCTCATCTACACAAATTTACTATGTAGTTTTTTGCATACCTACAGACCTAAATTTGGGGGGTTTAAGAATAACTTAAATGTATTTTCATTTTTTGCTAGCACAGAAAGGATGCATAGTTATTTTTGGTTTTGGAATTTCAAGAAGTAGAGTTCTGGAGGAAAGAAAACACGAAGGCTTTGTGTCTGGATAAAATGTTAGCTCTTCTGCTTTAGAGAGATGATGCTGCAGGGCTTTGTTTTTTTTCAGTAGCAAGAGATTAAATACAGCAGTTGTATTAAAAAAAAAAGGAAAAAAATAACAAGTGCATTTTTTCTGACAGATTTATAACTTTCTTTTAAATAAAATGTTTTCTCTTTTGCTAATTCTTCAGAGCAATAATTTTCCACATACACATTTGGTAGAACGAGTATTTCACTTTGTTTATCTGATACCTTTCAGGTGACCAAGATTTTTCAGAAGAAGAAGAACTCTGTTACATACAGTTTTCGACAGTCCTTTTCCCTCTATGGAATGCAAGTTCTTCTCTTTGAGAACCAGTGTAAGTATTTCCTCTCTTTTTAGAGGACCACTTTGTTCCTAAATAAAACAAAAATGGTGTAAGTGAAAGGGATGGACAGGACTTGATCCTGAGTTTAGGAATAAAATTGCTCTGGATTTAACTTTGTTCTAAAGTTTAAAACAAGATGCTGTCAGTTTATAAAACAGAGCTTTTTGGTTGTAGTCCGAAGCCAAATCTCCCCAAATGTGTTTGTGATTACTTGTAAAGAATAAAAGGATTGCCAAGAAAAAAAAAAACACGTGTTGCTAAGTCAGTGGTACCATTCACTGGAACTGAGTGGCAATAAATAAGGACTCTTATAATGATATCTGTAATTCAAAACACTATTTAATTTATTTTTCCTGATTTATGGCTTAACGTTGCCTAGATAATGTATGCTACCTCAAATTTAAACACAAAGCATAGACTTTCATTTTCTGACACCTTTTGTTTATTTCTCTTACAATCTGCATCAGTCCAATATTATTTTTATCTTTAGTGCTTCTTAGCAGACAAAAACCCAAATAATTTGCTAAAATCCTGTTTCTAAGCCCAAATACAGCATCAGTAGTGACAGCAGAGCAGAGTTGTTGGCTGTTGGTATGGTACACAGGGAGACAGCCTGACTGAATTCATGTTTGTGACCAAGCCTTCACCCCCTGATAAATTGGGTACAGCCCAGTGTGAGCTGTGCTTTTCTGTCATGGAAGGTTCTTAGTTTTGCCTTGTCCTTAAGAATGTGCTCCCTAAAAATCCATTGCTGTTACTGCAAGCCTCTGGAGATTCCAGAGGGAAGGTTTTGCAGAGCTCACAGCAGCTCTGTAGCCCACAGATTATTTCTGTGCTTACACATGCATTCTCTCTCTCTTCTGAGCACATTATATGATATAAAATTCAGTTTTGGAGGGGAAGGCCAAATATGTCTATCCTGAATTCTACTAAAAATAGAAGGATTTATAATTCTCTGGTGCCGTGTTAAATAAAATATATTTTAAAATAAAGCATGCTAAGTAAAAACACTAATCAAATAAATTTAAAAATATCTATAGTGAAATAAGAAGTAAAGGATTGGACTCCTCCCAGTGAACTGGAGGCATTTTAACTGAGGCACTTCAGGAGGGCTTCTTAGTTGAATTCACTGCAGTGAATCAGTGAATAGGCTACTCTAATATTGGTGCCTCTCAGGTGGGATGCACAGTTTTCCAGTTGGGAAAGAGAAGTATTTGTCCCCTTTGATTTGTAAAATTCAATATTGTGGGTTTCCCCTGTCCCCAGCAAGCTTTGGGCTGTTTTGTCCAGGGCCATCAGTAACTCTGTGTGGAGCAGCTGTTCCCTGGTTTCAAGGGAATAAAAGTCAGTGTTGCTAAAGCAGAAGCAACAAAATATTGGTTTGGCTGCTGGTGAGGTTGAACAAATTACTGGCACTGGTGATAGAAAAATTGACTTTTAATGATAGAAGTCAGTTATGTTCAGGAATGAATGAGCTGCAAAGGGAAAACAATGTCACATATCTCTAGTAAATAAATAGGCCATACAGGACGTATATTTTCCATTCTCAGTCAAAATCACTAACAAAATATAGAGGGGGAGCAGATCACTTAGGAGAGAGTGTGACTGAAACCAAGAAATACTGATGTGAGCATTTCCTGACACTTGATCAATACAGTGCAGAGAAGTAAAATATATGTGTTTGTTATGTGGAAATTCCTTCTTGGCTCATATGTGGGGGCAGCCCCAGTGACTTTGGGGTTGCCAGGTTTCCTTGTTTGGTTTTGTAAACATTTTTATTCTTTCCCCTGGAGTGGTGCAGAGCTGTTTGCTGCATTCCCTGTGCCAATGATCCCAACATCCCACCTGAGCCTGCCCAGCACTGGGACCTTTTGGCTGTTCTTCTGTGTGAGGTGTTGACAGCAAATCCCGGCCAAACTCCCAAATCCTTTCTCCCTCCTTCCCCTCAGGACCCTTTGAGCCTCAGGGCAGTCACTCTGTTTTCCCTGAGGATTGTAAATGGATTTGCTTCACTTTTAGTTGCAGCTTTGATCTGGGAGTGAAGGTACCTAAAAAAGCCAAAGTGAAGGTACCCTAAAAAAGCCAAGCACATGCACTGGTTTCTCAATAGTTGAAGTCCTGTTGAAACCTCCTGGCTTTGAGGGAGGGGAGTGCCTCTCTTCATCCACTGGCTCTTGAGGGAGGGAGGGAGGTTTCAGTACATGGCAGCCCTTGAGCTTGGGCTCAAATACTGAGGTAAATATTTGAGAGCTGTAGCAAACCAAGAGGGGAAGGCAGCTGAGTAAAAAAACCACGGTGTTAAAATGCACACGTTGAGGTTTGCTGACACTCCATTGCTCCAGATCTGTGCTTCAAGCAAAGACTGATTTGTTTTCTACAGCAGAACATACTTTCATTCTGAGTATGTTTCTGTAAATGAACGTTCTGTCTCAACCAGGAGATATTTTTGACCAGCTGTTAAAATCTCAGAAGTACACCTGGAAAAGAGGCAAAGATAGTTTCCTGAAAAATCTGCCTTTTATTATTAAAAGTCCATAATATGGGTCAAAAGAAGGGTGAAAAAACCAAATCAGCCCTTTTACTTCTTCAGTATGGGATTTCGCAGATACTTTTACTTTTATTTAAAAGAAAAAAAGGAAAGTAGGATGTACAGGGAGCGCAATCCAATAGAAAATACTAAACCTGTACTTGTTTGTGTGTTTGTCTTCCTGCAAATGGTGAGTTAAAAGTAAAAGACAATTTGTAGCATTTGAAATGTCTTCAAGTAGCCTTTACACTCAGCAAAACTTTGGTCACAAGTGGGTAAGGTAGGTCATGGGATCTGTTCCATGAAAGAAAAATCATCCCCTTAGCTTTTTGCTTTTTTTCCCCCTGCTGTTTTTGCTATATATTGCATATTGTACCTTAAGGGTAGCAGCTACATAAAGATATCTCTCAATATTTGTTCAGTATTTGACAGTTAAGCTGTTCCAACGTACCTTAGGGATTTTTATTCTAATTTTGTGCTGTCAGACTTCCATTTCTCTGACTTTGTATCCTCTGTGGTAATATTACTAAAAGCTTTCAGTTTTGGTGGGTATTTTTATTAAAAGAAAAGTAATTGTAATAATCAGAGCTTAGTTTTTCTTGCCTTTTTCTTCCAGATTATCCCAATGGCATTCGGCTCACGTCAGCTGTTCCAGGAGCAGATATCAAAGTACTCATAAATTTCAATGCACCAAATCCTCAGGACAGGAAGAAGTTTACAGATGATTTGAGGGAATCAATTGCAGAAGTTCAAGAAATGGAAAAGCACAGAATAGAGTGTAAGTACAAAGGTACATATAATGGAGCATTTTCCAGCTAATCAAAATAAGAAAATTCTGAATAAGTGTATAACACATTAGAACTCTTTAAAAGTTCAAAATAATGTGGGTTTTTCTGTCACTTTGCCTCGAGAAGGAGGAAAAAGCCAATAATGCCTTAAGCCCCAGCTGAGTTCATTGACTCCTATTTACTGCAGTGCAGCTGCAGGGGAATTTATCTTGGACAAGCTGCAAATAACAATGGACAGAGGAGAGCTGGGTCTGTGATTTGTAGTATAAATTACTGCAAGAATTTTTAGGGATAATGTGGACAGAGGAAAGATGGATCTGTGATTTGTACTGTAAATTCCAGTAAGAATTTTAGGGGTAATGTGGACAGAGGAGAGACAGATCTGTGATTTGTATCACAAATTACAGCAGGAATTTTAGGGGCGATTTGCCTCACACTGAAATTCCCGGTGACAGCCCTTCCAATAAGCCTCATTGCATTTGTCTTCATTTCCGTGTTGCAATTCCTGTAGTCAGTAAGGAAGTCATGTCTAAACTGATCTATTTTGCTGGTAGTCCCGTGAGTATCTGAAGATGAAATTTCGTCCCATTTTCCCAAAAGAGGCCCTGCTGCACATCCAGCTGTGGGTAGAGGGGTGAAGCTCCCTGCAGACACAGGGATGTTCTGGGTTGTTTTGTCCCCACAAACACCAGTGTAAGAACCGCCGTGTGTGTTGCAGCCGAGCTGGAGAAGCAGAAGGGGGTGGTGCGTCCCAGCATGTCGCAGTGCTCCAGCCTGAAGAAGGACTCCGGCAACGGGACCCTGCCCCGGGCGTGCCTGGACGACAGCTACGCCGGGGGCGAGGGGCTGAAGCGGAGCGCGCTCAGCTCCTCCCTGCGGGACCTGTCCGAAGCAGGTAAGCGCTGCCTCTGCTCCCTGCCTCTGCTCGCAGAGCTGCCTCCACCGTGCCCACCCAGCCCAGCTCCCTCTGGGCCTCCACAAATAGCACTGGTGGAATCTCACACTGCCGAGCAGCTCCGTGTTCCCCCGCCCCCGGCTCGCGGTTAATTTCTGTTCGGTTTGGTTTTTTGTTTTTTTACCTTTGTTCTGTTAAGCGGCCACTGTTTGAAAGCATTTAAGCCGTTGTAGGTTGCTATCGAAACTTTTAAAGGACAGTGAAGACAGAGGAAAAATTGTAAGTTTTTAATAAAACAGAAGTGACTGACTTGTGCTAGGAGTAATTCACTTAGTTTTCCTTTCTTTTTTTTTCATCTCCTTTGCTTTTCCCCCGTCATAGAGTAGGCCTAGAAAGGGAAGGAAAGCTCCTGGTCTCTGTGTAAGGAGCGTTTGTGTATTCTGTGCTCGAGTGTACCTGTGTTACCACCTGGATGAATGAAATTGAGTGAAGCCCTACTACATTCTCCCTGGAGCTGTGTAACATCAGTGTGCCCCTGATGCTCTTTTCTTGTTCTGTAACTCAGACACAGTTCCTAATTCTTGCAAAAAGAGGTTGTTGTGAAGTACTCTTGGCAATAGAACAAAGAAGCCCTAGTGGACAAAAATGCTGATATAACCCACAAAGCCACTGATGTGTCTTAAGTTTTATTAACTGATTAAAGACTGGAAAGCAGTGGTGGTGTGATTTTTTAGCCAAAGCAAGCCAGGGGAAGTTGGGCATGTTTTTATTTGATGGTTTGCCCCACACCTGGCATAGCCGTGTAATCTTCCAGTGTTAAAGATTCCTGTTTCTGACAAGAACTACTACCTGAACTCCATGTCCTCTATTCAGAAAGTACTTCCAGAGATAGTACCAACTCAGATTTTTTTTTTAATTCTTTGGTTTTTAGTTCATAGGCTGTGTGGCATACTCTGCTTTGTTCTTTCAATTGCAGTGATGATGTACAGTGTAGTCATAATTTCAATATTCTGTATATCTTTGGTAGTAGACACTACTTACCTAATTTATTTTTTTTTTAACTAAAGAGATTTTAGCTATGCTGCAATAAATAAAACTGTTGTAAACTGAAATGATAGCCTGTGTTTTGTGGGTATATGTATGTGCATACAAATATGTAGAGAGTGAGCTCTTTCAATTCTTTTCTTCTCTGTTTAGGCTTTCATACTCACATCTCCATGTGCTTCATTAAAAAGACTTAGGCCCTTGATCCAAAATCAGGCTGAAGTTGAATATTGGTGCTTGCTTGGCTCCAGTGGATTTTAGATCAAGCCCTAGTCTTCAACACTATTATCTCTCAGATCTGAGGTTACTTCATCATCCTTTTCTGTTGTTTTGGTTTTATTTCATTAGAATGAGAACTACCATATTGTTAATATGTGAGTTCAGTGGGTATCTGCACCCCTAAATGTGATTTCTGATTAATTTTTTCATTCCATCAGAATTACTCATCCCTCTCTTTCAAACACTGCCATGTATTTGAATTCATATTATGGGTTTAATTCAACAAACCAGCATTTGTAATCACAAACACATTTCACAGGGCATGCCTATAATTGGCATGCTTACTACTGAAAATAACCTTTTTCCATTACAAAAAAATAGAAATCACTCACAGACTGCAGGGTTTATCAATGAGTTTGTTAAACCCAACTAAACTTAATTTTACCTTGAAATAGCTGAGAATTATGGAGAGCTTCTGTTTGGTCTTGTGCAGTGCAACTGACTTGAGAAATGACCAACCTGTTATTTGCTTTGTTATTTGGTGGAGTGACTTCAGGGAGATGATCCAAATAATTCCTGCCTTCTCTCAGGGAATAGCTTGCATGTGAGGCTAATTTTATTTTTAATGTGGGAGAGGTGATCCATAGAAAAGCAAAGGAATATCTTTCAGTTAGGAAGATACTGCACCTCAGTGATTATCCCGTATTAAATTGCTTCTCTAAAACAGGCCTGAGTTAAGTTGCCTCAAATGCTTTTGTGGACGAAACATAGGGTGAACAAGGAGGAGGAACAGGAGTGTGTGGGCCTGCAGGAAAGTGGATTTTTAGAGAGACCCTTTCTACATTGAATCAGAAATAAATCTGACAAACATGAGAAAATGGCCTGTTTGCATATTTATGCAGGAAGGCAGGTAAATGTCCAGTGAACATTGCAAACTCAAAATTCTAACTGTTTATTCAGTGAAGGGAAATGTGACTGAACAGCATTTGGCTGCACAGGTACATGACAGAACTATGTAGGAAAACAATCCATTGCTGTTCCCCAGACATCCCAGTAAATGGAGGCTGTGGAAAGTGACTAAATTTCTCTGAGTGCTGATTCAGAAGCTTCTGAGATCTAACAAATGCTGATACCCTGACTGATTCTGCCTCCTAAGCTGGGAATGCACAGAAAAGCAGGATTTGTCCATCAGGAACCCTTTCCTGAGTGGTTCCATGTCTTGGCCACAACAGCTCAACTCCCAGCTGTGGGAAGGTGTGCTGAGGATCTCTTCATTTGAGAGATGCTGTTGTTCCTTGTGCATTGACAGTTCTTTCCGTGGAATATAAAACACCGTGTGGCATCCAAGTGTTCCAAGATGTGAATATGTCAAAAATATTTAGGGCTTTATTTTTCTCTGAAGAGAAATGTATCATTTTTATTGCACATTCTTGAGCTATAGTCAAGGAAGAACTGAATTTATTTGTTCCAGACTTTGAAATTCTTAATTTATATAAAAATATTAGAAGCCAGGCAAATTTTAATGCATCTAAAGCTGAGCTTTATGAGTTTACAGAAAGATGGGAAAAGTGTGATGTCCCCTCATGGCCACTGTTCCACAGGAAGAATAATTTGGTCACTAAAGCAGAGCAGGAAGGGTTGGACTGGTTGTGTTTCCCATTCTGTTTTCCCAGAAGCAGTCCCATTGGACTGATTTTATGTTCTTTGGTTTGAATTCCAGCCACTTTGAGTCGATGGGGGGCCCAGTGCTTTTACATCAAGTTTACAGTGGAATTCAAACTTTATTCCCACATCCCTAACCTGTAAGGTGGGAATAATATTTACCCAGTGAACTGGTTTAAAAATTGCAGTTTTCTTGTTTGCTCCAGTATTCCACAATTGGCACAGCCAGGTAGTACTGCCCAAGTGAGGGGGGTACAGAGGTTCCTATTACTGACAGCTGGGCTTGTCTAAAACAGCCACAGACCAAAAAAGATTACTTCAAAACCAAACCAAAACAAAAAGTATTTCCAGGATTAAAACAATTCTGTTTCAGTGTGAGATCTTAAGATTGCACCTGTTTCACACAGAAACAAGATGAAAATGTGACAAAGAATACTTTCCCCTTGGTCTCTCTAATGATTGGAGAGAGTAATTTAACTTAAAACTTTTTTCCAAGCTTTTTTCCCCAAGTCACAAGAAGCCAAATCATAACACAGTGTTTAGCTATCAATTATCTCACTGGCCCAGAAGAGTTTCAAGAACTACAGAGCAGCAGTGAGAAATATTTCCATGTACTGAGCTGATCTGCAGCCTGAGCTGCAAGATCAGCACACATCCTGTGATGTGTCCTGCACAGCACACATCCGTTCTGCAAGGTGCAATGGCTTTTATTAATGAAGCTCAATATTCTTTTGGCATGGTTAAGTTTGTAAAAATGTTGTAATAACTTCATATTTCTACTAAAAATTTGAAATATTCTTGGCCCCATATAATGCATGTTCATATATGGGACATACATTTGTGTAAGTTCAAGATATTTCTTACAATGAATATTCATATCTAACAGATGAGGTTAAATTAATTGAAAATTAATTTTATAAATTAAAATCCAGTCTAACAGCCTTAAAAAAATAAAGTAAGCATAATATATTAAGTAAAACTAATTTTCAGATTTGATAAATACCACCTTGCTTTGTTCCACAGCTGCTAATTATCCTGCCAGTACATGCTTAGATGCAATTCTAGTTGAGAGTCACCATTTCCCTGAGATGCATGTAAAAGCTGGAGCTCCAGGGTGGCATTTCTGGGATGAGACACTATCCCAAAGACCAGGGAACAGTCTGGAATAAACACACATTGGCAGGGGGGATGCTCCAGGGGGTTTACTGAGTAAACCCACCACACTGCATGTCAGCACAGAATAGGGTTCAGTTTGTTTTTAAGAAAATGAACAAAGCTTCTGTACAGCAATAGTGCCTATCTGAGGGAAATTACAGGCATTTTAAGTAGGATTTTTCTGTTTGTTCTTGGCTTTGCAAGTACTACTTTGCCCTGGAGTTATTCTGAGCAAAAATCCATCTGTCGCTCTCTGTCTGTATTTACTGTGTCCATGGTTATTTGATCAGATTGTGACTCCTGCCATATGCAAAAGGCATTGGATTGTTGTGTTTTCCTTCGTTTTTGGCCACGTTTAATGCCCCGTGTCAGCTCTCAGTCTTATTTGCAACCCTGACTGCTAAGTTCCGAGGTGGCTGCCGCAGTGTGTTTGCATCAGCAAGCAAGAGTGGTTGGAGTGTTAATCAGTACTAATCCTGTTATCAGAGCAGAAAAATATCAAAGCCTGACTAGGAGTCAAAATAAGGCATGAACAAACCCAGTTTTTCTTGGGGGGGCTCATAAGATAGTACAGCTCTGGTTTGGCTGAGGCTAAAACTGCAGCAGGAGATGAAGCAGTGAGCTTTTGACAAAGAGCCTATCCAGGGGAATTGTTGCAAATCCCAATGAATTTCACTAGTCAAACCCAACACCTTGACCACAAACACCTTCCTCTCAATTTAATGTCACTGCAGAGGGGGTAGTAGTGGGGAGCAACTCTTTGTAAGAGGGGAAAATGTTCCAGTAGCCTGGAACTGTAGCTCTTAAGAGAAACTTGTTTCAGGGCAGTGTCCTGTGACCAACCAGGTCAACGTTATACTTCTAAATCCAGCAGGTGGTAGTTTTTGATCATCCTGATGCTTTGGGTAGCCTGAATTGCCCTGTGAGCAGTTCCAGCGCTCCCTAGTTCTGATCCCAGATGCTTTTGGGGTCTGTGAGGAGGGTACGTCATTAATTGGTTCAGTGATGGCGAAATCCTCACATTCTCCCCCAAAACCACCTCTCAGAGTAGAAGATTCTGAAGACAGCAGTATGCCAGTGCAGGGTGGAAATTGATATTTGGCCTTGCACGAAAGCAAGGAGAGAGTGCTGAGAAAGCTATGGTTTCTAAAGCCATGCAGATTTTAGGGAAGCTCTGAGCACCAGGAGGGCTCCTCAAAGCTCAGCTTTGTTTCTACACCCTGCCAGGAAAGTATTCTGAAACTTTGCAAGGCAAAGCTCCACATGCTATCTTCTAAAAATCTCTATTTCCACTGCAGCCAGATGCTATTTTCTCTGCTGTGAATTGAGAAAGAAAATCTGGGATCCTGTGTCCTATACAGTCACTGAGGTCTTCTGGCTCTTTAGGCAAACAGTCTGGAGTTTCACGTGTGGGTTTAGGCAAATGTCTTTGCAATTTGAGACTGTTGGAGTACAAATCCAACATGCTTAATGATACAGCACTGCACAGCTAAACAAACAAAATCTAGCCATAATGTCAAGACAGATTCTGGATTTACTGATCAAAAATTAAGTTTAGTTTTTTTTTAAACCTCATGAAAGAAGATTGTATGAAATCCACTGAGGTTCAAAGCTGAAATTCAAATGATAAAATTGAAATTCAATAAAATGATAACACTGATGAAGTGATAAAACCGATGCCCCTCACGGTGCCCCACACTGAAGTTCAGAATATTTCAACGTTAAATTTTGCATTTAAGTTAATGCCACCCCACAACTATATCTCAGTGTTTAAAGAAAAAAAACCTTCACGGCCAATTAGATTCCAGGAAACCAAACCCTTTAAAATCGTTGCTGCTCAGCATCACAACCGCAGCACTAAACCCAAACACACCTACTTCAAGAATTGTGCAAATTACCGAAAAAATCACACCCCGCTCGTTGAGCCGATTCCCAAAGACAACATCCCCCCTCCAAATTACCGCTGAACCCCTAGAAACCCAGGCAGGTGCAGGGAGTTGCTGTCCCTGCTGGCCCTAAAGCTGTGGGGCTGTGGGGCCGCAGCTCTTGGCGCCGGTCGTGTCGCAGTCTCTAATCTCTGCTGTTGCATGTCCTGGGCAGGCAAGCGTGGGCGACGCAGCAGTGCAGGATCGCTAGACAGCAATATGGAAGTAAGTAGGAAGTTCCTGATGTCTAGCTGGATGTGATGATGTGCATTTCAAACCTTTCTTTTATATACATACATATTTTTTTGCTCTTTTTTCTTCTAACATATATATATATATATATATATAACCTGCCTGCCACGAATAAAATGCATGCCTAGGCTATTCACTCTGTATTCTTCCAGCTTCCAAAGCACTGACAGCTTGTTTTAGAGCAATGCCATTTTTGGTTTGAGCTAACCTTGTTCCCTTTGTTCCTGCAAGCATGGTTAAATGGATATGATGTGTCCTTTTGCCACCATTTCAGTCTGGTCCCAGCTTAAAAGCCCACTTGCTCTTTGTTACCAAGTACACTGTTCTTGCTGTTTGGTATTTAGCTACTACTATTGACTGTCATGCTCAACCATCCCCATTGCTTATTTTCAAGTTCAATTGCTAAATGTATGCAGTCATGACACCATGGAATTGCACAGATAGGGCATGGGAGGATAAAAAAAATATTCAGATAGGTGAATTCAATGTGGATTTCATGAGATTTCATTCATCTTCAAACCATTTATATATACTGTTCATGTCTCTGAATTCAGCTTGCAGATTTTTTCTTTTTTTTCCTCTTTTTTCTTTTTTTGGTGTTTGCTTTAGGTAGATTACAGTTTAAATCTAGCACACTTTGCCTAAGTACTGTTGTGTCCCGTAACTCTTTAAAAATACAAACCCCAAACTTCAGCAACTAAATTCCAGGCTAAATAATAGAGAATGTTGGACCATAGGTCAGAATAATACAAGCACATAGAAATCTTGGTGACAAAAATGGTATGGTTCCTTTTAACACAAAATGCAGAGGTAGGCCTGAGAAGCAGCACTGTCATGGATGGTAGTGGAAAACTGCTATAAATAAAGACTTCAATACCATTTTAAAATCTGAGCTGTAACTGTAACATTTGCTGCTGTATGTTTAACTATTTAGGTTGCATTTAATGTAGCGCTTTTTTTTTTTTTTTTTTTTTGGTAAAAAAGCAAGTATGGTATTTTTTGCAGTATTTAAAAATGTACTTTTTCTTTAAAAACACACTCATAGGTCTTATATCATGTTACTCTTCCATGACATTTTTTAAAATTTGAAGTCATATCTCTTGATGTCAAAATACCAAGAGAAAATCACTTAATGCTTAACATCCCCTAAGAAGGGCACGAGTGCCCCATTGGCCACTTAGGGAAGGTGGAGATAAAATTTTCCCTAGAACTCTCTAACATAATCCACCCATGTGAACACTAAAGGAGGAGTTTGGGGGGGTCAGTATGAATTTCTTCTTTTTTTTTTCCTTTTTTTTTTTTTTTTTTTTCCTTTTCAAACATTTCAAGGTTTTTTTTTTAATTTTTATTTTCTATTAATTTCTTTTTAGGGGTCCATCATTAGCAGTCCTCACATGCGCCGAAGAGCTACATCAACCCGAGAGTGTCCATCTCGCCCTCACCAGACTATGCCCAACTCCTCCTCACTCCTAGGGTCCCTGTTCGGTAGCAAGAGGGGCAAGCCCCCCTCGCAGAGCCACGCGGCCGCGCAGCCCCCGCACCACGCGGAGGGCGCGGCGGCAGCGCCGCACCCGCACCACGCGCAGTTCTGCCACCAGAACCCGCCGCCCTACCACCACCACCACCACTACCACCCGCCCCCGCACCCGCACCCGCACCCGCACCAGTACCACCAGCACGGCCACGGGCACGGCCACGGCCCGTACCTGCCGCACGCCCCGCACCACGCCCCGCACCACGGCCCGCACCACCACGGGCCGCCCCCGCCGCCTGCCGCCTCCAGCACCAAGCCCAAACACAGCGGCATCAGCACCATAGTCTAGGCCTAAAGACCCTCCTCGTGACTCTAGTTCTAAGCCCAGCTGCAAAGGCACTTACAGGAAGCAACAAAATCACACCGTCAGTTTTTACCTAGGCCGTTTAATGAGCTTAAAGGCTTGCTGTTACTAAATAAAATAATTCCAGTTAGCCCAGGCCATCCTGGTTTTACTTATCTACTGGATAGATGTTCACCACCATCTGGTTAGTTCTTATTTCCAACCTTGCCTTGAAAACGTGCTGCTTGCTGAATCTGAGGAAAGCTACCTTTTACACCAAACCCCTGGACAATTTTACACGCATAATGAAAAGCTAGCCTATGGAAAAAAACAGGGAAAAAAGTGAGACAGAACCAAGTGTTGCATTCTTGCTCTTTTATTCTCAATGGGCAAAAAAAAAAAAGTAGACCTGATATGGTTGATGAAAGTACGTAAGTAAACTTTATATAATATAAATATATACATATAAATATATATATATACTGTATAGTTAACATTTGTGCTTGGAAAGAAATTTTTTCAGTCCACAAAACTAGCAATATAGACTTTACAAGGAATTCCACTTACTTGATAGGACAGTATAATAGATGAATAGCATATGAAAGAGTAGACCAAAAACATTAAACATTAGAAACCAATTTCAAACATTTCAATATTTTTCATCAAAAGTCCTCTGGACTTGTTAAGATTTCTAAGCAATCATTACTAAATGTGCCAAGTAACATAGCATTTAAATGTTGTAGTCCAATACTGCTTTGTATAAATCCTTATTTTATTAACACGATGATATCATACGTAATCAGTATTAGAGCTGCTCTGCTATTTCAGGTAAGCAAACTCGTTAAGATGCAGTAATTATTCCGTAGCAATGGAGGGTGCCCACATACCGGGGAGCACCTCCAAGCATTGGTCACACAAGTTCTTAGACACTTTAAAGGCTGTGATAACTGTGAATTTACATGATCCACATTTCTTTTGTAAGCATATGGATTGAACGAGCACACGGGAAGAGTTCCGCCAGGTGCATGTAAACACTGCAAAAACATTCATCTCAAACATGAAAATGGCAAACCTCCATCCTTCTCAGCTACTTTGGTTCCTGTTCACCATAATTGCTCATTTTTACCCCCAGCGAAGCTGAATTCTAGTCCAGAGTGTTTCCAGTGGAAGTGCTCTAAAACTTGAAGGTTTGTTTTAGAATTTAGTATAGGGTTTTTATATATATATATAAAAAAATTAAAAATCTGTAATTCCATGTAGCCATGTGCTAGCAACAAAGTGGCTTTACCATTTTTACTCATCACATTTGTTAGTTTGAAGCACCCAGCACTCAGCAGGCTGAGTTTATGCTCAAACCCTCACTTCCATAGTCCAGTTAGTTGCAAGACATCACATAAAAATAGGCTGTGCTGTTGTTGCTTATGTGTTGTAACCAAACAATTTGCAAATTTCTCTACAATTTGTATCCTGAAATCCTGTACAAAGTTATCCATGGCACCTACTTTGTAGTTTCAGCACTTTGAGCCACTGCAAGGACTTAACACCTAAACAGTAGAGACAAAGGAATCACAACTGCAAAACTGTACCAGCCTAAAAGCAAACCTTGAAGAAGATGAGCAAAAAGTTCCAGTGAGAGATGGGTAAAAGTAATCACAGCTCCAGCCAGTCGGCTTTCTGTGTAACAGAAAACAAACAGTAATAAAAGTATCCCAAATTAGGAGGACATGGGAGCAACAGAGTGACTTGTCCTGTTGGCTTGCTCATGGCATCTCTAGCGTGGGGAGGATGGGAGAGGTTCAGTCATTTTTTCCCTTTCACACCATGGATACCACAATACCAGCAAAACTGCAAACTGAGCACTTTGTTCACCTCCACAGAGAGCAAATACAGCAATCTAGAGTTTAGCCTTTTGTTTCCAGCAGTCCACGTTTGTTTCACACGTGTGCAATATGTTTTCCCCTTCTGCTCCTTCTCCTCGGAATGATCTCCATGAAAAGAAAACAAGTGATTATTATTTTTCTGTATCACTCATTCTATTCTAAATTCTGCGGCTTACCTTAAGAGGGCTCGCCGGGGTCCCCTGAGGCTCTGTTCCTTGCAGTTTAACAAATGTATACTGTTCTTATAAGGGAAAGTAGAACTGTCTGCATGTCATCTAATGTTATTAGTGTGAGGCTACACTCTACATATTGTATAATTGCAAAATATATCAGTGTTACTGTTGATATTAGTTGAAGTAAAGTGATAACATATTTCAATATGTAGACTTTTCTTCATACATCTGTACCAATAGTAGAGTCTAATTGTAATTTATAGGTTGTTCCAGAAAAGATAAAGAACCATTTAGGTGCAAACATCTCTGAGAAACTGCATCTTTTAATTAAAACAGAGGTAAGAAAGCTCCTCTTCACTGGGTGTCAGTCTGTACTTGTTTCAGATGCAGAGGCATAATGGAAGGAAAATTCTGTATATGGAATAAAGGCAGAATCTGCAGTAGCAGTGGAGAGGAAAATCTGACTCACTGTGTTGATTAACACTGAAGATGTCAAATCTCCCAGATCCACATTTGCTTTATGTTTAAAAACCCCTTTCATTCATTTAAATTAGAGTTACATATAAATATTCGGTGCTTAAACAGTGAGCCACAGTTTAATGCCTGCCCACTGATTTTCCATGTGCAATCAATGTATTTGTGAACCAAATGTTGAGGAGATGTCACAAATGTGCATGCCCAGAAACATTTCCACATGGTTCCATGGACACTGGGGAGGAGGCTGTGCCTGCCCTGGGCGTGCAGGGAGTGTGAAATCACAGATCATTTGGAGGCTGGTTAGAAACCAAAACTGGTCACGTGAGAGCGCAGGATTTGGACACTCTGTTCTTTCAAGCCAAGGAGGAGAAACAGTGGACTTGACTTTTTTTTCCCCTAGTTTTGTTGTTTTGTTTCTTAGATTGTGTGTTTCTATGTACTCCAACCAAACAAATGTGTCAGCACAAGTCTCCAGACCTTTGCTGCTTGTTGAAGGTTGTAGTAAAACCTCTCTGACTCCATCCTTGATCAACAATTGCTTAGAGCAGTGTGGGTCATGCCTAGAATAGGAGAATTCCAGCACTTAACATTGTGTGGGGTTAAGAAAACGAATTAACATTAATTCTTCAGCCTGCAGACAGGAGTAGTATGGAGAGGGTTTTTTCTCAGATGCCATTGCCAATTACTAACTGGTACAGAACTGCAGAATGGCCGTGGTTCTCTCTTCCCCTAAACTATGTGGCAAAGCAGTAATGCTGATTTGAACAAATGAAAGGGAAACGTAAAGAATGAAGGTGTGGCAACAACAACAAAAATCTTTTCTGGGACAACAATCAAATATATATTTGGGGGTTTTATTTTTTTAAGTTAAGAAGGAAATGTAAAACAATGTAAAAAGCAAAAAATCAAAGTTCATCCTAATACAATGTGCGTCTTGTATTGCTAAAAAAAAAAAGTCTAACATAAAGTGTAGAATGATTTTCCCATCATGTACTGCATGCAGCAGAAGCCTCTTGTTTCTTGATAAAATGAGCTGAAAGACAGTCAGCAGATATTTAAACACTGAATCTCTAGATGTTGACTTGCTGTTCCATATGAAGCTGTGTGTTTTCTGCAGTTAAGCATGCATTTTGCTGTTCCCTTGTAAAATACCATCGCACTTCTTGCCTGAAAAATGGATTCTCGTGTATATATTTCAAAGAAAAGAGGAACCAATAACAAGATTCAATTTGGAAAAGAGAAAAGGGAGTGGTGAAAATGGGACCAGTAGGGGGAATAGAGAATTCTCTAAATTGTACATAGTGTGTAAATTAGCATTACTATAAGTCTGCAGTCACTTTGAGGTTGCCTATCTCCTGCTAGGAACTTAAATCAGCTTTGAGTTGTATTAAACTGTTAGAATTAGGTCTTGAATGCAGACTGTTAAAGACTTCAAAAATCATTATGCTTACAAGAAGCTTCTGTTCTGGGGAGGCTCGAAACCCCTTTTGTAACTCTGGGGAAGAAAGGAGTGCTTTCATTTTAATATGCATTCTGTTTGTAAGTAGTAACAGACCCTATTGATGTAAAACTATAACTGTGATCATGTGGAGAAATCAAATAAATCATTTAAAACTCTTTGTTTCTCATTTCATGCAATCCAAGTGCTTTAACTCTTCATATTTGAAATGAAGGAAATTCCTTCCAGTGGTATCCTGGCCCCTCTGAGGCAATGGGATTTCTGCCTTCAGAGGGGCCTGCAACTGAAGATCAGGTGGAGGAGGTGGTGAGTGGAGTCTGTGGCCCCTGCTCACTCGGCTTGGATGGGTGTGGTGCTGCTGGAATAAATTGAGTTCTGGAGTCACTAAAGGGCAATGAATCCAACAGCCAGGTGTGCAGACAGACAGGGAGACAGGGATTCCAGCACCCAGATGTGCAGACAGACAGGGAGACAGGGATTCCAGCACCCAGATGTGCAGACAGACAGGGAGACAGGGATTCCAACAGCCAGGTGTGCAGACAGACAGGGAGACAGGGATTCCAGCACCCAGATGTGCAGACAGACAGGGAGACAGGGATTCCAGCACCCAGGTGTGCAGACAGACAGGGAGACAGGGATTCCAACAGCCAGGTGTGCAGACAGACAGGGAGACAGGGATTCCAGCACCCAGATGTGCAGACAGACAGGGAGACAGGGATTCCAACAGCCAGGTGTGCAGACAGACAGGGAGACAGGGATTCCAACAGCCAGGTGTGCAGACAGACAGGGAGACAGGGATTCCAGCACCCAGATGTGCAGACAGACAGGGAGACAGGGATTCCAACAGCCAGGTGTGCAGACAGACAGGGAGACAGGGATTCCAACAGCCAGGTGTGCAGACAGACAGGGAGACAGGGATTCCAACAGCCAGGTGTGCAGACAGACAGGGAGACAGGGATTCCAACAGCCAGGTGTGCAGACAGACAGGGAGACAGGGATTCCAACAGCCAGGTGTGCAGACAGACAGGGAGACAGGGATTCCAACAGCCAGGTGTGCAGACAGACAGGGAGACAGGGATTCCAACAGCCAGGTGTGCAGACAGACAGGGAGGCACTGCAGAGGCCCTGGTGGACAGTGTCCAAACCCTTCGAGCCCTGGACAGTGCTGACAGCTTTGAGACCTTCTGCCCATGGGGCTGTGTGTCCAGCTGACCCCAGGTGGCCTCAGGAGCTCCTGACCAGGGCACTTGTGCCCTGCCTGGGGAGGGCCCCGTTTGTCCTTGCCAGGGCCAAGTCCTGGGCTGCTCCGTGGAACCCCCAGGAGCTGGCAGTGCCTCTGTGGCCACGGGCAGGGAGCCCCGGACCCCTCAGCCCAGCACTGAGTAAGTACTGCCCAGTTACTCCTTGTCCTCTGTTTGTTGTGTGTCTCAGTTTCCAGCCCTGAAGGATCCTTTGCCACACGTGGCCTTCCCAGTGTTTGAATTACATCCTGCAGTGACAGTTTGACAATCACCTGTGGGATGTTCCATTGTGCCCTGACCTTGGTGCATTTCCAGCCTTTCCAGGGGATGGTAGTGCGTTCTGTAAAGCCTGGCCAAGCTAATGTTCAGCTGTCAATTAAACTAAACAGCTTTAGTTTGCTTCTGTTTTCTATTAATTTTAGGAGATTCTTGAATTATTTTCTGGGAATAGTCAACTATGACCTCTTGCTGGAGGGCTGTAATTTCAGGATGTGCATATTCATCAATGATTTTTTTTGATAGGTAAGTACCCACTTAACCATCATCCTCTGTCCCACCCTCTGAGCTGTGGGACCCCTTTGAAGGTGACCAGTGCCTCTGTACCACAGAAACATCCTCTAGTGGAAATAGAGGAATTTGCAGAGCTGTTCTTCACTGATACTTCTATTCCTGGTTTAGAAATCAGGGTCTGTAGAATTTTAGTACATTTTGAGAAGACAAGAGGTCTGTGTGTGGCAGTGCACACACAGATTGCAGGAATGCAATAATCAACTTCTCAAGCTCTTCTAGATAGCAACTTTTAAACAACAGGTTCTTTTCCAAGTATTTTTTGCATTTTTTTGGGTTGAAATAAAGAAATGAAGGATTAAAAGAACAGAAAAACAAAATAAAGAACTTCAAATGTTTTATCTGTATCTTTCTTCATATTTTTGTTGACTTAACAATCAATGAATTCTATTTAACTTTGTTTTTTCCAGTTGGCCTTAATGACTGATTTTCATTCAGAGTTTCATAAAAACAGGTATGGTATTTTAGCATATATTTATTTTATTTTAACAGTTGTGTAGTGTTCTTTTCATCGCCACTCTGTGTTACAGCTGCATTAAGTATGTCTTTTCCAAAGGAATCTTCCTGGATTTTTACTCTACTTAGTGATTTTTGCTGCTGTATTTTGTTGACATAAAATTCCTGCAAGAGAACATAGCATAACCAATCTAATAGAAATATCTAAACCATACAAATATTTCATTTTAGGTGTATTTTTTTAGTAGGCCTTCTTTCTGTTTCCTATTATTTCAAGAATTAAAACCAAATCCTGTATTACTCAGCAAAACTAAATCAACTGCAGGATGAGGCTGGTCATGAAAGTTAGGAAAATCTTTAATATTTCTGCTGGAAGTACTTCCTCAGCTAAGCAAGACTTAAATGAAAGTTGTGTGGGTGATGCTGACTTGAAGCCATCACTTTCAAATCTTTACATTTATCATTTTTGCCACGTCAAGAAATGCACATTTTTAGGGATTAAAAAAAAAAAAAAGGCTTTATTTAGCATTTTGCAGTAACTGAGATGTGAAATTAGCAGCATGGTTCACAAGACACAGCAGCTGAAAGCAGCCACAGGAGTGTGCAATCCATCAGCTCTGCTGGGGAGTGACACCACTGCAGCTTTCATTTATTTTTCATACTTGGACACAGTGCTTTAGACAGGTCTGTGTAATGAGCAAAGCAAAAATAATGTCTTTAACAAGATGAGCAGGGCAAATTAACTCCAAGGCAAATGAAATATTAGGGGTGCATGATGGAAATGTCTTTTCTCTGCAGTTTCTCACTTCTGTCACAACACAATGCCTGGTTTCTGATGAGGAAATGGGCCCTGGGTGTGTGTCCAGGAAGTGGGAAAAGCAGGGACTGTGCAGGAGTTCTGTGGCTCAGCAGTGGATCAGAGTGAACCAGGGCTGGAAATGAGTCCATTTAACCATTGCCAGTCTGATTTTGTGGTGGTTTTTTATAGGAGCAGAGCTCAGTTGTGTGTGGGGCCCTGCAGGGAGGCACCCACCCCTGTGAGCATCTTCCTCTTCCACTAGCTCCCTGTGTGCTCTTGGCTGATTATTCCTTCACTTTGCTGGCTAATATTTCTCTATGTCCATCTCCAACAAGAAAGAACATTTTTATTTAATGATTCATCCTGTATATTGTCCTTGCCATCTTTCTGGTAGTCCCGTGTATCTGCTTCTGCCTCAGCCCTTACACTAGGCTCCAAAAAATGACTCTGCTGTAATTAAAAATAGCATCCAAAAAAACCCCAACCAAACCCACCAAAAAAAGCCAACCAACCAAACACATCCCTGCAATCACCAGAGTTTGAGATACTTCTCTTGTCCTTCAACCCCTGAGTTTGGAAGAGCAGCAGCATCTTCCAGCCCAGTGACAAATGTGCTGAATATTCCAATTCAGACTTTGAGCATCCCAAATGTTTACAGCCCTGAGTTTTCAAGGATTTTCAGCAGGTTTTAAAAATGTCCTTGATTATGTGCTAACTCCTCTGCTATGCCAGTCTGTATGTTTTCGAAACCATTTGTTTGTGTATTTTATGCCTAAAGGGGGAGGAAACTTTGTTTCTGCTCTTCCTATTTTTTTTCTACTAATGCAACATGCAGCTTTCCGGGTTGTTGCAATATTCCAGGACTCCGCTCACAAATTTGCAGACTACCAGCATAGCTTCATGCAAAAAAAAAAAAAATATATACACCTGTCTTTATATTAGCAGTGAACCACAGGGGACATGTCCTGAGCAATTCCTCTGACTGCAGGAATTTGAAATTACTTTGAAAAAAAGCTGGTGAAAAAGCACTGGCATTTTGGGTCATCTGTTTCTCTTCCCAGATGTGAAAAGGGAGAAACAGATGCCTCATTGGACAAATAATTAAATAATTAATATTATAAATATTTAATATAAGTATATAGATAAATTATTTACTATAAATAATATAAAATATATAATTAATTAATTTTGTACTAATGATTATTAATGAAATGTTCTTTAGCTCACGGAGCTCCTTCCTTCTCTCCTACATTACATTATTTTGGCAAAGAGGTTCTTGAGCCATCTCCCTTCTGTATTCATGAATAGTGCCAAGATGTGCTTTATCCAGTTCCTGCAAGGTCTTTTTATAGCCAGCCTTGTCCCCTCACTCATCGCTGTCACCTGTGTGTGACATAAAGGCAGCACTCTCCAGCCTGGCCTGCAGCTCCTTGGGTGCAATCCCACAGGAACAGCTTCTTTCCTGCCCTGAGCTCAGGTTATTTCCCCTCACTGAGCCAGAAACTTGATTTCAATACATTGTTTCGCCCATTTTCCCTTGCTTGAAAAATTAAATCTTGACTGTTAAAAAAATTATAATGTGAAATAAAATATAAAATACTTCAAAACATGAGGCAATTTAGGGCTTCCTTTTAATCTAACGTGGCAGAGCTGATGGACAATTTCCCTGTAAGTGCCACCTGACGTTGTGAGGAATCTCTTTCACTAACAGAATGCATCTTTATTTTTCAGGTGGTTTCTTAGATGGCCACAGTCCAGTCAGTGTGGATGGACAACAGCTTGGACAAATTTACTGATGTATTTATACAGTGACTGTGTTAACATCTGGGTTTCAAACACATCTCATCACTTCCACTGCACGTAACCAGGAGCAAAAGTGGAAATACCAGTTCCTGCCCTCACCTTTCCCAGAATTTCATTGGTGAACCAGCTTTTTAAAAAATATTCCAAGTCAGGAGGTGATGCAATGAGCACATCATCACATGCCTGTGGGAAAGACAATTATCAGTGTCAAGTGCAAAGCTTTCATACCATCTGTCAGGTTGAACAGGAGTAAACAGTGATTGCATAAAGAGAGGAGGAATTTTGTGTATTTTCCTGGAAGTGCTGCAAAGCCTGGTGAATGTTTTTGTAAAGTAATTTAGTGACACTTTTTCAGTAAATAAAATATCTATGTCTCAAAGAGCTAAATGTTATCAGGTCACTTTATTATTGAATAACAGTTTTTAAGCAGCTGCTGCAATAATATGGAAGAATAAAAAGGAAAACTGAAGTGTAACTTTATTGTAGTCATTTACTGATCTCTACTTCTCTTTCATTAATTCCTTCCCAGGAAGGAATTCTTCCACTTCTGTGTGGAATGGGCTGAAATGGACATCACTGTGGGAGTTGTGGTTGTTCACAAAATGTGAGTTATAAGGAGCTGTAACAGCTGAGGGATTAGCTGGCCCAGGAAGGGAATCTGAAATGATGGGAACACGTGGATGAATACCTCAGTGGCAGAGACAGCAGAGAGGAGTCATAAATAAAAGTAGGGAAAGGAAAAGCTTGGACGTGTTGCTGAAGCAGAAGAGAAAAACACTGATTCTTATTTTTATTTTTTCCAGTAGATGGTGCAGTTCTGTGCAAGACAGTTTGAAGATGTATCAGGTCAGGATAGGGGAGTTCTGCAGAGAACTGCAGCTGCCAGGAGTGTGATTTCAGCTGTGGTTACACACAGCACTGGAAGGGACAAAATCTGTGGTGTGGCACCACTGGTGCCAGTGCAGGAACAGAGGATTCTCTGTGCCAGTGATGGTCCACCTGCAGTTTCGTGCTGTGGGTGTGATATCACCCCCTGTGACTGGAACAACCCAGGTGTTTGTTTATAGAGGATACGCTCACAATGCCATCCTCATGCTTGCTGAGTGAACACACAGGGTGGAGTGTGCTGGCTGCTGCCTCAGTTCTTGTCAACTTCCTGATGAGGCATCTTTTCCCTGTGCTTCCCAACTGCCCGGCCTTGTTGTCACTGGATCATCTTCTTCAAGCAGTTTTTACCATGCTCTGTTTATCCTTTCTTTCAAGCTGCCACATCAGCCCTACATCACCAGGACTTGCCTGACTTGTCTCAGGAGAGGGTGGCCTCAGTTTAGCCCTTTCATCCCTGATATTCAGTCTGGGAGGTGTTGTGGGACCTACACCTCTCCTGACCCCCAGGAAGATAAAAAACTCCTTTTCTATCATCTTTTACCTCTCCTGCCCAGAGCTGGGATGTGGCACTGGTGTGGCAGTGCCACCCAGGTCCCCTCAGAGGGACATAGTGTGGCTCTGCCCCATTAACCCCATGTGTCACGAGGCTGAAGCTTCTCCCCTTCTATCCATCAAGCACCGCTGGATACCCTCTGGAGGCATTGGCACATCATGACTGCACCCAAAGATAGCAAAGTGCTGCACCCAGCTCAGCGTTCCCCACCCATTGCTTCCTGGTAGGATTAGACATCGCCTCTTGCTTTTCCACCCTTCAAAATGAAAAGAAGCAGGATAACCAGCGCTGAGCACATCCTTACTTTTTCTTGATCCCTCACTCTCAGCCCTTCTTGTTCCCTACTTGCAGACAGTCAAGAGGCAACCAACATCGCAATTTATTTGGGTTACAAGATTAAAGGATTTTCATTTTGTGAGTCATAAGTAAAGGAAGCAAAATAAGTGAGTTCATTAAGCCTGTGTCCTTTTTGCAAATGCCATTTTGTCACATTCTGCACAGACCAAAAACAGAGTGAAGGCAGGTTGACACGGAGATGCCTAAAATGAGAGAGTAGCAGCAGCCTTTAAAGGGCTTATTTTATCTGAAATAAATAGTTCAAATAAATTAATTCTACCTTTGAGCAAATGAAGTTTAGCACGCACAAAGCCCTTCTGTGTCGGTGAGCAGTCCCAGCCACCTGCAGGTGAGGCAGCAGCTCTGGGGTGACACAAACCTGACCGTGTGCTCTCGTACAGAAGTGGAGCAGTGAGTGCTTCTCAGCCAGATTTCAGTGAATATCAGCAATTCCACACGGCTTTGGCACCTGGGTTTTTTAAAAAGACAAAGCCTGCTGCCAGAGGGATGGCAGGGAAAGCGGAGGAGGAAAGGGGGTTCTCGGTGCAGGGCAGCGCTCACTGCAGGGCTCAGAGAGCAGGTAAGTCTGACATTTATGTGTGCAAAGGGCTGCAGGAGTGCGGGGCCGCCCGGGGGAGGGCTGGAGCTGCCCACACCACCCTGCTCCAGCTCCTGACACACGGAGCAGGGGGAGTTAGGCTGGGATTTAAGAGATTTTGGGGCGATGTCCACGCGCTCGGTTTGCAGCTCAGCGTGTCCCGCGGCTGCAGGCGGGGATGCAGCGATCCCTGCCTGTGGTGCTGCTCCCCGCCGCTGCTTTCGCTTCAGGAAGGCGATTCAAAGGCGCCCTGGATGCACCAAGAGCTGCTTCTCGGCGGGACCGTGCGGCTCGGGCAGGAGCTGCCGGGCCGGGGACGGGAGGGCACCGCGGCCCGAGCCGCACCCGGCTCCGGGCGGGAGAAGCCGCGAGCGGCGCCCGTGCCGCGCCCGCGGGCCCTGCGAGCGAAGCGCCGCCCGCTGCGGCCGTGGGGCCGTGCCCGCCCGGGGCCGGGTGGGACAAGCCCAGACGGGGTGCGTCCCCGTCCCCGCGGGCCCTGCGAGCGAAGCGCCGCCCGCTGCGGCCGTGGGGCCGTGCCCGCCCCGGGGCCGGGCCGGGCGCCGGTCGGTGCCGTCAGCGGAGCGCCGAGCGCGGCCATGAGCGCGGCGCTGCTGCTGCTGCGGGCCCTGCGCGCCGCCCGGCCCCGCGCCGGCCCCACGGCCCGCGGCCTGCGCACGGCCGCGCCCCGCCGCGCCTTCGCCAAGGAGCTGTTCCTCGGCACCCTGCGCAAGGTGGGTCCGCGGGGATGCGGGAGGCCGTGGGGGCGGCCGGGGCCGGCCGAGCCACCGGCGGACAGCGGGGAGGGCGCGGCGGGGCCGGCGCTAAGCGGGGGCATCGCGCGTCCGGGCTCGTCAGCAGCACCGCCAGGGCCTTTTCCAGCTGCTCATCCCGGCCCGGGGCTGCGGGCGTTGCTGTGAGCCCACGGCCGGGCCCGGCCCTGGCCCGGCTGTCCCGCAGCCCCTGGGTCCAGCCCGGCCCGCTGCCTCGCAGAGCTCCCCGCCCTGGCACGGAGGGGACGAGCGGCGTCTCTGTGTGTCCCGGTGCCGCTCGGCCGGAGCCGGGGTAGCTGAAGGGACCCTTTGCACACGAAACACGCGATGGAGCTGAGTGACCCAAGCATCAGCCCCGAGCTGCGCCCAGCCGCAGCCCCCTGTGCCTGCCAGCCCCGCAGGTCCCCGGGACACACGCGTGTCCCTGTGCACCGCCTCTGGGCATGCCGCAGAGCTTGGATCGCTTCCTTCTCTGGTTGTCCTGCAAGGACCGGGACTTCATGGAAATCTCTGCCTACAGTTTTGATAGGAAAGAGTGAAATTCTTGTGGTGCCTTGAGATGCCACTGGACAAAGAAGTTAAAATCTGAGATAGAACGCTGTATTAAGCAGAGTTTGTTACTGCAAGGCTTAGAGTCTGTGTTTGTCAGAGATTGCAGGGTGAAGTAACCTGAAAGAGGGAATAACTCAAATCCACTGAAATGAGTTGAACAATAAAGTCTCCTGCAACAGAGCTGGTCAGGTAAAGTGTTACAACAGGCAGCACTCAGGCTCCACTGTGTTAAGCCCCTCTTCAGATATGTCTGGGGTGTTTTTTCCCCTCAGATTTCAACACAGCACCTTTCTGAAAACCTCTAGCATTTCCCAGGTCCTGAATTTTTGACGCTGATATTATTGCTCAGAGTACCTTAATATTGCTCAGAGAACAAATCTGTGTGATTAGAGATAAATTCTTCTGTCTAAAAGGGGAAAGGCAGTAAAAATCAGAAGTGTGCTTCTCACATAACCTTCCACCCCTTGTGTTCCTTGCTTGGATTTTTTACCAGTTCAAACCTGCCAGGCCGTGCTGCTCCCAGTTCATGGCCAGGACACCCTGGGGATGATAAGGGGTGGTGGGGCTCACTCACCTTTGTCCTCGAGGCATTAGCAGGTGAAATGTGCTGGGTGTTTGCAAGGGACAATGTTCATGGGCTGAGCTTTGGAAACCTTAGAACACCTCGTTGTTTTTGGCACAAATGAAACTCATTTTTTATCAATCCCTAAATAGGGTTGCACTGAGAAAGCTCAGGGATGATGCAGGATTTTTGCATCCTCGTAGTTCTTAAAAGATCTCTTGATTTCTCCCTCATGTTTCTGTTGTTCAGGTAACACCCTCTGGTCTGGTTTTGGTGTGTAACAAACTTGGGTCCTGGGGAGCTCTGTTTCTGTTTTGGAACATTTTCCACAATTATTATTTTTCACAGTGTTTTAGAGTCTTTGCAAGGCATGTCTCTCGTAATTTTTATTTCAGCTGCATGGTTCATGTATTAAACATTATTAAATATTCTTCCTTTTTTAGGAAGAAGTTTTTCCTTACCCAGAAATTAGCAATGAAGAACTGGCAGAAATCAACCAGTTTGTGGGACCTGTTGAAAAGTTCTTCAATGAAGAAGGTATATTATGATGGTTTTATCTGTGCAAGTGATTTAATGATTGCAAAATTATTTAGCTACAGCAGTTGAATAAGATTATTATACTTAAAACATTTAATTTAGTTTATGCATTTATTACTGCTCATATAGTGATGCTGATTTTGTAGCATGTCCATTTATGGCTTTTTTGGGAAGTATTTGGGTGCTGATCAGAAGAATTAAATCTCCAAAACAGGAAAAAAGCCAAGGATGTAAAATAATTCTGGGATAAAGGTACAGGATTTGAAATCAGTTTTAGCTCAGCTGAATTGTGCTTCTAACCACTTTATATATTGTGTTTTTTTTTCCCTAATTCTAGTTCCTAGAACTTTTTAACTGTCCTACTCTGCTAAAACTGACTGTGGCAAAATGCAGCAGAGAGACTCAGAAACTGAGGAGTTACAAAAAATCAAAAGCATTTCTGTTTTTTCAGCATTAGAGTAATAATTCTGTTTGGGAAAAGCCTCATTACCCATCTGCATTCCAGAGAGCATTGCAGGGTGTTCCTTCCATTAGTGCTGCCATGGATGAGCCAATTCCAGAGCAATTGCAGAATACTGGTTTGCACAGACAGCAATTTCTGGGGCAGTTAAACAGCATTGTCTCAGACTTCCCATTGACAGAGGTTTTCCAAACACTGTAGGAGTTTGGAGAAGCCACTGATTGTCACACATCACAATTTGTGAGATCCAGGTGATTTTAACTGTAAAATTGTAATGGTGCTCACTGACAGTAAATAAAAAAGGTATTCAATTGTATTTTTTAATTCTTTTCTCTGTGGGGGAACATGATTTATGGAGTAAACAGCCTGATGTTTAGAGGAGGAATTAAAGGGTCAAAGTATGGAGTCTGGAGAAAATATGATTCCTGTTTGTTTTCGCTGCCATGGTACAGAACAGCTCTCTTAATCCCCCAAGAATCTAAAAAACTCCTAAGAACAAGATTTTCTAATTACCTCATTCATGTACTTTTTTTTTCTTTTATTCACAACCTAGACTTGGTTCAGATAGAAAATCCTGGAAATGCTTTGCTTATTCCAGTCTTGGAATCTGCTGGCGTGCAGAAATAGTAGAAGTGTTTGAGAAAATGAAATAAATGCTGGATTTTTCTCACTTTCAAGTCTTTTTCCTGAATATGTTGTGAGGACAAACACGAGGGTCAGGCTGAAGCTAGAAAGAAGAAATTCTTGTGAAGCTGGGGATGAGAAGTCTCATGAGTGACCTTAGCCTTGCTGGGGGAATCCTGCAGTCTCCCAGCTGCTCTGGGCACTGAGAAACACAGTGTTAAATGAGAAAAACTTCTGTATTTGTAGTGGACTCGAAGAAAATTGATCAAGATGCAAAAATCCCACCTGAAACCTTACAAGGACTGAAGGAGCTGGGTCTCTTTGGCATGCAGATTCCAGAGGAATATGGTGAGTAAATGCCACAGAGGAACAGCATTTAGGGGTGCATTTTGTGCCACTTCAGTAGCTCTCCAGTTAAAGCTGTTCCATTCCTGTATTTCCATACTCAAAACGGATTTTCTGGGGCGGGAAGGGGCACGTTAAATGTAGTAAAGTAAAAGCTGGTGCCTGTTCCAGGTGGGCTGGGCCTGTCAAACACCATGTATGCACGTCTGGGAGAAATCATCTCCCTGGATGGCTCCATTGCAGTGACCCTGGCAGCTCATCAGGCCATTGGGCTGAAGGTAATGCTGCTGCACTGGGGCTGGGGCTTCTGCACAGATTGCATGGAAAAGATGAAATGAAAAATGTGGGGCTGGGGGCAGCAAATCAGAATTACTGGGGAAGCATAAATCAGGTTGTTGGTATCCCCGGCAGCCTCTGCCACTGGTTCAGTGTGAGACAGGAAGGCTGGATAGGAAGCAGACAAGAAAGTTACTATTAGGATAATTATTCTTAGGGAAACTACTCTAAATAAGTCCAAGTTGTTGGGTTTTTTTAATTGACCAAACTTGTTTAAAGCAGCTAGAATAAATAGAATTGAAATAGAGTATCAGGGGGGCTCAGGTGATGAGGAAGGAAAGAATTCAGGAAAGAGCAACTTTTGCTGGCTGACTGGGGCTGCATGATGAGGGGCTTAGAGGAGAAAACTCATCTGAGAGCAAGTGTGTCAGTTTTGAACTTGAATACAACCATAGGTATTTACCTTTTAGTGGTGGATGAATGGCAGAAAGAAGCTTGAAAGCACACTCAGTTTGTTATAGTAAGAGAAAATTCCTCATGGAATTGAGCAGACAAAGCTAATGAAAAAATATTTTAAGGACTGACAAATAATACAGTTTGTTGTTTATTCAACTGCCTGTTGCTATGCCATAAAACTTACAAATGAAGCTTTCTGAACATGCTGGAGCTTGTCAGCTCCATCTCTTTTCCCACAGAGTGATGCTGCAAAGTTTCCTGTGCTTGTTTCTGCAGGGGATCCTCATTGCTGGCACCGAGGAGCAGAAAGCCAAGTACCTGCCCCGCCTGGCCTCGGGGGAGCACATTGCTGCCTTCTGCCTCACCGAGCCTGGCAGGTGCTGCTGCCCCACACTCCACAGTGGGCTCCCTGCCTTATCTGCACTGCTTCATACCTTGAATCTGTTTTATTTGGTGCCCGTGGCTTCAGTATATAAAGTTGTGGTTTATTTTTAGTTTTTAAAGGAACACTCCAGAATGTACAATTGCTCTTTCCCCAACTTGCTGCTTTGGCAGTGTCCATGAAATTCCCGACTCTTGTTCTCATCCCAGGAATTAATTTACTTAAGTTCTTCTGTGAATTGAAAGGATGCTTTGTGCTATGTCAGAAATAATGTGCTGTGACTGTTCTGGGATGCTTTCAGGTCTTATTCAGAATATAAAAGCCTGTTTTGAAGGAGCTACCAAAACTAAAAGCAAGAATTTTAGGTGTTACTTGAGCGAGAGGCTCATTGTGTGTTCACATAGCTCAAAGTGTAGCTCCAAAAAGTTGCTTTTGTGGCATTCTGCACATTCTGGTCAGGTCATAACCCTGATAACATGGTAATGAGAAGAAATGTGCCCTCAGGTATCTTTTCGAGCTGTTCAATCTAGTGAACTTACTGTTTAGTTAAAAGCTAAAACTGATATACTGCTATTTAAGACCCTCTCTTTTTTACAGGATGGGAAGAGGAAGAATATGCAGTTTTGGTTTTTTAAAGCATGTTTATTTCTTTAAACATTAGTAACTTGTTTGTTTTCTAGCGGGAGTGATGCTGCATCCATCCAGACAAGAGCAACCCTGAGTGAAGATGGGAAGCACTTCCTGTTAAATGGCTCCAAGGTACCCACTCACAGCCTGGGAACAGGAAGGGGTTTTGTTACAAGTGTAGGAAATGTCCTTGTCTGTTGCTATTGGACACAAAATGAGTACACAGAAGCTTGGTAAGTCAAAAGAGAAAAAAGAGAGAATTTTATTAAAACATCTGGTATTTATAGAATTCCAAAGGTGACTGTGGATTGGAGGATGGAATTACCACCTCTCCAACCACACTGATCAAACCAACAGTCCATCAGTTCTCTCCTCCCACAAAGAAGAATACAAAACAATCATTATTTACACGAACATGTGAGAGCTCCAGTAGAAATATGTAAACATTATCAGAAGGCTGAAGAAGTTTTATGAGAACTTTAAAACTTTCAAAAGAACTATAAAAGAAAACACTTTTAAAAATCAGAGCAACACTTGTCCTTTGCATCAGTCTGAAACTGGGAGGTTTCCAAGCTAGAGGAGAATGACAGTGCCAAAAAGATAACCCTTGTTGGTTTAGACACAAAGGGAACAGAAAATTATTGTTAGGGAATTACTGCATTAAACTCCTGGTAAGAAAAATAGAAAACCACCCCAGGTTCCTTTTCTACCCACTTGTGTGTTCAGGGAGGGTTGGTTAGTTAGTAAATCAGCCCCCTCCATGACAGCTTAGGTAAAAGGAAACCTAAACCTGTATTTTAACATCTCTTCATTCTTCAGGCTAGATTTTAATAAGAAAACCTGATATTTAATTAGAAATAGGGCTGCTTGGAACCTTTCTGCTAAAAGAAACAGTGACAAAAGCCAGTCTTGAAGAAATCAGAGATGTCCTGGGTTCAGCAGTATTGGATGCACTGCAGACTTGGTCTGTAGTTGTTGATCCATTTGTTGTGTGAAGAGACCTACCCTGGGGGAGAGGCTGATCAGAGAATTTCTCATCAGAGTTAATTTTTGGGCACAGGGTTGGTCCAGTCTGCATTGCCCCTGTATGTCTCATGTGCCATCAGCAGCAGGATGTACCAGCTTTTGTGGAAATGCACTGTGGATTTTAATTTAATGCATATTGATACTGCATTCTGGTTTAAAAGTTGCTCTAAACTTAGCACGTGTGGTCAGCTCTCCTCATGAATGTGCTCACACTGGAAGCAAACCCTCATTAGAACTGAGGGGAAGGAGCAGCAATTTCTCAGCACTCTATTCTTTTCCCAGCCTATAACAAAACTCTGGGGAGCTGTGCTCACAAAATCAGCACAGTTTCATTTCTTATACATCTTTCCTCTCTCAAAACAGGTCTGGATCTCCAATGGTGGCCTGGCCAGTATTTTCACAGTGTTTGCCAGGACAGAGGTTGTGGACAAGGACGGGCAGGTGAAGGATAAAATCACTGCTTTCATTGTGGAGCGGGACTTCGGGGGCGTCACCCACGGGAAGCCTGAGGATAAATTGGGCATTCGAGGCTCCAACAGTAAGAATCACCTGAAATTGTTAGCAGAAATTGTTTTAATAGTTTCATGTTTTGTTTTGATTGGATCATCTGAATTCAGAGGCAGATCAATACCTATTCCATGTTACAGTAGAAGTTTCAAGTTTCTTTAGCTGGGTTTTCCTAGGAGTCCTTCCTGGCATAGGGTCTGCAGTAAGAAATCCATTCTGTGGAGTTCATTTACTGTGCAGTGAAAGAAATCACTCAGGAGATTAAGTGGCCAATAGGTTTAATCTAGAAGTCCACGTTCATCAGCTCTTCTAAGCTTTTTAATGATTGCAGCTTTTCACCATCTTGGTGACTGTTCAATCAGTTCCTTAGAACTAAAAATAAAGACAAAACTGTACTTCTCTGTTTACACAATGTATATTCATAACATTTTTAATATTTTACATCAGTAATTGATGTCAACTACAGCCTTTTCCCAAATTCTCATTTCTTTGGCAAAGCATGTGTAATTCTGTCATAAACAATGCATTAGGAAAACTTCATTTCTTGCTACAAATAGTGACTTGAGTTCCTGAATGTCTTTTAAATATTTCTGTGTCATATTTGATCAAGTGTTAATTCTGTGTTTCAGCCTGTGAAGTACATTTTGAAAACACCAAAGTGCCTATAGAGAATGTAATTGGAGAAGTTGGAGGGGGATTTAAGGTAAGCAGTGGAGAATAACTACTGGTGATTTTTAGAAGCCTGAAGGAGACTGTTTCCCCCTGTGCTGAAGTTTAGTTGTGGGTGGTGTGAGCACTGCCACACTGCAGGGTAGAGGAGGGCAGAATTGGTGTCACTGGACAGTGCACAGTGTGCCATCACCTCAGATTTCTGTGTTTCTTCTCTTCTTGTTGGGCTTTTGGTTGTTTTTTGTGGTGTCCCCTCAGAAAAAGGAGTGACTTGAGCTGTCCTTCTGCCCTGAATGGGGGACATGTCCTCTGCTGGTTCCACAGCAGAATGTGGGAAGGGAGACACAGCAATGAGTGTCACAGGGAGTGCTGGAGGCATGCCCAGCTCTGAGGTGCCCTGGCTGTCGGGTGCTTCTCCAGGGCTGCACTGTTGCACAAGGAAATGCTGGCAGGACCCCAGGAGAGAAAACCACAGGTGGCCTTGCTGTGTAAGCTTTCTCTGAGAGTGTGACCTGTGATCTGCAAAACTGCTCTTACTCCTTCTCCATTTCTTACTCCTGCTGTAGCAGGCAAGTCCAGGCCTAAATGCAAAATGAAATAATTTTCCTTAATGTAGTAGGGATTAAAAGAAGATTGTTACGGTGTCTTCCTGACAAGTTAAATGTAGGACAATGACTTCTTTCCTAACAGGCTTTGACCTGAGTCACTCATATTGAGAAACAACTCTACAGACACCAGACTCCAAAATCTATTTTTGTACATTGGTCTGTATTTCATTTCTACACCTCCATTCTTGTCCCTTCTGTGGTGTGTTGCTGAAAGGGATCTGAGGCAGAGAGCAGCCATCACAGGTCAGCTGCAGGGAGAAATATTATGGTTTTCTTCTTCATGTGATAAACTGGAACAGTGCTGTCCAGCTGGAATGTTGCTTACCAGCTGCAGATAAATGCATTTTTATCTGCATTTTACCTTCATGTAATTAGAATAGGGATTATTTCCAAGTCACTGGATCATCTACTTCAGATATAAAATTGGATGCAATGGGTGTCAGGAAAAGCCCAGTTTTGAAGCATTTTCTGTGGGATGCTGAGAGCTCTGGTGGCTGATGTGAGGGCACTTCCCAGGACTGGCAGTGTGTCCCAGTGAGGAGTGAATTCCAGGGAACACTGAAGCAGGAAGCAGTGCCCAGCACAGCCTAAGGAGAATGTGGCCTAAACCCCACCTGTTTCTTCACAGGTTGCCATGAATATCCTCAACAGTGGAAGATTTAGCATGGGCAGTGCATCTGCTGGGATGATTAAGAAGTTGATAGGTGGGTGAATTGGGTGCTCTGCATGGCTGGGTGCCAGCAGAAACTGCTTTGCCTGAGGCAGATCATGCAGGACATTCAGAGTGGAAACAGGAGTCTTATCTTGTCATAATATGCTTTGGCATCTTTAAAACACTAAAATATGGTTTTGAAAAATAGCTATTAAAAGCCTGCTTGCAGAGGTTTTGAAATAAATATTTTTTTCCCTTTCATACAGTGTAGGTTCAGTTCATAGAGTGGGAAATTATTGCCTCTTTTGGAATTCCCTGAGGTAAAATGTTCTTCCCAAGAAATAAACGTCTGTACTATTGCTTTTAGGTGTGATCTTCCCTAGAACCTCCCACCTGAATAACTGGCTCAAAGCTGCACACAGTAATTAGGAATAAAACTGCTTTCTGCCAATAATTAGCCAAAACAGTAAGAGAAGTCTCTCTAACCAATTAGCAGAAAACTGATTACTTCTCTAAGAGTACAAGTTCACACCTCTGGTTCAAAAGCCTTGGACAGGCTGGTCCCAGATTTGATCAACAGCATCAGTGTGAGGGCGATTTTCACAAAGTGCTGCTTCTGGAACAGCCAGGGGGTTCCTGGGCATGGACTGGAGTGTCACCATCCAGGGAAGGATACCAGCAGCAGGAATGGTCTGTCACAGCCCTTCTGAGATGGGTTTGTTTTTCTTTCTTTAAAGAACTGACATCAGAGTATGCTTGCACCAGGAAACAATTCAATAAGAAACTCAGCCAGTTTGGATTAATTCAGGTAACAAAAAATGAAACACCTAAATCTCTGTGCTAAGTGCCAGGACACAGATTGCATTGGGGGTATTAGGCTGTATTGGTTTAAAAGACTTGCTAGAAATCTGTGTGAACCTGGTGCTGACTTCTGTACACTGATCTTTTAAATGTCCAGAATCATAAATGTATAAAAGTATTTTTTATTTAACTTTTGTTTCACAGTGTTACTTTTTATTGATTGATTAATTTGATGATGTAAAACTTTTAAGTTTTACATAAACTGCAAACTTTAAAACTGCAGGGTTTTTTTATGCTTTACATAAACTGCAAACTTTAAAACTGCAGGTTTTTTTAAAGTTTGAGGGTTGACTGTAGATTTTTGCATCTGAATTTCTGTATGATTCCTGCCATTGCTGTGTGGCAGGAGAAGTTTTGTTTGATGGCTGTGAAAGCCTACGTGATGGAGAGCATGGCTTACCTGACTGCAGGGATGATGGACAGGCCAGGCTTCCCTGACTGCTCCGTGGAGGCTGCCATGGTCAAGGTAACCAGGGCTGGGAAAGGGCTCTGTGTTCAGGCTGCAGAGGACTGAGAGCTCAGGGCTGGCTGCATTTAGACAGATGAGAGAAGTGCTGCAGCCAGGTGAAATGATAGATACTGTTCTGTATCCCACAAGCTCAGATTCGTGCAACATGAAACCTGCAGGGAACAGGTTGGGAATGTCACAACCCCTGAGCTGGGGTCTGAGGAGGCCTCACACGAGCACAGGGACACTCAGTCACACTCCAGCTGCCAGCCTGGCCAAGCTGCTGCTGTGCCAGCTTTCCCCAGGAGCTGGTGGCACAACAAACCCTGTGGAATATCCAGGCTGTGGCTGCGAGGGTGTCCCTCATGGTCACTGCAGAAAACTCCTGCTCTAGGCTCCAGCCAAGAAGCTGCAGCTGCTCTGCCCGTGTGGGGCTGCCCCCATCCCTGGAATGTGCCCTTTTGGAGAGTGCCCTGTGCATTGCATCACTGAGTTTGACAAACCCCTGAGCCACAGGGACACTGTTCCAGGACTGGTGTAACACACAGAAAATACACAGCAGTGTCCTGTGGATACAACCCCAGAGCAGGGCATCCTGTGTTTATTGCTGATTTATTATCTACTCACTGCTGATCAAACCCTGTTCCGTGGCAGGTGTTCAGCTCTGAAGGTGCCTGGGCGTGTGTGAGTGAGGCTCTGCAGATCTTCGGAGGCCTGGGCTACATGAAGGATTATCCCTATGAGCGCTACCTCAGGGACACCAGGATCCTGCTCATCTTTGAGGCAAGTACCAGGATCCCCTTTTTCCTACAAACTGCAGTTCACACATCCTATAAAGGTGAGCAGAAACCTGAAAGTTTGATTGACCAGGACTTTGTTCCTTCAGCTGCAAAGTCTGTAACATAGTAAGGCTGCAGGACTAACCTTGTTTTCTTTGGAATATCAGTAGTAGTTCCCTATAATAAAATAAGCTATGATGGCTTTTACAGACTGACCACAGTGTGAGTTACAGCAGTAACCTTTCCTCTTGTGTGCTTCTCACAAGCGAAGCAGGGAAACTCATAAAAGATCAACTTAGAAGTTTAATTAACTTATTGATGGGCATTTATATTAAAAGAAAGGCTGGTTCCAAAGCTTGTTCTCTTTCCAAGCTGGATTGTCAGTGGCCCATTGTGTGCACATCAGAGTGACTGAGACTTGATTTTAACTCAGCTTGTTTTGAGCAGTTCTACAACTGTTTCAATGTTCCTTCACTGGAACAGTGCAGCACTTTTTCAGTCAAAATGCATTTAGTCTGGTTTCTTTTTCATTGGGGTATATTTGTGTGTCTAATGATGAGGGGCTCAACTTCTGCAACACCCCATGAAATCAGAACTAAAACTGAGTTAAAGCAAAGGGCAGCAATTTATGGGTGGGGAGTGTCATCATGTGATACTGGAACAGTGGGAAGGGCACAACAGACCTGCTTGGAAAACACTCACTATTGTAAACTCCAGTTACCCACCTGTCTCACTTTGTCTGTTTTTTCCAGGGAACCAATGAAATCCTGAGAATGTACATTGCACTGACAGGGATGCAGCATGCAGGGAAGATCTTAACTGACAAAATTAAGTATGTTTTTATTTATTGTTAATAATTTATAATAAACTAAACAGAATGAGGTAACTCTAGATAAGAGAAGAAACTGCAGGGAAAACCTGCAGTATTTTCTATTTATTGCCCGTAAAAGTTCAGTGTTACAGAGGCTCTTTGTCTTTTTAATGGGATGGTTCATAGATTTAGGAGTTGTAGCATTTAATCTTAGGATTTTTACACAAGCTGTAATTATTTCTTTCAAGACCAGTAATGAATATTTTGTATCTGAATGAAGTTGTATTGGCACAACAGCTGCATATGAGTACTGGTATCTGGAATTCCTTGTGGGGGTGTCTTGGAGAGCAGCTGATGACTCTTAAGGCTCCACAGTTGTTCTCCAGACTTCACAGTAAAATGGATCAGGACTTGCTAATTCATGGACAAGCTGCAGGCATTTTGCTAAAGCATTTGGAATTCCAACTGGTTTTGTCTGAACCTCCTGGAATTTCCTTAACAGCCGTTCTTTCCCCAACATTTCAGAGCAATCAAGAAAGGAAACATGGGAGTGGCCCTGGGGGAGTTCCTGACCAGGTTACAGGACACCCTGGGCAGGAAGGTGGATCTGGGGCTTGTAGGTGACCATGGGGTGGTGCATCCCAGCCTCCAGGTAAGGACATCTCTGCTGAGCTCTCATGTTTGTTCCTTTTGCCACTTGCCACAATTTCATCTCCTGTTTTTGCAAAGCAAAATGTGTGCTGAGGGGCAGTGAGATTTTCCAGGGTAAGCAGATGTTGGCACCAAGACAGGGTAAGAAGTTACAGTTATTGTCCAGGTATCAAGGGAGGATGAAGGCTGCTCTAAGCCTGTGTTTATACTGAATCCAGGTTTAGATCCATTTGGATAATTTGTATAAACTGAGCCTTCACCATATTAAAGTATCTGTAATAGCTGCCCTTCGTTGTAAGGTTAGTTACAAAACAGGAGTTCTTCCTGTTTAATTGGAACAGAGTTTCAGATAAGAATTTCTGTGAATTACACATACATATACTTGCTTAATCACTTAGGAAAAGGTTTTTTATGACCAAAAATGAATATTCTGTTAATAGCAAAAATATAAGGTATCTTTTTCATGGGATCTTCTTTTAGTTACTTTTGTCAGCATAAGCCTATACTGAAAGTTACCTAAACTCCAGAAAATTTTCATGGATGTTTGAGAGAAAGAATAGTGCCTGTCTGGCTTTCAGCAGCAAGGTGGATGAATGTTAAAAAAGAGAAAATCCAGTGTCCTCTTTAAAGAGGGTGGGGGTGTGTTGCTTTTCTGTTATAAGACTACTCAAATTGTTCTATTTTGTTTTATAGGAGAGTGCCAAGAAACTTGAAGAAAACATTTATTATTTTGGAACTACAGTCAGGGGCCTACTAAGTAGGTTTGGCAAGGTAACTATTTACTTTGTCTGTTGTCTTTGTTACTGAATAGTTTATCCTTGGGGCCCCACTGGAACCTGCAGGGGACTGAGTGTGGCAGGACCAGCACTTCCTTCACATGACACCTTCGCACTGGGTGTGAGAAAACACATTGATATTCTGTACTCAGTGTAGTGGACAAGTTACATTGTTAGAACCAAAACCAAAGCACCAGCACTCTCAGTAAATTTGGTTGTTTTCTTCTCCTCGTGGCAGCACAAATCCTGCTGCTGCAGGCATTTGGCAAAGTGGTTTAAGGCACACAGCAAAATTACAATATTACAAGCAGACTGTTAAAAGGTGCAGCTTAGTTAATCCAAAACTAACTATGATAATTTCTGACTTAGGCTAGAACCTGTTTATGTGAAATAAAGCTGGGCCTAAACACAAAGTATGGACTATATTTGGTTAAAGTTTTGAACTGACAAACCACAAGCTGATAATGATTTTCCCTCTCCCAGACAATAGTGGAGGAGCAGCTGGTGCTGAAGAGAGTGGCAGATGTGGTGATTAATTTGTATGCAATGACTGCAGCCATCTCCCGGGCCAGCCGCTCCATCAGCATCGGGCTCAGGAACCACGACCACGAGGTGAGTGTCCCTCAGCACCAGCCATTCCCGCTCAGGCTGTGCTCGTGGGAGCAGGCAGGCTGCATCTGTGGGGAATTACAGGAAACTCTCCCATAAAAGTGCAGCAGAACGTGGCTAAGCCTGCCAGAGTACAGGAACCTCTCAGAGGCTCTGCTTATTGAGCTGCATACTCTCAACTTCTTTAACACATACACAGACATTTAGAACCTCATCACAACTCTGCACATTCTCTCAAATCTGTTAACACCATGCAGTTCTTCCCAAGCTATTTCCATATAATCAATAATAATAACACATAATCACAACAGTGTTTGGGCAGCACAGTTCAGGACAGGACAGTGCTTATTTAGTAGCTCATGTAAAGTGTCATGGTAACAGTGATGTTACCGGACAAGCAAGTTTGCTCCAGTTCTGTGTTTAAACAAATCCAACCTGATGAAGGTTTGGCTTTGGCCTTGAGGCTTTGCTCTTTGTGTGAGCCCTGTTCTGGATTGATTCCCACTCAGTCTTGGAGCCAGTTTTGGGTGAAGGCTCATCCCAACCCTGACCCTTGGCAATTCTGGTCTCAAAGGGACCGTTGAGGCTGCACTGCACATGACTGGGGTTCAGGGCTCCATTATCAAGGGGCTTTGAAAAGTTTAAATTACTGTATTTTTATGGTTTTCTACAAAGTTTTCTTTTAGAAATTAATTCACTATTTTTAACTCAGTTTTACTCCTTTTCCAGGTGCTTCTTACAAATATCTTCTGCACAGAAGCCTATTTCAAGAATAATTATGCCATGGCTCAATTAGAAAAATGTAAGTACTATAAAATAATTCTTGCACTCTTCTGTCTTTCAGACTGTGATCAAAAGAAGGTGGGTTTGAAATGACCAACAGAAGAGTTTTGCTCTGCTTTTAATTCAAACAAGAGCAGAGCTGGAACCTGTTGAGAAGAGTCTCTTCACTTCTTAGCTAAAGCAAACTGCCAGGGTTCTTTATTGAGAAATATAAAATCTATATTTTCTCTATATACTCTTGACAAGTAACTGATAGAAATTAGGGATTTGGACTCTTTGGGAAGTCCAGTTTTGCCCAACTTTGACCAGTTGGGTATTGGCTCTCTGAAGCTCAGTCTGTAATTGTCTTTTTCAGAAGAGAATGTTCAGTTTCTTCCTGGCACTCGCACATATATTTGCATTCAAAAACACTTCTTGAAAGAAATTCAAAACAGCTCTTTTTGGTACCTTAGTTGACTTTTCTGTTTCTCCATAGATGCCGATGAAAACCTGGATGATTCCATTAAAAAAGCTGCAAAGCAGATCCTGGAGAAGAGGGCATACATCTGCTCCCACCCTCTGGACAGGACCTTCTGATCCCTCCCTGACAGCAGGCACTCATGGATGTAAATCAGGGAGGAATTTGCTGCAGTTCCAGTATTGGACACCTTAAAAGCATCTGTTATTTAATGTCTTTACTAAATGTACCTGTATAAAATAAAACTTCTTTCTAACCACAACTTCATGGGAAAAGGATAAATAAAGAGATTTTATTTAAAGCTGAAGTTACTTGATTAGTGTGATAGAGATATAGATGTCACTATAGATAGATATAGATGCTGATACATGTCTGTTCCCCTTGGAGCTGGATAAAGACAGGTGAGGTTTGGATGGGAAGATGTTTCTTCCCAGGGAAGGGATTGTGTGGTTTCTCAGTATCTTTGCACTTCAATCAGCTGCTCATTCACTGACCAAGTCTGAAAGACTTGGGGAATCAGAACAGTTCTGTTTGGGAGGCACCTCTGGGTCTCTTGTCCAGCAGCAGCATCAGGACACTGAGTTCCCAGTGTCCAGGGATGGTTTTGCTGTCACCCTGAGGGACACCACTGGTCACTGACATCCACCAGGCCTCTGAGCCATTGACCACAACCCCCTGGATGTGAGAACCCAGCCAATTCCTCATTCTCCAAGCTGTGCGTCCATCAGATCCATAGCTCACCAAACAAGGGACAAGGATGCTGGGCAGGGCTGATGTGTCCAGGGCATTACAGAAGCCCAGAGTGGTGGCATCTGCAGCTCTTCCCTTGTGCACTGAGGTGTTGCGGTGTGTTTCTATTGTGGTTTCAATTGCAATCCTGTTTCAATGGTCGGTTCTATAAACCTCCCTCTTTTGTGTTGTTATAGCATATTTTATCTTTAATGGATTGTTTCTTTCCCCCTGTGTTGTTGGTTTTGCCCTCGTTCTCCAACTTCCCAAAGACCTGCCCTTTGTTCCCAAATGTTCCCTGTTCCTCCTGCCACTGAATGTCAATCCCCTCTCATACCTGCCCCTTTCTCCAGAAACTTCCCTGTCATTTTTGTATCCCTCGAGGCCCCATTGGTTTGTTCCTAATTGTTCCCCTCTAATTCCCTATTGGTTTAAACATTGTATTGCCCGCCTTGTGCTCCTCCCCAGGTTTCTCCAAACTGCTCAACACTCTGTACCCTCCCCTGTTTAAAAACGCTCCTGCAGCCTGCATTTGTGTCTTTCTGTCCCTGACCCTCCTGGCAATAAACACCTTTGGGAATCATGCAGAAGGCTTCTCCTTATTCCTTGTCCCTGCCCCTGACACATTGCACCTGTGCCATAGAGCAGTTGTGCCCTACAGCCGCACCCTGAATTTTGGGGGCGGCCCCTTCCTGGCGACGGTGCCAGGAGCCAGCTGGGCTGAAGAGCTCCAGCACCGTGTCACTGAGGCAGCCACTCCATCATGGAAGGCCTCTGGCTTGGTCAGCCAGCGCAGACCCACCGTGGGCTCCTAAGGGGATCTGTTGGCATATCAAAGCATTATGAGGTCAGATGTTTTTTCCCCATGTTTTATTGACTGACTGTGTCCTTTGAGGACCACAAGAGGAAGCACAGCCTTAAATTGCACATGAAGAGCAAATGGTGAAGCAAAGGCTTCACCTTTCCCATAAAACTAAAGGGCTGTGTTAGCCATGACCCCCTGAAGGTGCCAAACCTCAAGCCAGGAAGCTGCTGACAGGAAGGAATCTGGCACTTGTCTCCACCCAGAGATCACTCACTCCTCAGCATCGTGGGCCGTGGCTGACAGTGCCTGAGGAGAACAGAAATCCTTGGATGTGGTCTCCTGTGCCAGTGCCCAGAACACAGAGCAGTGAGCTCGACTTGAGGGGCCTGGCCCAGTTCTTGGACACAGCTGCCAGGCAGGACGAGCTCCCTCCCCAGGAAGGAAAATTCCAGCCCTGAGGTCCATGCCCACCCAGGACGTGAGGTCACAGCAAGATTGTGAGCTCACAGCAGGCTGAGGTCACAGTTGGCTGAGGTCACAGCTAGCTCTGCGGTCACAGAGCCCTGTGGTTCTACAGCATCACAGTGTCCAGTTCCTCAGTCCTTAACAACTCTTGCTGACACTGGGACAGCGGTGTCAGGACAGCGGTGGCAGCAAGAGCTGCGGGACTGGCAGAGGGCAAGGCAGCATGGCCCTTGCTCTGCGCCTCTTCCTCCTGCTCCTCCTGGCCGTGGCCCTGCCTGCCAGGGCTGCCCAGGCTGCTCCGCTGCAAGCGCGGGGAGCAGGTGAGCCGGCAGCCTGGTTCCCCTTTCCCGGGACAGCGCTCCCTGCTCCCCGGGAAGCGCTGGGGGATGCATTTCCCCGGGGCTTTAGGGAGGGTTTCCTCAGTGGGAGGGACAGAGCCCTCAGAAACCCTGGGCTGCTCCAGCCGCCCTCCCAGGGATGTTGCACAGGGCCTACCAAAAGTGTGGAGAGTGGCCAGGAGCCAGCCCAGAGCTCCCCAGGCCCCCGTGCAGCTTTGGCCGTGTCCTTTCACATCTGGCTGCCACGGCCTTGCCTGACCACCCAGCAGTCCCAGTTCCTAAAGGCAAAAGGGGAGTCCAGCATACCATGGAAATGTTCTGAGCTTTGCTCTCTTCTAGATTTGGAGCGTGACATGGGTTATTTGGAAAAGCTGGTGATTGACAGTTTGAAGATTCAAGAGCATGCTGGAAGCAAGTTCTCCATGTGCCTTTCCTGAAAGAATAATCAGTGTCCATGTCGAAGAGCTCACTCATGATCCATTTCCCTTAACATTATCTCAGAGTTGAAAGATTCTGGAAACCTTGTCCTGCTCCATTCTAGAACCTTGAGTGACCCCACAGGATTGCTGTCAGCGGGAGGAAGGAGCATTTACTTGTTCATCATCCTCTTGTGTGCAATGCCAGTGTGTGCTTCCGGGTGCTCTGTGCAGCCACGGAGAAGAGCAGAGAGGGAAGGGGCCGGGCCCAGGGCTGTGCCCCGGGGCTGTGCCTTTCGCAGCTCCTTTGCCGGCCCCAGGGAGCCTGAGCTGCTCCTGCTGCTGCTGCCAAGCCCTGGCCCAGGCTGGGGCTGGGTTTAGAGCTGCTGGCAGCTCCAGGGAGTCCTTTCTCCCCCAACTGCCCCGCAAGGGGCTCCTTCCATCCCAGTGTGGGGCCACCGCAGGCACGTGGTCCCCCTGCCCCTGCTCCTGAGTGGAAGGCAGAGCTGAGGGAGTGCCTTGGAGGGCACCAATCACCCAGGGGCACTCACTGCCACTCTGGCCTGAAGGAGACGTGGAACAACTTTCTGTTAAGGTCCTCCTACATGGAAGAACACAGGAGACAGTAAATCCCTGGAGGCAGCCAAACATCTAGACCAGATGCTGACTGACCTGGAGAGACGCCGTGGTGGGCGCATTTCCCCCAGCCTTCCCCTGGGACTCAGCAGCCGGGGGCTTTCCCTGCACATCTGGCACACCGTGCCCGGCACAGCGGGAAGGGATCCATGGCAGCCTGGCTGCCCTGCTGCTGCTTTCAATGCCTGCAGGGCTGTTTGCCAGCCTGGCCTGGCTGCAGCTTCTCCCCAGCCTCTGCAGGAAGGCATTTGGCACCAGCTGACAGGGAGCCCAACCTGCAGCATGGGCCATGCACACCCTGAGCTCCCCTGCAATGTCCCAGTCGCCGGGCAGGTCAGGAGTGGCAGCTGTTTGGTTAAGGGAGGGCCCTGTGTCAGCCCCAAGAGCCTTGGCCCTTTCCTGATCCCTATCCATGCCTTAGTACTTCCTAAAGATGCCACCTCCCCAGTGGGGATGGTTCCACCTGATCCAGCTGTCCCTTTTCCTTTCTCCAGAGATGGACCAAATGGCTTTGCTGAAGGCAGCACTTCCTGGAGGAAGTAATGGCTCTGTGTCAGCCCCTGATACACAAAGGGAGGAGACGCCAGACAGTGCCACTGAAGGTGATTGCTGTGCCAGGCTCAGCCAGGCTGAGCAGTCCTGCTGGGGTCCCTCTGTGGGAGACACGTCCCAAAACCTGGGAGAGGCTGCACAGGGTGGCCATGGTGGGGAAAGGGCAGAGGGCGAGAGCAAGGCTCCAGAGTGTCCTGAGAGGGCCTGACTCTGTCCCCTGGGGCTGGGGGAGCTGTCACGGGGCAGGGAGGGCCAGGGCTGGCAGGGGCTGCTCAGGGATGGGTTTGGCCCATGTCCCTCCAAGCAGCGACTGCCCAAGCAGCTGCGCTGGCCCCGGGCTCTCCTCCCGGCCGGCTGGGCTTTGCTGGGTGGCACAGCCTGTGCCGAGGGGCGGCAAGGTGCCTGCAGGCCCCAGCTCTGGGGGAAGCAGAGAACGTCCTGGCCGTATCCACCGTGCTGCCAGCTCAGCAGTGCAGCACAGCGCGGGCTCACGCTCCCCATTGCTCCCACAGATGCTGCCGGCCCCACAACACCTGTTCCAGATTCCCAGAAGGGTACTGGAACGGGTTTCTGTCAGGGAACAGGCTGCTGGCTAGGGATCATGGCGGGCATGCTTCTTTTGGAGCTGGTCTTTATTTTATGCTGTGTTGGAATTTGGAAGCATTGGAAGAGAAAACGGTGAGTGTTTTGTTCATCATTCCCTCAAACAGCTTCTTTTGGAAGCCTAATGTAGACAGGGAATGTTCCCAGTGAGGCTGCAGTGGAGCTGTGGCCGGTCCGTGGTTGTCCAAAGAGCTCTGCTGAGGGTTCTGCTGCTGCCCAGTGCTTTCATTGGCCTCTTCATTGCTGGGCCTTGTCCTGGGGGGCCCGCTGGGGCTGCAGCCAGTGCTGGCTCCCACTGAGGCTGCCTGGCCAAGAGCAGCCCCAGGGGCACAGGGCAGGGGCAAGGCAAGTTCTCAACAGTATTTGGGCAACACAGTTCAGGACAGGACAGTGCTTATTTAGTAGCTCATGTAAAGTGTCATGGTAACAGTGATGTTACCGGACAAGCAAGTTTGCTCCAGTTCTGTGTTTAAACAAATCCAACCTGATGAAGGTTTGGCTTTGGCCTTGAGGCTTTGCTCTTTGTGTGAGCCCTGTTCTGGATTGATTCCCACTCAGTCTTGGAGCCAGTTTTGGGTGAAGGCTCATCCCAACCCTGACCCTTGGCAATTCTGGTCTCAAAGGGACCGTTGAGGCTGCACTGCACATGACTGGGGTTCAGGGCTCCATTATCAAGGGGCTTTGAAAAGTTTAAATTACTGTATTCTTAGTATTTGGTTTTCTTTATGGAATTCCTTGACTTTTTTTAAGCTTAGTTTTTAAAAAAATTCATTTCCAGTGCTTCTTCCAGTTATTGTGTATAGTGAATGATGGCATAATTGCCCCATGGCTGAATTAGAAAACAGGAAGTACTATAAAATGAAATAACTTTTACACACTTATGTCTTTCACAGACTCATGAAATTTATGTTGGTGTGATGCGACCAACAGAAGAGTTTTCCTCTGCTTTTAATTCAAAGAAGAAGAAGAGGTGGAACCTGTTGAGAAGAGTGTCTTCACTTCATAGCTAAAGCAAATTGCCAGCGTGTTTTTTTGCAGCCCTGGGCAGGAAGATAAAAATCGATCAGCAGAAAATACTCGAGTGAAGTAACTGATATAAATCAGGGACTTGGTCTGTTTGCTCCCTAAGCCCTGAGTTCCTCAGAGCTGCAGCTCCCTGCTCCCTTTGCAGACAGAGGCTGGCTGTGGATGGCAGTCACCTGTCTGGCCTGGTGCACAGCAGGTGCACACACGAGCTGAGGGATCATCCCTGCACACCCCATCCTGGCAGAACTGAGCTCCTTGATGAATCTGACACGGTTTTAAGGCATGGCAGCAAAAGAAGGCAAAAGAAAGGCTAGAATTGGTACCATTCCAACCGCTTTACATTTTGCCATGTGTAATGGAGATGGGAACTACAAGTTTCCTATTCAGGCACAACTTGCTGTCTGAGAGCACTCCGGTCTCAAATCACAGGGGCTTGCAGCTCTGTGTCTGAGATGACTTTAAAAACAAAAACAACCTTTATGTGCAACACCTGTGTATCAAAACTTCACAATACAAATCACAAGCTGATTTCAGCTGTTAAGTGGATGAAAAAAAACCCAAAAAGCAAAAAGCAAAAGCAAAACTGTGACCAAATAAAACAGGCAAAACCAACAACCACCAGGAAAACCACAAAACCAATACAAACATCCCCACAAATCCAGAAAAAGATAAAAGTCAGGTGAAGGAGGCAGAGATCCAAGAGCAACAAATGGGCAGAGGAACTACAGGAGGGACAGAGAATAAGAAAGGAGAGATAAGAAGTGCCTCTGGCATCAAAGTAGCCAGGGGATCTGAGACAGTGTTCTAACCCTTCTGAAAACAATCTGACATAAAAATGAACAGAAAATAAATGATGATGATTGTGATAATGGGAGTCTGCATGTTTAGCTTTAATATATCCATTGTGTGTGAGTTGTGTTTTCCATGTTAAGTCACATCATCTGGCGAGGGGTTTTTTTCTGTCCAAAGAAAAATACTGCAGTGGAAAAAGGGGCCAGCTTGGAAAACACTAAAAGCAAGAGCTAAAAATAAAGTACTTTTTTTTTAATATGTTTTTTGGTTGGTTTTCAAACCAACCTAAAAGCAAGAGCTAAAAATAAAGTACTTTTTTTTAATATGTTTTTTAGTTGTTTTTCTGGTTGTTCATGGGTTTTTTGTCTGTCTTTGAAAGCAGCCCCTCGGATGTTAATGCACGCAACCAGTCCTTTGTAAAGGGCTGTCTTTGCAAAAAACCTGCCAGCTTTATGATGCAAGACAGAAACAGCATCCCTTGGCCTACACCCAGGATGTTATAAATAAATTTGCTTTCATAGATGGAGTTCTTAATGGTTTATTATTACAATAAGTTTTTTTGGATTGTTAATGAATATAATGAGTTGTTATATAATTAATGTAATAAGTTACTAAGTTGAATGCGCAGTTGTTTAAGTGTATGTATATGGCTACTAAACAGAGAAAGGGGGGTGGTAATAAGGTGCAAGGGTAAGGATCTTCTAGAAAAGTGACATTATAGGGTGATGACAGCAACTGGAACTACGACTGGGAAACGAGCCACCCAATAAGTTTGCTGTGTTCCAAAATGTTTGCTCAGGACTGCACTATCTTATAGAGCGATCAGCGACCAAGAAAAGGACCGGTCGGCAAGAGGATCCAAAGCACACCAATCAAGCACCCCCAAGAGACGTTAAAAAATCCCTGGGTCGGAGCACCCAGGCTCTTTCGAGGGTACCTCGTGTCCGCAGGAACACCTTGTCACACAGAACTGTCAGAGCTCCCTCTGGCTTGTCGCGCAGGCCCTAGGCTTACCCTGAGAACTCGGCCTCTGTTGTTCTAAGTTTTAATAAACAGGCACATTCTTTATAAAAGTCATCAGCTTCCTTTTAATTTCATTTTGCCTGTTTACCACAAGGAGGCCCAGCAGCTCCTTGCTGAGGGCCCATTTCATGCAGGAACTGGCACTCAGAATATGAAATCAATAAAAAATGAAAGGGTGGGCGGAGGCGGCAGTGAGGTGGCCTCAAAGGTTCAACTCTGCACTCTGCTTTTGTCACCAACCTTGGCCAAGTTCCTGTGCTTGTTTTCCTGGAGAAATTGTACTCAACAAGGCTTCAGTGCCTTTGATCAAATCAGTCTTAAGAGCAGCTCGGGGCTGGGTCGGTCATTGAGACCTGAGCACGGACTGGGGTCCAGCCAACAAAAGAACATGAGCTGCAGGCCACCCATACAGCTTTTCCTATTAATGAGCACTAAGCCTTTCTTTTTGCAAACAGAGGGATGGTGGGGGGATTTTTGCACCATCAGGCCAAGGCACAAGGCTCTGCATCCTCCCAAGGAACAGAGCCAGCCCCCTTCAGTGCGAGAGGGCGCGGCCTCAGTTGCAGCCCCGGTGCCTCCTGTGCCCCAGGGCACGGCCCTGGCTGTAAATGTCCTCGGCTGCAGCTCAGGGCCAGGGCGGAGCTCAGCAGCCTCATCAGAGCCCAGGGCCACGGCCCTTCCCTGCCGGGGCCCTCGCCTGGCCCGGCCCGGCCTGAGCAGCCCGGCCTGGCCCCAGGGGACGGGCTCTGCCTGCCCGCTGTGCCCGCAGCCTTCCGGGCCCAAGGGTTTGCAAGAGGCTTTCTCCCAGCCTTGCAAAACCTTGGCCAAGTGTCCCTTTGCTGTGCTGAGAAGAGTAAAAAACCCCTCACATTTACGCTGATACACAGCTCATGAGGGATCCCTGCACACCTCAGCAGAGACCCCAGAACATCCCTGTGTGCCTCAGGAAGTCCAGGCCCAGATGATCCCACTGAAGGAAATGTGCCCTCAGCCCAGGGATGCTCAGCATGGGCTCCCCCAGCCCCTCGGGGCCCCGCTGCTGCTCACAGCAGCCCCGGCCTGGCTCCTGCCTGCCCTCACCGTGGGCATCCACAGCTGCTCCTGGGCATGGAGCTCAGCCAGGGCTGGTGCCGGCTGGGCTTTGCTGGTGGTACCACCTGGACATATCTATGACAACTCTATTTCTTTATTTGAACATAAAATTTGGTCCAAGCCCTGCCCTGGCAGAGAGGGGCTGCCCACCTTCAGTCGTCTTTGGGCAACAGGACCAGGGGGCTCTGGGGCAGAGGGTCTCGTTGTGGAGGGATGAGTTTTGGGATGGGCTCAAGACATTAGTGCAGCCGCAGCAGGGCAGATAGGGACAGAAGTGAAGAGCTGGGAACACAGGTCGAGTTCTCTCTGCCTGAGTTTTTAGGCTCCTCTTCTGAAGATGCACAGGGAGCACATTTGGAGAGAGGAGTGGCTGAAGCCCCCGGCTGCCAGTGGTACACTGGGACCCTCCTGCACAGCAGGGCCCAGAGCTGGCAAGGCTCCCCAGCACGGCTGGAGCTGCTGGCACAGCTTGGCCCAGCTGGACAGCTGCCCCTCAAGGCCCCGGCGAGCAGGGGACGGCTCTGGGCAGGCTCCCTGGCCAGGAGCGGGCCCCAGAGCGCGTCTGCCTTTCGAGGGCAATCTCGAACCCGCTCTTTCTCCTCCCCACCTTGCCTTGCCTCCGCCCTGTGCCCCTGGGGCTGCTCTTGGCCCGAATTAATAATCCGTAATTGTTCTATCAGGAAGGGGACATGGAGAAGTTGCTCCAGCATGCACCATGGTCTTCACACTGTGACTGGCCAGTGTTAAAAACAGGCGAATCAGAGCCAGAGTATTTTAAAAAGCCTGGGCCTGTTTATTAAAAACAAAGGCAACTGAGGACGAGGCCCCAGGATAAGCCCAGGACCTCGGCGGCAAGTCAGAGTCTCAAAAAGTAACAAGTGTCTGTGCACAGGGCACAGGGTGCTTCTTTGGGTACAAAGTCCGCAGAAAGACCGCGGGTGGCCAGCACCTGGGGCTGTTAAAGTCTCTGGACGCTGACGATTGGTGCGTTCTTGATCCCTTTGCTGATTGGCCCTCTTTCTGCTCGCTGGTTGGTCCATAAGGTGGTGCATTCCTGGCCAATCATTCTGGAATTTCGAGGCACTATTGGCTGGTCAATCCCTCCAATCGCAGGCTGAACTGGTGATATCACTCTTCGATGCACCTCGTCTCCTCCCCCTGGTTGGCAACTATGCACATCCACTTAACTCACAGTACATATTTAACTTTGTGGAACTGTTCACTACATTAACAATCCATTGCATTAGTTGGCAATTCCTTATGACTCATTTGAAACAATTAACCATCATCAACCCCACCTACTAAAGCAAGTTTATTTATAACAGCCAGCACTTCCAGTCAATCCATATCTCGATCCCAGTGTAGACGGGAGCGCAGTCCAGAACCGTTTTCATGCTCTGCTGGGCTCCCCGCGTGCTTTAGGGAACTGGGCAATGCAAGGAGCTCCTTCGTCAGTGCGAGAAGGCACGGCCTGACTTGTAGCCTCCTGTGCCCCAGAGAACCGCCGTGGCTGTAAAGGTGTTTGGCTGCAGCACAGGGCCAGGGCGCAGCGAGGCCCTTGTCGTGCCCACGGCGTTGCTCGGCAGCCCCATCGGAGCCCGGGGCCGCAGCCATTCACCGCCGGGTCCGGAGCTGGCCCGACAAGGGTGCGGTGGATACCGGAAACCCCGCCCGGCCCCCAAGGATGGGCTCTGGTCGCCCGCTGGACCCGCAGGCCGGGCCCAAGGCTTTGCAGGAAGCTTCCTGCTGACTTTGCAGCACCTCGACCGGGAGTGTCCCTTTGCTGTGCTGAGAAAACTGAAAAACCCCCTCTAGTTTAACCCCGGTGCACACCTCCTGAGGGATCCCTGCACAGCATAGCAGAGACTGTCAATACTCCTTTGTGCTTCAAGAGGGATTCCTGCGCCCCTCAGAAGAGACCCCAAAAGAGCCCTGTGTGCCTCACGAGGAATCCGTGCACACCAATGCAGAAACCCCAAGCCAGCCTTGTGTGCCTCACAAAAGAACCCAGCCTCCTGCCCACCTTCGGAAGGACTCAGCTCCTCTCCAGGCTTTGACGGCAAGCACTAACCCGCCACGTTAATGACGAGGAACTCAAGGCCCTGCCAGCCTTACAGAGGTCTCCAGTCACCTGTATGCCACAGCAGAGATCCCAAATCCCCTAAGAACCTCATGAGGAACCCCTGCCACGTGCACTGCTTACAAAGGACCCAAAGCCCCGCATGTCTTACTGCAAAACCCTGCACCCACAACACCCCCTGCCACCTCATGTGCCCCGTGACGGAGCCCGGTCGTCTGCCAGCCTTACAGGGGTCCCCTCATCACCTGCATGCCATAGAAAAGCCAGGCCTGCCATTAACCCTAGCCAGCAGCGTGTTCCCTGACAGAAACCAGTTCCCTCCTGGGCATCCCCCAGTGTTGTGGGGCCGGCAGCATCTGTGGGAGCAATGGGGAGCGTGAGCCCGCGCTGTGCTGCGCTGCTGAGCTGGCAGCACGGTGGATACGGCCAGGACGTTCTCTGCTTCCCCCAGAGCTGGGGCCTGCAGGCACCTTGCCGCCCCTCGGCACAGGCTGTGCCACCCAGCAAAGCCCAGCCGGCCGGGAGGAGAGCCCGGGGCCAGCAGGAAGCTGAGAGAAGCCCCTGCTCTAGAAGTGAGGCAGTTGTTGCAGAAGCAAACAAAGATGGTGACTTGAAGAGTTTCCCACTGTGCTCAAAGTTTGCCTCTGAAGACTGAGTGGTGAGCTTGTCAGAAATCCCCGAACACATCAGGGAAAAGGTTTTATGTTAGTTGTTGTGATCAGGCACAAGTCTCCAGTGGGAAAAGAGCCTCTGAAGCAGGCTGTGAGTCTTGGGGTGTGCTACTTCTTAGAAAAGTATAGATTACCAATTAAATGCAATTTTATTTTTTATTCTAGAAATGTAAAAATGTTCTAAGTTTTTCTGAATTCTAAAACTACTTTGAAAAATATGGAACTGTGTGGGAAAAGGGACGAAATATTTGGAGAATTTTCTATGAAAAATATTCCTAAATCTTGCAAAATGAAAAATAAACATAGTAGCTGCTGGTCTCGGGAGCCTGATGCCCGGCTGCTGCCTGCCCATCACTGGCTGTGACCAGACAAGCAGCTCTGCCAGTGCTGGTGGTAGCACCCAGGGACCAGGGCTGAAGCACAAAGATGTTGCTCAAGCTCTTCCCTGGCAGGAGGGCTGCACCTTCAGTCCTGGAAAGACAACAGAGGCAGCATCCTCAGGGACAGAGGGTCCTGTTCTGGGGGGTGGCAGCATGTCCCCAGCAATAAGTGGGCAATGCAGCTGTGGAAGGGACAATGGACACGGGCACAGAGATGCATGACAGGTCCAGTTCTCCCTGACTGAAGTCTTTGGCCGGTCTTGTGAAGCAGCAGAGGCGCTCCTGTGGAGAGAGGAGCGGGTGAGGCCCCCGGCTGCCAGTGGCACACTGGGACCCTCCTGCACAGCAGGGCCCAGAGCTGGCAAGGCTCCCCAGCACGGCTGGAGCTGCTGGCACAGCTTGGCCCAGCTGGACAGCTGCCCCTCAAGGCCCCGGCGAGCAGGGGACGGCTCTGGGCAGGCTCCCTGGCCAGGAGCGGGCCCCAGAGCGCGTCTGCCTTTCGAGGGCAATCTCGTCCCCGCTCTTTCTACTCCCCACCTTGCCTTGCCTCCGCCCTGTGCCCCTGGGGCTGCTCTTGGCCAGGCAGCCTCAGTGGGAGCCAGCACTGGCTGCAGCCCCAGCGGGCCCCCCAGGACAAGGCCCAGCAATGAAGAGGCCAATGAAAGCACTGGGCAGCAGCAGAACCCTCAGCAGAGCTCTTTGGACAACCACGGACCGGCCACAACTCCACTGCAGCCTCACTGGGAACGTTCCCTGTCTACATTAGGCTTTCAAAAGAAGCTGTTTGAGGGAATGATGAACAAAACACTCACCGTTTTCTCTTCCAATACTTCCAAATTCCGGCACAGCATAAAATGAAGACAAGCTCCAAAAGAAACATGCCTGCCATTAACCCTAGCCAGCAGCGTGTTCCCGGACAGAAACCCATTCCAATGCCCTTCTGGGAATCGGGAACAGGTGTTGTGGGGCCGGCAGCATCTGTGGGAGCAATGGGGAGCGTGAGCCCGCGCTGTGCTGCACTGCTGAGCTGGCAGCACGGTGGATACGGCCAGGACGTTCTCTGCTTCCCCCAGAGCTGGGGCCTGCAGGCACCTTGCCGCCCCTCGGCACAGGCTGTGCCACCCAGCAAAGCCCAGCCGGCTGGGAGGAGAGCCCGGGGCCAGCGCAGCTGCTTGGGCAGTCGCTGCTTGGAGGGACAGGGGCCAAACCCATCCCTGAGCAGCCCCTGCCAGCCCTGGCCCTCCCTGCCCCGTGACAGCTCCCCCAGCCCCAGGGGACAGAGTCAGGCCCTGTCAGGAGCCAGTGCAGCCCCTGCCCAGTCAGGAGCCAGGGCTGGCTCTGGCCCTGGGCTCGCAGCAGGGCTCCCGCTCGGGGCTGCTCCTGTGCCTTGGGCCTCTGGGCGCTCAGGGCTAGCTGCGGGAGCAGCTGCCGCGGGAGGGGCGTTGGTGCCCGAGTCCCGATTCCCCGGGGCTGGGAACGAGCTCCAGAGGCCTCGAAGCCGAGGCGCCTCCAGCTTTGGCTGCTGCCGGGCCGTGCAAGGGCAGGGCCTGGGGGAAGAGCTGCTGCCACACAGCCCCGCTGAGGGCTGAGCCCGGCTGAGCCTGGCACAGCAATTACCTCCTGTGCCTGTGCCTGGCATCGCCTCCCTTCCTGCAGCAGGGGCTGCCAATGGGCCACTGCTTCTTTGGGAAAACACCTCCTTCTGTCCTGCCTTTTGGTCTGTCACTAGAGAAACAAAAAAGAACAACTGGATCAGGTGGTAACCATCACCCATTTGTTTGCTGATATCTTCAGGGTGTCATGCTTATCAAAAATGGAAATAAAATTCATAAAACATCTGGGTTTTTAGGGCTGGGCCAGGGTGCCCTCTCCTCCAAACAACTGCCATTCCTGAGAAAAAGTCAGATGAGATTGCCCAGGATGAGGGCACACACATGCATGGTTCTCTCCTGGCACCTGCAGCGATGCCCTCCTGGCCGAGTTTTGGGGTCTTCCCTCTCTGCCCTTCTCCGTGGCTGCACAGAGCACCCGGAAGGACACACTGGCATGGCACATGGGTGGAAGATGGAGAGCTAAATGCTCCTTCCTCCCACTGATCGCGATCCTGTGGGGTCACTCAGGGCTCCAGAATGGAGCAGGGGAGGATTTCCAGAACTGATCAACCTTCAGGGGAACTTAAGGGAAATGCCACATGAGTGAGCTCTTGCCACATTGACACTGATTATTCTGTCAGGAAAGGTACATTGAGAACTTGCCTCCAGCCTCTGGTAAAGTCTTCAAACCACCATTCACCAGCATTTCCAACTCGTAATCCCAATCACCATTCACCAGCATTTCCAACTCGTAATCCCAATCACCATTCACCAGCATTCCCAACTCGTAATCCCAATCACCATTCACCAGCATTCCCAACTCGTAATCCCAGTCTAGAAGGGAGCACAGATCAGACCCATTTCCATGGTATGCTGGGATCCCCTTCTGCCTTAGGGAACTGGGCACTGCAAGGGGGGCAGGTAAGGCTGTGGGAGCCTGTGGCTCCTGGTCACTCTCCATACTCTTTGCAGGCCCTGTACAACATCCCTGGAGGGGCAGCTGGAGCAGCCCAGGGCCCTGGGGCTCTCTCACTCCCACACAGGAAACCCTCACTAAATGCTTGGGGAAACTGCAGCAGGCAGTGCCACAACTATCCCTCTCAACCTTTGTCCCTCCCTCCTGCTCACCCAGCTGACCGCGGAAAACCTCTCCCAGCCCAAGGACACATAGCCAGGCCCTCTCAGGACACACTGGAGCCTTGCTCTCGCCCTCTGCCCTTTCCCACCATGGGCACCCCGTGCAGTCTCTCCCAGGTTTAGGGACGTGTCTCCCACGGAGGGACCCCAGCAGGACTGCCCAGTACCCGAGTGCCCTGAGCATAACAATTCCTCTGGGCTGTGCCGGTCTTGTCTGGGCTGTGCCCGCACTGCCAAGCAGCAGAGAGGGCAGCTCAAGCCTCAGCAGGGCTCAGCAGGCCCAGAGGCACAGCAATTACCTCCTGTGACTGTGCCCATGCCTGGAATTGCCTCCCTTCCTTTAGGAAATGCTGCCTTCCATAAAGCCTCTCTGTCCATCCCTTGAGAAAGGAAGGGGCACAGCTGGATCAGATGGAATCATTACACATCGGGAAGGTGGAAACTTCAGGAGGCAATACTTGTCAAAGACATGGATAAGGATCAGGAAAGTCCTGATTGCCCCAAGCCCTTGGGGCTGGCTATAGCCCTTCCTTCTCCAAGCAGCCACCCCACAGGATGTGCCTGGGACCAGGAAATTGCAGGGGAGCTCAGGGTGTGCATGGCCCATGCTGCAGGTTGGGCTCCCTGTCAGCTGGTGCCAAATGCCTTCCTGCAGAGGCTGGGGAGAAGCTGCAGCCAGGCCAGGCTGGCAAACAGCCCTGCAGGCCGTGAAAGCAGCAGCAGGGCAGCCAGGCCGCCATGGATCCCTTCCCGCTGTGCCGGGCACGGCGTGCCCAGATGTGCCGGGAAAGGCCCTGGCTGCTGAGTCCCAGGGGAAGGCTGGGGGAAATGCTCTCACCATGCTCTTTTTGCAGCTCCATCACAGCTTGCTTCAGGATGTTGTTTGGCTCACGGAATTTCTTCTTTCCTGTGCCTTTGTTCTTCCCTCTCAGAGGACCTTAACAGAACATAGTTCCATTTCCCAGGAATGGATCCCACAAAACCAGAGCTCCGCCTGTGGGGTCAGCAGGGACACACTACTCACCCTCGCGATGGGAGCCGGGCTTGTGTGTAGGAATCAGCAAAGGAGCAGGAAAAATCCTCCCTGCAGACACATCTGTAACACAACAGCCACAGAAGCTTCTGTCACCTGGGTCCTGCCAGGTTGTCATCAATTATTCCTTGGTGAGACACTGGGAACATACCGGCAGGAGGCTCCAAGGGCTTCAGAATTTCATTCAGCCAAGCTAATGGAGAAGCCTTCCCATCAACCTCATCTAGAACGGAGCACAGATGAGAACATATTTCAGGGTCTGCTGGGATCCCCTTCTGCCTCTGACAAATGGGCACTGCACGGCAGTTGGGTAAGGCCGTGGGAGCCAGATGTCAATGGACACGGCCAAAGGTGCCCAGGGGCCTGGGGAGCTCAGGCCTGGCTCCTGGTCACTCTCCACACTCTTTCCCTGCCCTGGCAACATCCCTGGAGGGGCGGCTGGAGCAGCCCAGGGCCCTGAGGGCTCTCTCTCCCCCACAGCTGGAACTCTTGCTAAAGCACTGGGGAAAACTTCAGAAGGCAGTGCCAGAACGATCCCTCTGGCCCTCCCTCCCTCCTGCCCTTTCTCACTCCCTTCCTACCTTCTATCTCTCCATCCCTCTTTCCCCTGGGACAAATCCCCCAGCCCAAGGACACATAGCCAGGCCCTCTCAGGACACACTTGAGCCTTGCTCTCCCCCTCTGCCCTTTCCCCACCATGGGCACCCCGTGCAGTCTCCCCCAGGTTTAGGGACGTGTCTCCCATGGAGGGACCCCAGCAGGACTGCTCAGTACCCGAGTACCCTGAGCATAACAATTCCTCTGGGCTGTGCCGGTCTTGTCCGGGCTGTGCCCGCACTGCCAAGCAGCAGAGAGGGCAGCTCAAGCCTCAGCAGGGCTCAGCAGGCCCAGAGGCACAGCAATTACCTCCTGTGCCTGTGCCTGGCATCGCCTCCCTTCCTGCAGCAGGGGCTGCCAACGAGCCACTGCTTCTTTGGGGAAACACCTCCTTCTGTCCTGCCTTTTGGTCTGTCACTAGGGAAACAAAAAAGAACAACTGGATCAGGTGGAACAATCACCCATTTGTTTGCTGATATCTTTAGGGCATCATGCTTAGCAAAAATGGGAATAAGATTCATAAAACATCTGGGTTTTTAGGGCTGGGCCAGGGCCCCCCCTCCTCCAAACAACTGCCAGTCCCGAGCCGAAGTCGGATGAGATTGCCCAGGGTGAGGGCGCACACGTGCATGGTTCTGTCCTGGCACCTGCAGCCATGGCCTCCTGGCCGAGCTTTGGGCTCTGAGCTGGCAGCTCTCCCAGGGGGAAAGGCCTTGACCTACCCTCACCATCTCCCAAAGGCGCAATCCTGAACGTGGGTTGGGAAGCCAGATCACTTTTAGCAACAGGTTCAGCTGCAAAGAAAGGCAGGACAGAACAGCTCCTGTGACTCTGCTGAAGATTCTCCTTCAGGCCAGAGTGGCAGTGAGTGCCCCTGGGTGATTGGTGCCCTCCAAGGCACTCCCTCAGCTCTGCCTTCCACTCAGGAGCAGGGGCAGGGGGACCACGTGCCTGCGGTGGCCCCACACTGGGATGGAAGGAGCCCCTTGCGGGGCAGTTGGGGGAGAAAGGACTCCCTGGAGCTGCCAGCAGCTCTAAACCCAGCCCCAGCCTGGGCCAGGGCTTGGCAGCAGCAGCAGGAGCAGCTCAGGCTCCCTGGGGCTGGCAAAGGAGCTGCGAAAGGCACAGCCCCGGGGCACAGCCCTGGGCCCGGCCCCTTCCCTCTCTGCTCTTCTCCGTGGCTGCACAGAGCACCCGGAAGGACACACTGGCATGGCACATGGGTGGAAGATGGAGAGCTAAATGCTCCTTCCTCCCACTGACCGCGATCCTGTGGGATCACTCAGGGCTCCAGAATGGAGCAGGGGAGGATTTCCAGAACTGATCAACCTTCAGGGGAACTTAAGGGAAATGCCACATGAGTGAGCTCTTGCCACATTGACACTGATTATTCTGTCAGGAAAGGTACATTGAGAACTTGCCTCCAGCCTCTGGTAAAGCCTTAAAACCACCATTCACCAGCATTTCCAACTCGCAATCCCAATCACCATTCACCAGCATTCCCAACTCGTAATCCCAATCACCATTCACCAGCATTTCCAATTTGTAATCCCAATCACCATTCACCAGCATTCCCAACTCGTAATCCCAGTCTAGAAGGGAGCACAGATCAGACCCATTTCCATGGTGTGCTGGGATCCCCTTCTGCCTTAGGGAACTGGGCACTGCAAGGGGGGCAGGTAAGGCTGTGGGAGCCTGTGGCTCCTGGTCACTCTCCATACTCTTTGCAGGCCCTGTACAACATCCCTGGAGGGGCAGCTGGAGCAGCCCAGGGCCCTGGGGCTCTCTCACTCCCACACAGGAAACCCTCACTAAATGCTTGGGGAAACTGCAGCAGGCAGTGCCACAACTATCCCTCCCAACCTTTGTCCCTCCCTCCTGCTCACCCAGCTGACCGCGGAAAACCTCTCCCAGCCCAAGGACACATAGCCAGGCCCTCTCAGGACACACTGGAGCCTTGCTCTCGCCCTCTGCCCTTTCCCACCATGGGCACCCCGTGCAGTCTCTCCCAGGTTTAGGGACGTCTCTCCCACGGAGGGACCCCAGCAGGACTGCTCAGTACCCGAGTGCCCTGAGCATAACAATTCCTCTGGGCTGTGCCGGTCTTGTCCGGGCTGTGCCCGCACTGCCAAGCAGCAGAGAGGGCAGCTCAAGCCTCAGCAGGGCTCAGCAGGCCCAGAGGCACAGCAATTACCTCCTGTGACTGTGCCCATGCCTGGAATTGCCTCCCTTCCTTTAGGAAATGCTGCCTTCCATAAAGCCTCTCTGTCCATCCCTTGAGAAAGGAAGGGGCACAGCTGGATCAGATGGAATCATTACACATCGGGAAGGTGGAAACTTCAGGAGGCAATACTTGTCAAAGACATGGATAAGGATCAGGAAAGTCCTGATTGCCCCAAGCCCTTGGGGCTGGCTATAGCCCTTCCTTCTCCAAGCAGCCACCCCACAGGATGTGCCTGGGACCAGGAAATTGCAGGGGATCTCAGGGTGTGCATGGCCCATGCTGCAGGTTGGGCTCCCTGTCAGCTGGTGCCAAATGCCTTCCTGCAGAGGCTGGGGAGAAGCTGCAGCCAGGCCAGGCTGGCAAACAGCCCTGCAGGCCGTGAAAGCAGCAGCAGGGCAGCCAGGCCGCCATGGATCCCTTCCCGCTGTGCCGGGCACGGCGTGCCCAGATGTGCCGGGAAAGGCCCTGGCTGCTGAGTCCCAGGGGAAGGCTGGGGGAAATGCTCTCACCATGCTCTTTTTGCAGCTCCATCACAGCTTGCTTCAGGATGTTGTTTGGCTCACGGAATTTCTTCTTTCCTGTGCCTTTGTTCTTCCCTCTCAGAGGACCTTAACAGAACGTAGTTCCATTTCCCAGGAATGGATCCCACAAAACCAGAGCTCCGCCTGTGGGGTCAGCAGGGACACACTACTCACCCTCGCGATGGGAGCCGGGCTTGTGTGTAGGAATCAGCAAAGGAGCAGGAAAAATCCTCCCTGCAGACACATCTGTAACACAACAGCCACAGAAGCTTCTGTCACCTGGGTCCTGCCAGGTTGTCATCAATTATTCCTTGGGGAGACACTGGGAACATACCGGCAGGAGGCTCCAAGGGCTTCAGAATTTCATTCAGCCAAGCTAATGGAGAAGCCTTCCCATCAACCTCATCTAGAACGGAGCACAGATGAGAACATATTTCAGGGTCTGCTGGGATCCCCTTCTGCCTCTGACAAATGGGCACTGCACGGCAGTTGGGTAAGGCCGTGGGAGCCAGATGTCAATGGACACGGCCAAAGGTGCCCAGGGGCCTGGGGAGCTCAGGCCTGGCTCCTGGTCACTCTCCACACTCTTTCCCTGCCCTGGCAACATCCCTGGAGGGGCGGCTGGAGCAGCCCAGGGCCCTGAGGGCTCTCTCTCCCCCACAGCTGGAACTCTTGCTAAAGCACTGGGGAAAACTTCAGAAGGCAGTGCCAGAACGATCCCTCTGGCCCTCCCTCCCTCCTGCCCTTTCTCACTCCCTTCCTACCTTCTATCTCTCCATCCCTCTTTCCCCTGGGACAAATCCCCCAGCCCAAGGACACATAGCCAGGCCCTCTCAGGACACACTTGAGCCTTGCTCTCCCCCTCTGCCCTTTCCCCACCATGGGCACCCCGTGCAGTCTCTCCCAGGTTTAGGGACGTGTCTCCCATGGAGGGACCCCAGCAGGACTGCTCAGTACCCGAGTACCCTGAGCATAACAATTCCTCTGGGCTGTGCCGGTCTTGTCCGGGCTGTGCCCGCACTGCCAAGCAGCAGAGAGGGCAGCTCAAGCCTCAGCAGGGCTCAGCAGGCCCAGAGGCACAGCAATTACCTCCTGTGCCTGTGCCTGGCATCGCCTCCCTTCCTGCAGCAGGGGCTGCCAACGAGCCACTGCTTCTTTGGGGAAACACCTCCTTCTGTCCTGCCTTTTGGTCTGTCACTAGGGAAACAAAAAAGAACAACTGGATCAGGTGGAACAATCACCCATTTGTTTGCTGATATCTTTAGGGCATCATGCTTAGCAAAAATGGGAATAAGATTCATAAAACATCTGGGTTTTTAGGGCTGGGCCAGGGCCCCCCCTCCTCCAAACAACTGCCAGTCCCGAGCCGAAGTCGGATGAGATTGCCCAGGGTGAGGGCGCACACGTGCATGGTTCTGTCCTGGCACCTGCAGCCATGGCCTCCTGGCCGAGCTTTGGGCTCTGAGCTGGCGGCTCTCCCAGGGGAAAGGCCTTGACCTACCCTCACCATCTCCCAAAGGCGCAATCCTGAACGTGGGTTGGGAAGCCAGATCACTTTTAGCAACAGGTTCAGCTGCAAAGAAAGGCAGGACAGAACAGCTCCTGTGACTCTGCTGAAGATTCTCCTTCAGGCCAGAGTGGCAGTGAGTGCCCCTGGGTGATTGGTGCCCTCCAAGGCACTCCCTCAGCTCTGCCTTCCACTCAGGAGCAGGGGCAGGGGGACCACGTGCCTGCGGTGGCCCCACACTGGGATGGAAGGAGCCCCTTGCGGGGCAGTTGGGGGAGAAAGGACTCCCTGGAGCTGCCAGCAGCTCTAAACCCAGCCCCAGCCTGGGCCAGGGCTTGGCAGCAGCAGCAGGAGCAGCTCAGGCTCCCTGGGGCTGGCAAAGGAGCTGCGAAAGGCACAGCCCCGGGGCACAGCCCTGGGCCCGGCCCCTTCCCTCTCTGCTCTTCTCCGTGGCTGCACAGAGCACCCGGAAGGACACACTGGCATGGCACATGGGTGGAAGATGGAGAGCTAAATGCTCCTTCCTCCCACTGACCGCGATCCTGTGGGATCACTCAGGGCTCCAGAATGGAGCAGGGGAGGATTTCCAGAACTGATCAACCTTCAGGGGAACTTAAGGGAAATGCCACATGAGTGAGCTCTTGCCACATTGACACTGATTATTCTGTCAGGAAAGGTACATTGAGAACTTGCCTCCAGCCTCTGGTAAAGCCTTAAAACCACCATTCACCAGCATTTCCAACTCGTAATCCCAATCACCATTCACCAGCATTTCCAACTCGTAATCCCAATCACCATTCACCAGCATTCCCAACTCGTAATCCCAATCACCATTCACCAGCATTCCCAACTCGTAATCCCAGTCTAGAAGGGAGCACAGATCAGACCCATTTCCATGGTATGCTGGGATCCCCTTCTGCCTTAGGGAACTGGGCACTGCAAGGGGGGCAGGTAAGGCTGTGGGAGCCTGTGGCTCCTGGTCACTCTCCATACTCTTTGCAGGCCCTGTACAACATCCCTGGAGGGGCAGCTGGAGCAGCCCAGGGCCCTGGGGCTCTCTCACTCCCACACAGGAAACCCTCACTAAATGCTTGGGGAAACTGCAGCAGGCAGTGCCACAACTATCCCTCTCAACCTTTGTCCCTCCCTCCTGCTCACCCAGCTGACCGCGGAAAACCTCTCCCAGCCCAAGGACACATAGCCAGGCCCTCTCAGGACACACTGGAGCCTTGCTCTCGCCCTCTGCCCTTTCCCACCATGGGCACCCCGTGCAGTCTCTCCCAGGTTTAGGGACGTCTCTCCCACGGAGGGACCCCAGCAGGACTGCTCAGTACCCGAGTGCCCTGAGCATAACAATTCCTCTGGGCTGTGCCGGTCTTGTCCGGGCTGTGCCCGCACTGCCAAGCAGCAGAGAGGGCAGCTCAAGCCTCAGCAGGGCTCAGCAGGCCCAGAGGCACAGCAATTACCTCCTGTGACTGTGCCCATGCCTGGAATTGCCTCCCTTCCTTCAGGAAATGCTGCCTTCCATAAAGCCTCTCTGTCCATCCCTTGAGAAAGGAAGAGGCACAGCTGGATCAGATGGAATCATTACACATCAGGAAGGTGGAAACTTCAGGAGGCAATACTTGTCAAAGACATGGATAAGGATCAGGAAAGTCCTGATTGCCCCAAGCCCTTGGGGCTGGCTATAGCCCTTCCTTCTCCAAGCAGCCACCCCACAGGATGTGCCTGGGACCAGGAAATTGCAGGGGAGCTCAGGGTGTGCATGGCCCATGCTGCAGGTTGGGCTCCCTGTCAGCTGGTGCCAAATGCCTTCCTGCAGAGGCTGGGGAGAAGCTGCAGCCAGGCCAGGCTGGCAAACAGCCCTGCAGGCCGTGAAAGCAGCAGCAGGGCAGCCAGGCCGCCATGGATCCCTTCCCGCTGTGCTGGGCACGGCGTGCCCAGATGTGCCAGGAAAGGCCCCGGCTGCTGAGTCCCAGGGGAAGGCTGGGGGAAATGCTCTCACCATGCTCTTTTTGCAGCTCCATCACAGCTTGCTTCAGGATGTTGTTTGGCTCACGGAATTTCTTCTTTCCTGTGCCTTTGTTCTTCCCTCTCAGAGGACCTTAACAGAACGTAGTTCCATTTCCCAGGAATGGATCCCACAAAACCAGAGCTCCGCCTGTGGGGTCAGCAGGGACACACTACTCACCCTCACGATGGGAGCCGGGCTTGTGTGTAGGAATCAGCAAAGGAGCAGGAAAAATCCTCCCTGCAGACACATCTGTAACACAACAGCCACAGAAGCTTCTGTCACCTGGGTCCTGCCAGGTTGTCATCAATTATTCCTTGGTGAGACACTGGGAACATACCGGCAGGAGGCTCCAAGGGCTTCAGAATTTCATTCAGCCAAGCTAATGGAGAAGCCTTCCCATCAACCTCATCTAGAACGGAGCACAGATGAGAACATATTTCAGGGTCTGCTGGGATCCCCTTCTGCCTCTGAGAAATGGGCACTGCAAGGCAGTTGGGCAAGGCCGTGGGAGCCAGATGTCAATGGACACGGCCAAAGGTGCCCGGGGGCCTGGGGAGCTCAGGCCTGGCTCCTGGTCACTCTCCACACTCTTTCCCTGCCCTGGCAACATCCCTGGAGGGGCGGCTGGAGCAGCCCAGGGCCCTGAGGGCTCTCTCTCCCCCACAGCTGGAACTCTTGCTAAAGCACTGGGGAAAACTGCAGCAGGCAGTGCCAGAACGATCCCTCTGGCCCTCCCTCCCTCCTGCCCTTTCTCACTCCCTTCCTACCTTCTATCTCTCCATCCCTCTTTCCCCTGGGACAAATCCCCCAGCCCAAGGACACAGAGCCAGGCCCTCTCAGGACACACTGGAGCCTTGCTCTCCCCCTCTGCCCGTTCCCCACCATGGGCACCCCGTGCAGTCTCCCCCAGGTTTAGGGACGTGTCTCCCATGGAGGGACCCCAGCAGGACTGCTCAGTACCCGAGTACCCTGAGCATAACAATTCCTCTGGGCTGTGCCGGTCTTGTCCGGGCTGTGCCCGCACTGCCAAGCAGCAGAGAGGGCAGCTCAAGCCTCAGCAGGGCTCAGCAGGCCCAGAGGCACAGCAATTACCTCCTGTGACTGTGCCTGGCATCGCCTCCCTTCCTGCAGCAGAGGCTGCCAACGAGCCACTGCTTCCTCCGGGAAACTCAGCCTTCAGCACAGCCTCTCCTTCCATCTCTGGGGAAAGGAAAAGGGACAGCTGGATCAGGTGGGGCTGTTCCCCACTGGGAAGGTGGCATCTTCAGGAGGCAATGCTTGTCTCTGTCATGCATGAGATTCAGGATAAAGACCAGGTTATTGGGGCTGCTCCAGGGCCCACCCTCCTCCAAAGAGCTGCCCCTCCAGATGTGTTCAGAGAGCGGGAAATTGCAGGGGATCTCAGGGTGTGCATTGCCCATGGTGCAGGTAGGGCTCCTGGTGCAGATTATGCAGCTGGTGCCAATTGCCGTCCTGCAGAGGCTTGGGAGAAGCTGCAGCCAGGCCAGGCTGGCAAACAGCCCTGCAGGCATTGAAAGCAGCAGCGGGGCAGCCAGGCTGCCATGGATCCCTTCCCGCTGTGCCGGGCACGGCGTGTCCAGATGTGCAGGGAAAGGCCCCAGCTGCTGAGTCCCAGGGGAAGGCTGAAGGAAATGCACCCACCACAGCGTCTCTCCAGGTCAGTCAGCATCTGTTCCATGTGTTTGGATGCCTCCAGAGAATTACTGTCTCCTGTAGGTTTGTTCCTCTCTCTCAGAGGACCTTAAGAGAAGTGTGTGCATTTCAGAAGAATGGATCTCACAAAACCAGGGCTCAGCCTGTGGGGTCAGCAGGGACTCACAACTCACCCCTGTGATGGGAGCCTGGCTTCTGTGCAGCAACCAGGAAAGGAGCCTGGAAAGTCTTCCCTGCAGACACACCTGTAACTCAACAGGCACAGAAGCTTCTGTCACCGGCTTTCTGCCAGGTTGTCAATGATTATTCTTTTAGGAACATTGACAACATACCTGCAGGAGGCTTAAGAGGCTGGAAATCTTCCTGCAGCCAAGCTGCTGGAGAAGCCTTCCTAGCATGCTCATCTAGAAGGGAGCACAGAACAGAACCATTTCCTGGTGTGCTGGGATCCCCCTCTGCCTTTGGGAACTGGGACTGCAAGGTGGTCAGGCAAGGCCGTGGCAGCCAGATGTGAAAGGACACGGCCAAAGCTGCACAGGGGCCTGGGGAGCTCTGGGCTGGCTCCTGGCCACTCTCCACACTTTTGGTAGGCCCTGTGCAACATCCCTGGGAGGGCGGCTGGAGCAGCCCAGGGTCCCTGAGGGCTCTGTCCCTCCCACAGCAGAAACCCTCCCTAAAGCCCCGGGGAAAAGCATCCCCCAGCGTTTCCCGGGGAGCAGGAAGCGCTGTCCCGGGAAAGGGGAACCAGGCTGCCGACTCACCTGCTCCCCGCGCTTGCAGCGGAGCAGCCTGGGCAGCCCTGGCAGGCAGGGCCGCGGCCAGGAGGAGCAGGAGGAAGAGGCGCAGAGCAAGGGCCATGGTGCCTTGCCCTCTGCCAGTCCCGCAGCTCTTGCTGCCACCGCTGTCCTCACACAGCTGTCCCAGTGTCAGCACCACTGCTGCCAGCGCCGCTGCTGCCACAGCAGTTGTGCTCAAGGACTGACTGCTCGGTCGTTGTGGTGCTGTGCAACCACGGGGCTCTGGCACCTCTGTGACCTCAGAGCCTGCTGTGACCTCAGCCTGCTGTGACCCCAGAGCCTGCTGTGACCTCATGGCCAGGCTGGAGTGGTGTGGGCAGTGGGATCTGCCTTCTTTGGCAGGGAGCTCACCCTGCCCAACGGCTCTGTCCGAGGGTTGTGACACATCCCACCCCAGCTGATCTCACAGGATGGGGCATGAAGGGATGGAGAGCAGCCTGGCCAAGAAGGCTGGTGCTAGATGAGAGGCTGGAAATGAGTCAGCCATGTGCATCCAAAGGAGAGTGCCCAGGAGGTTGACGGAGGTGATTCCACCTCTTTGCTCTGGTGAGACTCCACCTGGAGTACTGTGGAAGGTGTTTTATACTGCTGGCCGGGGGTCTGTGTACAAATCACGAACGGGACAGGACTGCTGAGGAACGCGTCTCGAGCTGTTTATTTTCTAGCATCAGCCTCATTACATGGTGACGACAATGGGAGGATGCCAGCAGCTGACATCCCCGGCAGCAGACAAAGAACTTAATGTGACAACTTACTTTAAAAGCTTTTTGACCAATCACACAAAGCAAAAGCATATTGACAATAGATTTATCCAACCTCTATAAGCACACGTACCTTTTGTTAATGCAGTGCTCGCTTCTTTCAAATACAATACCTATTTGTATTGTAAGCCTTAAAACCCAATGCACAGAGCTCCATTATTAAGCTTAGAACTTCCTAATATCTTGCTAGAGATACTTTTCTGTAGCTTAGGGAGTCATTCTAGCCAAGCGGTAATACACAGACCATTGTACTGTTTGTCCTTACTTTTCCACTTCTTATATAATTTTTCTGCTGACAAATCTTACAGCTACTGCTTAGCTCTAATCGCAGTTCTGCTGTCTCTGAGGCCTGCCTTTTGCAGCTTTCCCAAAACCCTCTAATTTTAAAGATTCCCGCGTTTTACAGCGTCTTCTGTGAGCCAGAGAGAAGTTTGATAAGAGGATCCATGTTTACCCCTGAAAGAATTTTCTACCAAAAGTCATTGACATAGAAACCAAGAAAGCAAGAAGGATAAATAAGAGAAACCTGCAACTGCCTATTCCAATAAGCACTTGGCTTGCCTCTGGTGACCAATGAGTAAACTTATGTGCTTTGGAAGAATGTAGAAAAAGCATGCATGCTAGAATAAAACCAGGGTTTGAAGCCTTCTGGAAATGGCGTGTGTTGCCTTGTATTTTCTCCGTCTCTACCGTGACAGAGTACTGCATCCAGCTCTGGGTCCCCAGCACAGGAAGGACACGGTTCTGTTGGATCTAGTCCAGAGGAGGGGCAAAATGCTCTGAGGGCTGGAGCCCTTCTGCTTTGGAGACAGGCTGGGAGAGCTGGGGGTGTTCAGCCTGGAAGAGAGAAGACTCCAGGGAGACCTGATTGCTGCCTTTCAGTACCTTAAGGGGGCTTGTAAAAGAGATGGGACAGAATTCTTAGTAGGGCCTTTTGTGACCAGACCTTGGGGGAATGGTTTTAATCTAAAAGACGGTCGCTTCAGACTAGACAAAAGAAACCCATTTTTTACACTGTAGCTTTTGAAACCCTGGCACAGGTTGCCCAGAGAGGTGGACACGCATCCCTGCAGTCATTCAAGCTTGTGCTCTGAGCAACCTGACCTAGTCAAAGGTGTCCCTGCTCACTGCAGGGCATTGGACTAGATGGCCTTTAAACGTCCCTTCCAACCCAAGCCACTCTGTGCTCCTGTGCTCCATCAAAGCAGTGCGGGATTAGTGCTGGGGTGACGATGCTGGCACCTGTATTTTGGTAGTTGTGCCATTTAGCAAATGGCCAAGAGAGGATTGGTGGGCTGGGCAGTGAAGTCTGCAAATAACACACAGTGTGATCAAGGAGAAACAGGAGAGGAACACAGCTTCCAGTGCAGATAAATGCCAGCATTTTGCTGCCCATCCCATGTTAAGAAACAAAGGAATGTCCTGAAGATCCCTTCCTGTGGGTGCACTATTGGCTGTATCAGTACTTGTGTTCTGTAAAACAGGTAAATTGTTACAGCTTCTTGCCCTGTTTATCGCTGGATAAAACCCAAATGCTGCATTGCTCCCTGTCTACTTTCTTCCAAGTCAAGGCAAATTTTGTTCATTCTTGAGTGGGACATATTCATCTGCTCCCAAGCAAATTCTTCTTGCCATTCACACAATGTGGATTTGCTCGAATCAGACTGTAACTAAGGCCTACCTCTCACTAGAATTCAAGTTGATGCATTGTGAGGCAAAGTGTCGAGTAATTTGTCCTGGTGTCTGGCACTGTAGAGGGTTTTTCTGTAATTAAATGACATTTGAAGACAGCTGTAGTCTACCATACTTCTGGCATCCTAGAAATGAAGAAACAGCCTTTGAAACAGGATTTTATCCTTTCTTCCTCCTCCTCCTCCCAGGAATTTTAATCTCAGGTCTAAGCTCTTCAGCTGCCTCACAAACATTGTTTTAATTCAGACTGGCATCCATGCAGTGCGCCACAAATCAGGACAGTGGCTGTGAAGCCTGAAGCAATGCAGGTTTATAGCACTGAAAACAATAATCTGTTACCCAGGTTAAGCCAAGCACTTCCCAAATAACTCTACCTATCCTCAGGGATGTTTCCAAAAGGATCACTGTGACAGCTGGGAGTGGGGAGAGAGAGTGCCATCAACATTAAAAATACAGCTTTCTGAGATCTTTATATTCCAATAAAAAGAGAGTCAAAATTGTTCATATATGGAACATTAACTAAGGAGTGAATGACAGATTGTCAAAATAATTGCTTGAGGAACAAAAAAAAAAACCAACATAAATAAAAATCTGTTCATGTGTAGATAATAAGAAAACAATCCTGCCAAGAAAAAAGACAGATGTGCCAAAACTAAAAGCAATAAGGCTGTTTCCTCTTTCTCAATGCAAAAAAAAAAGGACTGAAAAGAATCAGAGATCCTTGAGACCATTACTATATTCAGGAGCTTCCAGGTATTGGGAAAAAATGAAGGAAACTGTAGTGTGCAATTCACAGAGGTAACCTGGAATTTATTGGTGAACTTGTTGCAAAATTTCTGAGAGCAGACTGGAAAAGCATAGGGACTGATCAGACCATGTGTGGGCATTTCCAGCAGTGTGGGGGATGTTTCTGGGAGCAGCTGCAGGGAAGAAAAGCAGCACACGATTACTGGGCGTCCTAGGGCGACGCTATGATGCTCGTATCCCCGATGGTGTGTTCTGTTGATGCTGGATATTATATGGTGTGCCTTCCAGACGGGCTCTGACAGCGAAGGCGGGGAGAAGAAGAAGCACGGAGTTTGTTATCAGAGACTGCACTCACTCCTCCACAGTCTGCTGGAACACAGAACTCCACGGTGTTCTCTGGCCACGGACGGGGCAGAACACCGCGCTCCTTTGCTTTTTACTTGCTTTAGCTAGCTGAGGCAGTCCAAGTTTTCCCTCGACTGGTTTTCTTTCCCTTTCCTTGGATCCGTTCAAACCTGCTCCGGACCGGGACCTGGGGAAGCACCGAGAGCTTGCACTCTGTGGCCCACGGGGGGCTCCTCTGGGCAGCAGCCTTTCCCAGTGCCAGAGGGACTGATAACAGAGCCACCATCCACCAGAGAGATTTTCTGAATCTGTCATCTCTTCAGAGCGACAAATGAGTTTTGTCATCTGGTATTGCTCATTTTTTGGGCTGGGGAGTGCTTTGCCTGTTAAATATACAGGTTTTTTCCACTTCTCTCTGAGGAGTTTTTTCCCAAACTGATGGGGGGGAGGGGCGGTATGGGCTTGATTTCTGGGGCGGGCCCTTTTGGGGGTTTTCTCCCAAATTTACCCTAAAGCAGGACACTGGGACAATCTCTTTGCGGGCTGTAGACTTTATGACAGTCTGTCCCCTGGGGCTGGGGGAGCTGTCACGGGGCAGGGAGGGCCAGGGCTGGCAGGGGCTGCTCAGGGATGGGTTTGGCCCGGGTCCCTCCAAGCAGCGACTGCCCAAGCAGCTGCGCTGGCCCCGGGCTCTCCTCCCGGCCGGCTGGGCTTTGCTGGGTGGCACAGCCTGTGCCGAGGGGCGGCAAGGTGCCTGCAGGCCCCAGCTCTGGGGGAAGCAGAGAACGTCCTGGCCGTATCCACCGTGCTGCCAGCTCATCAGCGCAGCACAGCGCAGGCTCACGCTCCCCACTGCTCCCACAGATGCTGCCGGCCCCACAACACTGGGGGATGCCCAGAAGGGAACTGGTTTCTGTCAGGGAACAGGCTGCTGGCTAGGGTTAATGGCAGGCCTGGCTTTTCTATGGCATGCAGGTGATGAGGGGACCCCTGTAAGGCTGGCAGACGACCGGGCTCCGTCATGGGGCCCACGAGGTGGCGGGGGGTGTTGTGGGTGCAGGGTTTTGCAGTAAGACATGCGGGGCTTTGCGTCCTTTGTAAGCAGTGCACGTGGCAGGGGCTCCTCATGAGGTTCTTAGGGGATTTGGGATCTCTGCTGTGGCATACAGGTGACTGGAGACTTCTGTAAGGCTGGCAGGGGCTTGAGTTCCTCATCATTAACGTGGCGGGTTAGTGCTTGCCGTCAAGGCCTGGAGAGGAGCTGAGTCCTTCCGAAGGTGGGCAGGAGGCTGGGCTCTTCTGTGAGGCACACAAGGCTGGCTTGGGGTTTCTGCTTTGGTGTGCACGGATTCCTCGTGAGGCACACAGGGCTCTTTTGGGGTCTCTGCTTTGGTGTGCAGGGATCCCTCAGGAGGTGTGCACCGGGGTTAAACTAGAGGGGGTTTTTCAGTTTTCTCAGCACAGCAAAGGGACACTCCCGGTCAAGGTGCTGCAAAGTCGGCAGGAAGCTTCCTGCAAAGCCTTGGGCCCGGCCTGCGGGTCCAGCGGGCGACCAGAGCCCATCCTTGGGGACCGGGCGGGGTTTCCGGTATCCACCGCACCCTTGTCGGGCCAGCTCCGGCCCCGGCGGTGAATGGCTGCGGCCCCGGGCTCCGATGGGGCTGCCGAGCAACGCCGGGGGCGCGACAAGGGCCTCGCTGCGCCCTGGCCCTGTGCTGCAGCCAAACACCTTTACAGCCACGGCGGTTCTCTGGGGCACAGGAGGCTACAAGTCAGGCCGTGCCTTCTCGCACTGACGAAGGAGCTCCTTGCATTGCCCAGTTCCCTAAAGCACGCGGGGAGCCCAGCAGAGCACGAAAACGGTTCTGGACTGCGCTCCCGTCTACACTGGGATCGAGATATGGATTGACTGAAAGTGCTGGCCAGTCACAGTGTGAAGATCATGGTGCATGCTGGAGCAACTTCTCCATGTCCCTTTCCTGACAGAACAATCACAGATTATTAATTCTGGCCAAGAGCAGCCCCAGGGGCGCAGGGCGGAGACAAGGCAAGGTGGGGAGGAGAAAGAGCGGGTTCGAGATTGCCCTCGAAAGGCAGACGCGCTCTGGGGCCTGCTCCTGGCCAGGGAGCCTGCCCAGAGCCGTCCCCTGCTCGCCGGGGCCTTGAGGGGCAGCTGTCCAGCTGGGCCAAGCTGTGCCAGCAGCTCCAGCCGTGCTGGGGAGCCTTGCCAGCTCTGGGCCCTGCTGTGCAGGAGGGTCCCAGTGTGCCACTGGCAGCCAGGGGCCTCACCCGCTCCTCTCTCCACAGTCGTGGTGCCGCAGCTCCAGCACCCCGGCCGAGAAGGCGTGACTCTCCCTCGCCCCCAGGGAGCTCAGAGACCGGCAGCTTTGGCAGCTCTCAGACGTGGCCTCCGCAGCAACAGTTGCCCAAGAAAGCAGAGCACCAGCACTCTGTGCCTCCCCCACGGCCCCCCAGCCCGGCCGTGAAGCGGAAGCCTCCCGAGATCCCCCCACCTCCTCCCCTCCCGAGCCCGCCGCCCTGGTCCGGCTAGGACTGGAACTGGGCCAGGCTCGGCAGGGCATGGGCCACCAACAGCTTTGGGCACCTGCTCTCCTTTACAAATGACACCCGTTCCCTATGGACAACAGCCAGAGTCGGTTTGCATCCTGTCCTACCTTCAACAGGAAGGGCTGAAGATTCTTCCCTGCCCTGTCTCATCCTTTACCACTTTGATTTTCATACAGCTGGTTGCTGGCTGCATCTGTGAAAGACTTTAGTAGCACTGCATTTTTACCCCACCTGTCCGGGAAAAAAAAATAAAAGAATTCTTTAGTTTAGACTTTGTTTTTAGTGTGGTTGGGCCACTCACATTTTGAGCGATTAATTTTCCATGGTACTTCTGATGGAGTAAGGATTCAATTTAGTAGCTTAGAATTGAAATCATAGGAATGATTTCTAAACTGTATCGGGGGTTGGTGGTGGCCAGAGCAGGCAGGTAGAAGGAACAGGCCTGGACCTGCAGGACAGCCAGGCCGTGGGAGTGAATGATAGCCCCGTTACAGTGATTGTCCTAACCAGATCAAGCATGGTCTTCAGCAAATCAAGCATAGTCTTCAGTAGGTCAAGCGAAACTGCACCTGTGTGGGAATGGGAACTAGAATGGAACAATATAAGTTTAATAATTAATGTGGGGTGGGGGAGAGTAGAAGGGGTTATAAGCTACCGATTCGGGTGTATCGTTGAAGCCCAGATCTGGGGTCTCGCCCCCGGGCTTCCGCACGCTTCAATAAAACACCTTCATATACAATCAATTCTGATTGTGTGTGGATCCTGACGCTAACACTTCTTCCCTTTTCCTTGCTACCCATAAAAAGTTCATCTGGACATTAAAATCACCAGAATTCCTGAGATTTACCTCAAAGCCCTGAGGGGAATCTAGCACAAAATATTCTCCCTGTGTACTGCACAACAAGAACTATCCAGAGCAAAGTACATTGCCAGCTGAGGCTTGTGGAACTCCCAGAATACTGAGCCTGCAGAGGAGGTGTCGCCGTAGAGCAGGACGGGAACGAAAATGACTCTAAATCAAAGGCAAAGAGAATGAACTCCGATTTATTTTAAATGCACCGCTCCATTTATAGAGAACATAGTGCGGACTAATTTCATTGGTCTTAGAGTGAAACCATCTCACATTGTTATAAACGCCAATCACTTGGTTTTTAAAATTTTAAAAGTTTAATAATAATAAAATAGTTATAAAAATAGTAATACAATTAGAGTAATGAAAATTTAGAGTTAGGACAATTACAAGACAATAAAAAGCAAAGAATTACAGATATCCGGATGCTCTCGGGCACTTAAGCCCGATAAGCATGCCTTGTGAACAAAGGAATAATCTTTAAAAGCAGTAGCCTGTTGCATATTCATACATCTCACACATGATGCATAAATTCCTTGCAAATTAAGAACTTTTCTGGTTTTTGTCAACTTCTTCCCCTTAATCCTGGTGGTTCCATACAGACGGAGAGAAGGTGGAAGAATGTTTGTTTTTTCCGATAAGGAGGCAGTAATTCTTTATGGGCCCCCGTCATTGTCATCTCTGGGTGAAGAGTTTCTTCATTATCTCATCTCTTACTTGAGCTAGTAAAAAAAAAAAACCCCACATACATAGGCTCTATTTTAACTACAAAACTACATATACCATACTATTAAAATGTTAATACAGCACTTCTAATTAATATAACATAATACATATAGTATTCAATTTAATATTTGCGAAAAGCCAATCATAAAATATGCATTTTTCACAATCCCTCCTCTTATTCTTTATAAATCATTTGGCTTGAGCAATATTTCTTATCTAATTGCATTCTTTAGACTATGTTAGTAATCAAATAAATGAAGGGATTAAACGAGGAAGAAACATCAGAGCAGTTGTAAAACATCCAAGGAAGAATCTTAATTTCTTCCACTATCCATTCTTCAATACATTACCCCATCAGTTAGTTTTTAACATTGTTTTCCCACTTTTGGACCGGTATCTGGGTTATTTCTTTAATTCTAATGCCTGAGCGGCTTTGTTTGTTATCTTCTCTATGACTGCTTGGAGTCTTATAATACGATTCAGTATATAATTTGGGTTTAATACAGAGGTAGATTGCTGTGCTGGTTTCACCTTTTTGTTTACTAATGGCCTTTTTGCAAAATCTTGGACTGTATTCCTGAAATCAAATGTAAAACAAATCCATCTCTCTCATTTTGGACATTCAATGCCCCATCTATTACCACTTTTTCTTAAGTTCCTTGTAATTCAATCTTTTTCCCCTTTTTTTTTTTTTTTTTTTTTTCTTTTTTTTGCAGGTACTCAGTTTGGATGGGTTATAACAGTGGCTGTTGACATGGGCGTGTGTAACAAAAAGGAACTTTGGTTTCTTTCCATGTAATATTTGTTTTGTAGCATTTGTGACACAATCTTGCCAGTATCTCAGAAGGTAAAAGACAACAAATGAGAGACAGAAACAGGAATAACAGAGGTCTGGTATGGCTTGTACCCCCACCTCCCCTGCCTATGCAGTTGCTTCCTGTAGCAGGTATGCGTGATCTTCTCGGTGGCGAGTACAGTGGTCAATCCAGGCTTGCCCTCTGTTTCCTTTGTTACTCTTTTTACTAAATATTTTTAGGCAAGTCCTTTTCAACACTCCTTAGCTGAGGTTTCTTACCATTCCTCAGGTATCTCTCAGTCAACAGGCACTGATAATTCCCATCCACAAAACAAAGTTATTACCTCAGTTGCTTTGAGTTCTATCTGTATAGGGGATAGATTCAGTACTCAATACCTATTGCAATGAGAACATAGATTTTGTGAGCTTCAATACCAATTATTCTCATAATTTGAACATTTACTTATAACCCAGTTAGCGTGTCCAGCACTGGGATGAATCAAATAAAGTTTACAGTATAATACTAATGGTAATTTCCCTTCTTCCCTGTACAAGTCACAGGCTAAGGCCAGAATGTGAGAACTCTGATTAAAATAATCTTGATCTTCCTGTTTGAAGTGGCAATGTTCCTCTCCTAAGGAGGCGTCGGAGGCGTCTGAGGGCTTATTTAGGCAGTGCTTAAAACCAGTGATGTAAACTTTGCTTTATTTCTCAGTTAGGTGTTATTCTTTGTACCTTCCTTGGTTCATTTGTGTTTTCCCAAACCATTACCACCCAGTCCCAGTTGAAAGTCAATTTGATATCACCCGGTTTAGATGTGATAGTCCATTCTTCAAGGTTCTTCACAAGTTCTTTGATTTTGCTGTCGTGAATTCACCCTCTTTCTGTGGTTCAGATTGCTGCTTTACTGGTACCTGGAAAGGACTTCTTAGTAACACAGTGTTAAAAGAAAAACAATACTGCATTAACTTTTACCATTAGTTTTCTTCAAAACTTTCTGGGTTTAACTAAAAGCTTTTTCTACAGCCGCTTCTTCTTCTTGTGTCCAGCTGTTTTAATAGCTGCAGAGGCCAATTCTTCTTCTTGTGAGCTATAAGTAGTTAAATAGAAAGACCAGGCCAATTTTAACACCACATGTATCACATCTCTTGCTTTTTACTTTTTGGGCAACATTTAACCCATTCTTCAGAACAAAAAGCCTCCTCTTCTTAACAACAAAAAACCAGAAAGAGAAAAGAGTTCTTGCTTAAAAAAATAAATCACTTTGTGAAAGTCAGCTATCTCTGCCTTGATCTTATCTCTAGTGGTGGTCCCTTTCTTTTATTTTTTTTTTTTTAACAGTCTTGCATTTAACTCTGTCCTTCGCCTGCCTCTCTCTTTTTCTCTCCCTCTCTTTCTCTCTCTTCACATTTTAACATCCACATTCCAGCATCAGTCCACCTTCTAACATCAGTCCACATTCCAATGTCTCAGAGAGGTAAGTCTGCCAATCACCCCTTCCCCTTTTTCAACTTCTTTACAAATTAAATTACTTTTGTTATGTGCGTTCTGCAAGCATGCAATTCATGGCACTCTCCACCAAGGCTACTAGCCACTCACAGCTGACACAGTACTAAAACTAAAGACTTGTTTTTTCTAACACAATTTTTTTTCCATTCACAAGCTCAAAAAGGTTGTAGGAACAAGGTAAACAACAACTTACTTCTAAAGTGACCCTACCTGCACCAAAAAATTTAAGACAATGCTAGTTAGTGCAATGCAATTTGCAACGAAGCCAAGGTATGATTTGGGAAGGGCATCTGAGGACACAGAGCATGAGTTTTACAAATCCATATTTTGAAGAGAGAATGGACAAAACATGAATACAGTGGGGGGAGACAGAAAGTAAGGAATTTGTCTCTGCAATACCTTCTCTTTGACTGCTAGGAAACGCTGTTCAAAGAGGCTCCTGTGGTAGAAACAATAATTGGATGGCAAGAGGCACTCTTGAATTTAAGCTTTAATGTCACAATAGGAAACAGCACCTGAGCACTGCAGTGGTGAAGCACCCTGCCTGCAAACTCACTAGAGGCAAGCTACTGCTGCCACGCTGCAGGGCTACCTGCAGCACAGAGGGAATCACGACCAAGCCCTCCTTGCAGGCCTGGGTAAACCACACAAGGAACCCACAACTTCTTCATAGCTGTCTAACTCATTTCAGAAATAAAACTACAGCAAGCAGAGATTCCCCCCCACCATCTTTTTTTTTTTTTTTTTTTTTTTTTTAAATGTGTGTGTGTCACACACCTACAGCGATGCTGAAAGTAACAAATTAACAGCTTACATTAGAAGAGACTGAAACCTTTTCTTCATCCAGCTTTGTGTGTTCCCATTTATATATGTAGCCATCTCCAATTCTTAGGTCAAAAAAAAAGAGCCCTATTTTTCAGAAGTGCTATGCATGAACAACTCTAGCTGCTGTTCTAGGTGCACTACAAGTAGTCAGCACTTCCAGAAACACAAACAAAACAAAAACTAACTAATAAAGCAAAACACATTTGGGTACACGTAAAAGGACTGGCTGGAAAAAAAATGTTTCCCATTGACCTGCTAAGCAGCAGGTGTTACCTTTAGTTTAACTTTACACACTGAGAACCACTTGATTGAACAGCCTTGCATCGATTCAAAATAAATTAAAAGTATGTTTGGCTATGTCACAGCTGTAAACTAGTTTTTCAACCTTAGAGTATAGCAAGTTACAAATTTTAAGATGAAAAAATCACAATGCAAATTGGAAGAAATAATTGAAACTACTTGGACACAGTAAAGGGAAAAGAATTAGCTGAATTAACAGCTCAATGGAGACATTTGCTCAGTATGAAGCATCTTCCCCTATTTCCTTCTCTAGCCCAAACTTCCTTGTTAAATTTTTTTTTTCCTTGTTACTTTTACAGTATCTTTGCTCATATTATAATATTTTGGAATATTTAACAAACAGGTTCTTTTTTGGCCCTGTGTCTACTACGAATTCTAATTCTTTTTCTTGGGGACCCACTTTTAAAGTTATCACAGACTCTAGATGGTATTTGTCCTTTAAAAAAATAGAGCCTCTAACATCCCTATTCTTCTTCTCTGCTCATCTCTCAGAAGATTTTCAGATCTGTTGCTCTCTTAGGACAATCTTTCTTATAATGTCTTTTGCTCTTACAGTAAAAGCAGACATTCCTGGAATGCTCCTCAGACTTGGTTTGTTTCTCACATCAGTCTCCGGATCCATTCTGGAACGTTGCCTTATATTTCTCCCAAGTCTGTCCAACCATTCAGTTGGATCCTCCCCTTTCCCTTGTTGCGCCTCAAAAGTCCTTTCAGCATTTTGCCCTCGAGATGATGCCCCTTTTTTTCTCTTTATTATTAAATTACAATTACCAGGGGAACGCAGCTCAGGGGAGCATGGGCAGGGTTCGCTGCCGGAACCGCCAAACGAGGGGGCATTTCCAGGGGATACCAGCCGGGAGCGTGGTTAATGGCGGCTGGGTCAGCTGTTCCCAGCAGAGGCGAAGCAGCAGCGGCGGTGCCCAGTGCAGCTGGCACAGTCTCAGAGTCGCTGGGGATGGGGCGGAGGAAACAGCCGCAGGAGGAGCTGTCAAGGATGGGACAGACGGGACGGACGGGACGGGCGAGAGCCCGCCAGGCGCGGCTGGCAGAGCGACCACGGACCAGCCGGGCGGGATGGGGGCAGGGGCCGGTTGGGCAGCTGCGAGCAGTGAGACGGGGACTGGTACAGAGGCTGCGGGTGGCGAAACAGGCACCGGGACAGGCGCCGGCACCGGGGCCGGCGGAGCTGAAGGCAGCAGCTCGCTGGGACCCGAAACCGGTGCTGGGGCCGCAGGCGGTGCAGGCGCGAATGGGAAGGGAGGAGGCAAAACCTGCAAAGGATCCCATTCTTTTTCTTTTCCTCTTTTTTCCTCTCGCTCCCCTCCCTTCTCGTTCCCTTTTTTCCCTTCTTGTTTTGTTTCGGGGATTTCTGATACCTTAAAGATTTCTATTTTCCTAAGATCCCATGTCCAACACGTGGCAGATTCTTCTGAATTAAACGATTCCTTTGAGTTTACAAATACATTTAGAGCCTGACAAATCCATCTTTCAAAAGAACCATATCTAGGCCAATAAACGTGGTCAGATCTTAGTTCTTTTGTTTGGCCATTCAAGCATATAAAATTGTATCATCTTTACTTTGTCCTTTTTTCTTGCACAAGGGCTTTTTTTTCCCCAGTTGGCTAACATAACTCCCAGGGGACTATCTTGGGGTATCTCTATTGATAATTTCTTACTCCTTTTTTTTCTTTCCTGTATTTTCCTTACTGGATTTCTGTCCCATTTTTCAAGATCTTATCTACTCACCCCCTGCCTCTGTTTTTCACTTTCCTCCCCCTACCCAAATACCACTTTTCCTTCGACTACACTCTCAAAAAAAACCTCCTTTTTCTCACACCACCCCTCAACACAACACACTTTCCTCCAAGGAACTAAAACAAAGCTTAAAATAAACAATCTGCATTACATATACTTTCATTCGTCCCCATTCACTCAAGTTTATTTTTCACTTACTCACACACACAACAAAACAACCACAACAACAAGGTACCTTTTATTTTTCAACACACCTATTACACTTTTAGGTGTCCCTGGCCAGTCCCGGTGTTCTTGGATGCCCCTCAATCCAGCTGCGTTGTTCCCAACCCCAGATTCTCTCGGGTGTACCCTCACTCCGGCAAAATTTTATTCAGTCCTGGGTGCTCTCAAAGATTAATATCTCAACCCAGCAGCAACCCTGGGTGCTCTTGAAGATTAATATCTCAACCCAGCAGACTTTTATTCAACCCTGGGTGCTCTTGAAGATTAATATCTCAACCCAGCAGCAACCCTGGGTGCTCTTGAGTATTAATCCCTCAACCCAGCCCATTCAATTCAACCTAGCAAAAAAAAAATTTAAAGGCCCCTTTTTACCTTCTTATTTTCCCCAATGGATTATACCAGGAACACCCTCGGCTTCTTCTCTCCAAGGGGTCCCACTCCTTCCCCGAGACGCAACCCTAATTTTCCCCGGGGGGATTCTCTCACTCTTTTATCATTCGCTTCATCTCTGTACTGGCCGCTTTTCTCGCGAAAAAGACGGAAACGCAGCATAAGAAACGCCGCAATCTCTTAGCAGGTCTGGGGTACCCAGCCCGCCTCTCGTTCACACACATTCATCCCCCCCTTATCCACCCCATCCCAACAAATACTTACCTATCCCTTGTCCTTGGGTCTTTGTTCTTCGCGTACACTTTGGTCATAGGGGCTAATTACCGCGGTTTTAGGGAATCCTTTCCCTTTTCTTTGTTTTATTGTCTCCTTTTGTCCATCGGATCGGAACCTGCATCTGTCGGTAGCACCAGGGGAGCACAGTTAGGCCGCCTAATCAGGGCAGGACGCGTCTCCCTCACTCTGACTCTCCTAAGGCACTGGCAGAGAGGTGTTAGGAACCATCCTCTGCTACCATTTGTAATAAACGCCAAACACTTGGTTTTAAAATTTTAAAAGTTTAATAATAATAAAATAGTTATAAAAATAGTAATACAATTAGAGTAATGAAAATTTAGAGTTAGGACAATTACAAGACAATAAAAAGCAAAGAATTACGGACATCCGGATGCTCTCGGGCACTTAAGCCCGATAATCATACCTTGTGAACAAAGGAATAATCTTTAAAAGCAATAGCTTGTTGCATATTCATACATCTCATACATGATGCATAAATTCCTTGCAAATTAAGAACTTTTCTGGTTTTTGTCAACTTCTTCCCCTTAATCCTGGTGGTTCCTTACAGATGGAGGGAAGGTGGAATGTTTGTCTTTTCCAATAAGGAGGCAGTAATTCTTTATGGGCCCCCGTCATTGTCATCTCTGGGTGAAGAGTTTCTTCATTATCTCATCTCTTGCTTGAGCTAGTAAAAAAAAAAAAAACCCACATACATAGGCTCTATTTTAACTACAAAACTAAATTTACCATACTATTAAAATGTTAATACAGCACTTCTAATCAATATAACATAATACATATAGTGTTCAATTTAATATTTGTGAAAAGCCAATCATAAAATATGCATTTTTCACAACATCATTGGTGTGCAGTGAATGACGCACGGTGGCAGAACATATCTATGAACAATGTGAACAACAAGATAGATGAGAGAATTATTTACATTCTTTCCCAACTGTCTCCCAGGCTCTCGCCTGGTTAGAAAACCTTCTCTTTTTCTCTCTGACTGAACTGAGAATATCCACATTTCCTCCGTTTTGTTTACACTGGGGCCTCGTACATCCATGCAGGGTAAGTAACTTGAATGCATACTAATTTTGAGGCACATTGCTAGACTCAGGATCATCAGGACCCCCACTATGAAAACTCCTCTGCCTCTGCCTTCGCCCACCGGGTTGCCACCAGCGGCGGGGTAAACCATCTTCTCAGCAGCAGGAATAGTCTTTTGTGGTTTTGTACCTGGATCGAGCCGCATACCTCTGTTTAAAGATGCCCTACCTGGATAGTTTGACTGAGTCTGACTGCAGGATACTTTGTTTAACCCTTGGCACTCAACAGTAATGATTTTGAGCTTTTTACTTTAATTTTCCCCTCAGCCCATTTTGGAATAGGCAAAACCACACCCAGGAGTCTACTTTCATTATACCCAGACGAGTGGCGAGCCCTAAAACATGGCTAGTCAGGCACATCACACAAGCCCTTTGGCCAGAATCTCTTTATACAGTGTACCAGCCAAACCTCATCACAGTACTCACACTTAAAATGCACAAAGGGACAACAATCACAACCTGGTGGTTCAGTGCACCTTATCAGATCACTATCAGTCATTTACTTGGCCAGCACAGGGTTAACTTCAGGTCTCCAGGGGGAGAGGTGACTTCTTCCTCAGGTGTCTCTTCCTGGTGCTCGATCTTCTTTACTCCAGGTATCCAGGCTTTTTCTGCTGTCTGAATTGCTGTGTCTGTGGTTAAAAGGACAATAAAAGGATCTTCCCAGTGAGGGGTGAGGGGGGCTTCCCTCTAGGCTTTTATAAGCACTTTGTCTCCAGGTTACGTATAGAGAACTTTAAAGGGGTGCTCTGTGTCACCATCTTCTGTTTTTACAATTCTTGTCTTTTTTATCCCATGTTTTCTAAACAAATTTTAGTTTGCATGTTATCTCAGATATAAATACAAGTCCCCAGAAACTGGTCTAACTGGTCTGACACCTCTAAGGGATTATCTATCAAACTGCCCATCTCTTTTCTGAAGACTCTGATGTCTCCGATGTTAAGTGGCACATTGATGGAGCTAGTAACTCCCGGTGTGGCTGGAATTTTTCTCAATGGGAGTAGATTGTGTCTCTTGACATGTACTACTGGGACTGCTTCTGGTCTCCTAATAGCTTCTAGGATTTGATTTTTTTTTAATTCCTCATGAACCAACCCTCGTCTACAGGTGCTGATCAAGCTTCTTTTTTTCCCAAATTTTCCAAAGGTGTGGACCACCCCAGAAGTGTATTGAGAATCAGTAAAAATCGCCCCTCTCTTCCTTTTTTAACTTTTTAAGTGTTTGTAAAACTGCATACAGTTCACAAACTGGTGCTGAACAACTGGCACCTAGGGGTCTCGACGCTACCACTTTTCCTGACTTCCCATCTACTATTGTATACTCTGACTTCCTTTTCCCTTCTATAAGCCTCTGCAATTTTACCACTTTTATAGAAATTTCACCTTCTCACTATACCCTTCAAAAATCTACCGTCCATCCTCTTCTTTTTCTTCCCCCCTCATGATCCTGTGCCCCAGACACCTGACCTTTGGCTTAGCAACCCACAACTTAGATTCTGACACCTCCAATCCCCTTCTCTTTTCTTGTATACTTTAGAATCTCCCTCCAAGAATCCTTTCCAGCAAGTAATACACTCCACTTCCTCTGAACCAGGGCTCCCCTGGCCACATATCTGCTGATAAATTACACAAACACCCACTTCCACTTTTACACTAGGGCCACTTTAAGAACCCCTATTGTAATTTCCTCTTTGGCCAATGTTCTGTCCTATAACAAATCATCCTCACTTGATCCAACTTCCAGCCCTTTAGCCCTTTCCCACTTACTCCAGCCATCTAGCACATTACCCAGGGTGGCCTCTAGGAGGAATACCCCCACTCTTCTTCCTTGGCTGTCCTTCTTTGTCTACTGTGGGTCTGACCCAAGATGATTCCCAGCCACTATAAGCTTTCGGGCTGGTAAAAAAAAACAAAACACACACACACACACACAAAAAAAATCCAAACAAACAAACAAAAAAAAAAAAACCAAAAAACCAACCAAACAAACAAACAAAAAAAAAACCAAAAAAAAATACTCAAAACTGCCCACTGCCACTCGCCCCCTTAAAAAGTTTCCCTCTTGAACAGTTTCTGAGGAACACACAATCATTATTTTCTTCAGTAGGAAAATCTACCCCATCATTCCATACAAAAAGAAGGTAGCCAATCTGCTCCACAGCCTAAAATCCCTTTCTTACAGAACGGGGAAAGAACATGTATCTACATTGCTCCTACTGTGATGTGCTAATGTTTAAATTATTAGGAGCAAGTTGGCACATCTTCCAGGTACAGCTATTACCCAGTTCAACTCAGCTTCCTCTGGCTGGGGTAGCAAATTCTCTCTACCACAACTGAGATGTGTCCTAATACTCTATAAAAATGATACAGTAACCTTTGTCAGACAGCAACACGGCAGCACTCCTGCTTCAGAAGAGCATTGCACAGCCTGTCAGTTTTCCCATTTCTCTGGAGACCATTCTGGTGAGGTCAAAGGAAGCTGTAGATACACCCTCAGCTATGCTCATTACTGGAACCAAGCAACAAACGCTACCTGGACTGTTGTGCTCTTCATTCATCCAAGGGAGGAGTCTAAAGCTGTTCAACAGCTCTAACAGCAATGTGGAAAAATGAAGACTGATTATGGGAAAAGAGGAAATAGCCCCCCCACCCCTTTTTTTTTCCTTTTTTTTTTTTTTTTAGCAATACAACATTATTGTTGTTCATGTTCAACTGAAAATGCTACACACTTTTCACTAATCTAAAAGTCTTAGGATAAGTGACTATGCTCTTCAAAACGGTGCAGAATCAATTCAACCCAGCTAAAACACCATAAAGACAGAAGAAGCAAGGAGAATGGGTCCTACTACTGACAGTACTGCCTCTGGTCATCTGAGAGGCCTGCTGATAGAAAAGAGGTCTCCTAGAAGTCCAGCCACAGGCAGAAACATAACTGCCATCAGGTCCTTTACAAAGAATATAGGCACCTTTTAAAATCTTATGAAAAGCTATCACTGACTTGTGAAGCTCATCCTGAATTAAGGGCAAGCCACTATTTGTTTATACAAAAATTGCTCCTTGTGGGTCCAACCTGAACCAGTCACAGATGGAAGCCTCATGACAAGTGAAGAGGTCTACTGACTGCAGCACATCATGCAATGGACCCAGCAAAGGGCCAACAGAGTGCACACTAAGCATGATTTTGTACTGAACATACTCAAGAAACACCTGAAGAGCTGATAATTTGGCAGCCCCTCACCCTCACAGGAATGATGCTGTAAAAAGGATAAGCACATTTCCAAAAAAACCCCAAAGCCACTGAAAAACAAATTATTTTTGCAAAGTCAGATAAAAAAAGACCCCTCAAACACCAGGGTCACTGATCTTAAGTTCAGAGAGATGCCAAAACACAGTTTAATCCCTGCAGCAGTTAACAGTGTGCTGACATTTGAATGAGGCCGCACAGGAACTGACAGGAAAATTGGGAAGGCCCTTTGTCTCAGAGTGCCGGAAGGCAGCAGTTTCTAACACAGTGCAGTCAACTGTGCAACTGTCAACCAGAGCAAATCCGGCACCTGCAGAAAACATGCCAGAAACAGATAACAAAACTCCTGATCTAGAACAAATACTATGCATAGGAGCTCCTGAACGTCACTGAATACTGTCAGAGGTGAGTGGCAAAACCTGCTGCAGGTGAACAACAGAGTACACTGAGTTGGAAAGGACACACGGGAATCTATAAAAGCCAACTCTTGGCCCTGCCCAGAGCAGCTCCAAGAACCAACCCCAAGAGCACCACACCAAACAAATCCACCTGTTTCCTACTAGGTCATCATTTTAGGATGAAGCTGTTGAGCCAGGTGTTTGCAACACAGGTATAGCATCTGGCACCTAAAAGGTCCATTTAAGTTCTACCAGTAGTCTGGGGACAAAGCCTGGATGCCGGCACCTTTTCCCTGGAGGGAGAGTGGCAGATTGAGACAAGGAGTGCATTTCTCAGTAACACACAGCTAGTGTTCATCCTATGAGAAGTTAATACCAAATTAACTCTGACAGAACAGAGGCAAATTTGTTAAGGCCCTGCCAGCTCTTCTACACATTTGCTCATAGCACATCATTTCAGAGGGTTATATACAAACTCAGATGCCAAAGTGCAGTTTCATTCTTATCGCCTGCACTAGATTAACTGCAGCTACCAGACCCAGGTCTTAACAGATCTTGGTTTTATCAAGCCAACTATCCCATTCAGCAGAAAGCAATTTAATACCCTGAGACCAGGAGTTTAGGACATGGTAAAAAGGGGGAAAAAACCAAAACAAACCAAAAACCACAAAAAAAAAAACAAACCTTATACAACAAGCAATTTTGCTAACATCTCCTTACTGTAACTCTTTGCTGAGTTCTAGAAGGAATCAAAAAAAATTTTAACCGGCACTGTACTTATGCCTGTTTTTTGTTCATGTTTACCAGCCTACTAGCCTCGCAGCGAACCGATTTGTGGATTTTTGGCTGATAATGAGCTCTCTTACCTTTTCCTTTCCGGACTTCCAAAGTCCTGGACCGAAGAGGTTTACCAGTTCTCGAACACTCGAGAACTCACCCTCCCTCCCCGGTCCGCCCGTGATCGAACCCCTGAGCTCCCCGAGTTGCAGGCTTTATGTGTGAAATGAGTTTTCCCGGTTCCGTCCGCTTCCCCCGCGACCGACCACTTTTCTCGCAGGATAGTGAAACTGCGATCTTGGGTCCGCACTCGTCCCGTGACAGTGTCACGTCTCAAACACATGCTCGATCACCCCTGACTCAACCACGCAATACTTACGGTCCTTTTTTCCGCGTGGATTCTTCGTGCACGTGGATTTTTATGAGTGAAAAAATTAACCGCGGCCTCAGAGATTCTGCTCCAAGTTCCCGAGAGCTCTGGGCCCATTTTATCCCCCTTTTTTGATAGTGACTCAGGCTCTGAGTTCAAAATCTGGTTGGTTCCACGGGACTCCCCAGTCCCGTCTTGCAGCAGTCAGAGGCCCTGCAAGGCCTCCCTGGCGGTTACCCGCCTAAGACAAGAAATGCAGAGTCATGTTGAGTGGACCAGAGTAGCCCCCCTTCCGTCTTCGGACCCTTGTTATCTCTCTGTAAGGCTATAGGTCGTATTCTCCTCGGCCCTGGCCATTGGACAGTTTCCAACACCCCAGTAGCCTACATAAACCCCCATCTCTGCCCAGTTCAGGGGAAGAGCTGTCGCTGGAACCCTTCAAAGGACCCTGATAATATAGACACCGCTGCGGAACTCTACACAAGCTTCTCCTCTCTCAATCCCTGCGTCTGCCGAGGCACCTTTGTGAGCTCAGAGCTGAAATCACTAAGAGCTGAACTCACAAAGCTGAAATCACTCAATAGTGCTCGCTTAGGTTGCTTGCGGCTGGGAGTTAGCCCGAGGGACCCAGGGAGGTTGTGCCTCATCAGCACAGCGCTATCCGGGACACCTACAGCGGCAGCTGCCCGGGGGGCCAGACGGACAAAAAAAGGGTTTCCCTGGACCCCCAAATCAGATGCCCACATTCTCCACCAAGATTGTTATAAATGAATGCTCCAATTTATTAACTAAAGAAAATTTGTCAAATGGTCCAAATATAAGTTTAGAGAATAACAATGAAAAGCCACTATCAAAAAAGGACAGTGCCGAGCCCGGGATCGGCGCTGGGTAAGACACAGGTCTGACCACTGCAGCATAGGGTCCCCTATGTTCACCCCGACTGTTCTGTCTGAGCGATTTTCATAGGGTTTTTCTTGCCTGAGGCAAAGTCCCTTTCTTCTTTTCTGGGCTGCACCTATTCATGTGCTGTTCCTTCACTGTGGCAAGTGGAACAGAACTCTTCTGGAGAGTGATGATCACCCATGATCCTGTTCCCGGAGTTCGGTATTCAAATGTATCTCTCTGATGGTTCTGGTTATCTCACTCTCGGCTACTTATCGTGTGTTCTTCACCCGGGAGTTCCTTGGACCACCTTGGGGAAGCACCCATCTCCGAGCTGGCCACGTCCATTTGTTTGCAATTTAGGTCCTTTTCTCCCTGCTGCCAGCTGTGGTTTTGAAATACTGTGAAGCAACCTTCCCGTCCCCGGCTGGGGCGCTTAAAAATCTTACAGGAATATTTCTTACCAATATAACATATTTCATACATCTATTGCTCACAAGCACGAATTATCTAAAATACAGATAACAGAAGGGTGAGAACACTATCTCAGATCCCCTGGCTACTTTGATGCCAGAGGCACTTCTTATCTCTCCTTTCTTATTCTCTGTCCCTCCTGTAGTTCCTCTGCCCATTTGTTGCTCTTGGATCTCTGCCTCCTTCACCTGACTTTTATCTTTTTCTGGATTTGTGGGGATGTTTGTGTTGGTTTTGTTGTTTTCCTGGTGGTTGTTGGTTTTGCCTGTTTTATTTGGTCACAGTTTTGCTTTTGCTTTTTGCTTTTTGGGGTTTTTTCATCCACTTAACAGCTGAAATCAGCTTGTGATTTGTATTGTGAAGTTTTGATACACAGGTGTTGCACATAAAGGTTGTTTTTGTTTTTAAAGTCATCTCAGACACAGAGCTGCAAGCCCCTGTGATTTGAGACCGGAGTGCTCTCAGACAGCAAATTGTGCATGAATAGGAAACATTCCCTGCCTACATTAGGCTTCCAAAAGAAGCTTTTTGAGGGAATGATGAACAAAACACTCACCGTTTTCTCTTCCAATGCTTCCAAATTCCGGCACAGCATAAAATGAAGACAAGCTCCAAAAGAAGCATGCCTGCCATGATCCCCAGCCAGCAGCGTGTTCCCTGACAGAAACCCATTCCAATGTCTTTCTGGGAAACGGGAACACGTGTTGTGGTGCTGGATGCATCTGTGGGAGCAATGGGGAGCGTGAGCCCGCGCTGTGCTGCACTGCTGAGCTGGCAGCACGGTGGATACGGCCAGGACGTTCTCTGCTTCCCCCAGAGCTGGGGCCTGCAGGCACCTTGCCGCCCCTCGGCACAGGCTGTGCCACCCAGCAAAGCCCAGCCGGCCGGGAGGAGAGCCCGGGGCCAGCGCAGCTGCTTGGGCAGTCGCTGCTTGGAGGGACAGGGGCCAAACCCATCCCTGAGCAGCCCCTGCCAGCCCTGGCCCTCCCTGCCCCGTGACAGCTCCCCCAGCCCCAGGGGACAGAGCCAGGCCCTGTCAGGAGCCAGTGCAGCCCCTGCCCAGTCAGGAGCCAGGGCTGGCTCTGGCCCTGGGCTGGCAGCAGGGCTCCCGCTCGGGGCTGCTCCTGTGCCTTGGGCCTCTGGGCGCTCAGGGCCAGCTGCGGGAGCAGCTGCCGCGGGAGGGGCGTTGGTGCCCGAGTCCCGATTCCCCGGGGCTGGGAACGAGCTCCAGAGGCCTCGAAGCCGAGGCGCCTCCAGCTTTGGCTGCTGCCGGGCCGTGCAAGGGCAGGGCCTGGGGGAAGAGCTGCTGCCACACAGCCCCGCCGAGGGCTCAGCCCGGCTGAGCCCGGCACAGCAATTACCTCCTGTGACTGTTTCTGTGCCTGGCATCGCCTTCCTTCCTGCAGCAGGGGCTGCCAATGGGCCACTGTTTCTTTGGGGAAACACCTCCTTCTGTCCTGCCTTTTGGTCTGTCACTAGGGAAACAAAAAAGAACAACTGGATCAGGTGGAACAATCACCCATTTGTTTGCTGATATCTTTAGGGCGTCATGCTTAGCAAAAATGGAAATAAGATTCATAAAACATCTGGGTTTTTAGGGCTGGGCCAGGGGCCCCCCTCCTCCAAACAACTGCCAGTCCCGAGCCGAAGTCGGATGAGATTGCCCAGGGTGAGGGCGCACACGTGCATGGTTCTGTCCTGGCACCTGCAGCGATGCCCTCCTGGTCGAGCTTTGGGCTCTGAGCTGGCAGCTCTCCCAGGGGGAAAGGCCTTGACCTACCCTCACCATCTCCCAAAGGCGCAATCCTGAACGTGGGTTGGGAAGCCAGATCACTTTTAGCAACAGGTTCAGCTGCAAAGAAAGGCAGGACAGAACAGCTCCTGTGACTCTGCTGAAGATTCTCCTTCAGGCCAGAGTGGCAGTGAGTACCCCTGGGTGATTGGTGCCCTCCAAGGCACTCCCTCAGCTCTGCCTTCCACTCAGGAGCAGGGGCAGGGGGACCACGTGCCTGCGGTGGCCCCACACTGGGATGGAAGGAGCCCCTTGCGGGGCAGTTGCGGGAGAAAGGACTCCCTGGAGCTGCCAGCAGCTCTAAACCCAGCCCCAGCCTGGGCCAGGGCTTGGCAGCAGCAGCAGGAGCAGCTCAGGCTCCCTGGGGCCGGCAAAGGAGCTGTGAAAGGCACAGCCCTGGGCCCGGCCCCTTCCCTCTCTGCTCTTCTCCGTGGCTGCACAGAGCACCCGGAAGGTCACATTGGCATTGCACATGGGTGGAAGATGGAGAGCTAAATGCTCCTTCCTCCCACTGACAGCGATCCTGTGGGGTCACTCAGGGCTCCAGAATGGAGCAGGGGAGGATTTCCAGAACTGATCAACCTTCAGGGGAACTTAAGGGAAATGCCACATGAGTGAGCTCTCGCCACATTGACACTGATTATTCTGTCAGGAAAGGTACATTGAGAACTTGCCTCCAGCCTCTGGTAAAGTCTTCAAACCACCATTCACCAGCATTTCCAACTCGTAATCCCAATCACCATTCACCAGCATTTCCAACTCGTAATCCCAATCACCATTCACCAGCATTTCCAACTCGTAATCCCAATCACCATTCACCAGCATTCCCAACTCGTAATCCCAGTCTAGAAGGGAGCACAGATCAGACCCATTTCCATGGTATGCTAGGATCCCCTTCTGCCTTAGGGAACTGGGCACTGCAAGGGGGGCAGGTAAGGCTGTGGGAGCCTGTGGCTCCTGGTCACTCTCCATACTCCTTGCAGGCCCTGTACAACATCCCTGGAGGGGCAGCTGGAGCAGCCCAGGGCCCTGGGGCTCTCTCACTCCCACACAGGAAACCCTCACTAAATGCTTGGGGAAACTGCAGCAGGCAGTGCCACAACTATCCCTCCCAACCTTTGTCCCTCCCTCCTGCTCACCCAGCTGACCGCGGAAAACCTCTCCCAGCCCAAGGACACATAGCCAGGCCCTCTCAGGACACACTGGAGCCTTGCTCTCGCCCTGCCCGTTCCCCACCACGAGCACCCCGTGCAGTCTCTCCCAGGTTTAGGGACGTGTCTCCCACGGAGGGACCCCAGCAGGACTGCTCAGTACCCGAGTGCCCTGAGCATAACAATTCCTCTGGGCTGTGCCGGTCTTGTCCGGGCTGTGCCCGCACTGCCAAGCAGCAGAGAGGGCAGCTCAAGCCTCAGCAGGGCTCAGCAGGCCCAGAGGCACAGCAATTACCTCCTGTGACTGTGCCCATGCCTGGAATTGCCTCCCTTCCTTCAGGAAATGCTGCCTTCCATAAAGCCTCTCTGTCCATCCCTTGAGAAAGGAAGAGGCACAGCTGGATCAGATGGAATCATTACACATCGGGAAGGTGGAAACTTCAGGAGGCAATACTTGTCAAAGACATGGATAAGGATCAGGAAAGTCCTGATTGCCCCAAGCCCTTGGGGCTGGCTATAGCCCTTCCTTCTCCAAGCAGCCACCCCACAGGATGTGCCTGGGACCAGGAAATTGCAGGGGATCTCAGGGTGTGCATGGCCCATGCTGCAGGTTGGGCTCCCTGTCAGCTGGTGCCAAATGCCTTCCTGCAGAGGCTGGGGAGAAGCTGCAGCCAGGCCAGGCTGGCAAACAGCCCTGCAGGCCGTGAAAGCAGCAGCAGGGCAGCCAGGCCGCCATGGATCCCTTCCCGCTGTGCCGGGCACGGCGTGCCCAGATGTGCAGGGAAAGGCCCCGGCTGCTGAGTCCCAGGGGAAGGCTGGGGGAAATGCTCTCACCATGCTCTTTGTGCAGCTCCATCACAGTTTGCTTCAGGATGTTGTTTGGCTCACGGAATTTCTTCTTTCCTCTGCCTTTGTTCTTCCCTCTCAGAGGACCTTAACAGAATGTAGTTCCATTTCCCAGGAATGGATCCCACAAAACCAGAGCTCAGCCTGTGGGGTCAGCAGGGACACACTACTCACCCTCACCATGGGAGCCGGGTTTGTGTGTAGGAATCAGCAAAGGAACAGGAAAAATCCTCCCTGCAGACACATCTGTAACACAACAGCCACAGAAGCTTCTGTCACCTGGGTCCTGCCAGGTTGTCATCAATTATTCCTTGGGGAGACACTGGGAACATACCGGCAGGAGGCTCCAAGGGCTTCAGAATTTCATTCAGCCAAGCTAATGGAGAAGCCTTCCCATCAACCTCATCTAGAACGGAGCACAGATGAGAACATATTTCAGGGTCTGCTGGGATCCCCTTCTGCCTCTGAGAAATGGGCACTGCAAGGCAGTTGGGTAAGGCCGTGGGAACCAGATGTCAATGGACACGGCCAAAGGTGCCCAGGGGCCTGGGGAGCTCAGGCCTGGCTCCTGGTCACTCTCCACACTCTTTCCCTGCCCTGGCAACATCCCTGGAGGGGCGGCTGGAGCAGCCCAGGGCCCTGAGGGCTCTCTCTCCCCCACAGCTGGAACTCTTGCTAAAGCACTGGGGAAAACTTCAGCAGGCAGTGCCAGAACGATCCCTCTGGCCCTCCCTCCCTCCTGCCCTTTCTCACTCCCTTCCTACCTTCTATCTCTCCATCCCTCTTTCCCCTGGGACAAATCCCCCAGCCCAAGGACACATAGCCAGGCCCTCTCAGGACACACTGGAGCCTTGCTCTCCCCCTCTGCCCTTTCCCCACCATGGGCACCCCGTGCAGTCTCTCCCAGGTTTAGGGACGTCTCTCCCACGGAGGGACCCCAGCAGGACTGCCCAGTACCCGAGTGCCCTGAGCATAACGATTCCTCTGGGCTGTGCCGGCCTTGTCCGGGCTGTGCCCGCACTGCCAAGCAGCAGAGAGGGCAGCTCAAGCCTCAGCAGGGCTCAGCAGGCCCAGAGGCACAGCAATTACCTCCTGTGACTGTGCCTGGCATCGCCTCCCTTCCTGCAGCAGAGGCTGCCAACGAGCCACTGCTTCCTCCGGGAAACTCAGCCTTCAGCACAGCCTCTCCTTCCATCTCTGGGGAAAGGAAAAGGGACAGCTGGATCAGGTGGGGCTGTTCCCCACTGGGAAGGTGGCATCTTCAGGAGGCAAGGCTTGTCAAAGACATGGTTAAGAATTACGAAATCCCTATAAACTTTTCGGGTAGGCCAGCGGCCTCCACTTTCCAAACAGGTGCCCTTTCTAAACTATCCAAAGACTGGGAAATTGCAGGGGATCTCAGGATATGCATGGCCCATGCTGCAGGTTGGCTCCCTGTCAGCTGGTGCCAAATGCCTTCCTGCAGAGGCTGGGGAGAAGCTGCAGCCAGGCCAGGCTGGCAAACAGCCCTGCAGGCATTGAAAGCAGCAGCAGGGCAGCCAGGCTGCCATGGATCCCTTCCCGCTGTGCCGGGCACGGTGTGTCCAGATGTGCAGGGAAAGGCCCCGGATGCTGAGTCCCTGGGGAAGGCTGAGGGAAATGCACCCACCTTGTCCTGCCTGCAGCATTTCCTTCAGCATTTGCCTCATGTGCTCTGATGGCTCGTGCGGTTTCTTGTGTCCTGTAGCTTTGTTCTTTTCCGTTGGAGGACCTTAGAGCAACATAGTTCCATGTCCCAGGAATGGATCCCACAAAACCAGTGCTCAGCCTGTGGGGTCACCAGGGACACACTACTCACCCCTGCGACGGGAGCTGGGCTTCCGTGCAGTAACCAGCAAAGGACCTGGGAAAGTCCTCCCTGCAGACACACCTGTAACTCAACAGCCACAGAAGCTCCTGTCACCTCTGCAGATCTGCACCGGCAGCACGGATCCGCAGGAGCGCTGAGGGGATGGCGCAGGGCGAGGGCACACACGTGCATGGTTCTGTCCTGGCACCTGCAGCCATGGCCCCCTGGCCGAGCTTTGGGCTCTGAGCTATCAGCTCTCCCAGGGGGAAAGGCCTTGACCTACCCTCACCATCTCCCAGAGGCTCAGTAATGGCTATGGGTGGGGAAGCTGGACCACCTTCACCAACAGCTTCAGCTGCAAAGAAAGGCAGGACAGAACAGCTCCCGTGGCGCTGTAGGAGATCCTCAGGCTGCACCAAGGCTCAGCCCCGGGGCACAGTCCCGGGCCAGCCCCTCCCCTGTCTGCTCCTCTCTGTGGCTGCACGGAGCACACGGAAGCACACACTGGCATTGCACTCAGGAGGAAGATGGACAGCTAAATGCTCCTTCCTCCCATTGACAATGATCCTGTGGAGTCACTCAGGGCTCGAGAAGGGAGCAGGGCAAGGTTTTCAGAATCCTTCAACCTTGACTTAACCTTAATGAAAATGGCAGATGAGTGAACTCTTTGCCACCTTGACCCTGATTATTCTGTCAGTAAAAAGGGAAATTCAGAACTTGCCTCCAGCATTCTCCATGATCTTTAAAGTGCCATTCACCAGCACTTGCAAATGATTCAATTCGCGATCCAAATCTAGAGGGAAGCAGAGACCAGACCCATTTCCATGGTGTGCTGGGATCCCCTTCTGCATTAGGGAACTGGGCACTGCAAGGGGGTCAGGTAAGGCTATGGGATCCAGATGAGAATGGACATGGCCAAAGCTGGACAGGGGCTTGGGAATCTCTGGGCTGGCTCCTGGACACTCTCCACCCTCTTTCCCTGCCCCGTGTAACATTTCTGGAGAGGAAAATGGGGCTGCCCAGGGTCCCCGGGGTCTCTCTTCCTCCCACAAAAGAAACCCTCCCTAAAGCCCAGGGGAAAAGCATCCCCCAGCGCTTTCCGGGGAGCAGGGAGCGCTGTCCCAGGAAAGGGGAGCCAGGCTGCCGGCTCACCTGCTCCCCGTGCTTGCAGCGGAGCAGCCTGGGCAGCCCTGGCAGGCAGGGCCACGGCCAGGAGGAGCAGGAGGAAGAGGCGCAGAGCAAGGGCCATGGTGCCTTGCCCTCTGCCAGTCCCGCAGCTCTTGCTGCCACCGCTGTCCTCACACAGCTGTCGCAGTGTCAGCACCACTGCTGCCAGCGCCGCTGCTGCCACAGCAGTTGTGCTCAAGGACTGACTGCTCGGTCGTTGTGGTGCTGTGCAACCACGGGGCTCTGGCACCTCTGTGACCTCAGAGCCTGCTGTGACCTCAGCCTGCTGTGACCCCAGAGCCTGCTGTGACCTCATGGCCTTGGCTGTACCCCCAGAGTGTACCCCCATCTATGCCAAATGGACTGGCCTGACTGTAAATCTTTTGCTTGATCCAAGGGCCATGGCTCAGCAAAAACCTTTGTTTTGCCTGCTGGCATTGCAGGCCAGGCTGTGTCCCTGGAAATGTTCTTGATGGCTTCCCTCTTTTCCTGGGCATGCCACTGGAGGAGGTCCAGGCCCAGATGATCCCACTGAAGGAAATGTGCCCTCAGCCCTGCCTGGCTCCTGCCTGCCCTCACCGTGGGCATCCACAGCTGCTCCTGGGCATGGAGCTCAGCCAGGGCTGGTGCCGGCTGGGCTTTGCTGGTGGTACCACCTGGACGTATCTATGACAACTCTATTTCTTTATTTGAACATAAAATTTGGTCCAAGCCCTGCCCTGGCAGAGAGGGGCTGCCCACCTTCAGTCGTCTTTGGGCAACAGGACCAGGGGGCTCTGGGGCAGAGGGTCTCATTATGGAGGGATGAGTTTTGGGATGGGCTCAAGACATTAGTGCAGCCGCAGCAGGGCAGATAGGGACAGGAGTGAAGAGCTGGGAACACAGGTGAAGTTCTCTCTGCCTGAGTTTTTAGGCTCCTCTTCTGAAGATGCTCAGGGAGCACATTTGGAGAGAGGAGTGGCTGAAGCAGCTGCCAGTGGTACACTGGGACCCTCCTGCACAGCAGGGCCCAGAGCTGGCAAGGCTCCCCAGCACGGCTGGAGCTGCTGGCACAGCTTGGCCCAGCTGGACAGCTGCCCCTCAAGGCCCCGGCGAGCAGGGGACGGCTCTGGGCAGGCTCCCTGGCCAGGAGCGGGCCCCAGAGCGCGTCTGCCTTTCGAGGGCAATCTCGAACCCGCTCTTTCTCCTCCCCACCTTGCCTTGCCTCCGCCCTGTGCGCCCAGGCGAATCAGAGCCAGAGTATTTTAAAAAGCCTGGGCCTGTTTATTAAAAACAAAGGCAACTGAGGACGAGGCCCCAGGATAAGCCCAGGACCTCGGCAGCAAGTCAGAGTCTCAAAAAGTAACAAGTGTCTGTGCACAGGGCACAGGGTGCTTCTTTGGGTACAAAGTCCGCAGAAAGACCCTGGGTGGCCAGCACCTGGGGCTGTTAAAGTCTCTGGACGCTGACGATTGGTGCGTTCCTGATCCCTTTGCTGATTGGCCCTCTTTCTGCTCGCTGGTTGGTCCATAAGGTGGTGCATTCCTGGCCAATCATTCTGGAATTTCGAGGCACTATTGGCTGGTCAATCCCTCCAATCGCAGGCGGAACTGGTGATATCACTCTTCGATGCACCTCGTCTCCTCCCCCTGGTTGGCAACTATGCACATCCACTTAACTCACAGTACATATTTAACTTTGTGGAACTGTTCACTACATTAACAATCCATTACGTTAGCTGGCAATTCCTTATGACTCATTTGAAACAATTACCCATCATCAACCCCACCTACTAAAGCAAGTTTATTTATAACAGCCAGCAATTTCAGCCAATCCATATCTCGATCCCAGTGTAGACGGGAGCGCAGTCCAGAACCGTTTTCGTGCTCTGCTGGGCTCCCCGCGTGCTTTAGGGAACTGGGCAATGCAAGGAGCTCCTTCGTCAGTGCGAGAAGGCACGGCCTGACTTGTAGCCTCCTGTGCCCCAGAGAACCGCCGTGGCTGTAAAGGTGTTTGGCTGCAGCACAGGGCCAGGGCGCAGCGAGGCCCTTGTCGCGCCCACGGCGTTGCTCGGCAGCCCCATCGGAGCCCGGGGCCGCAGCCATTCACCGCCGGGGCCGGAGCTGGCCCGACAAGGGTGCGGTGGATACCGGAAACTCCGCCCGGCCCCCAAGGATGGGCTCTGGTCGCCCGCCGGTCCCGCAGGCCGGGCCCAAGGCTTTGCAGGAAGCTTCCTGCCAACTTTGCAGCACCTCGACCGGGAGTGTCCCTTTGCTGTGCTGAGAAAACTGAAAAACCCCCTCTAGTTTAACCCCGGTGCACACCTCCTGAGGGATCCCTGCACAGCACAGCAGAGACTATCAATACTCCTTTGTGCTTCAAGAGGGATTCCTGCGCCCCTCAGAAGAGACCCCAAAAGAGCCCTGTGTGCCTCACGATGAATCCGTGCACTCCTTAGAAGAGACCCCAAAATATCCCAGTGGGCCTCATGTGGGATTCCTGCACCCCTCAGGAGAGTCCCCAAAAGAGCACTGCTTGCTTCATGAGGGATCCGTGCACACCAATGCAGAAACCCCAAGCCAGCCTTGAGTGCCTCACAAAAGAACCCAGCCTCCTGCCCACCTTCGGAAGGACTCAGCTCCTCTCCAGGCCTTGATGGCAAGCACTAACCCGCCACGTTAATCACGAGGAACTCAAGCCCCGGCCAGCCTTACAGAGGTCTCCAGTCACCTGTATGAGACAGCAGAGATCCCAAATCCCCTAAGAACCTCATGAGGAACCCCTGCCACGTGCACTGCTTACAAAGGACGCAAAGCCCCGCATGTCTTACTGCAAAACCCTGCACCCACAACACCCCCCGCCACCTCGTGGGCCCCATGACGGAGCCCGGTCGTCTGCCAGCCTTACAGGGGTCCCCCCATCACCTGCATGCCATGGAAAAGCCAGGCCTGCCATTAACCCGAGCCAGCAGCCTGTTCCCTGACAGAAACCAGTTCCCTTCTGGGCATCCCCCAGAGTTGTGGGGCCGGCAGCATCTGTGGGAGCAATGGGGAGCGTGAGCCCGCGCTGTGCTGCACTGCTGAGCTGGCAGCACGGTGGATACGGCCAGGACGTTCTCTGCTTCCCCCAGAGCTGGGGCCTGCAGGCACCTTGCCGCCCCTCGGCACAGGCTGTGCCACCCAGCAAAGCCCAGCCGGCCGGGAGGAGAGCCCGGGGCCAGCAGGAAGCTGAGAGAAGCCCCTGCTCTAGAAGTGAGGCAGTTGTTGCAGAAGCAAACAAAGATGGTGACTTGAAGAGATTCCCACTGTGCTCAAAGTTTGCCTCTGAAGACTGAGACGTGAGCTTGTCAGAAATCCCAGAACACGTCAGGGAAAAGGTTTTATGTTAGTTGTTGTGATCAGGCACAATCTCCAGTGGGAAAAGAGCCTCTGAAGCAGGCTGTGAGTCTTGGGGTGTATTAGTTCTTAGTAGAGTATAGATTACCAATTAAATACAATTTTATTTTTGATTCTAGAAATGTAAAAATGTTCTAAGTTTTTCTGAATTCTAAAACTACTTTGAAAAATATAGAACTGTGTGGGAAAAGGGTCGAAATATTTGGAGAATTTTCTATGAAAAATATTCCTAAATCTTGCAAAATGAAAAATAAACATAGTAGCTGCTGGTCTCGGGAACCTGATGCCCGGCTGCTGCCTGCCCATCACTGGCTGTGACCAGACAAGCAGCTCTGCCAGTGCTGGTGGTAGCACCCAGGGACCAGGGCTGAAGCACAAAGATGTTGCTCAAGCTCTTCCCTGGCAGGAGGGCTGCACCTTCAGTCCTGGAAAGACATCAGAGGCAGCATCCTCGGGGACAGAGGGTCCTGTTCTGGGGGGTGGCAGCATGTCCCCAGCAATAAGTGGGCAATGCAGCTGTGGAAGGGACAATGGACACAGGCGCAGAGATGCATGACAGGTCCAGTTCTCCCTGACTGACGTCTTTGGCCGGTCTTGTGAAGCTGCAGAGGCGCTCCTGTGGAGAGAGGAGCGGGTGAGGCTCCCGGATGCCAGTGGCACACTGGGACCCTCCTGCACAGCAGGGCCCAGAGCTGGCAAGGCTCCCCAGCACGGCTGGAGCTGCTGGCACAGCTTGGCCCAGCTGGACAGCTGCCCCTCAAGGCCCCGGCGAGCAGGGGACGGCTCTGGGCAGGCTCCCTGGCCAGGAGCGGGCCCCAGAGCGCGTCTGCCTTTCGAGGGCAATCTCGAACCCGCTCTTTCTGCTCCCCACCTTGCCTTGCCCCTGCCCTGTGCCCCTGGGGCTGCTCTTGGCCAGGCAGCCTCAGTGGGAGCCAGCACTGGCTGCAGCCCCAGCGGGCCCCCCAGGACAAGGCCCAGCAATGAAGAGGCCAATGAAAGCACTGGGCAGCAGCAGAACCCTCAGCAGAGCTCTTTGGACAACCACGGACCGGCCACAGCTCCACTGCAGCCTCACTGCGAACATTCCCTGTCTACATTAGGCTTTCAAAAGAAGCTGTTTGAGGGAATGATGAACAAAATACTCACCTTTTTCTCTTCCAATACATCCAAATTCCGGAACAGCATAAAATGAAGACAAGCTCCAAAAGAAGCATGCCTGCCATGATCCCTAGCCAGCAGCGTGTTCCCTGACAGAAACCCGTTCCAATGCCCTTCTGAGAATCTGGAACAGGTGTTGTGGGGCCGGCAGCATCTGTGGGAGCAATGGGGAGCGTGAGCCCGCGCTGTGCTGCACTGCTGAGCTGGCAGCACGGTGGATACGGCCAGGACGTTCTCTGCTCCCCCCAGAGCTGGGGCCTGCAGGCACCTTGCCGCCCCTCGGCACAGGCTGTGCCACCCAGCAAAGCCCAGCCGGCCGGGAGGAGAGCCCGGGGCCAGCACAGCTGCTTGGGCAGTCGCTGCTTGGAGGGACACGGGCCAAACCCATCCCTGAGCAGCCCCTGCCAGCCCTGGCCCTCCCTGCCCCGTGACAGCTCCCCCAGCCCCAGGGGACAGAGTCAGGCCCTGTCAGGAGCCAGTGCAGCCCCTGCCCAGTCAGGAGCCAGGGGCCTCTGGCCCTGGGCTCGCAGCAGGGCTCCCGCTCGGGGCTGCTCCTGTGCCTTGGGCACTCAGGGCTAGCTGCGGGAGCAGCTGCAGCGGGAGGGGCGTTGGTGCCCGAGTCCCGATTCCCCGGGGCTGGGAACGAGCTCCAGAGGCCTCGAAGCCGAGGCGCCTCCAGCTTTGGCTGCTGCCGGGCCGTGCAAGGGCAGGGCCTGGGGAAGAGCTGCTGACACACAGCCCTGCCGAGGGCTGAACCCGGCACAGCAATTACCTCCTGCGCCTGTGCCCGTGCCTGTGTCCATGCCTGGCATCGTCTTCCTTCCTCCAGCAGTGGTGGGCACTGAGCCACTGCTTCCTCTTGGATGTGCCACCTTCAGCATAGACTTTTTCTCTTTTGCTTTAGAAAGAAAAAGGACAGCTGGATCAGATGGAACCATTCACCATTCCAGGACATGACATCTTCAGGAGACAATACTTGTCAAAGTCATGGATAAGGATCAGTAGAAAATGGCCAGGTTATTGGGGCTGTGCCAATGACCTCCCTCACCAAAGCAGCCCCTACACCTGGTCTGCCCAGAGATCGGGAATTTGCAGGGGAGCTCAGGGTGTGCATGGCCCATGCTGCAGGTTGGCTCCCTGTCAGCTGGTGCCAAATGCCTTCCTGCAGCGGCTGGGGAGAAGCTGCAGCCAGGCCAGGCTGGCAAACAGCCCTGCAGGCCGTGAAAGCAGCAGCAGGGCAGCCAGGCCGCCATGGATCCCTTCCCGCTGTGCCGGGCACGGCGTGCCCAGATGTGCAGGGAAAGGCCCCGGCTGCTGAGTCCCAGGGGAAGGCTGAGGGAAATGCACCCACCACGGCGTCTCTCCAGGTCAGTCAGCATCTGGTCTAGATGTTTGGCTGCCTCCAGGGATTTACTGTCTCCTGTAGGTTTGTTCCTCTCTCTCAGAGGACCTTAGGAGAAGTGTTTGCATTTCAGATGAATGGATCTCACAAAACCAGGGCTCAGCCTGTGGGATCAGCAGGGACACACGACTCACCCCTGCGATGGGAGCCAGGCTTCTGTGCAGCAACCAGGAAAGGAGCCTGGAAAGTCTTCCCTGCAGACACACCTGTAACTCAACAGGCACAGAAGCTTCTGTCACCGGCTTCCTGCCAGGTTGTCAATGATTATTCTTTTAGGAACATTGACAACATACCTGCAGGAGGCTTAAGAGGCTGGAAATCTTCCTGCAGCCAAGCTGCTGGAGAAGCCTTCCTAGCATGCTCATCTAGAAGGGAGCACAGAACAGAACCATTTCCTGGTGTGCTGGGATGCCCCTCTGCCTTTGGGAACTGGGACTGCAAGGTGGTCAGGCAAGGCCGTGGCAGCCAGATGTGAAAGGACACGGCCAAAGCTGCACAGGGGCCTGGGGAGCTCTGGGCTGGCTCCTGGCCACTCTCCACACTTTTGGTAGGCCCTGTGCAACATCCCTGGGAGGGCGGCTGGAGCAGCCCAGGGTTCCTGAGGGCTCTGTCCCTCCCTCTGAGGAAACCCTCCCTAAAGCCCAGGGGAAAAGCATCACCCAGCGCTTCCCGGGGAGCAGGGAGCGCTGTCCCGGGAAAGGGGAGCCAGGCTGCCGGCTCACCTGATCCCAGTTCTTGCAGCGGAGCAGCCTGGGCAGCCCTGGCAGGCAGGGCCGCGGCCAGGAGGAGCAGGAGGAAGAGGCGCAGAGCAAGGGCCATGGTGCCTTGCCCTCTGCCAGTCCCGCAGCTCTTGCTGCCACCGCTGTCCTCACACAGCTGTCCCAGTGTCAGCACCACTGCTGCCAGCGCCGCTGCTGCCACAGCAGTTGTGCTCAAGGACTGACTGCTCGGTCGTTGTGGTGCTGTGCAACCACGGGGCTCTGGCACCTCTGTGACCTCAGAGCCTGCTGTGACCTCAGCCTGCTGTGACCCCAGAGCCTGCTGTGACCTCATGGCCAGGCTGGAGTGGTGTGGGGAGTGGGATCTGCCTTCTTTGGCAGGGAGCTCACCCTGCCCAACGGCTCTGTCCGAGGGTTGTGACACATCCCACCCCAGCTGATCTCACAGGATGGGGCATGAAGGGATGGAGAGCAGCCCGGCCAAGAAGGCTGGTGCTAGATGAGAGGCTGGAAATGAGTCAGCCATGTGCATCCAAAGGAGAGTGCCCAGGAGGTTGACGGAGGTGATTCCACCTCTTTGCTCTGGTGAGACTCCACCTGGAGTACTGTGGAAGGTGTTTTATACTGCTGGCCGGGGGTCTGTGTACAAATCACGAACGGGACAGGACTGCTGAGGAACGCGTCTCGAGCTGTTTATTTTCTAGCATCAGCCTCATTACATGGTGACGACAATGGGAGGATGCCAGCAGCTGACATCCCCGGTAGCAGACAAAGAACTTAATGTGACAACTTACTTTAAAAGCTTTTTGACCAATCACACAAAGCAAAAGCATATTGACAATAGATTTATCCAACCTCTATAAGCACACGTACCTTTTGTTAATGCAGTGCTCGCTTCTTTCAAATACAATACCTACTTGTATTGTAAGCCTTAAAACTCAATGCACAGAGCTCCATTATTAAGCTTAGAACTTCCTAATGTCTTGCTAGAGATACTTTTCTGTAGCTTAGGGAGTCATTCTAGCCAAGCGGTAATACACAGACCATTGTACTGTTTGTCCTTACTTTTCCACATCTTCTATACTTTTTCTGCTAACAAATCTTACAGCTACTGCTTAGCTCTAATCGCAGTTCTGCTGTCTCTGAGGCCTGCCTTTTGCAGCTTTCCCAAAACCCTCTAATTTTAAAGATTCCCGCGTTTTACAGCGTCTTCTGTGGGCCAGAGAGAAGTTTGATAAGAGGATCCATGTTTACCCCTGAAAGAATTTTCTACCAAAGTCGTTGACATAGAAACCAAGAAAGCAAGGAGGATAAATAAGAGAAACCTGCAACTGCCTATTCCAATAAGCACTTGGCTTGCCTCTGGTGACCAATGAGTAAACTTATGTGCTTTGGAAGAATGTAGAAAAAGCATGCATGCTAGAATAAAACCAGGGTTTGAAGCCTTCTGGAAATGGCGTGTGTTGCCTTGTATTTTCTCCGTCTCTACCGTGACAGAGTACTGCATCCAGCTCTGGGTCCCCAGCACAGGAAGGACACGGTTCTGTTGGATCTAGTCCAGAGGAGGGGCAAAATGCTCTGAGGGCTGGAGCCCTTCTGCTTTGGAGACAGGCTGGGAGAGCTGGGGGTGTTCAGCCTGGAAGAGAGAAGACTCCAGGGAGACCTGATTGCTGCCTTTCAGTACCTTAAGGGGGCTTGTAAAAGAGATGGGACAGAATTCTTAGTAGGGCCTTTTGTGACCAGACCTTGGGGGAATGGTTTTAATCTAAAAGACGGTCGCTTCAGACTAGACAAAAGAAACCCATTTTTTACACTGTAGCTTTTGAAACCCTGGCACAGGTTGCCCAGAGAGGTGGACACGCATCCCTGCAGTCATTCAAGCTTGTGCTCTGAGCAACCTGACCTAGTCAAAGGTGCCCCTGGCTCACTGCAGGGCATTGGACTAGATGGCCTTTAAACGTCCCTTCCGACCCAAGCCACTCTGTGCTCCTGTGCTCCATCAAAGCAGTGCGGGATTAGTGCTGGGGTGACGATGCTGGCACCTGTATTTTGGTAGTTGTGCCATTTAGCAAATGGCCAAGAGAGGATTGGTGGGCTGGGCAGTGAAGTCTGCAAATAACACACAGTGTGCTCAAGGAGAAACAGGAGAGGAACACAGCTTCCAGTGCAGATAAATGCCAGCATTTTGCTGCCCATCCCATGTTAAGAAACAAAGGAATGTCCTGAAGATCCCTTCCTGTGGGTGCACTATTGGCTGTATCAGTACTTGTGTTCTGTAAAACAGGTAAATTGTTACAGCTTCTTGCCCTGTTTATCGCTGGATAAAACCCAAATGCTGCCTTGCTCCCTGTCTACTTTCTTCCAAGTCAAGGCAAATTTTGTTCATTCTTGAGTGGGACATATTCATCTGCTCCCAAGCAAATTCTTCTTGCCATTCACACAATGTGGATTTGCTCGAATCAGACTGTAACTAAGGCCTACCTCTCACTAGAATTCAAGCTGACGAATTGTGAGGCAAAGTGTCGAGTAATTTGTCCTGGTGTCTGGCACTGTAGAGGGTTTTTCTGTAATTAAATGACATTTGAAGACAGCTGTAGTCTACCATACTTCTGGCATCCTAGAAATGAAGAAACAGCCTTTGAAACAGGATTTTATCCTTTCTTCCTCCTCCTCCTCCCAGGAATTTTAATCTCAGGTCTAAGCTCTTCAGCTGCCTCACAAACATTGTTTTAATTCAGACTGGCATCCATGCAGTGCGCCACAAATCAGGACAGTGGCTGTGAAGCCTGAAGCAATGCAGGTTTATTGCACTGAAAATATTAATCTGTTACCCAGGTTAAGCCAAGCACTTCCCAAATAACTCTACCTATCCTCAGGGATGTTTCCAAAAGGATCACTGTGACAGCTGGGAGTGGGGAGAGAGAGTGTCATCAACATTAAAAATACAGCTTTCTGAGATCTTTATATTCCAATAAAAAGAGAGTCAAAATTGTTCATATATGGAACATTAACTAAGGAGTGAATGACAGATTGTCAAAATAATTGCTTGAGGAACAAAAAAAAAACAAAAACCATAAATTAAAATCTGTTCATGTGAAGATAATAAGTAAACCATCCGGCCAAGAAAAAAAACAGACGTGCCAAAACTAAAAGCAATAAGGCTGCTCCCTCTGTCTCAATACAAAAAAAAAAAAAAAGACTGAAAAGAATCCGAGATCCTCAAGACCATTACTATATACAGGAGCTTCCAGGTATTGGGGAAAAAATGAAGGAAACTGTAGTGTGCAATTCACAGAGGTAACCTGGAATTTATTGGTGAACTTGTTGCAAAATTTCTGAGAGCAGACTGGAAAAGCATAGGGACTGATCAGACCATGTGTGGGCATTTCCAGCAGTGTGGGGGATGTTTCTGGGAGCAACTGCAGGGAAGAAAAGCAGCACACGATTACTGGGCGTCCTAGGGCGACGCTATGATGCTCGTATCCCCGATGGTGTGTTCTGTTGATGCTGGATATTATATGGTGTGCCGTCCAGACGGGCTCTGACAGCGAAGGCGGGGAGAAGAAGAAGCACGGAGTTTGTTATCAGAGACTGCACTCACTCCTCCACAGTCTGCTGGAACACAGAACTCCACGGTGTTCTCTGGCCACGGACGGGGCAGAACACCGCGCTCCTTTGCTTTTTACTTGCTTTAGCTAGCTGAGGCAGTCCAAGTTTTCCCTCGACTGGTTTTCTTTCCCTTTCCTTGGATCCGTTCAAACCTGCTCCGGACCGGGACCTGGGGAAGCGCCGAGAGCTTGCACTCTGTGGCCCACGGGGGGCTACTCTGGGCAGCAGCCTTTCCCAGTGCCAGAGGGACTGATAACAGAGCCACCATCCACCAGAGAGATTTTCTGAATCTGTCATCTCTTCAGAGCGACAAATGAGTTTTGTCATCTGGTATTGCTCATTTTTTGGGCTGGGGAGTGCTTTGCCTGTTAAATATACAGGTTTTTTCCACTTCTCTCTGAGGACTTTTTTCCCAAACCGATGGGGGGGAGGGGCGGTGTGAGCTTGATTTCTGGGGCGGGCCCTTTTGGGGGTTTTCTCCAAAATTTGCCCTAAAGCAGGACACTGGGACAATCTCTTTGCGGGCTGTAGACTTTATGACAGTCTGTCCCCTGGGGCTGGGGGAGCAGTCATGGGGCAGGGAGGGCCAGGGCTGGCAGGGGCTGCTCAGGGATGGGTTTGGCCCGTGTCCCTCCAAGCAGCGACTGCCCAAGCAGCTGCGCTGGCCCCGGGCTCTCCTCCCGGCCGGCTGGGCTTTTCTGGGTGGCACAGCCTGTGCCGAGGGGCGGCAAGGTGCCTGCAGGCCCCAGCTCTGGAGGAAGCAGAGAACGTCCTGGCCGTATCCACCGTGCTGCCAGCTCAGCAGTGCAGCACGGCGCGGGCTCACGCTCCCCATTGCTCCCACAGATGCTGCCGGCCCCACAACACTGGGGGATGCCCAGGAGGGAACTGGTTTCTGTCAGGGAACAGGCTGCTGGCTCGGGTTAATGGCAGGCCTGGCTTTTCCATGACATGCAGGTGATGAGGGGACCCCTGTAAGGCTGGCAGATGACCGGGCTCCGTCATGGGGCCCACGAGGTGGCGGGGGCTGTTGTGGGTGCAGGGTTTTGCAGTAAGACATGCGGGGCTTTGGGTCCTTTGTAAGCAGTGCACGTGGCAGGGGCTCCTTATGAGGTTCTTAGGGGATTTGGGATCTCTGCTGTGTCATACAGGTGACTGGAGACCTCTGTAAGGCTGGCCGGGGCTTGAGTTCCTCGTGATTAACGTGGCGGGTTAGTGCTCGCCGTCAAGGCCTGGAGAGGAGCTGAGTCCTTCCGAAGGTGGGCAGGAGGCTGGGTTCTTTTGTGAGGCACTCAAGGCTGGCTTGGGGTTTCTGCATTGGTGTGCACGGATCCCTCATGAAGCAAGCAGTTCTCTTTTGGGGTCTCTCCTGAGGGGTGCAGGAATCCCACATGAGGCCCACTGGGATATTTTGGGGTCTCTTCTAAGGAGTGCACAGATTCATCCTGAGGCACACAGGGCTCTTTTGGGGTGTCTTCTGAGGGGCGCAGGAATCCCTCTTGAAGCACAAAGGAGTATTGGTAGTCTCTGCTGTGCTGTGCAGGGATCCCTCAGGAGGTGTGCACCGGGGTTAAACTAGAGGGGGTTTTCAAGTTTTCTCAGCACAGCAAAGGGACACTCCCGGTCGAGGTGCTGCAAAGTTGGCAGGAAGCTTCCTGCAAAGCCTTGGGCCCAGCCTGCGGGTCCGGCGGGCGACCAGAGCCCATCCTTGGGGACCGGGCGGGGTTTCCGGTATCCACCGCACCCTTGTCGGGCCAGCTCCGGCCCTGGCAGTGAATGGCCGCGGCCCCGGGCTCCGATGGGGCTGCCGAGCAACGCCGGGGGTGCGACAAGGGCCTCGCTGCGCCCTGGCCCTGTGCTGCAGCCAAACACCTTTACAGCCACGGCGGTTCTCTGGGGCACAGGAGGCTACAAGTCAGGCCGTGCCTTCTCGCACTGACGAAGGAGCTCCTTGCATTGCCCAGTTCCCTAAAGCACGCGGGGAGCCCAGCAGAGCATGAAAACGGTTCTGGACTGCGCTCCCGTCTACACTGGGATCGAGATATGGATTGACTGAAAGTGCTGGCTGTTATAAATAAACTTGCTTTAGTAGGTGGGGTTGATGATGGTTAATTGTTTCAAATGAGTCATAAGGAATTGCCAACTAATGTAATGGATTGTTAATGTAGTGAACAGTTCCACAAAGTTAAATATGTACTGTGAGTTAAGTGGATGTGCATAGTTGCCAACCAGGGGGAGGAGACGAGGTGCATCGAAGAGTGATATCACCAGTTCCGCCTGCGATTGGAGGGATTGACCAGCCAATAGTGCCTCGAAATTCCAGAATGATTGGCCAGGAATGCACCACCTTATGGACCAACCAGCGAGCAGAAAGAGGGCCAATCAGCAAAGGGATCAGGAACGCACCAATCGTCAGCGTCCAGAGACTTTAACAGCCCCAGGTGCTGGCCACCCGGGGTCTTTCTGTGGACTTTGTACCCAAAGAAGCACCCTGTGCCCTGTGCATAGACACTTGTTACTTTTTGAGACTCTGACTTGCTGCCGAGGTCCTGGGCTTATCCTGGGGCCTCGTCCTCAGTTGCCTTTGTTTTTAATAAACAGGCCCAGGCTTTTTAAAATACTCTGGCTCTGATTCGCCTGTTTTTAACACTGGCCAGTCAAAGTGTGAAGACCATGGTGCATGCTGGAGCAACTTCTCCATGTCCCCTTCCTGATAGAACAATTACGGATTATTAATTCTGGCCAAGAGCAGCCCCGGGGGCACAGGGCGGAGGCAAGGCAAGGTGGGGAGGAGAAAGAGCGGATTCGAGATTGCCCTCGAAAGGCAGACGCGCTCTGGGGCCCGCTCCTGGCCAGGGAGCCTGCCCAGAGCCGTCCCCTGCTCGCCGGGGCCTTGAGGGGCAGCTGTCCAGCTGGGCCAAGCTGTGCCAGCAGCTCCAGCCGTGCTGGGGAGCCTTGCCAGCTCTGGGCCCGGCTGTGCAGGAGGGTCCCAGTGTGCCACTGGCAGCTGCTTCAGCCACTCCTCTCTCCAAATGTGCTCCCTGAGCATCTTCAGAAGAGGAGCCTAAAAACTCAGGCAGAGAGAACTCGACCTGTGTTCCCAGCTCTTCACTCCTGTCCCTATCTGCCCTGCTGCGGCTGCACTAATGTCTTGAGCCCATCCCAATACTCATCCCTCCACAACGAGACCCTCTGCCCCAGAGCCCCCTGGTCCTGTTGCCCAAAGACGATTGAAGGTGGGCAGCCCCTCTCTGCCAGGGCAGGGCTTGGAACAAATTTTATGTTCAAATAAAGAAATAGAGTTGTCAGAGATATGTCCAGGTGGTACTACCAGCAAAGCCCAGCCAGCACCAGCCCTGGCTGAGCTCCATGCCCAGGAGCAGCCGTGGATGCCCACGGTGAGGGCAGGCACGAGCCAGGCCGGGGCTGCTGTGAGCAGCGGCGGGGCCCCGAGGGGCTGGGGGAGCCCATGCTGAGCGTCCCTGGGCAGAGGGCACATTTCCTTCAGTGGGATCATCTGGGCCTGGACCTCCTCCAGTGGCATGCCCAGGAAAAGAGGGAAGCCATCAAGAGCATTTCCAGGGACACAGCCTGACCTGCAATGCCAGCAGGCAAAACAAAGGTTTTTGCTGAGCCATGGCCCTTGGATCAAGCAAAAGATTTACAGTCAGGCCAGTCCATTTGGCATAGATGGGGGTACACTCTGGGGGTACAGCCAAGGCCATGAGGTCACAGCAGGCTCTGGGGTCACGGCAGGCTGAGGTCACAGCAGGCTCTGAGGTCACAGAGGTGCCAGAGCCCCGTGGTTGCACAGCACCACAACGACCGAGCAGTCAGTCCTTGAGCACAACTGCTGTGGCAGCAGCGGCGCTGGCAGCAGTGGTGCCGACACTGCGACAGCTGTGTGAGGACAGCGGTGGCAGCAAGAGCTGCGGGACTGGCAGAGGGCAAGGCACCATGGCCCTTGCTCTGCGCCTCTTCCTCCTGCTCTCCCTGGCCGTGGCCCTGCCTGCCAGGGCTGCCCAGGCTGCTCCGCTGCAAGCACGGGGAGCAGGTGAGCCGGCAGCCTGGTTCCCCTTTCCCGGGACAGCGCTCCCTGCTCCCCGGGAAGTGCTGGGGGATGCTTTTCCCTGGGGCTTTAGGGAGGGTTTCTTTTGTGGGAGGAAGAGAGACCCCGGGGACCCTGGGCAGCCCCATTTTCCTCTCCAGAAATGTTACACGGGGCAGGGAAAGAGGGTGGAGAGTGTCCAGGAGCCAGCCCAGAGATTCCCAAGCCCCTGTCCAGCTTTGGCCATGTCCATTCAAATCTGGATCCCATAGCCTTACCTGACCCCCTTGCAGTGCCCAGTTCCCTAATGCAGAAGGGGATCCCAGCACACCATGGAAATGGGTCTGGTCTCTGCTTCCCTCTAGATTTGGATCGCGAATTGAATCATTTGCAAGTGCTGGTGAATGGCACTTTAAAGATCATGGAGAATGCTGGAGGCAAGTTCTGAATTTCCCTTTTTACTAACAGAATAATCAGAGTCAAGGTGGCAAAGAGTTCACTCATCCGCCATTTTCATTAAGGTTAAGTCAAGGTTGAAGGATTCTGAAAACCTTGCCCTGCTCCCTTCTCGAGCCCTGAGTGACTCCACAGGATCAATGTCAATGGGAGGAAGGGGCATTTAGCTGTCCATCTTCCTCCTGAGTGCAATGCCAGTGTGTGCTTCCGTGTGCTCTGTGCAGCCACAGAGAGGAGCAGACAGGGGAGGGGCTGGCCCAGGGCTGTGACCCAGGGCTGAGCCTTGGTGGAGCCTGAGGATCTCCTACAGCGCCACGGGAGCTGTTCTGTCCTGCCTTTCTTTGCAGCTGAAGCTGTTGGTGAAGGTGGTCCAGCTTCCCCACCCATAGCCATTACTGAGCCTCTGGGAGATGGTGAGGGTAGGTCAAGGCCTTTCCCCCTGGGAGAGCTGCCAGCTCAGAGCCCAAAGCTCGGCCAGGGGGCCATGGCTGCAGGTGCCAGGACAGAACCATGCACGTGCGTGCCCGCGCCCTGCGCCATCCCCTCAGCGCTCCTGGGGATCCGTGCTGCCGGTGCAGATCTGCAGAGGTGACAGGAGCTTCTGTGGCTGTTGAGTTACAGATGTGTCTGCAGGGAGGAGTTTTCAGGCTCATTTGCCTGTTACTGCACGCAAGCCCAGCTCCCGTCGCAGGGGTGAGTAGTGTGTCCCTGCTGACCCCACAGGCTGAGCTCTGGTTTTGTGGGATCCATTCCTGGGACATGGAAATATGTTGCTCTAAGGTCCTCCAACGGGAAAGAACAAAGCTACAGGACACAAGAAACCCCATGAGCCATCAGAACACATGAGGCAAGTGCTGAAGGAAATGCTGCAGGCAGGACAAGGTGGGTGCATTTCCCTCAGCCTTCCCCAGGGACTCAGCAGCCGGGGGCTTTCCCTGCACATCTGGACACGCCGTGCCCGGCACAGCGGGAAGGGATCCATGGCAGCCTGGCTGCCCTGCTGCTGCTTTCACGGCCTGCAGGGCTGTTTGCCAGCCTGGCCTGGCTGCAGCTTCTCCCCAGCCTCTGCAGGAAGGCATTTGGCACCAGCTGACAGGGAGCCCAACCTGCAGCATGGGCCATGCACTCCCTGAGATCCCCTGCAATTTCCCAGTCCCCAGGCAGATTACGACGGGCACCTGTTTGGAGAGCGGAGGGCTCTGGCCAACCCAAAATGTTTAAAGGGTTTTCCTAATTCTTCACCATGTCTTTGACAAGCCTTGACTCCTGAAGATGCCACCTTCCCAGTGGGGAACAGCCCCACCTGATCCAGCTGTCCCTTTTCCTTTCCCCAGAGATGGAAGGAGAGGCTGTGCTGAAGGCTGAGTTTCCCAGAGGAAGCAGTGGCTCATTGGCAGCCCCTGCTGCAGGAAGGGAGGCGATGCCAGGCACAGTCACAGGAGGTAATTGCTGTGCCTCTGGGCCTGCTGAGCCCTGCTGAGGCTTGAGCTGCCCTCTCTGCTGCTTGGCAGTGCGGGCACAGCCCGGACAAGACCGGCACAGCCCAGAGGAATCGTTATGCTCAGGGCACTCGGGTACTGAGCAGTCCATCAGGGGTCCCTCCATGGAAGACACGTCCCTAAACCTGGGAGTGACTGCATGGGGTGCCCATGGTGGGAAAGGGCAGAGGGCGAGAGCAAGGCTCCAGTGTGTCCTGAGAGGGCCTGGCTATGTGTCCTTGGGCTGGGGGATTTGTCCCAGGGGAAAGAGGGATGGAGAGATAGAAGGTAGGAAGGGAGTGAGAAAGGGCAGGAGGGAGGGAGGGCCAGAGGGATCGTTCTGGCACTGCCTGCTGCAGTTTTCCCCAGTGCTTTAGCAAGAGTTCCAGCTGTGGGGGAGAGACAGCCCTCAGGGCCCTGGGCTGCTCCAGCCGCCCCTCCAGAGATGTTGCCAGGGCAGGGAAAGAGTGTGGAGAGTGACCAGGAGCCAGGCCTGAGCTCCCCAGGCCCCTGGGCACCTTTGGCCGTGTCCATTGTCATCTGGCTCCCACGGCCTTACCCAACTGCCTTGCAGTGCCCATTTCTCAGAGGCAGAAGGGGATCCCAGCAGACCCTGAAATATGTTCTCATCTGTGCTCCGTTCTAGATGAGGTTGATGGGAAGGCTTCTCCATTAGCTTGGCTGAATGAAATTCTGAAGCCCTTGGAGCCTCCTGCCGGTATGTTCCCAGTGTCTCACCAAGGAATAATTGATGACAACCTGGCAGGACCCAGGTGACAGAAGCTTCTGTGGCTGTTGTGTTACAGATGTGTCTGCAGGGAGGATTTTTCCTGTTCCTTTGCTGATTCCTACACACAAACCCGGCTCCCATGGTGAGGGTGAGTAGTGTGTCCCTGCTGACCCCACAGGCTGAGCTCTGGTTTTGTGGGATCCATTCCTGGGAAATGGAACTACGTTCTGTTAAGGTCCTCTGAGAGGGAAGAACAAAGGCACAGGAAAGAAGAAATTCCGTGAGCCAAACAACATCCTGAAGCCAACTGTGATGGAGCTGCAAAAAGAGCATGGTGAGAGCATTTCCCCCAGCCTTCCCTTGGGACTCAGCAGCCGGAGCCTTTCCCGGCACATCTGGGCACGCCGTGCCCGGCACAGCGGGAAGGGATCCAAGGCGGCCTGGCTGCCCTGCTGCTGCTTTCACGGCCTGCAGGGCTGTTTGCCAGCCTGGCCTGGCTGCAGCTTCTCCCCAGCCTCTGCAGGAAGGCATTTGGCACCAGCTGACAGGGAGCCCAACCTGCAGCATGGGCCATGCACACCCTGAGCTCCCCTGCAATTTCCTGGTCCCAGGCACATCCTGTGGGGTGGCTGCTTGGAGAAGGAAGGGCTATAGCCAGCCCCAAGGGCTTGGGGCAATCAGGACTTTCCTGATCCTTACCCATGTCTTTGACAAGTATTGCCTCCTGTAGTTTCCACCTTCCCGATGTGTAATGATTCCATCTGATCCAGCTGTGCCCCTTCCTTTCTCAAGGGATGGACAGAGAGGCGTTATGGAAGGCAGCATTTCCTAAAGGAAGGGAGGCAATTCCAGGCATGGGCACAGTCACAGGAGGTAATTGCTGTGCCTCTGGGCCTGCTGAGCCCTGCTGAGGCTTGAGCTGCCCTCTCTGCTGCTTGGCAGTGCGGGCACAGCCCGGACAAGACCGGCACAGCCCAGAGGAATTGTTATGCTCAGGGCACTCGGGTACTGAGCAGTCCTGCTGCAGTCCCTCCGTGGGAGAAACGTCCCAAAACCGGGGAGAGACTGCACGGGGTGCCCATGGTGGGGAAAGGGCAGAGGGCGAGAGCAAGGCTCCAGTGTGTCCGGAGAGGGCTTGGCTATGTGTCCTTGGGCTGGGAGAGGTTTTCCGCGGTCAGTTGGGTGAGCAGGAGGGAGGGACAAAGGTTGGGAGGGATAGTTGTGGCACTGCCTGCTGCAGTTTCCCCAAGCATTTAGTGAGGGTTTCCTGTGTGGGAGTGAGAGAGCCCCAGGGCCCTGGGCTGCTCCAGCTGCCCCTCCAGGGATGTTGTACAGGGCCTGCAAAGAGTATGGAGAGTGACCAGGAGCCACAGGCTCCCACAGCCTTACCTGCCCCCCTTGCAGTGCCCAGTTCCCTAAGGCAGAAGGGGATCCCAGCACACCATGGAAATGGGTCTGATCTGTGCTCCCTTCTAGACTGGGATTACGAGTTGGAAATGCTGGTGAATGGTGATTGGGATTACGAGTTGGAAATGCTGGTGAATGGTGAATGGGATTACGAGTTGGAAATGCTGGTGAATGGTGATTGGGATTACGAGTTGGAAATGCTGGTGAATGGTGGTTTGAAGACTTTACCAGAGGCTGGAGGCAAGTTCTCAATGTACCTTTCCTGACAGAATAATCAGTGTCAATGTGGCAAGAGCTCACTCATGTGGCATTTCCCTTAAGTTCCCCTGAAGGTTGATCAGTTCTGGAAATCCTCCCCTGCTCCATTCTGGAGCCCAACAGTGATCCCACAGGATCGCTGTCAGTGGGAGGAAGGAGCATTTAGCTCTCCATCTTCCACCCATGTGCAATGCCAATGTGACCTTCCGGGTGCTCTGTGCAGCCACGGAGAAGAGCAGAGAGGGAAGGGGCCGGGGCCAGGGCTGTTCCCCGGGGCTGTGCCTTTCGCAGCTCCTTTGCTGGCCCCAGGGAGCCTGAGCTGCTCCTGCTGCAGCTGCCAAGCCCTGGCCCAGGCTGGGGCTGGGTTTAGAGCTGCTGGCAGCTCCAGGGAGTCCTTTCTCCCCCAACTGCCCCGCAAGGGGCTCCTTCCATCCAAGTGTGGGGCCATCGCAGGCACATGGTCCCCCTGCCCGTGCTCCTGAGTGGAAGGCAGAGCTGAGGGAGTGCCTTGGAGGGCACCAATCACCCAGGGGCACTCACTGCCACTCTGGCCTGAAGGAGAATCTTCAGCAGAGTCACAGGAGCTGTTCTGTCCTGCCTTTCTTTGCAGCTGAACCTTTTGCTAAAAGTGATCTGGCTTCCCAACCCACGTTCAGGATTGCGCCTTTGGGAGATGGTGAGGGTAGGTCAAGGCCTTTCCCCTGGGAGAGCTGCCAGCTCAGAGCCCAAAGCTCGGCCAGGAGGCCATGGCTGCAGGTGCCAGGACAGAACCATGCACGTGTGCGCCCTCACCCTGGGCAATCTCATCTGACTTCGGCTCGGCACTGGCAGTTGTTTGGAGGAGGGGGGGCCCTGGCCCAGCCCTAAAAACCCAGATGTTTTATGAATCTTATTTCCATTTTTGCTAAGCATGACGCCCTAAAGATATCAGCAAACAAATGGGTGATTGTTCCACCTGATCCAGTTGTTCTTTTTTGTTTCCCTAGTGACAGACCAAAAGGCAGGACAGAAGGAGGTGTTTCCCCAAAGAAACAGTGGCCCATTGGCAGCCCCTGCTGCAGGAAGGAAGGCGATGCCAGGCACAGAAACAGTCACAGGAGGTAATTGCTGTGCCGGGCTCAGCCGGGCTCAGCCCTCGGCGGGGCTGTGTGGCAGCAGCTCTTCCCGCAGGCCCTGCCCTTGCACGGCCCGGCAGCAGCCAAAGCTGGAGGCGGCTCGGCTTCGAGGCCTCTGGAGCTCGTTCCCAACCCCGGGGAATCGGGACTCGAGCACCAACGCCCCTCCCGCTGCAGCTGCTCCCGCAGCTGGCCCTGAGCGCCCAGAGGCCCAAGGCACAGGAGCAGCCCCGAGCGGGAGCCCTGCTGCCAGCCCAGGGCCAGAGCCAGCCCTGGCTCCTGACTGGGCAGGGCCTGCACTGGCTCCTGACAGGGCCTGACTCTGTCCCCTGGGGCTGGGGGAGCTGTCACGGGGCAGGGAGGGCCAGGGCTGGCAGGGGCTGCTCAGGGATGGGTTTGGCCCCTGTCCCTCGAAGCAGCGACTGCCCAAGCAGCTGCGCTGGCCCCGGGCTCTCCTCCCGGCCGGCTGGGCTTTGCTGGGTGGCACAGCCTGTGCCGAGGGGCGGCAAGGTGCCTGCAGGCCCCAGCTCTGGGGGAAGCAGAGAACGTCCTGGCCGTATCCACCGTGCTGCCAGCTCAGCAGTGCAGCACAGCGCGGGCTCACGCTCCCCATTGCTCCCACAGATGCTGCCGGCCCCACAACACCTGTTCCAGATTCCCAGAAGGGCATTGGAACGGGTTTCTGTCAGGGAACAGGCTGCTGGCTAGGGTTAATGGCAGGCATGCTTCTTTTGGAGCTTGTCTTCATTTTATGCTGTGCCGGAATTTGGAAGCATTGGAAGAGAAAACAGTGAGTGTTTTGTTCATCATTCCCTCAAACAGCTTCTTTTGGAAGCCTAATGTAGACAGGGAATGTTCCCAGTGAGGCTGCAGAGGAGTTGTGGCCGGTCCGTGGTTGTCCAAAGAGCTCTGCTGAGGGTTCTGCTGCTGCCCAGTGCTTTCATTGGCCTCTTCATTGCTGGGCCTTGTCCTGGGGGGCCCGCTGGGGCTGCAGCCAGTGCTGGCTCCCACTGAGGCTGCCTGGCCAAGAGCAGCCCCGGGGGCACAGGGCGGAGGCAAGGCAAGGTGGGGAGGAGAAAGAGCGGGGACGAGATTGCCCTCGAAAGGCAGACGCGCTCTGGGGCCCGCTCCTGGCCAGGGAGCCTGCCCAGAGCCGTCCACTGCTCGCCGGGGCCTTGAGGGGCAGCTGTCCAGCTGGGCCAAGCTGTGCCAGCAGCTCCAGCTGTGCTGGGGAGCCTTGCCAGCTCTGGGCCCTGCTGTGCAGGAGGGTCCCAGTGTGCCACTGGCAGCCGGGAGCCTCACCCGCTCCTCTCTCCACAGGAGCGCCTCTGCTGCTTCACAAGACCGGCCAAAGACTTCAGTCCGGGAGAACTGGACCTGTCATGCATCTCTGTGCCCGTGTCCATTGTCCCTTCCACAGCTGCATTGCCCACTTATTGCTGGGGACATGCTGCCACCCCCCAGAACAGGACCCTCTGTCCCCGAGGATGCTGCCTCTGTTGTCTTTCCAGGACTGAAGGTGCAGCCCTCTTGCCTGGAAAGGACTTGAGCAACATCTTTGTGCTTCAGCTCTGGTCCCTGGGTGGTACCACCAGCACTGGCAGAGCTGCTTGTCTGGTCACAGCCAGTGATGGGCAGGCAGCAGCCGGGCATCAGGCTCCCGAGACCAGCAGCTACTAGGTTTATTTTTCATTTTTCAAGTTTTAGGAATATTTTTCATAGAAAATTCTCCAAATATTTAGTACCTTTTCCCACACAGTTCCATATTTTTCAAAGTAGTTTTAGAATTCAGAAAAACTTAGAACATTTTTACATTTCTAGAATCAAAAATAAAATTGCATTTAATTGGTAATCTATACTCTACTACATGGCATGCAGGTGATGAGGGGACCCCTGTAAGGCTGGCAGACGACCGGGCTCCGTCATGGGGCCCACGAGGTGGCGGGGGGTGTTGTGGGTGCAGGGTTTTGCAGTAAGACATGTGGGGCTTTGCGTCCTTTGTAAGCAGTGCACGTTGCAGGGGCTCCTCATGAGGTTCTTAGGGGATTTGGGATCATACAGGTGACAGGAGACCTCTGTAAGGCTGGCCGGGGCTTGAGTTCCTCATGATTAACGTGGCGGGTTAGTGCTTGCCGTCAAGGCCTGGAGAGGAGCTGAGTCCTTCTGAAGGTGGGCAGGAGGCTGGGTTCTTTTGTGAGGCCCACAAGGCTGGCTTGGGGTTTCTGCATTGGTGTGCACGGATCCCTCAAGAGGCACACTGGGATATTTTGGGGTCTCTTCTGAGGGGCGCAGGAATCCCTCATGAGGCACACTGAGATATTTTGGGGTCTCTTCTAAGGAGTGCACGGATTCATCGTGAGGCACACAGGGCTCTTTTGGGGTCTCTTCTGAGGGGCGCAGGAATCCCTCTTGAAGCACAAAGGAGTATTGGTAGTCTCTGCTGTGCTGTGCAGGGATCCCTCAGGAGGTGTGCACCGGGGTTAAACTAGAGGGGGTTTTTCAGTTTTCTCAGCACAGCAAAGGGACACTCCCGGTCGAGGTGCTGCAAAGTCAGCAGGAAGCTTCCTGCAAAGCCTTGGGCCCGGCCTGCGGGTCCGGCGGGCGACCAGAGCCCATCCTTGGGGGCCGGGCGGGGTTTCCAGTATCCACCGCACCCTTGTCGGGCCAGCTCCAGCCCCGGTAGTGAATGGCTGCGACCCCGGGCTCCGATGGGGCTGCCGAGCAACGCCGTGGGCACGACAAGGGCCTCGCAGAGCATGACCCAGCAGAGCATGAAAACGGTTCTGGACCGTGCTTCCGTCGACACTGGGATCAAGATATGGATTGACTGAAAGTGCTGGCCAGTCACAGTGTGAAGACCATGGTGCATGCTGGAGCAACTTCTCCATGTCCATTTCCTGAAAGAACAATCACGGATTATTAATTCTGGCCAAGAGCAGCCCCAGGGGCGCAGGGCGGAGACAAGGCAAGGTGGGGAGGAGAAAGAGCGGGTTCGAGATTGCCCTCGAAAGGCAGACGCGCTCTGGGGCCCGCTCCTGGCCAGGGAGCCTGCCCAGAGCCGTCCCCTGCTCGCCGGGGCCTTGAGGGGCAGCTGTCCAGCTGGGCCAAGCTGTGCCAGCAGCTCCAGCCGTGCTGGGGAGCCTTGCCAGCTCTGGGCCCTGCTGTGCGGAGGCTCCCAGTGTACCACTGGCAGCCGGGGGCTTCAACCACTCCTCTCTCCAAAGGTGCTCCCTGAGCATCTTCAGAAGAGGAGCCTAAAAACTCAGGCAGAGAGAACTCGACCTGTGTTCCCAGCTCTTCACTCCTGTCCCTATCTGCCCTGCTGTGGCTGCACTAATGTCTTGAGCCCATCCCAAAACTCATCCCTCCACAACGAGACCCTCTGCCCCAGAGCCCCCTGGTCCTGTTGCCCAAAGACGACTGAAGGTGGGCAGCCCCTCTCTGCCAGGGCAGGGCTTGGACCAAATTTTATGTTCAAATAAAGAAATAGAGTTGTCATAGATATGTCCAGGTGGTACCACCAGCAAAGCCCAGCCGGCACCAGCCCTGGCTGAGCTCCATGCCCAGGAGCAGCTGTGGATGCCCACGGTGAGGGCAGGCAGGAGCCAGGCAGGGCTGAGGGCACATTTCCTTCAGTGGGATCATCTGGGCCTGGACCTCCTCCAGTGGCATGCCCAGGAAAAGAGGGAAGCCATCAAGAACATTTCCAGGGACACAGCCTGGCCTGCAATGCCAGCAGGCAAAACAAAGGTTTTTGCTGGGCCATTGCCCTTGGATCAAGCAAAAGATTTACAGTCAGGCCAGTCCATTTGGCATAGATGGGGGTACACTCTGGGGGTACAGCCAAGGCCATGAGGTCACAGCAGGCTCTGGGGTCACAGCAGGCTGAGGTCACAGCAGGCTCTGAGGTCACAGAGGTGCCAGAGCCCCGTGGTTGCACAGCACCACAACGACCGAGCAGTCAGTCCTTGAGCACAACTGCTGTGGCAGCAGCGGCGCTGGCAGCAGTGGTGCTGACACTGCGACAGCTGTGTGAGGACAGCGGTGGCAGCAAGAGCTGCGGGACTGGCAGAGGGCAAGGCACCATGGCCCTTGCTCTGCGCCTCTTCCTCCTGCTCCTCCTGGCTGTGGCCCTGCCTGCCAGGGCTGCCCAGGCTGCTCCGCTGCAAGCATGGGGAGCAGGTGAGCCGGCAGCCTGGCTCCCCTTTCCCGGGACAGCGCTCCCTGTTCCCCGGGAAGCGCTGGGGGATGCTTTTCCCCTGGGCTTTAGGGAGGGTTTCTTTTGTGGGAGGAAGAGAGACCCCGGGGACCCTGGGCAGCCCCATTTTCCTCTCCAGAAATGTTACACGGGGCAGGGAAAGAGGGTGGAGAGTGTCCAGGAGCCAGCCCAGAGATTCCCAAGCCCCTGTCCAGCTTTGGCCATGTCCATTCAAATCTGGATCCCATTGCCTTACCTGACCCCCTTGCAGTGCCCAGTTCCCTAATGCACAAGGGGATCCCAGCACACCATGGAAATGGGTCTGGTCTCTGCTTCCCTCTAGATTTGGATCGCGAATTGAATCATTTGCAAGTGCTGGTGAATGGCACTTTAAAGATCATGGAGAATGCTGGAGGCAAGTTCTGAATTTCCCTTTTTACTGACAGAATAATCAGGGTCAAGGTGGCAAAGAGTTCACTCATCTGCCATTTTCATTAAGGTTAAGTCAAGGTTGAAGGATTCTGAAAACCTTGCCCTGCTCCCTTCTTGAGCCCTGAGTGACTCCACAGGATCGATGTCAGTGGGAGGAAGGAGCATTTAGCTGTTCATCTTCCTCCTGAGTGCAATGCCAATGTGTGCTTCCGTGTGCTCTGTGCAGCCACAGAGAGGAGCAGACAGGGGAGGGGCTGGCCCAGGGCTGTGACCCAGGGCTGAGCCTTGGTGGAGCCTGAGGATCTCCTACAGCGCCACGGGAGCTGTTCTGTCCTGCCTTTCTTTGCAGCTGAAGCTGTTGGTGAAGGTGGTCCAGCTTCCCCACCCATAGCCATTACTGAGCCTCTGGGAGATGGTGAGGGTAGGTCAAGGCCTTTCCCCCTGGGAGAGCTGATAGCTCAGAGCCCAAAGCTCGGCCAGGGGGCCATGGCTGCAGGTGCCAGGACAGAACCATGCACGTGTGTGCCCTCGCCCGGAGCCATCCCCTCAGCGCTCCTGCGGATCCGTGCTGCCGGTGCAGATCTGCAGAGGTGACAGGAGCTTCTGTGGCTGTTGAGTTATAGGTGTGTCTGCAGGGAGGACTTTCCCAGGTCCTTTGCTGGTTACTGCACGCAAGCCCAGCTCCCGTCGCAGGGGTGAGTAGTGTGTCCCTGGTGACCCCACAGGCTGAGCACTGGTTTTGTGGGATCCATTCCTGGGAAATGGAACTATGTTGCTCTAAGGTCCTCCAACAGGAAACAACAAAGCTACAGGACACAAGAAACCGCACGAGCCATCTGAGCACATGAGGCAAATGCTGAAGGAAATGCTGCAGGCAGGACAAGGTGGGTGCATTTCCCTCAGCCTTCCCCTGGAACTCCGCAGCCGGGGCCTTTCCCTGCACATCTGGACACGCCGTGCCCGGCACAGCGGGAAGGGATCCATGGCAGCCTGGCTGCCCTGCTGCTGCTTTCACGGCCTGCAGGGCTGTTTGCCAGCCTGGCCGGGCTGCAGCTTCTCCCCAGCCTCTACAGGAAGGCATTTGACACCAGCTGACAGGGAGCCCAACCTGCAGCATGGGCCATGCACACCCTGAGATCCCCTGCAATTTTCCAGTCTCTGGATAGTTTAGAAAGGGCACCTGTTTGGAAAGTGGAGGCCGCTGGCCTACCCGAAAAGTTTATAGGGATTTCGTAATTCTTAACCATGACTTTGACAAGCCTTGCCTCCTGAAGATGCCACCTTCCCAGTGGGGAACAGCCCCACCTGATCCAGCTGTCCCTTTTCCTTTCCCCAGAGATGGAAGGAGAGGCTGTGCTGAAGGCTGAGTTTCCCGGAGGAAGCAGTGGCTCATTGGCAGCCTCCTCTGCAGGAAGGGAGGCGATGCCAGGCACAGTCACAGGAGGTAATTGCTGTGCCTCTGGGCCTGCTGAGCCCTGCTGAGGCTTGAGCTGCCCTCTCTGCTGCTTGGCAGTGCGGGCACAGCCCAGACAAGACCGGCACAGCCCAGAGGAATTGTTATGCTCAGGGCACTCGGGTACTGAGCAGTCCTGCTGGGGTCCCTCTGTGGGAGAGACGTCCCTAAACCTGGGAGAGACTGCACGGGGTGCCCATGGTGGGGAAAGGGCAGAGGGGGAGAGCAAGGCTCCAGTGTGTCCTGAGAGGGCCTGGCTATGTGTCCTTGGGCTGGGGGATTTGTCCCAGGGGAAAGAGGGATGGAGAGATAGAAGGTAGGAAGGGAGTGAGAAAGGGCAGGAGGGAGGGAGGGCCAGAGGGATCGTTCTGGCACTGCCTTCTGAAGTTTTCCCCAGTGCTTTAGCAAGAGTTCCAGCTGTGGGGGAGAGACAGCCCTCAGGGCCCTGGGCTGCTCCAGCCGCCCCTCCAGGGATGTTGCCAGGGCAATGAAAGAGTGTGGAGAGTGACCAGGAGCCAGGCCTGAGCTCCCCAGGCCCCTGGGCACCTTTGGCCGTGTCCATTGTCATCTGGCTCCCACGGCCTTACCCAACTGCCTTGCAGTGCCCATTTCTCAGAGGCAGAAGGGGATCCCAGCAGACCCTGAAATATGTTCTCATCTGTGCTCCGTTCTAGATGAGGTTGATGGGAAGGCTTCTCCATTAGCTTGGCTGAATGAAATTCTGAAGCCCTTGGAGCCTCCTGCCGGTATGTTCCCAGTGTCTCACCAAGGAATAATTGATGACAACCTGGCAGGACCCAGGTGACAGAAGCTTCTGTGGCTGTTGTGTTACAGATGTGTCTGCAGGGAGGATTTTTCCTGTTCCTTTGCTGATTCCTACACACAAACCCGGCTCCCATGGTGATGGTGAGTAGTGTGTCCCTGCTGACCCCACAGGCTGAGCTCTGGTTTTGTGGGATCCATTCCTGGGAAATGGAACTACGTTCTGTTAAGGTCCTCTGAGAGGGAAGAACAAAGGCAGAGGAAAGAAGAAATTCCATGAGCCAAACAACATCCTGAAGCCAACTGTGATGGAGCTGCAAAAAGAGCATGGTGAGAGCATTTCCCCCAGCCTTCCCCTGGGACTCAGCAGCCGGGGCCTTTCCCGGCACATCTGGGCACGCCGTGCCCGGCACAGCGGGAAGGGATCCATGGGGACCTGGCTGCCCTGCTGCTGCTTTCACGGCCTGCAGGGCTGTTTGCCAGCCTGGCCTGGCTGCAGCTTCTCCCCAGCCTCTGCAGGAAGGCATTTGGCACCAGCTGACAGGGAGCCAACCTGGAGCATGGGCCATGCATATCCTGAGATCCCCTGCAATTTCCTGGTCCCAGGCACATCCTGTGGGGTGGCTGCTTGGAGAAGGAAGGGCTATAGCCAGCCCCAAGGGCTTGGGGCAATCAGGACTTTCCTGATCCTTATCCATGTCTTTGACAAGTATTGCCTCCTGAAGTTTCCACCTTCCCGATGTGTAATGATTCCATCTGATCCAGCTGTGCCTCTTCCTTTCTCAAGGGATGGACAGAGAGGCATTATGGAAGGCAGCATTTCCTAAAGGAAGGGAGGCAATTCCAGGCATGGGCACAGTCACAGGAGGTAATTGCTGTGCCTCTGGGCCTGCTGAGTCTTGCTGAGGCTTGAGCTGCCCTCTCTGCTGCTTGGCAGTGCGGGCACAGCCCAGACAAGACCGGCACAGCCCAGAGGAATTGTTATGCTCGGGGCACTCGGGTACTGAGCAGTCCTGCTGCGGTCCCTCCGTGGGAGAAACGTCCCAAAACCGAGGAGAGACTGCACGGGGTGCCCATGGTGGGAAAGGGCAGAGGGCGAGAGCAAGGCTCCAGTGTGTCCGGAGAGGGCTTGGCTATGTGTCCTTGGTCTAGGAGAGGTTTTCCGCGATCAGTTGGGTGAGCAGGAGGGAGGGACAAAGGTTGGGAGGGATAGTTGTGGCACTGCCTGCTGCAGTTTCCCCAAGCATTTAGTGAGGGTTTCCTGTGTGGGAGTGAGAGAGCCCCAGGGCCCTGGGCTGCTCCAGCTGCCCCTCCAGGGATGTTGTACAGGGCCTGCAAAGAGTATGGAGAGTGACCAGGAGCCACAGGCTCCCACAGCCTTACCTGCCCCCCTTGCAGTGCCCAGTTCCCTAAGGCAGAAGGGGATCCCAGCATACCATGGAAATGGTTCTGATCTGTGCTCCCTTCTAGACTGGGATTACGAGTTGGGAATGCTGGTGAATGGTGATTGGGATTACGAGTTGGGAATGCTGGTGAATGGTGATTGGGATTACCAGTTGGAAATGCTGGTGAATGGTGATTGGGATTACCAGTTGGAAATGCTGGTGAATGGTGGTTTGAAGACTTTACCAGAGGCTGGAGGCAAGTTCTCAATGTACCTTTCCTGACAGAATAATCAGTGTCAATGTGGCAAGAGCTCACTCATGTGGCATTTCCCTTAAGTTCCCCTGAAGGTTGATCAGTTCTGGAAATCCTCCCCTGCTCCATTCTGGAGCCCAACAGTGATCCCACAGGATCGCTGTCAGTGGGAGGAAGGAGCATTTAGCTCTCCATCTTCCACCCATGTGCAATGCCAATGTGACCTTCCGGGTGCTCTGTGCAGCCACGGAGAAGGGCAGAGAGGGAAGGTGCCGGGGCCCGGGGCTGTGCCTTTGGCAGCTCCTTTGCTGGCCCCAGGGAGCCTGAGCTGCTCCTGCTGCTGCTGCCAAGCCCTGGCCCAGGCTGGGGCTGGGTTTAGAGCTGCTGGCAGCTCCAGGGAGTCCTTTCTCCCCCAACTGCCCCGCAAGGGGCTCCTTCCATCCCAGTGTGGGGCCACTGCAGGCACGTGGTCCCCCTGCCCCTGCTCCTGAGTGGAAGGCAGAGCTGAGGGAGTGCCTTGGAGGGCACCAATCACCCAGGGGCACTCACTGCCACTCTGGCCTGAAGGAGAATCTTCAGCAGAGTCACAGGAGCTGTTCTGTCCTGCCTTTCTTTGCAGCTGAACCTGTTGCTAAAAGTGATCTGGCTTCCCAACCCACGTTCAGGATTGCGCCTTTGGGAGATGGTGAGGGTAGGTCAAGGCCTTTCCCCTGGGAGAGATGCCAGCTCAGAGCCCAAAGCTCGGCCAGGAGGCCATGGCTGCAGGTGCCAGGACAGAACCATGCACGCGTGCGCCCTCACCCTGGGCAATCTCATCCGACTTCGGCTCGGCACTGGCAGTTGTTTGGAGGAGGGGGGGCCCTGGCCCAGCCCTAAAAACCCAGATGTTTTATGAATCTTATTTCCATTTTTGCTAAGCATGACGCCCTAAAGATATCAGCAAACAAATGGGTGATTGTTCCACCTGATCCAGTTGTTCTTTTTTGTTTCCCTAGTGACAGACCAAAAGGCAGGACAGAAGGAGGTGTTTCCCCAAAGAAACAGTGGCCCATTGGCAGCCCCTGCTGCAGGAAGGAAGGCGATGCCAGGCACAGAAACAGTCACAGGAGGTAATTGCTGTGCCGGGCTCAGCCGGGCTCAGCCCTCGGCGGGGCTGTGTGGCAGCAGCTCTTCCCCCAGGCCCTGCCCTTGCACGGCCCGGCAGCAGCCAAAGCTGGAGGCGGCTCGGCTTCGAGGCCTCTGGAGTATTGTTTTTGCTCCCGGTCAGGCTCAGTTGGTCCGGCTGCCTTTGTGTTCTGGGGTGAGAAGGGTATCTGCACACCCTCCTGCCCAAGCACCTTTGGCAGAGCTCCCAGGCACAGGCTAGCCCCAGCAAGCTGTTATAGTGATATGCAGCTCTTAAGCAAAGTTCAGCTCTTTTAGAAGTGATTTCAGCTCATAGGCTTGCTGGGGTGCCTCGGGCAGACGCAGGGAGAGAGAGACGGGGAGCGCTGTGTGAGGTTCCACCGGAGGATCTTTATTTCATCTTCCGTGAAGGGTTCAGGGACAGCTTACTTCCAACGAGCTAGGGAAACTGAGGGGTTTTTATAGGGTACAGGGGTTTTGAGAAATGGTCCAATTGTGTGGGTCAGGGTACAAATTGACCTATTGTCTTACAGGAAGATAACAGAGGGTCTGAGGCGTGGGAAAAGGGGTTCTTTTGCTAGTCAGCATGACTATGCATTTTCTCTGCCCTTAGGCAGCTAATCTCCAGAGGGGCCTAGCAGGCCTATCTGCTGCAACAACTCCACTTTCTGTATTTAATAAAAAGGCATTCCCAATGGTTCTTTTAAAACAATGGACAAGGCATGAGAACATAAGTAATACAATGACAATTACAATGAAAATCAAAATAATTCCCTTAACCAGGGATGCAACCCATCCAGTTAACCCCCATTTACCAAAAAGGTCATTGACCCAGTCTGGGTTCTTTTCTATTTTCACATCCTTCACAAGTTCTTTCATTTTTTGGATGTTTGCATGGATGGATTCTGAGCGTGACGAGAGATTGAAGCAGCACATCCCTTCGAAGTCCTGGCATCCGTGTCCATGGGCGAGCAGCAAGAAGTCAATCGCTGCGCGGTTCTGGAGAGATGCATGTCTTGTGGTTTCCTCATCCTTTAAAAGATCACTCAGGGCGGCAGATGTAGCGTTGGTTTGCTTACTAAGCCAGCAGCCTAGGTGATTTATTTCACCACGGGCCTTAGCTGCAGCTACCCATGGTAAGAATAGGGAGACAGCGATTCTTTTTGGTTTATTCCAATTGTATAATCTGGGATCACAATTTTCATCAAATTCCGTATAGGATCTTTTGTGGCGATTTTCCTCCCTTTCTTTTTTCCAATTATGCAACAAGGTAATATTTGGTGTGAGGGTAGAAAGTTTCCCAAGGCTACAGGGACCTCCCTGAAGGTGTGAGGGGATCCCAGCCCATACTCGGTCACCACAGATGAGAAACATTCCTTTGGGTAGTACTTTGGGATGGAGAGAGGACACAGATAACACTCGAGTGGTGTAATTGCACCAATCAGGATAGTTATAGGCTTTGTTAATAGGTGATATATCTTTTCTGTATGTGTTTTTTGGCTGGTTAATTCCTGGGCCATTATTTTTTGGGCGTCTATAGTAAAATTTGACGCAGTATGTTGCTTTGGTGGACCCCAGCAAGTCCAATTCTTGGGGTTCATCTAGGGCATTAGGTAACATTTTTGTCCATTCATCCCAAGTATCTACCGGGTTGGGTCTCTTACCTGTGGTGCGGAGGAGCTCTGAGTTATAGACAGGCCAGTCATCTGCTACGAAAGGAATTCCTACTAGGCGTGTGGAAAGTGGGTTATCAACGCTGCCCATGGATAAGCACAGGTTATCCTGATTCAATGTTTTTGCTAAGGTTACCCAAACATTATGGCTAGGCTGTGGGCTAATCCAGCTGCAGGCATACGGTATGGTGAAGAGCATCCAAGCAGAGGTGAAGAGAGCACCAGTTTTCATCTCTGGACAGGGATAAGACTTCTGATAGGGAATATAAGCAAAATTTGTTATCTTTTATGATGGGAGGAGGGGGTTAGGGTTTTTTCCTCATTCCTTTTCTCTGTTCCTTCCCCCCCCCCTTTTTTTTTTTTTTTTTTTTTTTTTTTGTAATATAAGCAAGGGATGGGTAAGCAGGTGTGAGGTTAAGGGTTTTTAGTAAGAGTTGGGAAAGGGAATTATAGGGGTTTTTAGGGGAAAATTTTTTAAAACAGATAATAACATGTAATTTAGAGAACAATTTTGTGTTCAAGCTATGTCTGGCTTATAGCTTGATTAATGCAGCAGAATGTTATTCATCTTTTCTGTTTCTTCTGCTGTCGTGTCATGTGTCGGTTTTTTCTCAGGTATGTGGTTATTCTGCGACGTCTTCGTCTCCAGGCAGAACTTGTCTGGTTTTGAGGCGGTCCTGTATCCGGTTCAGAGCAACTTTTGTCCGTGTCTGACTGAGTAGTGTTTGTAGTGCCTAGGTATGGTTTTATGTGTTTTCCTGGGTACCACCTTGGGCCTGATGGTAGTGAAACACACGCATATCCTCTACCCCAAGTAATTAACTGGAAAGGCCCTGAGATTTGATGAGTCTCTGGGTCCTTCACTAGCACCGGTGGTTTCTCAGCGAGCTTTGCTTGGGTGGTATTTGCAAAGTGGCGAAGCACTGGAGGATCAGGTTCTGATGTTGTGCCATTTAGGAAGTTGATGACATAGAGAGCTTTGCAGAGTCTTTCAACTGGAGATATGATTTTTGTTTCACTTCGCTGCTGGTTGAGGACTCTTTTGAGGGTTTGATGTGTCCTCTCTATGATGGATTGTCCTGTGGGATTTGCAGGTATGCCTTTCTTGTGTTCTATTCCCCACTCACTGAAGAAGTCCTTTAACTTACGAGAGGCATAAGCAGGTCCATTATCTGTTTTGATCTGTTTTGGTACTCCCAGGGTAGCAAAGGCAAGGAGGAAATGCTTTATGGCGTGCTGTGCAGTTTCTCCTGGATGAGATGATGCAAACACTGCTCCAGAAAATGTGTCAACTGACACGTGTACATACTTTGACCTTCCAAAAGGTGGGAAGTGAGTGACATCTGTTTGCCACAGCTGGCAGCTGTTGAGTCCTCGGGGGTTGACTCCTGTTCCCACAGATGGTATCTGGTAGCTTTGGCAGTTTGGGCAGGTGGCAACAATAGCTTTGGCCTGATCTTTTGAGAGCTTAAACATTCTGATCAGGGCAGGCACATTTTGGTGATAAAATGCATGTGACAACTTTGCCTGGGCAAAGATGTCTGGGATGTTGGCAGTCCCTATTGCCATGGCCAATGCATCTGCTTTCCTGTTCCCTTCTGCAATGAAACCTGGGAGGTCAGTGTGTGACCTCACATGCATTACATAGTAAGGTTGTTTTCTATGGGAGATTAAGCGTATTAATGCAGAAATCAATTGGTGTAACTTTGGATTGGGAACATCTTTTAGAAGGGCTTGTTCTGCCCTCATAGCTATACCTGCTACATATGAGGAATCTGTAATGAGATTAAAAGGTTCATCTTTGAATTTCTCAAAGGCTCTGACAACAGCTGCTAACTCTGCTATCTGTGGAGACCCTTCCACAATTTGGACATCAGATTCCCATTTTTGGGTCTTAGGGTCTCTCCATGTCATTACAGACTTGTGGGATGACCCTGAGCCATCTGTAAAGACTGTTAGAGCTTTGAGAGGTGTTCTACTTTGTACTAATTTTGGGGTCAGATTAAAGGTTATATTAAAAAGCTTATGTTTTGGGATATGGGTAGAAATTTGGCCTGTATAGCTATCTAGGGCATACTGGAGATTTTCATTATTCTGAAGCAAATGCTCCAGGTCTCCACTGGTTAGTGGCAAGTGTATGCATGTGAACTCACACCCTGCGAGAGAACGGAGGCGAGTTCTGGCCTTTTTTATTAAATGTGCCATAATTTCTTGGAAGGTGGTAATTGTCTTTGTAAGTTGGTTATTTGTAAAGATCCATTCAAGTATCAACAAAGGGTCTCGAAGCTGAGTATCCCACTGGAAAATCAGTCCATGGAACCGGGGTGCTTTTCCCAGGATGACGAACTGGAAAGGCAGGCTGGGCTCGAAGCGATGGGCTTGGTGTGAAGATAGGGCTTCTTGTACTTTGGTGATGGCATCTCGGGCTTCTGCTGTCAGAGTGCGTGGAGAGTCCAGGTCTCTGCTGCCACGGAGAAGGTTGAACAGTGGAGCGAGGTCCTCTGTTGTAATTCCTAGCAAAGGACGTACCCAATTGATAGATCCACACAGGCTATGTAAGTCTCTCAGAGTTTTTGGGTCGTCTCGGATGACGAGCTGCTGGGGTACGATGGTCCTCTCTCGGATCAGGAATCCAAGATAAGTCCATGGGTTGGTGTACTGTATTTTGTCCTCCCGGATCTCGAACCCTGCTTTTTCGATGGTTTCAATAGTCTTTGTAACTGCTTTGTCCAGGTAGGCTTTGTCTGATGCACAAATCAAGATATCGTCCATATAGTGGTAAATAATTGCCTCTGGAAATAGGCTCCGAACGGGAGACAAAACACGAGAAACATACCATTGGCATATAGTAGGCGAGACCTTGAGACCTTGGGGAAGAAAAAGCCAATGATACCTTTTGAGTGGAGCCTCTCTGTTAAGAGAGGGGACTGAAAAAGCAAACCGTGGAGCGTCCTGGGGTTGCAGTGGGATGCTAAAGAAACAGTCCTTAATATCTATGATGGCAAGTGACCAGTCTCGAGGCAACATTGATGGTGAAGGCAGTCCAGGCTGAAGAGGGCCCATGTCCTCAATTACCTCATTGATTTTACGCAGGTCCTGGAGGAGCCTCCACCTGTCCGTTCCAGGCTTTCGCAGTACAAAGACGGGGGTGTTCCAAGGGCTGGTGGTCTCGACGATGTGACCTTTGACAAGCTGCTCCTCTACGAGGGCTTGTAGTGCGCGTATTTTTACTTTAGGCAGGGGCCACTGTTCTTTCCAGATCGGGGTCTGGCATTTCCAGGTGATCTGAGGGGTGTCTGGTAGTACGCGCTCCTCAGTGGCCCCAATTAGAAATCCCGACTGGGAATTTGTAGAGAGGCTCCCCATTGGGATAGAACATCCCTTCCCCAAAGGGTGACGGGGGCCCTTACCACAAATGGACGGACAGTAGCCAGCTTGCCTTCAGGTCCTTCGACGAGGATGTTGTGCTTGCTTCGCATGGAAGCTGTGGCACCACCAATCCCTGAAATCATACCTAGTACGGGTTCCAGTTCCCAGTTTGCTGGCCATTCTGAACATGCCACAAGACTTACGTCAGCGCCCGAGTCCAGGAGACCTAGTCGGTGGGTCTTCTCCCCTTTGCAGGACAGGCCGCACTCGATGGTAGGCCTATTAGGTCCCAAAACCTGTGCCCACATTGCTATAGGGTTGAGAGGAAGCTGTTCCTTGTGATTTCTGGGGAGTAGAAAGGCTTGTGCAATTGGAGTTCCCTTTAAAAGAAAAAATGGTAAGTCTGTGCAGCACAGCTGAACCAATATTTCTTGACCCGGGTACACTGTTTGTACTGCTGGAAAAACAAAAATTTCATTTGGGCAATTAACAATATCACCTATAATTAAGATGTCAAAAGGACCTCCTTTTGGCCCATATTTGCCAGTTGGGACACGATAAACATCCCTCTTTTTTAAGTCAATGGATAAAGCAGTTACCAGCTGACGTCGGGTTCCCGTCTGTATTGCTCTGTATGCTGGATCTCCTTCGTGTGAGGTGGCTTCTCTTGGAATGATGCATGGTTGGGTCTGCATGGCTTTTGATTTGTTGTCTTGGCGTGGAGCCCGACCACGCTCCGCTGGTAGTTTCCCGAACGTTGCTGAAAGCGTGGCCGGTTTTGGTGTTTCTGGTAGGTATTACGGGGAATTGGGATAGGTGACCTTTCTGGACAGTCTTTTATAAAATGTCCAAAGTTACCACAGTGGAAGCAGCGGGTCTGGTCTTTGGAAGTCACTACTGCAAATGCACCAGAAACTCCTTCTGCAATGCCCTTAGCAACTGCTTGTGCTACTGTATTTTCAGTGGAAAGGTGTCGGGTACAACTTTCCACCATTTGTTCTATGGTAGGTTCTGTGTCCAAAGGTAAGGCTCTCAGAATGTTTTTACATTGCTCATTAGCATTGCTCATGGCAAGTTTGCATAACAGTTCTTTTCTTGCCTCTGTGCTCTCTATTTGTTTATCCAGAGCATCTTTAATTCTGTCCACAAATTTAATAAAGCTTTCATCTATTCCTTGTTTAATATTAGAGAAGTGTTGGGTAGGGATAGAGTCATCTGGGGTGAGAAGTAGGGAGGTTTTTGCTGCGATAGCCAGGTCTTGTATTACTGCCTCAGACAAAGTTTTAGCTTGCTCTGAAGGTTTCTGCAAATTGCCTTCTCCAGCCAGCTGTTCAACTGAGAAATCTTGCCTATTAGAATCTCTTGCATATGTGTCTGATAATGTTTTTAATTGTTTTTTCCAATGCCTTTCCCATAACATGTATTCTGCTGGGGATAGGAGGCAATGAGCAATATTTTTAACATCATGTGGTATTAAGACGTGTGCTGAAAAGATTGCCTCTAGAAAATTTTTAAAAATATGTGAGTTTCTGCCATGTTCTTTGGCTACTTTTCGAAGTTCAATGAGCTCTTTGTTTGTATTGGGTTCCCACGTAATCTTAGTGGTGGAACCCCCTCTTTTTCCCTTAGAATAAGTTACAGGGAAGGCAGAAATTCTTTGTGCCAACTCCCAATCCCCTGCCCGGCTAGCTCAGTCGGTAGAGCATGAGACTCTTAATCTCAGGGTCGTGGGTTCGAGCCCCACGTTGGGCGCCAGATTATTGTTTTTGCTCCCGGTCAGGCTCAGTTGGTCCGGCTGCCTTGGTGTTCTGGGGTGAGAAGGGTATCTGCACACCCTCCTGCCCAAGCACCTTTGGCAGAGCTCCCAGGCACAGGCTAGCCCCAGCAAGCTGTTATAGTGATATGCAGCTCTTAAGCAAAGTTCAGCTCTTTTAGAAGTGATTTCAGCTCATAGGCTTGCTGGGGTGCCTCGGGCAGACGCAGGGAGAGAGAGACGGGGAGCGCTGTGTGAGGTTCCACCGGAGGATCTTTATTTCATCTTCCGTGAAGGGTTCAGGGACAGCTTACTTCCAACGAGCTAGGGAAACTGAGGGGTTTTTATAGGGTACAGGGGTTTTGAGAAATGGTCCAATTGTGTGGGTCAGGGTACAAATTGACCTATTGTCTTACAGGAAGATAACAGAGGGTCTGAGGCGTGGGAAAAGGGGTTATTTTGCTAGTCAGCATGACTATGCATTTTCTCTGCCCTTAGGCAGCTAATCTCCAGAGGGGCCTAGCAGGCCTATCTGCTGCAACACTGGAGCTCGTTCCCAACCCCGGGGAATCGGGACTCGGGCACCAACGCCCCTCCTGGTGCAGCTGCTCCCGCAGCTGGCCCTGAGCGCCCAGAGGCCCAAGGCACAGGAGCAGCCCCGAGCGGGAGCCCTGCTGCGAGCCCAGGGCCAGAGCCAGCCCTGGCTCCTGACTGGGCAGGGGCTGCACTGGCTCTTGACAGGGCCTGACTCTGCCCCCTGGGGCTGGGGGAGCTGTCACGGGGCAGGGAGGGCCAGGGCTGGCAGGGGCTGCTCAGGGATGGGTTTGGCCCGTGTCCCTCCAAGCAGCGACTGCCAAAGCAGCTGCGCTGGCCCCGGGCTCTCCTCCCGGCCGGCTGGGCTTTGCTGGGTGGCACAGCCTGTGCCGAGGGGCGGCAAGGTGCCTGCAGGCCCCAGCTCTGGGGGAAGCAGAGAACGTCCTGGCCGTATCCACCGTGCTGCCAGCTCAGCAGTGCAGCACAGCGCGGGCTCACGCTCCCCATTGCTCCCACAGATGCTGCCGGCCCCACAACACCTGTTCCAGATTCCCAGAAGGGCACTGGAATGGGTTTCTGTCAGGGAACAGGCTGCTGGCTAGGGTTAATGGCAGGCATGCTTCTTTTGGAGCTTGTCTTCATTTTATGCTGTGCTGGAATTTGGAAGCATTGGAAGAGAAAACGGTGAGTGTTTTGTTCATCATTCCCTCAAAAAGCTTCTTTTGGAAGCCTAGTGTAGACAGGGAATGTTCCCAGTGAGGCTGCAGTGGAGTTGTGGCGCGTCTGTGGTTGTCCAAAGAGCTCTGCTGAGGGTTCTGCTGCTGCCCAGTGCTTTCATTGGCCTCTTCATTGCTGGGCCTTGTCCTGGGGGGCCCGCTGGGGCTGCAGCCAGTGCTGGCTCCCACTGAGGCTGCCTGGCCAAGAGCAGCCCCAGGGGCACAGGGCAGAGGCAAGGAAAGGTGGGGAAGAGAAAGAGTGGGGACGAGATCGCCCTCGAAAGGCAGACGCGCTCTGGGGCCCGCTCCTGGCCAGGGAGCCTGCCCAGAGCCGTCCCCTGCTCGCCGGGGCCTTGAGGGGCAGCTGTCCAGCTGGGCCAAGCTGTGCCAGCAGCTCCAGCCGTGCTGGGGAGCCTTGCCAGCTCTGGGCCCTGCTGTGCAGGAGGGTCCCAGTGTGCCACTGGCAGCCGGGAGCCTCACCCGCTCCTCTCTCCACAGGAGCGCCTCTGCTGCTTCACAAGACCGGCCAAAGACGTCAGTCAGGGAGAACTGGACCTGTCATGCATCTCTGTGCCCGTGTCCATTGTCCCTTCCACAGCTGCATTGCCCACTTATTGCCAGGGACATGCTGCCACCCCCCGGAACAGGACCCTCTGTCCCCGAGGATGCTGCCTCTGTTGTCTTTCCAGGACTGAAGGTGCAGCCCTCTTGCCTGGAAAGGACTTGAGCAACATCTTTGTGCTTCAGCCCTGGTCCCTGTGTGCTACCACCAGCACTGGCAGAGCTGCTTGTCTGGTCACAGCCAGTGATGGGCAGGCAGCAGCCGGGCATCAGGCTCCCGAGACCAGCAGCTACTATGTTTATTTTTCATTTTGCAAGATTTAGGAATATTTTTCATAGAAAATTCTCCAAATATTTAGTACCTTTTCCCACACAGTTCCATATTTTTCAAAGTAGTTTTAGAATTCAGAAAAACTTAGAACATTTTTACATTTCTAGAATCAAATATAAAATTGCATTTAATTGGTAATCTATACTCTACTAAGAACTAATATACCCCAAGACTCACAGCCTGCTTCAGAGGCTCTTTTCCCACTGGAGACTTGTGCCTGATCACAACATCTAACACAAATCCTTTTCCCTGACGTGTTCTGGGATTTCTGACAAGCTCACGTCTCAGTCTTCAGAGGCAAACTTTGAGCACAGTGGGAATCTCTTCAAGTCACCATCTTTGTTTGCTTCTGCAACAACTGGCTCACTTCTAGAGCAGGGGCTTCTCTCAGCTTCCTGCTGGCCCCGGGCTCTCCTCCCGTCCGGCTGGGCTTTGCTGGGTGGCACAGCCTGTGCCGAGGGGCGGCAAGGTGCCTGCAGGCCCCAGCTCTGGAGGAAGCAGGGAATGTCCTGGCCGTATCCACCGTGCTGCCAGCTCAGCAGCGCAGCACGGCGCGGGCTCACGCTCCCCATTGCTCCCACAGATGCTGCCGGCCCCACAACTCTGGGGGATGCCCAGAAGGGAACTGGTTTCTGTCAGGGAACAGGCTGCTGGCTCGGGTTAATGGCAGGCCTGGCTTTTCTATGGCATGCAGGTGATGAGGGGACCCCTGTAAGGCTGGCAGACGACCGGGCTCCATCATGGGGCACACGAGGTGGCGGGGGGTGTTGTGGGTGCAGGGTTTTGCAGTAAGACATGCGGGGCTTTGGGTCCTTTGTAAGCAGGGCACGTGGCAGGGGCTCCTTATGAGGTTCTTAGGGGATTTGGGATTTCTGCTGTGTCATACATGTGACTGGAGACCTCTGTAAGGCTGGCCGGGGCTTGAGTTCCTCGTGATTAACGTGGCGGGTTAGTGCTTGCCGTCAAGGCCTGGAGAGGAGCTGAGTCCTTCCGAAGGTGGGCAGGAGGCTGGGTTCTTTTGTGAGGCCCACAAGGGTGGCTTGGGGTTTCTGCATTGGTGTGCACGGATTCCTCGTGAAGCAAGCAGTGCTCTTTTGGGGTCTCTCCTGAGGGGTGCATGGATCCCTCAAGAGGCACACTGGGATATTTTGGGGTCTCTTCTAAGGAGTGCACGGATTCATCGTGAGGCACACAGGGCTCTTTTGGGGTCTCTTCTGAGGAGTGCAGGAATCCCTCTTGAAGCACAAAGGAGTATTGATAGTCTCTGCTCTGCTGTGCAGGGATCCCTCAGGAGGTGTGCACCGGGGTTAAACTAGAGGGGGTTTTCAAGTTTTCTCAGCACAGCAAAGGGACACTCCCGGTCGAGGTGCTGCAAAGTCAGCAGGAAGCTTCCTGCAAAGCCTTGGGCCCGGCCTGCGGGTCCGGCGGGCGACCAGAGCCCATCCTTGGGGGCCGGGCGGGGTTTCCGGTATCCACCGCACCGTTGTCGGGCCAGCTCCGGCCCCGGCAGTGAATGGCTGCGGCCCCGGGCTCCGATGGGGCTGCTGAGCAACGCCGTGGGCACGACAAGGGCCTCGCAGAGCATGACCCAGCAGAGCATGAAAACGGTTCTGGACTGTGCTTCCGTCTACACTGGGATCGAGATATGGATTGACTGAAAGTGCTGGCCAGTCACAGTGTGAAGACCATGGTGCATGCTGGAGCAACTTCTCCATGTCCCTTTCCTGATAGAACAATCACGGATTATTAATTCTGGCCAAGAGCAGCCCCAGGGGCACAGGGCGGAGACAAGGCAAGGTGGGGAGGAGAAAGAGCGGGTTCGAGATTGCCCTCGAAAGGCAGACGCGCTCTGGGGCCCGCTCCTGGCCAGGGAGCCTGCCCAGAGCCGTCCCCTGCTCGCCGGGGCCTTGAGGGGCAGCTGTCCAGCTGGGCCAAGCTGTGCCAGCAGCTCCAGCCGTGCTGGGGAGCCTTGCCAGCTCTGGACCCTGCTGTGCGGAGGGTCCCAGTGTGCCACTGGCAGCCGGGGGCTTCAGCCACTCCTCTCTCCAAAGGTGCTCCCTGAGCATCTTCAGAAGAGGAGCCTAAAAACTCAGGCAGAGAGAACTCGACCTGTGTTCCCAGCTCTTCACTCCTGTCCCTATCTGCCCTGCTGCGGCTGCACTAATGTCTTGAGCCCATCCCAAAACTCATCCCTCCACAACGAGACCCTCTGCCCCAGAGCCCCCTGGTCCTGTTGCCCAAAGACGACTGAAGGTGGGCAGCCCCTCTCTGCCAGGGCAGGGCTTGGAACAAATTTTATGTTCAAATAAAGAAATAGAGTTGTCATAGATATGTCCATGTTGTACCACCCGCAAAGCCCAGCCGACACCAGCCCTGGCTGAGCTCCATGCCCAGGAGCAGCTGTGGATGCCCACGGTGAGGGCAGGCAGGAGCCAGGCCGGGGCTGCTGTGAGCAGCGGCGGGGCCCCGAGGGGCTGATGGAGCCCATGCTGAGCGTCCCTGGGCTGAGGGCACATTTCCTTCAGTGTGATCATCTGGGCCTGGACTTCCTGAGGCACACAGGGATCTTCTGGGGTCTCTGCTGAGGTGTGCAGGGATCCCTCATGAGCGGTGTATCAGCGTAAATGTGAGGGGTTTTTTACTCTTCTCAGCACAGCAAAGGGACACCTGGCCAAGGTTTTGCAAGGCTGGGAGAAAGCCTCTTGCAAACCCTTGGGCCCGGAAGGCTGCGGGCACAGCGGGCAGGCAGAGCCCGTCCCCTGGGGCCAGGCCGGGCTGCTCAGGCTGGGCCGGGCCAGGCGAGGGCCCCGGCAGGGAAGGGCCGCGGCCCTGGGCTCTGATGAGGCTGCTGAGCTCCGCCCTGGCCCTGAGCTGCAGCCGAGGACATTTACAGCCAGGGCGGTGCCCTGGGGCACAGGAGGCACTGGGGCTGCAACTGAGGCCGCGCCCTCTCGCACTGAAGGGGGCTGGCTGTGTTCCTTGGGAGGATGCCGAGCCTTGTGCCTTGGCCTGATGGTGCAAAAATCCCCCCACCATCCCTCTGTTGGCAAAAAGAAAGGCTTAGTGCTCATTAATAGGAAAAGCTGTATGGGTGGCCTGCAGCTCATGTTCTTTTGTTGGCTGGACCCCAGTCCCTGCTCAGGTCTCAATGACCGACCCAGCCCCGAGCTGCTCTTAAGACTGATTTGATCAAAGGCACTGAAGCCTTGTTGAGTACAATTTCTCCAGGAAAACAAGCACAGGAACTTGGCCAAGGTTGGTGACAAAAGCAGAGTGCAGAGTTGAACCTTTGAGGCCACCTCACTGCCGCCTCCGCCCACCCTTTTATTTTTTATTGATTTCATATTCTGAGTGCCAGTTCCTGCATGAAATGGGCCCTCAGCAAGGAGCTGCTGGGCCTCCTTGTGGTAAACAGGCAAAATGAAATTAAAAGGAAGCTGATGACTTTTATAAAGAATGTGCCTGTTTATTAAAACTTAGAACAACAGAGGCCGAGTTCTCAGGGTAAGCCTAGGGCCTGCGCGACAAGCCAGAGGGAGCTCTGACAGTTCTGTGTGACAAGGTGTTCCTGCGGACACGAGGTACCCTCGAAAGAGCCTGGGTGCTCCGACCCAGGGATTTTTTAAAGTCTCTTGGGGGTGCTTGATTGGTGTGCTTTGGATCCTCTTGCCGACCGGTCCTTTCCTTGGTCGCTGATCGCTCTATAAGATAGTGCAGTCCTGAGCAAACATTTTGGAACACAGCAAACTTATTGGGTGGCTCGTTTCCCAGTCGTAGTTCCAGTTGCTGTCATCACCCTATAATGTCACTTTTCTAGAAGATCCTTACCCTTGCACCTTATTACCACCCCCCTTTCTCTGTTTAGTAGCCATATACATACACTTAAACAACTGTGCATTCAACTTAATAACTTATTACATTAATTATATAACAACTCATTATATTCATTAACAATCCAAAAAAACTTATCGTAATAATAAACCATTAAGAACTCCATCTATGAAAGCAAATTTATTTATAACATCCTGGGTGTAGGCCAAGGGATGCTGTTTCTGTCTTGCATCACAAAGCTGGCAGGTTTTTTGCAAAGACAGCCCTTTACAAAGGACTTGTTGTGTGCATTAACATCCGAGGGGCTGCTTTCAAAGACAGACAAAAAACCCATGAACAACCAGAAAAACAACCAAAAAACATATTAAAAAAAAGTACTTTATTTTTAGCTCTTGCTTTTAGTGTTTTCCAAGCCGGCCCCTTTTTCCACTGCAGTATTTTTCTTTGGACAGAAAAAAACCCCTCGCCAGATGATGTGACTTAACATGGAAAACACAACTCACACACAATGGATATATTAAAGCTAAACATGCAGACTCCCATTATCACAATCATCATCATTTATTTTCTGTTCATTTTTATGTCAGATTGTTTTCAGAAGGGTTAGAACACTGTCTCAGATCCCCTGGCTACTTTGATGCCAGAGGCACTTCTTATCTCTCCTTTCTTATTCTCTGTCCCTCCTGTAGTTCCTCTGCCCATTTGTTGCTCTTGGATCTCTGCCTCCTTCACCTGACTTTTATCTTTTTCTGGATTTGTGGGAATGTTTGTGTTGGTTTTGCTGTTTTCCTGGTGGTTGTTGGTTTTGCCTGTTTTATTTGGTCACAGTTATGCTTTTGCTTTTTGCTTTTTAGGTTTTTTTTCATCCACTTAACAGCAGAAATCAGCTTGTGATTTGTATTGTGAAGTTTTGATACACAGGTGTTGCACATAAAGGTTGTTTTTGTTTTTAAAGTCATCTCAGACACAGAGCTGCAAGCCCCTGTGATTTGAGACCGGAGTGCTCTCAGACAGCAAATTGTGCATGAATAGGAAACTTGTAGTTCCCATCTCCATTACACATGGCAAAATGTAAAGCGGTTGGAATGGTACCAATTCTAGCCTTTCTTTTGCCTTCTTTTGCTGCCACGCCTTAAAACCGTGTCAGATTCATCAAGGAGCTCAGTTCTGCCAGGATGGGGTGTGCAGGGATGATCCCTCAGCTCGTGTGTGCACCTGCTGTGCACCAGGCCAGACAGGTGACTGCCATCCACAGCCAGCCTCTGTCTGCAAAGGGAGCAGGGAGCTGCAGCTCTGAGGAACCCAGGGCTTAGGGAGCAAACAGACCAAGTCCCTAATTTATATCAGTTCCTTCACTCGAGTATTTTCTGCTGATCGATTTTTATCTTCCTGCCCAGGGCTGCAAAAAAAACACGCTGGCAATTTGCTTTAGCTATGAAGTGAAGAGACTCTTCTCAACAGGTTCCACCTCTTCTTCTTCTTTGAATTAAAAGCAGAGCAAAACTCTTCTGTTGGTCACATCAAACCAACATAAGTTTCATGAGTCTGTGAAAGACATAAGTGTGTAAAAGTTATTTCATTTTATAGTACTTACTGTTTTCTAATTCAGCCATGGGGCAATTATGCCATCATTCACTATACACAATAACTGGAAGAAGCACTGGAAATGAATTTTTTTTAAAAACTAAGCTTAAAAAAAGTCAAGGAATTCCATAAAGAAAACCAAATACTAAGAATACAGTAATTTAAACTTTTCAAAGCCCCTTGATAATGGAGCCCTGAACCCCAGTCATGTGCAGTGCAGCCTCGGCGGTCCCTTTGAGACCAGAATTGCCAAGGGTCAGGGTTGGGATGAGCCTTCACCCAAAACTGGCTCCAAGACTGAGTGGGAATCAATCCAGAACAGGGCTCACACAAAGAGCAAAGCCTCAAGGCCAAAGCCAAACCTTCATCAGGTTGGATTTGTTTAAACACAGAACTGGAGCAAACTTGCTTGTCCGGTAACATCACTGTTACCATGACACTTTACATGAGCTACTAAATAAGCACTGTCCTGTCCTGAACTGTGTTGCCCAAATACTGTTGAGAACTTGCCTTGCCTCTGCCCTGTGCCCCTGGGGCTGCTCTTGGCCAGGCAGCCTCAGTGGGAGCCAGCACTGGCTGCAGCCCCAGCGGGCCCCCCAGGACAAGGCCCAGCAATGAAGAGGCCAATGAAAGCACTGGGCAGCAGCAGAACCCTCAGCAGAGCTCTTTGGACAACCAGAGACCGGCCACAACTCCTCTACAGGAGTCAGGCTACCAATGCTATGAGCAGAGTTACGAGAAAACCGTGGAGAAAAATCAACAACTGACCCTCTGCTCTCGTACAGCTTCCAAATGCCAAGATAGCAGCCAGTTATAGATGTAATTCGTGCAGTTAGGAGTGCATGTAATAAACTGTAGTTATTAATGCTCTACACTGTAGGCATAAAATGTTTTAGAGTTACTGTAAAAAACCAAGGCGAAGGGAATTCGCAGATTAAGTTGCCAAGCAAGTTGCAGGTACCTAATTAGCATTTTAAAAGCCCTAGCCAGCAGAAAGCAATAACCAAAAAGCTGGCCATTAAGGCACGCCCAAGGAAATCATGAGCAGGTGGCGTAGAGGACAGGACCTAGACTCAACATCAGGAGGAAAGACAAGGAAGAGGACATCTGGATACATCACTAGCTGATGATCTGCTGTTCAGAAGATATCAGCAACCAAAATGCCTTCTCTGTGAGAGAAGACTGCATGAATATGCAGCTTGCCACAATGACTTATAGCCGAAGGCAGAATAAAAAGTATAAAAATCCTCTGCGGAAATACAATGGTGCGCAAACTTGAGGAGGCACCGATTCTGTCGCTTTGCACCCAGAGCTGCTCTGTGGACTGTGGGCGAATTCAAACTCTAGTTATATGGGATAGCAAATTTAGTTATTAATTATTAATCCAGATTGGCTTGTCCCTATTTATAACAGGCTCATGAAGGAGTGAGTGCTTCCACTAAATAAAAGACCCGATGTGCTTGAAAGCCGACCTTCTGTTCGCTCAGACCTCCTCACCTCTGTCGACGAGGTGACTTTATGCTGTTGCTGTGTGGCTTTTGAGAGCTCTGGGATAGAGATGAGTAAGCGTTAAACTCGTTCAAAGGAGCTGCCCAAAGCAGTGGCTTTAGTCTCTCTTTGGCTGGGGAGCGGGACCGGCCTTGTTGAACGCAGGCAGCAGCACGAGCAGGGCTCCTCCACCAGCAGGGACGTGCCACGAGCCAGGAGGGGACCGTGGCACCAGAGGGGACCGTGGCACCAGAGGGGACCGTGGCGCCAGCCATGCCCAGCCACCATGAACAGGGTGGCAAAGTCAGGTGCTGCTGTCAGGCTACATTAACAGCCCAGGCGAGGCATCATCAGGAGCCAGGTTTGGGGACCATCCAAGGAGTCCTGTCAAGAGCAAATCATTTGAATATTCTCGCTAGGACAAAAAAAAAAGAGCAAAGCAATCCAGCTGACATGTGAGGAAAGTGAATTCAAGTTCATTTAAAGCGCTGCTCAATTCATGATTGGGTTTCTTTTAGGTGAACTGATGCTAATAAATGTTGTCCTTCATATGCTGGGGTTTCTCTGCGATCAGACTTCTTTGATGATACATTTCTGACCCCATTTGGTTTTGCTCTTTAAGGCAAGTTGAGAAGCTGAGTAGCTTTCTTGAGGAATGGAGAATTGTTTGTAGCTCAGTTTTTTCTCCAGAGGAGCCTTCCATTTTAGCACAGGAGGAAGGGGAGGCAAAGGTTTAAAAGCTTTCCCTCCTGGAGTGACACACCTTCAGAAGAGTCTGTGAGGAGAAGTCCCCTCAGCCACTGCCAGGGCTGTTTGTCTCCTCTGCAGGCTCAGTATTCTGGGAGTTCCACAAGCCTCAGCTGGCAATGTACTTTGCTCTGGATATTTCTTGTTGTGCAGTACACAGGGAGAATATTTTGTGCTAGATTCCCCTCTGGGCTTTGAGGTAAATCTCAGGAATTCTGGTGATTTTAATGTCCAGATGAATTTTTGATGGATAGTAAGGTAAAGAGAAGAAGTACCATGGAAAATTAATTGCTCAAAATGTGAGTGGCCCAACCACACTAAAAACAAAGTCTAAACTAAAGAATTTTTTTATTTTCTTTTTCCCCTGACAGGAGGGGTAAAACATGCAGTGCTAGTAAAGTCTTTCACAGATGCAGCCAGCAACCAGCTAGCCAGACCAGGGCGGCGGACTCGGGAGGGGAGGAGGTGGGGGGATCTCGGGAGGCTTCCGCTTCACGGCCGGGCTGGGGGTTGTGGGGGAGGCATGGAGTGCTGGTGCTCTGCTTTCTTGGGCAACTGCTGCTGCGGAGGCCACGCCTGAGAGCTGCCAAAGCCGCCGGTCTCTGAGTTCCCTGGGGGCGAGGGAGAGTCACACCTTCTCGGCCGGGGTGCGGGAGCTGCGTCAGCGCGACTGTGGAGAGAGGAGCGGCTGAGGCCCCCGGCTGCCAGTGGCACACTGGGACCCTCCTGCACAGCAGGGCCCAGAGCTGGCAAGGCTCCCCAGCACGGCTGGAGCTGCTGGCACAGCTTGGCCCAGCTGGACAGCTGCCCCTCAAGGCCCCGGCGAGCAGGGGACGGCTCTGGGCAGGCTCCCTGGCCAGGAGCGGGCCCCAGAGCGCGTCTGCCTTTCGAGGGCAATCTCATCCCCGCTCTTTCTGCTCCCCACCTTGCCTTGCCTCCGCCCTGTGCTCCTGGGGCTGCTCTTGGCCAGGCAGCCTCAGTGGGAGCCAGCACTGGCTGCAGCCCCAGCGGGCCCCCCAGGACAAGGCCCAGCAATGAAGAGGCCAATGAAAGCACTGGGCAGCAGCAGAACCCTCAGCAGAGCTCTTTGGACAACCACGGACCGGCCACAACTCCTCTGCAGCCTCACTGGGAACATTCCCTGACTATCAGCCGCATTTAAAGGTGCTGGAGGGTAGCGATCAGCAACAACTTACTGTTTCTTTTCCTTCCGCCACCGGAAACCAGCATAGCACAGGACCACAGAGAGTGGCACAGTGAACAGTGTCACTACTGTGCCTATCATGCAGGGCCTGCGCACATCCTGGGGGCACAAAACTCTTGGGGTGCTCGGTGGATTCTGAGCATTTGCACGTGACTTGCCAAGCAATTCTGTGGGAGCAATGGGGAGCGTGAGCCCGCGCCGTGCTGCGCTGCTGAGCTGGCAGCACGGTGGATTCGGCCAGGACGTTCTCTGCTTCCCCCAGAGCTGGGGCCTGCAGGCACCTTGCCGCCCCTCGGCACAGGCTGTGCCACCCAGCAAAGCCCAGCCGGCCGGGAGGAGAGCCCGGGGCCAGCGCAGCTGCTTGGGCAGTCGCTGCTTGGAGGGACACGGGCCAAACCCATCCCTGAGCAGCCCCTGCCAGCCCTGGCCCTCCCTGCCCCGTGACAGCTCCCCCAGCCCCAGGGGACAGACTGTCATAAAGTCTACAGCCCACAAAGAGATTGTCCCAGTGTCCTGCTTTAGGGCAAATTTGGGAGAAAACCCCCAAAAGGGCCCGCCCCAGAAATCAAGCCCACACGGCCCCTCCCCCCAATCAGTTTGGGAAAAAAGTCCTCAGAGAGAAGTGGAAAAAACCTGTATATTTAACAGGCAAAGCACTCCCCAGCCCAAAAAATGAGCAATACCAGATGACAAAACTTATTTGTCGCTCTGAAGAGATGACAGATTCAGAAAATCTCTCTGGTGGATGGTGGCTCTGTTATCAGTCCCTCTGGCACTGGGAAAGGCTGCTGCCCAGAGTAGCCCCCCGTGGGCCACAGAGTGCAAGCTCTCGGTGCTTCCCCAGGTCCCGGTCCGGAGCAGGTTTGAACGGATCCAAGGAAAGGGAAAGAAAACCAGTCGAGGGAAAACTTGGACTGCCTCAGCTAGCTAAAGCAAGTAAAAAGCAAAGGAGCGCGGTGTTCTGCCCCGTCCGTGGCCAGAGAACACCGTGGAGTTCTGTGTTCCAGCAGACTGTGGAGGAGTGAGTGCAGTCTCTGATAACAAACTCCGTGCTTCTTCTTCTCCCCGCCTTCGCTGTCAGAGCCCGTCTGGAAGGCACACCATATAATATCCAGCATCAACAGAACACACCATCGGGGATACGAGCATCATAGCGTCGCCCTAGGACGCCCAGTAATCGTGTGCTGCTTTTCTTCCCTGCAGTTGCTCCCAGAAACATCCCCCACACTGCTGGAAATGCCCACACGTGGTCTGATCAGTCCCTATGCTTTTCCAGTCTGCTCTCAGAAATTTTGCAACAAGTTCACCAATAAATTCCAGGTTACCTCTGTGAATTGCACACTACAGTTTCCTTCATTTTTTCCCCAATACCTGGAAGCTCCTGTATATAGTAATGGTCTTGAGGATCTCTGATTCTTTTCAGTCTTTTTTTTTTTTTTTTGTATTGAGACAGAGGGAACAGCCTTATTGCTTTTAGTTTTGGCACGTCTGTTTTTTTTCTTGGCCGGATGGTTTACTTATTATCTACACATGGACAGATTTTAATTTATGGGTTGGTTTTTTTTTTGTGGTTTTTTTTTTTTTTTGTTCCCCAAGCAATTATTTTGACAATCTGTCATTCACTTCTTAGTTAATGTTCCATATATGAACAATTTTGACTCTCTTTTTATTGGAATATAAAGATCTCAGAAAGCTGTATTTTTAATGTTGATGACACTCTCCCCACTCCCAGCTGTCACAGTGATCCTTTTGGAAACATCCCTGAGGATAGGTAGAGTTATTTGGGAAGTGCTTGGCTTAACCTGGGTAACAGATTATTGTTTTCAGTGCAATAAACCTGCATTGCTTCAGGCTTCACAGCCACTGTCCTGATTTGTGGCTCACTGCATGGATGCCAGTCTGAATTAAAACAATGTTTGTGAGGCAGCTGAAGAGCTTAGACCTCAGAGATTAAAATTCCTGGGAGGAGGAGGAGGAGGAAGAAAGGATAAAATCCTGTTTCAAAGGCTGTTTCTTCATTTCTATGATGCCAGAAGTATGGTAGACTACAGCTGTCTTCAAATGTCATTTAATTACAGAAAAACCCTCTACAGTGCCAGACACCAGGACAAATTACTCGACACTTTGCCTCACAATGCATCAACTTGAATTCTAGTGAGAGGTAGGCCTTAGTTACAGTCTGATTCGAGCAAATCCACATTGTGTGAATGGCAAGAAGAATTTGCTTGGGAGCAGATGAATATGTCCCACTCAAGAATGAACAAAATTTGCCTTGACTTGGAAGAAAGTAGACAGGGAGCAAGGCAGCATTTGGGTTTTATCCAGCGATAAACAGGGCAAGAAGCTGTAACAATTTACCTGTTTTACAGAACACAAGTACTGATACAGCCAATAGTGCACCCACAGGAAGGGATCTTCAGGACATTCCTTTATTTCTTAACATGGAATGGGCAGCAAAATGCTGGCATTTATCTGCACTGGAAGCTGTGTTCCTCTCCTGTTTCTCCTTGAGCACACTGTGTGTTATTTGCAGACTTCACTGCCCAGCCCACCAATCCTCTCTTGGCCATTTGCTAAATGGCACAACTACCAAAATACAGGTGCCAGCATCGTCACCCCAGCACTAATCCCGCACTGCTTTGATGGAGCACAGGAGCACAGAGTGGCTTGGGTTGGAAGGGACGTTTAAAGGCCAACTAGTCCAATGCCCTGCAGTGAGCAGGGACACCTTTGACTAGGTCAGGTTGCTCGGAGCACGAGCTTGAATGACTGCAGGGATGCGTGTCCACCTCTCTGGGCAACCTGTGCCAGGGTTTCGAAAGCTACAGTGTAAGAAATGGGTTTCTTTTGTCTAGTCTGAATCGACCGTCTTTTAGATTAAAACCATTCCCCCACGGTCTGGTCACAAAAGGCCCTACTAAGAATTCTGTCCCATCTCTTTTACAAGCCCCCTTAAGGTACTGAAAGGCAGCAATCAGGTCTCCCTGGAGTCTTCTCTCTTCCAGGCTGAACACCCCCAGCTCTCCCAGCCTGTCTCCAAAGCAGAAGGGCTCCAGCCCTCAGAGCATTTTGCCCCTCCTCTGGACTAGATCCAACAGAACCGTGTCCTTCCTGTGCTGGGGACCCAGAGCTGGATGCAGTACTCTGTCACGGTAGAGACGGAGAAAATACAAGGCAACACACGCCATTTCCAGAAGGCTTCAAACCCTGGTTTTATTCTAGCATGCATGCTTTTTCTACATTCTTCCAAAGCACATAAGTTTGCTCATTGGTCACCAGAGGCAAGCCAAGTGCTTATTGGAATAGGCAGTTGCAGGTTTCTCTTATTTATCCTTCTTGCTTTCTTGGTTTCTATATCAACGACTTTTGGTAGAAAATTCTTTCAGGGGTAAACATGGATCCTCTTATCAAACTTCTCTCTGGCTCACAGAAGACGCTGTAAAACGCGGGAATCTTTAAAATTAGAGGGTTTTGGGAAAGCTGCAAAAGGCAGGCCTCAGAGACAGCAGAACTGCGATTAGAGCTAAGCAGTAGCTGTAAGATTTGTCAGCAGAAAAATTATATAAGAAGTGGAAAAGTAAGGACAAACAGTACAATGGTCTGTGTATTACCGCTTGGCTAGAATAACTCCCTAAGCTACAGAAAAGTATCTCTAGCAAGACATTAGGAAGTTCTAAGCTTAATAATGGAGCTCTGTGCATTGGGTTTTAAGGCTTACAATACAAGTAGGTATTGTATTTGAAAGAAGCGAGCACTGTATTAACAAAAGGTACGTGTGCTTATAGAGGTTGGATAAATCTATTGTCAATATGCTTTTGCTTTGTGTGATTGGTCAAAAAGCTTTTAAAGTAAGTTGTCACATTAAGTTCTTTGTCTGCTGCCGGGGATGTGAGCTGCTGGCATCCTCCCATTGTCGTCACCATGTAATGAGGCTGATGCTAGAAAATAAACAGCTCGAGACACGTTCCTCAGCAGTCCTGTCCCGTTCGTGATTTGTACACAGACCCCCAGCCAGCAGTATAAAACACCTTCCACAGTACTCCAGGTGGAGTCTCACCAGAGCAAAGAGGTGGAATCACCTCCGTCAACCTCCTGGGCACTCTCCTTTGGATGCACATGGCTGACTCATTTCCAGCCTCTCATCTAGCACCAGCCTTCTTGGCCGGGCTGCTCTCCATCCCTTCATGCCCCATCCTGTGAGATCAGCTGGGGTGGGATGTGTCACAACCCTCGGACAGAGTTGTTAGGCAGGGTGAGCTCCCTGCCAAAGAAGGCAGATCCCACTGCCCACACCACTCCAGCCTGGCCATGAGGTCACAGCAGGCTCTGGGGTCACAGCAGGCTGAGGTCACAGCAGGCTCTGAGGTCACCGAGGTGCCAGAGCCCCGTGGTTGCACAGCACCACAACGACCGAGCAGTCAGTCCTTGAGCACAACTGCTGTGGCAGCAGCGGCGCTGGCAGCAGTGGTGCTGACACTGCGACAGCTGTGTGAGGACAGCGGTGGCAGCAAGAGCTGCGGGACTGGCAGAGGGCAAGGCACCATGGCCCTTGCTCTGCGCCTCTTCCTCCTGCTCCTCCTGGCCGTGGCCCTGCCTGCCAGGGCTGCCCAGGCTGCTCCGCTGCAAGCGCGGGGAGCAGGTGAGCCGTCAGCCTGGCTCCCCTTTCCCGGGACAGCGCTCCCTGCTCCCCAGGAAGCGCTGGGGGATGCTTTTCCCCGGGGCTTTCGGGAGGGTTTCCTCAGTGTGAGGGACAGAGCCCTCAGGGACCCTGGGCTGCTCCAGCCGCCCTCCCAGGGATGTTGCTCAGGGCCTACCAAAAGTGTGGAGAGTGGCCAGGAGCCAGCCCAGAGCTCCCCAGGCCCCTGTGCAGCTTTGGCCGTGTCCTTTCACATCTGGCTGCCACGGCCTTGCCTGACCACCTTGCAGTCCCAGTTCCCAAAGGCAGAGGGGGATCCCAGCACACCAGGAAATGGTTCTGTTCTGTGCTCCCTTCTAGATGAGCATGCTAGGAAGGCTTCTCCAGCAGCTTGGCTGCAGGAAGATTTCCAGCTTCTTAAGCCTCCTGCAGGTATGTTGTCAATGTTCCTAAAAGAATAATCATTGACAACCTGGCAGGAAGCCGGTGACAGAAGCTTCTGTGCCTGTTGAGTTACAGGTGTGTCTGCAGGGAAGACTTTCCAGGCTCCTTTCCTGGTTGCTGCACAGAAGCCTGGCTCCCATCGCAGGGGTGAGTCATGTGTCCCTGCTGACCCCACAGGCTGAGCCCTGGTTTTGTGAGATCCATTCATCTGAAATGCAAACACTTCTCCTAAGGTCCTCCAAGAGAGAGGAACAAACCTACAGGATACAGTAATTCCCTGGAGGCATCCAAACACATGGACCAGTTGCTGAATGATCTGGAGAGACGCCGTGGAGGGTGCATTTCCTTCAGCCTTCCCCTGGGACTCAGCAGCCGGGGCCTTTCCCTGCACATCTGGACACGCTATGCCCGGCACATCGGGAAGGGATCCCTGGCGGCCTGGCTGCCCTGCTGCTGCTTTCACGGCCTGCAGGGCTGTTTGCCAGCCTGGCCTGGCTGCAGCTTCTCCCCAGCCTCTGCAGGAAGGCATTTGGCACCAGCTGCCAGGGAGCCCAACCTGAGATCCCCTGCAATTTCCCGCTCTCTGAACACATCTGGAGGGGCAGCTCTTTGGAGGAGGGTGGGCCCTAAAGCAGCCCCAAAAACCTGGTCTTTATCCTGAATCTCATGCATGACATAGACAAGCCTTGCCTCCTGAAGATGCCACCTTCCCACTGGGGAACAGCCCCACCTGATCCAGCTGTCCCTTTTCCCTTCCCCAGAGATGGAGGGAGAGGCTGTGCTGAAGGCTGAGTTTCCCGGAGGAAGCAGTGGCCCATTGGCAGCCTCTGCTGCAGGAAGGGAGGCGATGCCAGGCACAGTCACAGGAGGTAATTGCTGTGCCTCTGGGCCTGCTGAGCCCTGCTGAGGCTTGAGCTGCCCTCTCTGCTGCTTGGCAGTGCGGGCACAGCCCAGACAAGACCGGCACAGCCCAGAGGAATTGTTATGCTCGGGACACTCGGGTACTGAGCAGTCCTGCTGGGGTCCCTCTGTGGGAGAGACATCCCTAAACCTGGGAGAGACTGCACGGGGTGCCCATGGTGGGGAAAGGGCAGAGGGGGAGAACAAGGCTCCAGTGTGTCCTGAGAGGGCCTGGCTATGTGTCCTTGGGCTGGGGGATTTGTCCCAGGGGAAAGAGGGATGGAGAGATAGAAGGTAGGAAGGGAGTGAGAAAGGGCAGGAGGGAGGGAGGGCCAGAGGGATCGTTCTGGCACTGCCTGCTGCAGTTTTCCCCAGTGCTTTAGAAAGAGTTCCAGCTGTGGGTGTGAGAGAGCCCTCAGGGCCCTGGGCTGCTCCAGCCTCCCCTCCAGGGATGTTGCCAGGGCAGGGAAAGAGTGTGGAGAGTGACCAGGAGCCAGGCCTGAGCTCCCCAGGCCCCTGGGCACCTTTGGCCGTGTCCATTGACATCTGGCTCCCACGGCCTTACCCAACTGCCTTGCAGTGCCCATTTCTCAGAGGCAGAAGGGGATCCCAGCAGACCCTGAAATATGTTCTCATCTGTGCTCCGTTCTAGATGAGGTTGATGGGAAGGCTTCTCCATTAGCTTGGCTGAATGAAATTCTGAAGCCCTTGGAGCCTCCTGCCGGTATGTTCCCAGTGTCTCACCAAGGAATAATTGATGACAACCTGGCAGGACCCAGGTGACAGAAGCTTCTGTGGCTGTTGTGTTACAGATGTGTCTGCAGGGAGGATTTTTCCTGTTCCTTTGCTGATTCCTACACACAAGCCCGGCTCCCATGGTGAGGGTGAGTAGTGTGTCCCTGCTGACCCCACAGGCGGAGCTCTGGTTTTGTGGGATCCATTCCTGGGAAATGGAACTACGTTCTGTTAAGGTCCTCTGAGAGGGAAGAACAAAGGCACAGGAAAGAAGAAATTCCATGAGCCAAACAACATCCTGAAGCAAGCTGTGATGGAGCTGCAAAAAGAGCATGGTGAGAGCATTTCCCCCAGCCTTCCCCTGGGACTCAGCAGCCGGGGCCTTTCCCGGCACATCTGTGCACGCCGTGCCCGGCACAGCGGGAAGGGATCCATGGCAGCCTGGCTGCCCTGCTGCTGCTTTCACGGCCCGCAGGGCTGTTTGCCAGCCTGGCCTGGCTGCAGCTTCTCCCCAGCCTCTGCAGGAAGGCATTTGGCACCAGCTGACAGGGAGCCCAACCTGCAGCATGGGCCATGCACACCCTGAGCTCCCCTGCAATTTCCTGCTCCCAGGCACATCCTGTGGGGTGGCTGCTTGGAGAAGGAAGGGCTATAGCCAGCCCCAAGGGCTTGGGGCAATCAGGACTTTCCTGATCCTTATCCATGTCTTTGACAAGTATTGCCTCCTGAAGTTTCCACCTTCCCGATGTGTAATGATTCCATCTGATCCAGCTGTGCCCCTTCCTTTCTCAAGGGATGGACAGAGAGGCTTTATGGAAGGCAGCATTTCCTGAAGGAAGGGAGGCAATTCCAGGCATGGGCACAGTCACAGGAGGTAATTGCTGTGCCTCTGGGCCTGCTGAGCCCTGCTGAGGCTTGAGCTGCCCTCTCTGCTGCTTGGCAGTGCGGGCACAGCCCGGACAAGACCGGCACAGCCCAGAGGAATTGTTATGCTCAGGGCAGTCGGGTACTGAGCAGTCCTGCTGGGGTCCCTCCATGGGAGACACGTCCCTAAACCTGGGAGAGACTGCACGGGGTGCCCATGGTGGGAAAGGGCAGAGGGGGAGAGCAAGGCTCCAGTGTGTCCGGAGAGGGCTTGGCTATGTGTCCTTGGGCTGGGAGAGGTTTTCCGCGGTCAGCTGGGTGAGCAGGAGGGAGGGACAAAGGTTGGGTGGGATAGTTGTGGCACTGCCTGCTGCAGTTTCCCCAAGCATTTAGTGAGGGTTTCCTGTGTGGGAGTGAGAGAGCCCCAGGGCCCTGGGCTGCTCCAGCTGCCCCTCCAGGGATGTTGTACAGGGCCTGCAAAGAGTATGGAGAGTGACCAGGAGCCACAGGCTCCCACAGCCTTACCTGACCCCCTTGCAGTGCCCAGTTCCCTAAGGCAGAAGGGGATCCCAGCACACCATGGAAATGGGTCTGATCTGTGCTCCCTTCTAGACTGGGATTACAAGTTGGGAATGCTGGTGAATGGTGATTGGGATTACGAGTTGGAAATGCTGGTGAATGGTGATTGGGATTACGAGTTGGAAATGCTGGTGAATGGTGATTGGGATTACGAGTTGGAAATGCTGGTGAATGGTGGTTTGAAGGCTTTACCAGAGGCTGGAGGCAAGTTCTCAATGTACCTTTCCTGACAGAATAATCAGTGTCAATGTGGCGAGAGCTCACTCATGTGGCATTTCCCTTAAGTTCCCCTGAAGGTTGATCAGTTCTAGAAATCCTCCCCTGCTCCATTCTGGAGCCCTGAGTGACCCCACAGGATCGCTGTCAGTGGGAGGAAGGAGCATTTAGCTCTCCATCTTCCACCCATGTGCAATGCCAATGTGACCTTCCGGGTGCTCTGTGCAGCCACGGAGAAGAGCAGAGAGGGAAGGGGCCGGGCCCAGGGCTGTGCCCCGGGGCTGTGCCTTTCGCAGCTCCTTTGCTGGCCCCAGGGAGCCTGAGCTGCTCCTGCTGCTGCTGCCAAGCCCCGGCCCAGGCTGGGGCTGGGTTTAGAGCTGCTGGCAGCTCCAGGGAGTCCTTTCTCCCCCAACTGCCCCGCAAGGGGCTCCTTCCATCCCAGTGTGGGGCCACCGCAGGCACGTGGTCCCCCTGCCCCTGCTCCTGAGTGGAAGGCAGAGCTGAGGGAGTGCCTTGGAGGGCACCAATCACCCAGGGGCACTCACTGCCACTCTGGCCTGAAGGAGAATCTTCAGCAGAGTCACAGGAGCTGTTCTGTCCTGCCTTTCTTTGCAGCTGAACCTTTTGCTAAAAGTGATCTGGCTTCCCAACCCACGTTCAGGACTGAGCCTCGGGGAGGGTAGGTCAAGGCCTTTCCCCCTGGGAGAGCTGCCAGCTCAGAGCCCAAAGCTTGGCCAGGAGGGCATCGCTGCAGGTGCCAGGAGAGAACCATGCACCTGTGCGCCCTCACCCTGGGCAATCTCATCTGACTTCGGCTCGGCACTGGCAGTTGTTTGGAGGAGGGGGGGCCCTGGCCCAGCCCTAAAAACCCAGATGTTTTATGAATCTTATTTCCATTTTTGCTAAGCATGACGCCCTAAAGATATCAGCAAACAAATGGGTGATTGTTCCACCTGATCCAGTTGTTCTTTTTTGTTTCCCTAGTGACAGACCAAAAGGCAGGACAGAAGGAGGTGTTTCCCCAAAGAAACAGTGGCCCATTGGCAGCCCCTGCTGCAGGAAGGAAGGCGATGCCAGGCACAGAAACAGTCACAGGAGGTAATTGCTGTGCCGGGCTCAGCCGGGCTCAGCCCTCGGCGGGGCTGTGTGGCAGCAGCTCTTCCCGCAGGCCCTGCCCTTGCACGGCCCGGCAGCAGCCAAAGCTGGAGGCGCCTCAGCTTCGAGGCCTCTGGAGCTCGTTCCCAACCCCGGGGAATCGGGACTCGAGCACCAACGCCCCTCCCGCTGCAGCCGCTACCGCAGCTGGCCCTGAGCGCCCAGAGGCCCAAGGCACAGGAGCAGCCCCGAGCGGGAGCCCTGCTGCCAGCCCAGGGCCAGAGCCAGCCCTGGCTCCTGACTGGGCAGGGCCTGCACTGGCTCCTGACAGGGCCTGACTCTGTCCCCTGGGGCTGGGGGAGCTGTCATGGGGCTGGCAGGGGCTGCTCAGGGATGGGTTTGGCCCCTGTCCCTCCAAGCAGCGACTGCCCAAGCAGCTGCGCTGGCCCCGGGCTCTCCTCCCGGCCGGCTGGGCTTTGCTGGGTGGCACAGCCTGTGCCGAGGGGCGGCAAGGTGCCTGCAGGCCCCAGCTCTGGGGGAAGCAGAGAACGTCCTGGCCGTATCCACCGTGCTGCCAGCTCAGCAGCGCAGCACAGCGCGGGCTCACGCTCCCCATTGCTCCCACAGATGCTGCCGGCCCCACAACACCTGTTCCAGATTCCCAGAAGGGCATTGGAACGGGTTTCTGTCAGGGAACACGCTGCTGGCTGGGGATCATGGCAGGCATGCTTCTTTTGGAGCTTGTCTTCATTTTATGCTGTGCCGGAATTTGGAAGCATTGGAAGAGAAAACGGTGAGTGTTTTGTTCATCATTCCCTCAAAAAGCTTCTTTTGGAAGCCTAATGTAGGCAGGGAATGTTCCCAGTGAGGCTGCAGTGGAGTTGTGGCCGGTCCGTGGTTGTCCAAAGAGCTCTGCTGAGGGTTCTGCTGCTGCCCAGTGCTTTCATTGGCCTCTTCATTGCTGGGCCTTGTCCTGGGGGGCCCGCTGGGGCTGCAGCCAGTGCTGGCTCCCACTGAGGCTGCCTGGCCAAGAGCAGCCCCAGGGGCACAGGGCGGACGCAAGGCAAGTTCTCAACATTGTTTGGGCAACAGAGTTCAGGACAGGACAGTGCTTATTTAGTAGCTGATGTAAAGTTTCATGGTAACAGTGATGTTACTGGTCAAGCAAATTTGCTCCAGTTCTGTGTTTAAACATATCCAACCTGATGAAGGTTTGGCTTTGGCCTTGAGGCTTTGCTCTTTGTGTGAGCCCTGTTCTGGATTGATTCCCACTCAGTCTTGGAGCCAGTTTTGGGTGAAGGCTCATCCCAACCCTGACCCTTGGCAATTCTGGTCTCAAAGGGACCGCCGAGGCTGCACTGCACATGACTGGGGTTCAGGGCTCCATTATCAAGGGGCTTTGAAAAGTTTAAATTACTGTATTCTTAGTATTTGGTTTTCTTTATGGAATTCCTTGACTTTTTTTAAGCTTAGTTTTTAAAAAAAATTCATTTCCAGTGCTTCTTCCAGTTATTGTGTATAGTGAATGATGGCATAATTGCCCCATGGCTGAATTAGAAAACAGTAAGTACTATAAAATGAAATAACTTTTACACACTTATGTCTTTCACAGACTCATGAAACTTATGTTGGTTTGATGTGACCAACAGAAGAGTTTTGCTCTGCTTTTAATTCAAAGAAGAAGAAGAGGTGGAACCTGTTGAGAAGAGTCTCTTCACTTCATAGCTAAAGCAAATTGCCAGCGTGCTTTTTTTGCAGCCCTGGGCAGGAAGATAAAAATCTATCAGCAGAAAATACTCGAGTGAAGGAACTGATATAAATTAGGGACTTGGTCTGTTTGCTCCCTAAGCCCTGAGTTCCTCAGAGCTGCAGCTCCCTGCTCCCTTTGCAGACAGAGGCTGGCTGTGGATGGCAGTCACCTGTCTGGCCTGGTGCACAGCAGGTGCACACACGAGCTGAGGGATCATCCCTGCACACCCCATCCTGGCAGAACTGAGCTCCTTGATGAATCTGACACGGTTTTAAGGCGTGGCAGCAAAAGAAGGCAAAAGAAAGGCTAGAATTGGTACCATTCCAACCGCTTTACATTTTGCCATGTGTAATGGAGATGGGAACTACAAGTTTCCTATTCATGCACAATTTGCTGTCTGAGAGCACTCCGGTCTCAAATCACAGGGGCTTGCAGCTCTGTGTCTGAGATGACTTTAAAAACAAAAACAACCTTTATGTGCAACACCTGTGTATCAAAACTTCACAATACAAATCACAAGCTGATTTCAGCTGTTAAGTGGATGAAAAAACCCCAAAAAGCAAAAAGCAAAAGCAAAACTGTGACCAAATAAAACAGGCAAAACCAACAACCACCAGGAAAACAACAAAACCAACACAAACATCCCCACAAATCCAGAAAAAGATAAAAGTCAGGTGAAGGAGGCAGAGATCCAAGAGCAACAAATGGGCAGAGGAACTACAGGAGGGACAGAGAATAAGAAAGGAGAGATAAGAAGTGCCTCTGGCATCAAAGTAGCCAGGGGATCTGAGATAGTGTTCTCACCCTTCTGTTATCTGTATTTTAGATAATTCGTGCTTGTGAGCAATAGATGTATGAAATATGTTATATTGGTAAGAAATATTCCTGTAAGATTTTTAAGCACCCCAGCCGGGGACGGGAAGGTTGCTTCACAGTATTTCAAAACCACAGCTGGCAGCAGGGAGAAAAGGACCTAAATTGCAAACAAATGGACGTGGCCAGCTCGGAGATGGGTGCTTCCCCAAGGTGGTCCAAGGAACTCCTGGGTGAAGAACACACGATAAGTAGCCGAGAGTGAGATAACCAGAACCATCAGAGAGATACATTTGAATACCGAACTCCGGGAACAGGATCATGGGTGATCATCACTCTCCAGAAGAGTTCTGTTCCACTTGCCACAGTGAAGGAACAGCACATGAATAGGTGCAGCCCAGAAAAGAAGAAAGGGACTTTGCCTCAGGCAAGAAAAACCCTATGAAAATCGCTCAGACAGAACAGTCGGGGTGAACATAGGGGACCCTATGCTGCAGTGGTCAGACCTGTGTCTCACCCAGCGCCGATCCCGGGCTCGGCACTGTCCTTTTTTGATAGTGGCTTTTCATTGTTATTCTCTAAACTTATATTTGGACCATTTGACAAATTTTCTTTAGTTAATAAATTGGAGCATTCATTTATAACAATCTTGGTGGAGAATGTGGGCATCTGATTTGGGGGTCCAGGGAAACCCTTTTTTTGTCCGTCTGGCCCCCCGGGCAGCTGCCGCTGTAGGTGTCCCGGATAGCGCTGTGCTGATGAGGCACAACCTCCCTGGGTCCCTCGGGCTAACTCCCAGCCGCAAGCAACCTAAGCGAGCACTATTGAGTGATTTCAGCTTTGTGAGTTCAGCTCTTAGTGATTTCAGCTCTGAGCTCACAAAGGTGCCTCGGCAGACGCAGGGATTGAGAGAGGAGAAGCTTGTGTAGAGTTCCGCAGCGGTGTCTATATTATCAGGGTCCTTTGAAGGGTTCCAGCGACAGCTCTTCCCCTGAACTGGGCAGAGATGGGGGTTTATGTAGGCTACTGGGGTGTTGGAAACTGTCCAATGGCCAGGGCCGAGGAGAATACGACCTATAGCCTTACAGAGAGATAACAAGGGTCCGAAGACGGAAGGGGGGCTACTCTGGTCCACTCAACATGACTCTGCATTTCTTGTCTTAGGCGGGTAACCGCCAGGGAGGCCTTGCAGGGCCTCTGACTGCTGCAAGACGGGACTGGGGAGTCCCGTGGAACCAACCAGATTTTGAACTCAGAGCCTGAGTCACTATCAAAAAAGGGGGATAAAATGGGCCCAGAGCTCTCGGGAACTTGGAGCAGAATCTCTGAGGCCGCGGTTAATTTTTTCACTCATAAAAATCCACGTGCACGAAGAATCCACGCGGAAAAAAGGACCGTAAGTATTGCGTGGTTGAGTCAGGGGTGATCGAGCATGTGTTTGAGACGTGACACTGTCACGGGACGAGTGCGGACCCAAGATCGCAGTTTCACTATCCTGCGAGAAAAGTGGTCGGTCGCGGGAGAAGCGGACGGAACCGGGAAAACTCATTTCACACATAAAGCCTGCAACTCGGGGAGCTCAGGGGTTCGATCACGGGCGGACCGGGGAGGGAGGGTGAGTTCTCGAGTGTTCGAGAACTGGTAAACCTCTTCGGTCCAGGACTTTGGAAGTCCGGAAAGGAAAAGGTAAGAGAGCTCATTATCAGCCAAAAATCCACAAATCGGTTCGCTGCGAGGCTAGTAGGCTGGTAAACATGAACAAAAAACAGGCATAAGTACAGTGCCGGTTAAAATTTTTTTTGATTCCTTCTAGAACTCAGCAAAGAGTTACAGTAAGGAGATGTTAGCAAAATTGCTTGTTGTATAAGGTTTGTTTTTTTTTTTGTGGTTTTTGGTTTGTTTTGGTTTTTTCCCCCTTTTTACCATGTCCTAAACTCCTGGTCTCAGGGTATTAAATTGCTTTCTGCTGAATGGGATAGTTGGCTTGATAAAACCAAGATCTGTTAAGACCTGGGTCTGGTAGCTGCAGTTAATCTAGTGCAGGCGATAAGAATGAAACTGCACTTTGGCATCTGAGTTTGTATATAACCCTCTGAAATGATGTGCTATGAGCAAATGTGTAGAAGAGCTGGCAGGGCCTTAACAAATTTGCCTCTGTTCTGTCAGAGTTAATTTGGTATTAACTTCTCATAGGATGAACACTAGCTGTGTGTTACTGAGAAATGCACTCCTTGTCTCAATCTGCCACTCTCCCTCCAGGGAAAAGGTGCCGGCATCCAGGCTTTGTCCCCAGACTACTGGTAGAACTTAAATGGACCTTTTAGGTGCCAGATGCTATACCTGTGTTTCAAACACCTGGCTCAACAGCTTCATCCTAAAATGATGACCTCGTAGGAAACAGGTGGATTTGTTTGGTGTGGTGCTCTTGGGGTTGGTTCTTGGAGCTGCTCTGGGCAGGGCCAAGAGTTGGCTTTTATAGATTCCCGTGTGTCCTTTCCAACTCAGTGTACTCTGTTGTTCACCTGCAGCAGGTTTTGCCACTCACCTCTGACAGTATTCAGTGACGTTCAGGAGCTCCTATGCATAGTATTTGTTCTAGATCAGGAGTTTTGTTATCTGTTTCTGGCATGTTTTCTGCAGGTGCCGGATTTGCTCTGGTTGACAGTTGCACAGTTGACTGCACTGTGTTAGAAAGTGCTGCCTTCCGGCACTCTGAGACAAAGGGCCTTCCCAATTTTCCTGTCAGTTCCTGTGCGGCCTCATTCAAATGTCAGCACACTGTTAACTGCTGCAGGGATTAAACTGTGTTTTGGCATCTCTCTGAACTTAAGATCAGCGACCCTGGTGTTTGAGGGGTCTTTTTTTATCTGACTTTGCAAAAATAATTTGTTTTTCAGTGGTTTTGGGGTTTTTTTGGAAATGTGCTTATCCTTTTTACAGCATCATTCCTGTGAGGGTGAGGGGCTGCCAAATTATCAGCTCTTCAGGTGTTTCTTGAGTATGTTCAGTACAAAATCATGCTCAGTGTGCACTCTGTTGGCCCTTTGCTGGGTCCATTGCATGATGTGCTGCAGTCAGTAGACCTCTTCACTTGTCATGAGGCTTCCATCTGTGACTGGTTCAGGTTGGACCCACAAGGAGCAATTTTTGTATAAACAAATAGTGGCTTGCCCTTAATTCAGGATGAGCTTCACAAGTCAGTGATAACTTTTCATAAGATTTTAAAAGGTGCCTATATTCTTTGTAAAGGACCTGATGGCAGTTATGTTTCTGCCTGTGGCTGGACTTCTAGGAGACCTCTTTTCTATCAGCGAGCCTCTCAGATGACCAGAGGCAGTACTGTCAGTAGTAGGACCCATTCTCCTTGCTTCTTCTCTCTTTATGGGGTTTTAGCTGGGTTGAATTGATTCTGCACCGTTTTGAAGAGCATAGTCACTTATCCTAAGACTTTTAGATTAGTGAAAAGTGTGTAGCATTTTCAGTTGAACATGAACAACAATAATGTTGTATTGCTAAAAAAAAAAAAAAGGAAAAAAAAGGGGTGGGGGGGCTATTTCCTCTTTTCCCATAATCAGTCTTCATTTTTCCACATTGCTGTTAGAGCTGTTGAACAGCTTTAGACTCCTCCCTTGGATGAATGAAGAGCACAACAGTCCAGGTAGCGTTTGTTGCTTGGTTCCAGTAATGAGCATAGCTGAGGGTGTATCTACAGCTTCCTTTGACCTCACCAGAATGGTCTCCAGAGAGATGGGAAAACTGACAGGCTGTGCAATGCTCTTCTGAAGCAGGAGTGCTGCCGTGTTGCTGTCTGACAAAGGTTACTGTAGCATTTTTATAGAGTATTAGGACACATCTCAGTTGTGGTAGAGAGAATTTGCTACCCCAGCCAGAGGAAGCTGAGTTGAACTGGGTAATAGCTGTACCTGGAAGATGTGCCAACTTGCTCCTAATAATTTAAGCATTAGCACATCACAATAGGAGCAATGTAGATACATGTTCTTTCCCCGTTCTGTAAGAAAGGGATTTTAGGCTGTGGAGCAGATTGGCTACCTTCTTTTTGTATGGAATGATGGGTAGATTTTCCTACTGAAGAAAATAATGATTGTGTGTTCCTCAGAAACTGTTCAAGAGGAGAACTTTTTAAGGGGGCAAGTGGCAGTGGGCAGTTTTGAGTTTTGTTTTTTGTTTTTGTTTTGTTTTGGTTTTTTTTTTTTTTTTTTTTTTTACCAGCCCGAAAGCTTATAGTGGCTGGGAATCATCTTGGGTCAGACCCACAGTAGACAAAGGAGGACAGCCAAAGAATAAGAGTGGGGGTATTCCTCCTAGAGGCCACCCTGGGTAATGTGCTAGATGGCTGGAGTAAGTGGGAAAGGGCTAAAGGGCTGGAAGTTGGATCAAGTGAGGATGATTTGTTATAGGATAGAACATTGGCCAGAGAGGAAATTACAATAGGGGTTCTTAAAGTGGCCCTAGTGTAAAAGTGGAAGTGGGTGTTTGTGTAATTTATCAGCAGATATGTGGCCAGGGGAGCCCTGGTTCAGAGGAAGTGGAGTGTATTACTTGCTGGAAAGGATTCTTGGAGGGAGATTCTAAAGTATACAAGAAAAGAGAAGGGGATTGGAGGTGTCAGAATCTAAGTTGTGGGTTGCTAAGCCAAAGGTCAGGTGTCTGGGGCACAGGATCATGAGGGGGGAAGAAAAAGAAGAGGATGGACGGTAGATTTTTGAAGGGTATAGTGAGAAGGTGAAATTTCTATAAAAGTGGTAAAATTGCAGAGGCTTATAGAAGGGAAAAGGAAGTCAGAGTATACAATAGTAGATGGGAAGTCAGGAAAAGTGGTAGCGTCGAGACCCCTAGGTGCCAGTTGTTCAGCACCAGTTTGTGAACTGTATGCAGTTTTACAAACACTTAAAAAGTTAAAAAAGGAAGAGAGGGGCGATTTTTACTGATTCTCAATACACTTCTGGGGTGGTCCACACCTTTGGAAAATTTGGGAAAAAAAGAAGCTTGATCAGCACCTGTAGACGAGGGTTGGTTCATGAGGAATTAAAAAAAAAACAAATCCTAGAAGCTACTAGGAGACCAGAAGCAGTCCCAGTAGTACATGTCAAGAGACACAATCTACTCCCATTGAGAAAAATTCCAGCCACACCGGGAGTTACTAGCTCCATCAATGTGCCACTTAACATCGGGGACATCAGAGCCTTCAGAAAAGAGATGGGCAGTTTGATAGATAATCCCTTAGAGGTGTCAGACCAGTTAGACCAGTTTCTGGGGACTTGTATTTATATCTGAGATAACATGCAAACTAAAATTTGTTTAGAAAACATGGGATAAAAAAGACAAGAATTGTAAAAACAGAAGATGGTGTCACAGAGCACCCCTTTAAAGTTCTCTATACGTAACCTGGAGACAAAGTGCTTATAAAAGCCTAGAGGGAAGCCCCCCTCACCCCTCACTGGGAAGATCCTTTTATTGTCCTTTTAACCACAGACACAGCAATTCAGACAGCAGAAAAAGCCTGGATACCTGGAGTAAAGAAGATCGAGCACCAGGAAGAGACACCTGAGGAAGAAGTCACCTCTCCCCCTGGAGACCTGAAGTTAACCCTGTGCTGGCCAAGTAAATGACTGATAGTGATCTGATAAGGTGCACTGAACCACCAGGTTGTGATTGTTGTCCCTTTGTGCATTTTAAGTGTGAATACTGTGATGAGGTTTGGCTGGTACACTGTATAAAGAGATTCTGGCCAAAGGGCTTGTGTGATGTGCCTGACTAGCCATGTTTTAGGGCTCGCCACTCGTCTGGGTATAATGAAAGTAGACTCCTGGGTGTGGTTTTGCCTATTCCAAAATGGGCTGAGGGGAAAATTAAAGTAAAAAGCTCAAAATCATTACTGTTGAGTGCCAAGGGTTAAACAAAGTATCCTGCAGTCAGACTCAGTCAAACTATCCAGGTAGGGCATCTTTAAACAGAGGTATGCGGCTCGATCCAGGTACAAAACCACAAAAGACTATTCCTGCTGCTGAGAAGATGGTTTACCCCGCCGCTGGTGGCAACCCGGTGGGCGAAGGCAGAGGCAGAGGAGTTTTCATAGTGGGGGTCCTGATGATCCTGAGTCTAGCAATGTGCCTCAAAATTAGTATGCATTCAAGTTACTTACCCTGCATGGATGTACGAGGCCCCAGTGTAAACAAAACGGAGGAAATGTGGATATTCTCAGTTCAGTCAGAGAGAAAAAGAGAAGGTTTTCTAACCAGGCGAGAGCCTGGGAGACAGTTGGGAAAGAATGTAAATAATTCTCTCATCTATCTTGTTGTTCACATTGTTCATAGATATGTTCTGCCACCGTGCGTCATTCACTGCACACCAATGATGTTGTGAAAAATGCATATTTTATGATTGGCTTTTCGCAAATATTAAATTGAATACTATATGTATTATGTTATATTGATTAGAAGTGCTGTATTAACATTTTAACAGTATGGTAAATTTAGTTTTGTAGTTAAAATAGAGCCTATGTATGTGGGTTTTTTTTTTTTTACTAGCTCAAGCAAGAGATGAGATAATGAAGAAACTCTTCACACAGAGATGACAATGATGGGGGCCCATAAAGAATTACTGCCTCCTTATCGGAAAAGACAAACATTCCTCCACCTTCTCTCCGTCTTTATGGAACCACCAGGATTAAGGGGAAGAAGTTGACAAAAACCAGAAAAGTTCTTAATTTGCAAGGAATTTATGCATCATGTATGAGATGTATGAATATGCAACAGGCTATTGCTTTTAAAGATTATTCCTTTGTTCACAAGGTATGCTTATCGGGCTTAAGTGCCCGAGAGCATCCGGACGTCCGTAATTCTTTGCTTTTTATTGTCTTGTAATTGTCCTAACTCTAAATTTTCATTACTCTAATTGTATTACTATTTTTATAACTATTTTATTATTATTAAACTTTTAAAATTTTAAAACCAAGTGTTTGGCGTTTATTACAAATGGTAGCAGAGGATGGTTCCTAACACCTCTCTGCCAGTGCCTTAGGAGAGTCAGAGTGAGGGAGACGCGTCCTGCCCTGATTAGGCGGCCTAACTGTGCTCCCCTGGTGCTACCGACAGATGCAGGTTCCGATCCGATGGACAAAAGGAGACAATAAAACAAAGAAAAGGGAAAGGATTCCCTAAAACCGCGGTAATTAGCCCCTATGACCAAAGTGTACGCGAAGAACAAAGACCCAAGGACAAGGGATAGGTAAGTATTTGTTGGGATGGGGTGGATAAGGGGGGGATGAATGTGTGTGAACGAGAGGCGGGCTGGGTACCCCAGACCTGCTAAGAGATTGCGGCGTTTCTTATGCTGCGTTTCCGTCTTTTTCGCGAGAAAAGCGGCCAGTACAGAGATGAAGCGAATGATAAAAGAGTGAGAGAATCCCCCCGGGGAAAATTAGGGTTGCGTCTCGGGGAAGGAGTGGGACCCCTTGGAGAGAAGAAGCCGAGGGTGTTCCTGGTATAATCCATTGGGGAAAATAAGAAGGTAAAAAGGGGCCTTTAAATTTTTTTTTTGCTAGGTTGAATTGAATGGGCTGGGTTGAGGGATTAATACTCAAGAGCACCCAGGGTTGCTGCTGGGTTGAGATATTAATCTTCAAGAGCACCCAGGGTTGAATAAAAGTCTGCTGGGTTGAGATATTAATCTTCAAGAGCACCCAGGGTTGCTGCTGGGTTGAGATATTAATCTTCGAGAGCACCCAGGACTGAGTAAAATTTTGCCGGAGTGAGGGTACACCCGAGAGAATCTGGGGTTGGGAACAACGCAGCTGGATTGAGGGGCATCCAAGAACACTGGGACTGGCCAGGGACACCTAAAAGTGTAATAGGTGTGTTGAAAAATAAAAGGTACCTTGTTGTTGTGGTTGTTTTGTTGTGTGTGTGAGTAAGTGAAAAATAAACTTGAGTGAATGGGGACGAATGAAAGTATATGTAATGCAGATTGTTTATTTTAAGCTTTGTTGTAGTTCCTTGGAGGAAAGTGTGTTGTGTTGAGGGGTGGTGTGAGAAAAAGGAGGGTTTTTTTTGAGAGTGTCGTCGAAGGAAAAGTGGCATTTGGGTAGGGGGAGGAAAGTGAAAAACAGAGGCAGGGGGTGAGTAGATAAGATCTTGAAAAATGGGACAGAAATCCAGTAAGGAAAATACAGGAAAGAAAAAAAAGGAGTAAGAAATTATCAATAGAGATACCCCAAGGTAGTCCCCTGGGATTTATGTTAGCCAACTGGGGAAAAAAAAGCCCTTGTGCAAGAAAAAAGGACAAAGTAAAGATGATACAATTTTATATGCTTGAATGGCCAAACAAAAGAACTAAGATCTGACCACGTTTATTGGCCTAGACATGGTTCTTTTGAAAGATGGATTTGTCAGGCTCTAAATGTATTTGTAAACTCAAAGGAATCGTTTAATTCAGAAGAATCTGCCACGTGTTGGACAGGGGATCTTAGGAAAATAGAAATCTTTAAGGTATCAGAAATCCCCGAAACAAAACAAGAAGGGAAAAAAGGGAACGAGAAGGGAGGGGAGCGAGAGGAAAAAAGAGGAAAAGAAAAAGAATGGGATCCTTTGCAGGTTTTGCCTCCTCCCTTCCCATTCGCGCCTGCACCGCCTGCGGCCCCAGCACCGGTTTTGGGTCCCAGCGAGCTGCTCCCTTCAGCTCCGCCGGCCCCGGTGCCGGCGCCTGTCCCGGTGCCTGTTTCGCCACCCGCAGCCTCTGTACCAGTCCCCGTCTCGCTGCTCGCAGCTGCCCAACCGGCCCCTGCCCCCATCCCGCCCGGCTGGTCCGTGGTCGCTCTGCCGGCCGCGCCTGGCGGGCTCTTGCCCGTCCCATCCGTCCTGTCTGTCCCATCCTTGACAGCTCCTCCTGCGGCTGTTTCCTCCGCCCCATCCCCAGCGACTCTGAGACTGTGCCAGCTGCGCTGGGCACCGCCGCTGCTGCTTTGCCTCTGCTGGGAACAGCTGACCCAGCCGCCATTAACCACGCTCCCGGCTGGTATCCCCTGGAACTGCCCCCTCGTTTGGCGGTTCCGGCAGCGAACCCTGCCCATGCTCCCCTGAGCTGCGTTCCCCTGGTAATTGTAATTTAATAATCAAGAGAAAAAACGGGGCATCATCTCGAGGGCAAAATGCTGAAAGGACTTTTGAGGCGCAACAAGGGAAAGGGGAGGATCCAACTGAATGGTTGGACAGACTTGGGAGAAATATAAGGCAACGTTCCAGAATGGATCCGGAGACTGATGTGAGAAACAAGCCAAGTCTCAGGAGCATTCCAGGAATGTCTGCTTTTACTGTAAGAGCAAAAGACATTATAAGAAAGATTGTCCTAAGAGAGCAACAGATCTGAAAATCTTCTGAGAGATGAGCAGAGAAGAAGAATAGGGATGTTAGAGGCTCTATTTTTTTAAAGGACAAATACCATCTAGAGTCTGTGATAACTTTAAAAGTGGGTCCCCAAGAAAAAGAATTAGAATTTGTAGTAGACACAGGGGCAAAAAAGAACCTGTTTGTTAAATATTCCAAAATATTATAATGTGAGCAAAGATACTGTAAAAGTAACAAGGAAAAAAAAAATTTAACAAGGAAGTTTGGGCTAGAGAAGGAAATAGGGGAAGATGCTTCATACTGAGCAAATGTCTCCATTGAGCTGTTAATTCAGCTAATTCTTTTCCCTTTACTGTGTCCAAGTAGTTTCAATTATTTCTTCCAATTTGCATTGTGATTTTTTCATCTTAAAATTTGTAACTTGCTATACTCTAAGGTTGAAAAACTAGTTTACAGCTGTGACATAACCAAACATACTTTTAATTTATTTTGAATCGATGCAAGGCTGTTCAATCAAGTGGTTCTCAGTGTGTAAAGTTAAACTAAAGGTAACACCTGCTGCTTAGCAGGTCAATGGGAAACATTTTTTTTCCAGCCAGTCCTTTTACGTGTACCCAAATGTGTTTTGCTTTATTAGTTAGTTTTTGTTTTGTTTGTGTTTCTGGAAGTGCTGACTACTTGTAGTGCACCTAGAACAGCAGCTAGAGTTGTTCATGCATAGCACTTCTGAAAAATAGGGCTCTTTTTTTTTGACCTAAGAATTGGAGATGGCTACATATATAAATGGGAACACACAAAGCTGGATGAAGAAAAGGTTTCAGTCTCTTCTAATGTAAGCTGTTAATTTGTTACTTTCAGCATCGCTGTAGGTGTGTGACACACACACATTAAAAAAAAAAAAAAAAAAAAAAAAAAAGATGGTGGGGGGGAATCTCTGCTTGCTGTAGTTTTATTTCTGAAATGAGTTAGACAGCTATGAAGAAGTTGTGGGTTCCTTGTGTGGTTTACCCAGGCCTGCAAGGAGGGCTTGGTCGTGATTCCCTCTGTGCTGCAGGTAGCCCTGCAGCGTGGCAGCAGTAGCTTGCCTTTAGTGAGTTTGCAGGCAGGGTGCTTCACCACTGCAGTGCTCAGGTGCTGTTTCCTATTGTGACATTAAAGCTTAAATTCAAGAGTGCCTCTTGCCATCCAATTATTGTTTCTACCACAGGAGCCTCTTTGAACAGCGTTTCCTAGCAGTCAAAGAGAAGGTATTGCAGAGACAAATTCCTTACTTTCTGTCTCCCCCCACTGTATTCATGTTTTGTCCATTCTCTCTTCAAAATATGGATTTGTAAAACTCATGCTCTGTGTCCTCAGATGCCCTTCCTAAATCATACCTTGGCTTCGTTGCAAATTGCATTGCACTAACTAGCATTGTCTTAAATTTTTTGGTGCAGGTAGGGTCACTTTAGAAGTAAGTTGTTGTTTACCTTGTTCCTACAACCTTTTTGAGCTTGTGAATGGAAAAAAAATTGTGTTAGAAAAAACAAGTCTTTAGTTTTAGTACTGTGTCAGCTGTGAGTGGCTAGTAGCCTTGGTGGAGAGTGCCATGAATTGCATGCTTGCAGAACGCACATAACAAAAGTAATTTAATTTGTAAAGAAGTTGAAAAAGGGGGAGGGGTGATTGGCAGACTTACCTCTCTGAGACATTGGAATGTGGACTGATGTTAGAAGGTGGACTGATGCTGGAATGTGGATGTTAAAATGTGAAGAGAGAGAAAGAGAGGGAGAGAAAAAAGAGAGAGGCAGGCGAAAGACAGAGTTAAATGCAAGACTGTTAAAAAATAAATAAATAAATAAATAAATAAAAGGGACCACCACTAGAGATAAGATCAAGGCAGAGATAGCTGACTTTCACAAAGTGATTTATTTGTTTAAGCAAGAACTCTTTTCTCTTTCTGGTTTTTTGTTGTTAAGAAGAGGAGGCTTTTTGTTCTGAAGAATGGGTTAAATGTTGCCCAAAAAGTAAAAAGCAAGAGATGTGATACATGTGGTGTTAAAATTGGCCTGGTCTTTCTATTTAACTACTTATAGCTCACAAGAAGAAGAATTGGCCTCTGCAGCTATTAAAACAGCTGGACACAAGAAGAAGAAGCGGCTGTAGAAAAAGCTTTTAGTTAAACCCAGAAAGTTTTGAAGAAAACTAATGGTAAAAGTTAATGCAGTATTGTTTTTCTTTTAACACTGTGTTACTAAGAAGTCCTTTCCAGGTACCACTAAAGCAGCAATCTGAACCACAGAAAGAGGGTGAATTCACGACAGCAAAATCAAAGAACTTGTGAAGAACCTTGAAGAATGGACTATCACATCTAAACCGGGTGATATCAAATTGACTTTCAACTGGGACTGGGTGGTAATGGTTTGGGAAAACCCAAATGAACCAAGGAAGGTACAAAGAATAACACCTAACTGAGAAATAAAGCAAAGTTTACATCACTGGTTTTAAGCACTGCCTAAATAAGCCCTCAGACGCCTCCGACGCCTCCTTAGGAGAGGAACATTGCCACTTCAAACAGGAAGATCAAGATTATTTTAATCAGAGTTCTCACATTCTGGCCTTAGCCTGTGACTTGTACAGGGAAGAAGGGAAATTACCATTAGTATTATACTGTAAACTTTATTTGATTCATCCCAGTGCTGGACACGCTAACTGGGTTATAAGTAAATGTTCAAATTATGAGAATAATTGGTATTGAAGCTCACAAAATCTATGTTCTCATTGCAATAGGTATTGAGTACTGAATCTATCCCCTATACAGATAGAACTCAAAGCAACTGAGGTAATAACTTTGTTTTGTGGATGGGAATTATCAGTGCCTGTTGACTGAGAGATACCTGAGGAATGGTAAGAAACCTCAGCTAAGGAGTGTTGAAAAGGACTTGCCTAAAAATATTTAGTAAAAAGAGTAACAAAGGAAACAGAGGGCAAGCCTGCATTGACCACTGTACTCGCCACCGAGAAGATCACGCATACCTGCTACGGGAAGCAACTGCATAGGCAGGGGAGGTGGGGGTACAAGCCATACCAGACCTATGTTATTCCTGTTTCTGTCTCTCATTTGTTGTCTTTTACCTTCTGAGATACTGGCAAGATTGTGTCACAAATGCTACAAAACAAATATTACATGGAAAGAAACCAAAGTTCCTTTTTGTTACACACGCCCATGTCAACAGCCACTGTTATAACCCATCCAAACTGAGTACCTGCAAAAAAAAAAAAAAAAAAAGAAAAAAAGGGGGAAAAAGATTGAATTACAAGGAACTTAAGAAAAAGTGGTAATAGATGGGGCATTGAATATCCAAAATGAGAGAGATGGATTTGTTTTACATTTGATTTCAGGAATACAGTCCAAGATTTTGCAAAAAGGCCATTAGTAAACAAAAAGGTGAAACCAGCACAGCAATCTACCTCTGTATTAAACCCAAATTAGATACTGAATCGTATTATAAGACTCCAAGCAGTCATAGAGAAGATAACAAACAAAGCCGCTCAGGCATTAGAATTAAAGAAATAACCCAGATACCGGTCCAAAAGTGGGAAAACAATGTTAAAAACTAACTGATGGGGTAATGTGTTGAAGAATGGATAGTGGAAGAAATTAAGATTCTTCCTTGGATGTTTTACAACTGCTCTGATGTTTCTTCCTCGTTTAATCCCTTCATTTATTTGATTACTAACATAGTCTAAAGAATGCAATTAGATAAGAAATATTGCTCAAGCCAAATGATTTATAAAGAATAAGAGTCGGGATTGTGAAAAATGCATATTTTGTGATTGGCTTTTCGCAAATATTAAATTGAATACTATATGTATTATGTTATATTGATTAGAAGTGCTGTATTAACATTTTAATAGTATGGTATATGTAGTTTTGTAGTTAAAATAGAGCCTATGTATGTGGGGTTTTTTTTTTTACTAGCTCAAGCAAGAGATGAGATAATGAAGAAACTCTTCACCCAGAGATGACAATGATGGGGGCCCATAAAGAATTACTGCCTCCTTATCGGAAAAGACAAACATTCCTCCACCTTCTCTCCGTCTTTATGGAACCACCAGGATTAAGGGGAAGAAGTTGACAAAAACCAGAAAAGTTCTTAATTTGCAAGGAATTTATGCATCATGTATGAGATGTATGAATATGCAACAGGCTATTGCTTTTAAAGATTATTCCTTTGTTCACAAGGTATGCTTATCGGGCTTAAGTGCCCGAGAGCATCCGGACGTCTGTAATTCTTTGCTTTTTATTGTCTTGTAATTGTCCTAACTCTAAATTTTCATTACTCTAATTGTATTACTATTTTTATAACTATTTTATTATTATTAAACTTTTAAAATTTTAAAACCAAGTGTTTGGCGTTTATTACAAATGGTAGCAGAGGATGGTTCCTAACACCTCTCTGCCAGTGCCTTAGGAGAGTCAGAGAGACGCGTCCTGCCCTGATTAGGCGGCCTAACTGTGCTCCCCTGGTGCTACCGACAGATGCAGGTTCCGATCCGATGGACAAAAGGAGACAATAAAACAAAGAAAAGGGAAAGGATTCCCTAAAACCGCGGTAATTAGCCCCTATGACCAAAGTGTACGCGAAGAACAAAGACCCAAGGACAAGGGATAGGTAAGTATTTGTTGGGATGGGGTGGATAAGGGGGGGATGAATGTGTGTGAACGAGAGGCGGGCTGGGTACCCCAGACCTGCTAAGAGATTGCGGCGTTTCTTATGCTGCGTTTCCGTCTTTTTCGCGAGAAAAGCGGCCAGTACAGAGATGAAGCGAATGATAAAAGAGTGAGAGAATCCCCCCGGGGAAAATTAGGGTTGCGTCTCGGGGAAGGAGTGGGACCCCTTGGAGAGAAGAAGCCGAGGGTGTTCCTGGTATAATCCATTGGGGAAAATAAGAAGGTAAAAAGGGGCCTTTAAATTTTTTTTTGCTAGGTTGAATTGAATGGGCTGGGTTGAGGGATTAATACTCAAGAGCACCCAGGGTTGCTGCTGGGTTGAGATATTAATCTTCAAGAGCACCCAGGGTTGAATAAAAGTCTGCTGGGTTGAGATATTAATCTTCAAGAGCACCCAGGGTTGCTGCTGGGTTGAGATATTAATCTTCGAGAGCACCCAGGACTGAGTAAAATTTTGCCGGAGTGAGGGTACACCCGAGAGAATCTGGGGTTGGGAACAACACAGCTGGATTGAGGGGCATCCAAGAACACTGGGACTGGCCAGGGACACCTAAAAGTGTAATAGGTGTGTTGAAAAATAAAAGGTACCTTGTTGTTGTGGTTGTTTTGTTGTGTGTGTGAGTAAGTGAAAAATAAACTTGAGTGAATGGGGACGAATGAAAGTATATGTAATGCAGATTGTTTATTTTAAGCTTTGTTGTAGTTCCTTGGAGGAAAGTGTGTTGTGTTGAGGGGTGGTGTGAGAAAAAGGAGGGTTTTTTTTGAGAGTGTCGTCGAAGGAAAAGTGGCATTTGGGTAGGGGGAGGAAAGTGAAAAACAGAGGCAGGGGGTGAGTAGATAAGATCTTGAAAAATGGGACAGAAATCCAGTAAGGAAAATACAGGAAAGAAAAAAAAGGAGTAAGAAATTATCAATAGAGATACCCCAAGGTAGTCCCCTGGGATTTATGTTAGCCAACTGGGGAAAAAAAAGCCCTTGTGCAAGAAAAAAGGACAAAGTAAAGATGATACAATTTTATATGCTTGAATGGCCAAACAAAAGAACTAAGATCTGACCACGTTTATTGGCCTAGACATGGTTCTTTTGAAAGATGGATTTGTCAGGCTCTAAATGTATTTGTAAACTCAAAGGAATCGTTTAATTCAGAAGAATCTGCCACGTGTTGGACAGGGGATCTTAGGAAAATAGAAATCTTTAAGGTATCAGAAATCCCCGAAACAAAACAAGAAGGGAAAAAAGGGAACGAGAAGGGAGGGGAGCGAGAGGAAAAAAGAGGAAAAGAAAAAGAATGGGATCCTTTGCAGGTTTTGCCTCCTCCCTTCCCATTCGCGCCTGCACCGCCTGCGGCCCCAGCACCGGTTTTGGGTCCCAGCGAGCTGCTCCCTTCAGCTCCGCCGGCCCCGGTGCCGGCGCCTGTCCCGGTGCCTGTTTCGCCACCCGCAGCCTCTGTACCAGTCCCCGTCTCGCTGCTCGCAGCTGCCCAACCGGCCCCTGCCCCCATCCCGCCCGGCTGGTCCGTGGTCGCTCTGCCGGCCGCGCCTGGCGGGCTCTTGCCCGTCCCATCCGTCCTGTCTGTCCCATCCTTGACAGCTCCTCCTGCGGCTGTTTCCTCCGCCCCATCCCCAGCGACTCTGAGACTGTGCCAGCTGCGCTGGGCACCGCCGCTGCTGCTTTGCCTCTGCTGGGAACAGCTGACCCAGCCGCCATTAACCACGCTCCCGGCTGGTATCCCCTGGAACTGCCCCCTCGTTTGGCGGTTCCGGCAGCGAACCCTGCCCATGCTCCCCTGAGCTGCGTTCCCCTGGTAATTGTAATTTAATAATCAAGAGAAAAAAAGGGGCATCATCTCGAGGGCAAAATGCTGAAAGGACTTTTGAGGCGCAACAAGGGAAAGGGGAGGATCCAACTGAATGGTTGGACAGACTTGGGAGAAATATAAGGCAACGTTCCAGAATGGATCCGGAGACTGATGTGAGAAACAAGCCAAGTCTCAGGAGCATTCCAGGAATGTCTGCTTTTACTGTAAGAGCAAAAGACATTATAAGAAAGATTGTCCTAAGAGAGCAACAGATCTGAAAATCTTCTGAGAGATGAGCAGAGAAGAAGAATAGGGATGTTAGAGGCTCTATTTTTTTAAAGGACAAATACCATCTAGAGTCTGTGATAACTTTAAAAGTGGGTCCCCAAGAAAAAGAATTAGAATTTGTAGTAGACACAGGGGCAAAAAAGAACCTGTTTGTTAAATATTCCAAAATATTATAATGTGAGCAAAGATACTGTAAAAGTAACAAGGAAAAAAAAAAATTTAACAAGGAAGTTTGGGCTAGAGAAGGAAATAGGGGAAGATGCTTCATACTGAGCAAATGTCTCCATTGAGCTGTTGATTCAGCTAATTCTTTTCCCTTTACTGTGTCCAAGTAGTTTCAATTATTTCTTCCAATTTGCATTGTGATTTTTTCATCTTAAAATTTGTAACTTGCTATACTCTAAGGTTGAAAAACTAGTTTACAGCTGTGACATAACCAAACATACTTTTAATTTATTTTGAATCGATGCAAGGCTGTTCAATCAAGTGGTTCTCAGTGTGTAAAGTTAAACTAAAGGTAACACCTGCTGCTTAGCAGGTCAATGGGAAACATTTTTTTTCCAGCCAGTCCTTTTACGTGTACCCAAATGTGTTTTGCTTTATTAGTTAGTTTTTGTTTTGTTTGTGTTTCTGGAAGTGCTGACTACTTGTAGTGCACCTAGAACAGCAGCTAGAGTTGTTCATGCATAGCACTTCTGAAAAATAGGGCTCATTTTTTTTGACCTAATAATTGGAGATGGCTACATATATAAATGGGAACACACAAAGCTGGATGAAGAAAAGGTTTCAGTATCTTCTAATGTAAGCTGTTAATTTGTTACTTTCAGCATCGCTGTAGGTGTGTGACACACACACATTAAAAAAAAAAAAAAAAAAGATGGTGGGGGGAATCTCTGCTTGCTGTAGTTTTATTTCTGGAATGAGTTAGACAGCTATGAAGAAGTTGTGGGTTCCTTGTGTGGTTTACCCAGGCCTGCAAGGAGGGCTTGGTCGTGATTCCCTCTGTGCTGCAGGTAGCCCTGCAGCGTGGCAGCAGTAGCTTGCCTTTAGTGAGTTTGCAGGCAGGGTGCTTCACCACTGCAGTGCTCAGGTGCTGTTTCCTATTGTGACATTAAAGCTTAAATTCAAGAGTGCCTCTTGCCATCCAATTATTGTTTCTACCACAGTCAAAGAGAAGGTATTGCAGAGACAAATTCCTTACTTTCTGTCTCCCCCCACTGTATTCATGTTTTGTCCATTCTCTCTTCAAAATATGGATTTGTAAAACTCATGCTCTGTGTCCTCAGATGCCCTTCCTAAATCATACCTTGGCTTCGTTGCAAATTGCATTGCACTAACTAGCATTGTCTTAAATTTTTTGGTGCAGGTAGGGTCACTTTAGAAGTAAGTTGTTGTTTACCTTGTTCCTACAACCTTTTTGAGCTTGTGAATGGAAAAAAAAATTGTGTTAGAAAAAACAAGTCTTTAGTTTTAGTACTGTGTCAGCTGTGAGTGGCTAGTAGCCTTGGTGGAGAGTGCCATGAATTGCATGCTTGCAGAACGCACATAACAAAAGTAATTTAATTTGTAAAGAAGTTGAAAAAGGGGGAGGGGTGATTGGCAGACTTACCTCTCTGAGACATTGGAATGTGGACTGATGTTAGAAGGTGGACTGATGCTGGAATGTGGACGTTAAAATGTGAAGAGAGAGAAAGAGAGGGAGAGAAAAAAGAGAGAGGCAGGCGAAGGACAGAGTTAAATGCAAGACTGTTAAAAAATAAATAAATAAATAAATAAATAAAAGGGACTACCACTAGAGATAAGATCAAGGCAGAGATAGCTGACTTTCACAAAGTGATTTATTTGTTTAAGCAAGAACTCTTTTCTCTTTCTGGTTTTTTGTTGTTAAGAAGAGGAGGCTTTTTGTTCTGAAGAATGGGTTAAATGTTGCCCAAAAAGTAAAAAGCAAGAGATGTGATACATGTGGTGTTAAAATTGGCCTGGTCTTTCTATTTAACTACTTATAGCTCACAAGAAGAAGAATTGGCCTCTGCAGCTATTAAAACAGCTGGACACAAGAAGAAGAAGCGGCTGTAGAAAAAGCTTTTAGTTAAACCCAGAAAGTTTTGAAGAAAACTAATGGTAAAAGTTAATGCAGTATTGTTTTTCTTTTAACACTGTGTTACTAAGAAGTCCTTTCCAGGTACCACTAAAGCAGCAATCTGAACCACAGAAAGAGGGTGAATTCACGACAGCAAAATCAAAGAACTTGTGAAGAACCTTGAAGAATGGACTACCACATCTAAACCGGGTGATATCAAATTGACTTTCAACTGGGACTGGGTGGTAATGGTTTGGGAAAACCCAAATGAACCAAGGAAGGTACAAAGAATAACACCTAACTGAGAAATAAAGCAAAGTTTACATCACTGGTTTTAAGCACTGCCTAAATAAGCCCTCAGACGCCTCCGACGCCTCCTTAGGAGAGGAACATTGCCACTTCAAACAGGAAGATCAAGATTATTTTAATCAGAGTTCTCACATTCTGGCCTTAGCCTGTGACTTGTACAGGGAAGAAGGGAAATTACCATTAGTATTATACTGTAAACTTTATTTGATTCATCCCAGTGCTGGACACGCTAACTGGGTTATAAGTAAATGTTCAAATTATGAGAATAATTGGTATTGAAGCTCACAAAATCTATGTTCTCATTGCAATAGGTATTGAGTACTGAATCTATCCCCTATACAGATAGAACTCAAAGCAACTGAGGTAATAACTTTGTTTTGTGGATGGGAATTATCAGTGCCTGTTGACTGAGAGATACCTGAGGAATGGTAAGAAACCTCAGCTAAGGAGTGTTGAAAAGGACTTGCCTAAAAATATTTAGTAAAAAGAGTAACAAAGGAAACAGAGGGCAAGCCTGGATTGACCACTGTACTCGCCACCGAGAAGATCACGCATACCTGCTACGGGAAGCAACTCCATAGGCAGGGGAGGTGGGGGTACAAGCCATACCAGACCTCTGTTATTCCTGTTTCTGTCTCTCATTTGTTGTCTTTTACCTTCTGAGATACTGGCAAGATTGTGTCACAAATGCTACAAAACAAATATTACATGGAAAGAAACCAAAGTTCCTTTTTGTTACACACGCCCATGTCAACAGCCACTGTTATAACCCATCCAAACTGAGTACCTAAAAAAAAAAAAAAAAAAAAAAGGGGAAAAAGATTGAATTACAAGGAACTTAAGAAAAAGTGGTAATAGATGGGGCATTGAATGTCCAAAATGAGAGAGATGGATTTGCTTTACATTTGATTTCAGGAATACAGTCCAAGATTTTGCAAAAAGGCCATTAGTAAACAAAAAGGTGAAACCAGCACAGCAATCTACCTCTGTATTAAACCCAAATTATATACTGAATCGTATTATAAGACTCCAAGCAGTCATAGAGAAGATAACAAACAAAGCAGCTCAGGCATTAGAATTAAAGAAATAACCCAGATACCGGTCCAAAAGTGGGAAAACAATGTTAAAAACTAACTGATGGGGTAATGTATTGAAGAATGGATAGTGGAAGAAATTAAGATTCTTCCTTGGATGTTTTACAACTGCTCTGATGTTTCTTCCTCGTTTAATCCCTTCATTTATTTGATTACTAACATAGTCTAAAGAATGCAATTAGATAAGAAATATTGCTCAAGCCAAATAATTTATAAAGAATAAGAGTCGGGATTGTGAAAAATGCATATTTTATGATTGGCTTTTCGCAAATATTAAATTGAATACTATATGTATTATGTTATATTGATTAGAAGTGCTGTATTAACATTTTAATAGTATGGTATATGTAGTTTTGTAGTTAAAATAGAGCCTATGTATGTGGGTTTTTTTTTTTTTACCAGCTCAAGCAAGAGATGAGATAATGAAGAAACTCTTCACCCAGAGATGACAATGATGGGGGCCCATAAAGAATTACTGCCTCCTTATCGGAAAAGACAAACATTCTTCCATCTTCTCTCCGTCTTTATGGAACCACCAGGATTAAGGGGAAGAATTTGACAAAACCAGAAAAGTTCTTAATTTGCAAGGAATTTATGCATCATGTATGAGATGTATGAATATGCAACAGGCTACTGCTTTTAAAGATTATTCCTTTGTTCACAAGGTATGCTTATCGGGCTTAAGTGCCCGAGAGCATCCGGACATCCATAATTCTTTGCTTTTTATTGTCTTGTAATTGTCCTAACTCTAAATTTTCATTACTCTAATTGTATTACTATTTTTATAACTATTTTATTATTATTAAACTTTTAAAATTTTAAAACCAAGTGATTGGCGTTTATAACAATGTGAGATGGTTTTACTCTAAGACCAATGAAATTAGTCCGCACTATGTTCTCTATAAATACAGCGGTGCATTTAAAATAAATCGGAGTTCATTCTCTTTGCCTTTGATTTGGAGTCATTTTTGTTCCCGTCCTGCTCTACGGCGACACCTCCTCTGCAGGCTCAGTATTCTGGGAGTTCCACAAGCCTCAGCTGCCAAATGTACTTTGCTCTGGATAGTTCTTGTTGTGCAGTACACAGGGAGAATATTTTGTGCTAGATTCCCCTCAGGGCTTTGAGGTAAATCTCAGGAATTCTGGTGATTTTAATGTCCAGATGAACTTTTTATGGGTAGTAAGGAAAAGGGAAGAAGTGTTAGCGTCAGGATCCACACACAATCAGAATTGATTGTATATGAAGGTGTTTTATTGAAGCGCGCGGAAGCCCCGGGGTGAGACCCCAGATCTGGGCTTCAACGATACACCTGAATCGGTAGCTTATAACCCCTTCTACTCTCCCCCACCCCACATTAATTATTAAACTTATATTGTTCCATTCTAGTTCCCATTCCCACACAGGTGCAGTTTCGCTTGACCTACTGAAGACTATGCTTGATTTGCTGAAGACCATGCTTGATCTGGTTAGGACAATCACTGTAACGGGGCTATCATTCACTCCCACGGCCTGGCTGTCCTGCAGGTCCAGGCCTGTTCCTTCTACCTGCCTGCTCTGGCCACCACCAACCCCCGATACAGTTTAGAAATCATTCCTATGATTTCAATTCTAAGCTACTAAATTGAACCCTTACTCCATCAGAAGTACCATGGAAAATTAATCGCTCAAAATGTGAGTGGCCCAACCACACTAAAAACAAAGTCTAAACTGATGAATTCTTTTATTTTTTTTTCCCCTGACAGGTGGGGTAAAAATGCAGTGCTACTAAAGTCTTTCACAGATGCAGCCAGCAACCAGCTGTATGAAAATCAAAGTGGTAAAGGATGAGACAGGGCAGGGAAGAATCTTCAGCCCTTCCTGTTGAAGGTAGGACAGGATGCAAACCGACTCTGGCTGTTGTCCATAGGTAACGGGTGTCATTTGTAAAGGAGAGCAGGTGCCCAAAGCTGTTGGTGGCCCATACCCTGCCGAGCCTGGCCCAGTTCCAGTCCTAGCCGGACCAGGGCGGCGGGCTCGGGAGGGGAGGAGGTGGGGGGAGGTGGGGGGATCTCGGGAAGCTTCCGCTTCACGGCCGGGCTGGGGGGCCGTGGGGGAGGCACGGCGTGCTGGTGCTCTGCTTTCTTGGGCAACTGTTGCTGCGGAGGCCACAGATGAGAGCTGCCAAAGCCGCCGGTCTCTGAGCTCCCTGGGGGCGAGGGAGAGTCACGCCTTCTCGGCTGGGGTGCGGGAGCTGCATCAGCGCGACTGTGGAGAGAGGAGCGGGTGAGGCTCCCGGCTGCCAGTGGCACACTGGGACCCTCCTGCACAGCAGGGCCCAGAGCTGGCAAGGCTCCCCAGCACGGCTGGAGCTGCTGGCACAGCTTGGCCCAGCTGGACAGCTGCCCCTCAAGGCCCCGGCGAGCAGGGGACGGCTCTGGGCAGGCTCCCTGGCCAGGAGCGGGCCCCAGAGCGCGTCTGCCTTTCGAGGGCGATCTCGAACCCGCTCTTTCTCCTCCCCACCTTGCCTTGATTTTGTCCTGTGCCCCTGGGGCTGCTCTTGGCCAGGCAGCCTCAGTGGGAGCCAGCACTGGCTGCAGCCCCAGCGGGCCCCCCAGGACAAGGCCCAGCAATGAAGAGGCCAATGAAAGCACTGGGCAGCGGCAGAACCCTCAGCAGAGCTCTTTGGACAACCACGGACCGGCCACAACTCCACTGCAGCCTCACTGGGAACATTCCCTGACTATAATAGACTTTCAAAAGAAGCTGTTTGAGGGCAAGAGCAACAAAAAACCCAACGCTTTCTCTTCCAGGAATACCAGATTCCAAAGCAGCACAACATGAAGACAAGCTCCAAAAGTAGCATGCCTGCCATTATCCCTAGCCAGGAGCCTGTTCCCTGACAGAAACCAGTTCTGATGCTCTTCTGGGAATCTGGAACAGGTGTTGTGGGCCCGGCAGCATCTGTGGGAGCAATGGGGAGCGTGAGCCCGCGCTGTGCTGCACTGCTGAGCTGGCAGCACGGTGGATACGGCCAGGACGTTCTCTGCTTCCCCCAGAGCTGGGGCCTGCAGGCACCTTGCCGCCCCTCGGCACAGGCTGTGCCACCCAGCAAAGCCCAGCCGGCCGGGAGGAGAGCCCGGGGCCAGCAGGAAGCTGAGAGAAGCCCCTGCTCTAGAAGTGAGGCAGTTGTTGCAGAAGCAAACAAAGATGGTGATTTGAAGAGATTCCCACTGTGCTCAAAGTTTGCCTCTGAAGACTGAGAGGTGAGCTTGTCAGAAATCCCAGAACACGTCAGGGAAAAGGTTTTATGTTAGATGTTGTGATCAGGCACAATCTCCAGTGGGAAAAGAGCCTCTGAAGCAGGCTGTGAGTCTTGGGGTGTGCTACTTCTTAGAAAAGTATAGATTACCAATTAAATGCAATTTTATTTTTGATTCTAGAAATGTAAAAATGTTCTAAGTTTTTCTGAATTCTAAAACTACTTTGAAAAATATGGAACTGTGTGGGAAAAGGGACGAAATATTTGGAGAATTTTCTATGAAAAATATTCCTAAATCTTGAAAAATGAAAAATAAACATAGTAGCTGCTGGTCTCGGGAGCCTGATGCCCGGCTGCTACCTGCCCATCACTGGCTGTGACCAGACAAGCAGCTCTGCCAGTGCTGGTGGTAGCACCCAGGGACCAGAGCTGAAGCACAAAGATGTTGCTCAAGCTCTTCCCTGGCAGGAGGGCTGCACCTTCAGTCCTGGAAAGACATCAGAGGCAGCATCCTCGGGGACAGAGGGTCCTGTTCTGGGGGGTGGCAGCATGTCCCCAGCAATAAGTGGGCAATGCAGCTGTGGAAGGGACAATGGACACGGGCACAGAGATGCATGACAGGTCCAGTTCTCCCTGACTGAAGTCTTTGGCCGGTCTTGTGAAGCTGCAGAGGCGCTCCTATGGAGAGAGGAGCGGGTGAGGCTCCCAGCTGCCAGTGGCACACTGGGACCCTCCTGCACAGCAGGGCCCAGAGCTGGCAAGGCTCCCCAGCACGGCTGGAGCTGCTGGCACAGCTTGGCCCAGCTGGACAGCTGCCCCTCAAGGCCCCGGCGAGCAGGGGACGGCTCTGGGCAGGCTCCCTTGCCAGGAGCGGGCCCCAGAGCGCGTCTGCCTTTCGAGGGCAATCTCGTCCCCGCTCTTTCTGCTCCCCACCTGGCCTTGCCTCTGCCCTGTGCCCCTGGGGCTGCTCTTGGCCAGGCAGCTTCAGTGGGAGCCAGCACTGGCTGCAGCCCCAGCGGGCCCCCCAGGACAAGGCCCAGCAATGAAGAGGCCAATGAAAGCACTGGGCAGCAGCAGAACCCTCAGCAGAGCTCTTTGGACAACCACGCACTGGCCACAACTCCACTGCAGCCTCACTGGGAACATTCCCTGACTATAATAGACTTTCAAAAGAAGCTGTTTGAGGGCAAGAGCAACAAAAAACCCAACGCTTTCTCTTCCAGGAATACCAGATTCCAAAGCAGCACAACATGAAGACAAGCTCCAAAAGTAGCATGCCTGCCATTATCCCTAGCCAGGAGCCTGTTCCCTGACAGAAACCAGTTCTGATGCTCTTCTGGGAATCTGGAACAGGTGTTGTGGGCCCGGCAGCATCTGTGGGAGCAATGGGGAGCGTGAGCCCGCGCTGTGCTGCACTGCTGAGCTGGCAGCACGGTGGATACGGCCAGGACGTTCTCTGCTTCCCCCAGAGCTGGGGCCCGCAGGCACCTTGCCGCCCCTCGGCACAGGCTGTGCCACCCAGCAAAGCCCAGCCGGCCGGGAGGAGAGCCCGGGGCCAGCAGGAAGCTGAGAGAAGCCCCTGCTCTAGAAGTGAGGCAGTTGTTGCAGAAGCAAACAAAGATGGTGATTTGAAGAGATTCCCACTGTGCTCAAAGTTTGCCTCTGAAGACTGAGAGGTGAGCTTGTCAGAAATCCCAGAACACGTCAGGGAAAAGGTTTTATGTTAGATGTTGTGATCAGGCACAATCTCCAGAGGGAAAAGAGCCTCTGAAGCAGGCTGTGAGTCTTGGGGTGTGCTACTTCTTAGAAAAGTATAGATTACCAATTAAATGCAATTTTATTTTTGATTCTAGAAATGTAAAAATGTTCTAAGTTTTTCTGAATTCTAAAACTACTTTGAAAAATATGGAACTGTGTGGGAAAAGGGACGAAATATTTGGAGAATTTTCTATGAAAAATATTCCTAAATCTTGAAAAATGAAAAATAAACATAGTAGCTGCTGGTCTCGGGAGCCTGATGCCCGGCTGCTACCTGCCCATCACTGGCTGTGACCAGACAAGCAGCTCTGCCAGTGCTGGTGGTAGCACCCAGGGACCAGAGCTGAAGCACAAAGATGTTGCTCAAGCTCTTCCCTGGCAGGAGGGCTGCACCTTCAGTCCTGGAAAGACATCAGAGGCAGCATCCTCGGGGACAGAGGGTCCTGTTCTGGGGGGTGGCAGCATGTCCCCAGCAATAAGTGGGCAATGCAGCTGTGGAAGGGACAATGGACACGGGCACAGAGATGCATGACAGGTCCAGTTCTCCCTGACTGAAGTCTTTGGCCGGTCTTGTGAAGCTGCAGAGGCGCTCCTGTGGAGAGAGGAGCGGGTGAGGCTCCCAGCTGCCAGTGGCACACTGGGACCCTCCTGCACAGCAGGGCCCAGAGCTGGCAAGGCTCCCCAGCACGGCTGGAGCTGCTGGCACAGCTTGGCCCAGCTGGACAGCTTCCCCTCAAGGCCCCGGCGAGCAGGGGACAGCTCTGGGCAGGCTCCCTGGCCAGGAGCGGGCCCCAGAGCGCGTCTGCCTTTCGAGGGCAATCTCGTCCCCGCTCTTTCTACTCCCCACCTGGCCTTGCCTCTGCCCTGTGCCCCTGGGGCTGCTCTTGGCCAGGCAGCCTCAGTGGGAGCCAGCACTGGCTGCAGCCCCAGCGGGCCCCCCAGGACAAGGCCCAGCAATGAAGAGGCCAATGAAAGCACTGGGCAGCAGCAGAACCCTCAGCAGAGCTCTTTGGACAACCACGGACCGGCCACAGCTCCACTGCAGCCTCACTGGGAACATTCCCTGTCTACATTAGGCTTTCAAAAGAAGCTGTTTGAGGGAATGATGAACAAAATACTCACCTTTTTCTCTTCCAATACATCCAAATTCCGGCACAGCATAAAATGAAGACAAGCTCCAAAAGAAGCATGCCTGCCATGATCCCTAGCCAGCAGCGTGTTCCCTGACAGAAACCCGTTCCAATGCCCTTCTGGGAATCTGGAACAGGTGTTGTGGGGCCGGCAGCATCTGTGGGAGCAATGGGGAGCGTGAGCCCGCGCTGTGCTGCACTGCTGAGCTGGCAGCACGGTGGATTCGGCCAGGACGTTCTCTGCTTCCCCCAGAGCTGGGGCCTGCAGGCACCTTGCCGCCCCTCGGCACAGGCTGTGCCACCCAGCAAAGCCCAGCCGGCCGGGAGGAGAGCCCGGGGCCAGCGCAGCTGCTTGGGCAGTCGCTGCTTGGAGGGACAGGGGCCAAACCCATCCCTGAGCAGCCCCTGCCAGCCCTGGCCCTCCCTGCCCCGTGACAGCTCCCCCAGCCTCAGGGGAAAGAGCCAGTCCCTGTCAGGAGCCAGTGAAGCCCCTGCCCAGTCAGGAGCCAGGGCTGGCTCTGGCCCTGGGCTGGCAGCAGGGCTCCCGCTCGGGGCTGCTCCTGTGCCTTGGGCCTCTGGGCGCTCAGGGCCAGCTGCAGGAGCAGCTGCAGCGGGAGGGGCGTTGGTGCCCGAGTCCCGATTCCCCGGGGCTGGGAATGAGCTCCAGAGGCCTCGAAGCTGAGGCGGCTCTAGCTTTGGCTGCTGCCATGCCGTGCAAGGGCAGGGCCTGGGGGAAGAGCTGCTGACACACAGCCCCACAGAGGGCTGAGCCTGGCTGAGCCTGGCACAGCAATTACCTCCTGTGACTGTTTCTGTGCCTGGCATCGCCTTCCTTCCTGCAGCAGGGGCTGCCAATGGGCCACTGCTTCTATGGGGAAACACCTCCTTCTGTCCTGCCTTTTGGTCTGTCACTAGGGAAACGAAAAAGAACAACTGGATCAGGTGGAACAATCACCCATTTGTTTGCTGATATCTTTAGGGCGTCATGCTTAGCAAAAATGGAAATAAGATTCATAAAACATCTGGGTTTTTAGGGCTGGGCCAGGGCCCCCCCTCCTCCAAACAACTGCCAGTGCCGAGCCGAAGTCGGATGAGATTGCCCAGGGTGAGGGCGCACACGTGCATGGTTCTGTCCTGGCACCTGCAGCCATGGGCTCCTGGCCGAGCTTTGGGCTCTGAGCTGGCGGCTCTCCCAGGGGAAAGGCCTTGACCTACCCTCACCATCTCCCAAAGGCGCAATCCTGAACGTGGGTTGGGAAGCCAGATCACTTTTAGCAACAGGTTCAGCTGCAAAGAAAGGCAGGACAGAACAGCTCCTGTGACTCTGCTGAAGATTCTCCTTCAGGCCAGAGGGGCAGTGAGTGCCCCTGGGTGATTGGTGCCCTCCAAGGCACTCCCTCAGCTCTGCCTTCCACTCAGGAGCAGGGGCAGGGGGACTGCGTGCCAGCAGTGGCCCCACACTGGGATGGAAGGAGCCCCTTGCGGGGCAGTTGGGGGAGAAAGGACTCCCTGGAGCTGCCAGCAGCTCTAAACCCAGCCCCAGCCTGGGCCAGGGCTTGGCAGCAGCAGCAGGAGCAGCTCAGGCTCCCTGGGGCCGGCAAAGGAGCTGCCAAAGGCACAGCCCCGGGCCCCGGCACCTTCCCTCTCTGCCCTTCTCCGTGGCTGCACAGAGCACCCGGAAGGTCACATTGGCATTGCACATGGGTCGAAGATGGAGAGCTAAATGCTCCTTCCTCCCACTGACAGCGATCCTGTGGGATCACTGTTGGGCTCCAGAATGGAGCAGGGGAGGATTTCCAGAACTGATCAACCTTCAGGGGAACTTAAGGGAAATGCCACATGAGTGAGCTCTTGCCACATTGACACTGATTATTCTGTCAGGAAAGGTACATTGAGAACTTGCCTCCAGCCTCTGGTAAAGTCTTCAAACCACCATTCACCAGCATTTCCAACTCGTAATCCCAATCACCATTCACCCGCATTTCCAACTGGTAATCCCAATCACCATTCACCAGCATTTCCAACTCGTAATCCCAATCACCATTCACCAGCATTCCCAACTCGTAATCCCAGTCTAGAAGGGAGCACAGATCAGACCCATTTCCATGGTATGCTGGGATCCCCTTCTGCCTTAGGGAACTGGGCACTGCAAGGGGGGCAGGTAAGGCTGTGGGAGCCTGTGGCTCCTGGTCACTCTCCATACTCTTTGCAGGCCCCGTACAACATCCCTGGAGGGGCAGCTGGAGCAGCCCAGGGCCCTGGGGCTCTCTCACTCCCACACAGGAAACCCTCACTAAATGCTTGGGGAAACTGCAGCAGGCAGTGCCACAACTATCCCTCCCAACCTTTGTCCCTCCCTCCTGCTCACCCAACTGACCGCGGAAAACCTCTCCTAGCCCAAGGACACATAGCCAGGCCCTCTCCGGACATACTGGAGCCTTGCTCTCACCCTCTGCCCTTTCCCCACCATGGGCACCCCGTGCAGTCTCTCCTCGGTTTTGGGACGTTTCTCCCATGGAGGGACCGCAGCAGGACTGCTCAGTACCCGAGTGCCCCGAGCATAACAATTCCTCTGGGCTGTGCCGGTCTTGTCCGGGCTGTGCCCGCACTGCCAAGCAGCAGAGAGGGCAGCTCAAGCCTCAGCAAGACTCAGCAGGCCCAGAGGCACAGCAATTACCTCCTGTGACTGTGCCCATGCCTGGAATTGCCTCCCTTCCTTTAGGAAATGCTGCCTTCCATAACGCCTCTCTGTCCATCCCTTGAGAAAGGAAGAGGCACAGCTGGATCAGATGGAATCATTACACATCAGGAAGGTGGAAACTTCAGGAGGCAATCCTTGTCAAAGACATGGATAAGGATCAGGAAAGTCCTGATTGCCCCAAGCCCTTGGGGCTGGCTATAGCCCTTCCTTCTCCAAGCAGCCACGCCACAGGATGTGCCTGGGACCAGGAAATTGCAGGGGAGCTCAGGGTGTGCATGGCCCATGCTGCAGGTTGGGCTCCCTGTCAGCTGGTGCCAAATGCCTTGCTGCAGAGGCTGAGGAGAAGCTGCAGCCAGGCCAGGCTGGCAAACAGCCCTGCAGGCCGTGAAAGCAGCAGCAGGGCAGCCAGGTCACCATGGATCCCTTCCCGCTGTGCCGGGCACGGCGTGCCCAGATGTGCCGGGAAGAGCCCGGCTGCTGAGTCCCAGGGGAAGGCTGGGGGAAATGCTCTCACCATGCTCTTTTTGCAGCTCCATCACAGTTGGCTTCAGGATGTTGTTTGGCTCACGGAATTTCTTCTTTCCTGTGCCTTTGTTCTTCCCTCTCAGAGGACCTTAACAGAACGTAGTTCCATTTCCCAGGAATGGATCCCACAAAACCAGAGCTCCGCCTGTGGGGTCAGCAGGGACACACTACTCACCTTCACCATGGGAGCCGGGTTTGTGTGTAGGAATCAGCAAAGGAACAGGAAAAATCCTCCCTGCAGACACATCTGTAACACAACAGCCACAGAAGCTTCTGTCACCTGGGTCCTGCCAGGTTGTCATCAATTATTCCTTGGTGAGACACTGGGAACATACCGGCAGGAGGCTCCAAGGGCGTCAGAATTTCATTCAGCCAAGCTAATGGAGAAGCCTTCCCATCAACCTCATCTAGAACGGAGCACAGATGAGAACATATTTCAGGGTCTGCTGGGATCCCCTTCTGCCTCTGAGAAATGGGCACTGCAAGGCAGTTGGGTAAGGCCGTGGGAGCCAGATGTCAATGGACACGGCCAAAGGTGCCCGGGGGCCTGGGGAGCTCAGGCCTGGCTCCTGGTCACTCTCCACACTCTTTCCCTGCCCTGGCAACATCCCTGGAGGGGCGGCTGGAGCAGCCCAGGGCCCTGAGAGCTCTCTCACGACCACAGCTGGAACTCTTGCTAAAGCACTGGGGAAAACTGCAGCAGGCAGTGCCAGAACAATCCCTCTGGCCCTCCCTCCCTCCTGCCCTTTCTTACTCCCTTCCTACCTTCTATCTCTCCATCCCTCTTTCCCCTGGGACAAATCCCCCAGCCCAAGGACACATAGCCAGGCCCTCTCAGGACACACTGGAGCCTTGCTCTCCCCCTCTGCCCGTTCCCCACCATGGGCACCCCGTGCAGTCTCTCCCAGGTTTAGGGACGTCTCTCCCACAGAGGGACCCCAGCAGGACTGCTCAGTACCCGAGTGCCCTGAGCATAACAATTCCTCTGGGCTGTGCTGGTCTTGTCTGGGCTGTGCCTGCACTGCCAAGCAGCAGAGAGGGCAGCTCAAGCCTCAGCAGGGCTCAGCAGGCCCAGAGGCACAGCAATTACCTCCTGTGACTGTGCCTGTGCCTGGCATCGCCTCCCTTCCTGCAGCAGGGGCTGCCAATGGGCCACTGCTTCTTTGGGGAAACACCTCCTTCTGTCCTGCCTTTTGGTCTGTCACTAGGGAAACAAAAAAGAACAACTGGATCAGGTGGAACAATCACCCATTTGTTTGCTGATATCTTTAGGGCGTCATGCTTAGCAAAAATGTGAATAAGATTCATAAAACATCTGGGTTTTTAGGGCTGGGCCAGGGCCCCCCCTCCTCCAAACAACTGCCAGTCCCGAGCCGAAGTCGGATGAGATTGCCCAGGGTGAGGGCGCACATGTGCATGGTTCTGTCCTGGCACCTGCAGCCATGGCCTCCTGGCCGAGCTTTGGGCTCTGAGCTGGCAGCTCTCCCAGGGGAAAGGCCTTGACCTACCCTCACCATCTCCCAAAGGCGCAATCCTGAACGTGGGTTGGGAAGCCAGATCACTTTTAGCAACAGGTTCAGCTGCAAAGAAAGGCAGGACAGAACAGCTCCTGTGACTCTGCTGAAGATTCTCCTTCAGGCCAGAGTGGCAGTGAGTGCCCCTGGGTGATTGGTGCCCTCCAAGGCACTCCCTCAGCTCTGCCTTCCACTCAGGAGCAGGGGCAGGGGGACCACGTGCCTGCGGTGGCCCCACACTGGGATGGAAGGAGCCCCTTGCGGGGCAGTTGGGGGAGAAAGGACTCCCTGGAGCTGCCAGCAGCTCTAAACCCAGCCCCAGCCTGGGCCAGGGCTTGGCAGCAGCAGCAGGAGCAGCTCAGGCTCCCTGGGGCCGGCAAAGGAGCTGCCAAAGGCACAGCCCCGGGGCACAGCCCTGGGCCCGGCCCCTTCCCTCTCTGCTCTTCTCCGTGGCTGCACAGAGCACCCGGAAGGTCACATTGGCATTGCACATGGGTGGAAGATGGACAGCTAAATGCTCCTTCCTCCCACTGACAGCGATCCTGTGGGATCACTGTTGGGCTCCAGAATGGAGCAGGGGAGGATTTCCAGAACTGATCAACCTTCAGGGGAACTTAAGGGAAATGCCACATGAGTGAGCTCTTGCCACATTGACACTGATTATTCTGTCAGGAAAGGTACATTGAGAACTTGCCTCCAGCCTCTGGTAAAGTCTTCAAACCACCATTTCCAACTCGTAATCCCATTCACCATTCACCAGCATTTCCAACTGGTAATCCCAATCACCATTCACCAGCATTTCCAACTCGTAATCCCAATCACCATTCACCAGCATTTCCAACTCGTAATCCCAATCACCATTCACCAGCATTTCCAACTCGTAATCCCAATCACCATTCACCAGCATTTCCAACTCGTAATCCCAATCACCATTCACCAGCATTCCCAACTCGTAATCCCAGTCTAGAAGGGAGCACAGATCAGACCCATTTCCATGGTGTGCTGGGATCCCCTTCTGCCTTAGGGAACTGGGCACTGCAAGGGGGGCAGGTAAGGCTGTGGGAGCCTGTGGCTCCTGGTCACTCTCCATACTCTTTGCAGGCCCTGTACAACATCCCTGGAGGGGCAGCTGGAGCAGCCCAGGGCCCTGGGGCTCTCTCACTCCCACACAGGAAACCCTCACTAAATGCTTGGGGAAACTGCAGCAGGCAGTGCCACAACTATCCCTCCCAACCTTTGTCCCTCCCTCCTGCTCACCCGGCTGACCGCGGAAAACCTCTCCCAGCCCAAGGACACATAGCCAGGCCCTCTCCGGACACACTGGAGCCTTGCTCTCGCCCTGCCCTTTCCCCACTATGGGCACCCCGTGCAGTCTCTCCCTGGTTTTGGGACGTTTCTCCCACGGAGGGACCGCAGCAGGACTGCTCAGTACCCGAGTGCCCCGAGCATAACAATTCCTCTGGGCTGTGCCGGTCTTGTCTGGGCTGTGCCCGCACTGCCAAGCAGCAGAGAGGGCAGCTCAAGCCTCAGCAGGGCTCAGCAGGCCCAGAGGCACAGCAATTACCTCCTGTGACTGTGCCCATGCCTGGAATTGCCTCCCTTCCTTCAGGAAATGCTGCCTTCCATAAAGCCTCTCTGTCCATCCCTTGAGAAAGGAAGGGGCACAGCTGGATCAGATGGAATCATTACACATCGGGAAGGTGGAAACTTCAGGAGGCAATCCTTGTCAAAGACATGGATAAGGATCAGGAAAGTCCTGATTGCCCCAAGCCCTTGGGGCTGGCTATAGCCCTTCCTTCTCCAAGCAGCCACGCCACAGGATGTGCCTGGGACCAGGAAATTGCAGGGGAGCTCAGGGAGTGCCTGGCCCATGCTGCAGGTTGGGCTCCCTGTCAGCTGGTGCCAAATGCCTTCCTGCAGAGGCTGGGGAGAAGCTGCAGCCAGGCCAGGCTGGCAAACAGCCCTGCAGCCCGTGAAAGCAGCAGCAGGGCAGCCAGGCCGCCATGGATCCCTTCCCGCTGTGCCGGGCACGGCATGCCCAGATGTGCCGGGAAAGGCCCCGGCTGCTGAGTCCCAGGGGAAGGCTGGGGGAAATGCTCTCACCATGCTCTTTTTGCAGCTCCATCACAGCTTGCTTCAGGATGTTGTTTGGCTCACGGAATTTCTTCTTTCCTGTGCCTTTGTTCTTCCCTCTCAGAGGACCTTAACAGAACGTAGTTCCATTTCCCAGGAATGGATCCCACAAAACCAGAGCTCCGCCTGTGGGGTCACCAGGGACACACTACTCACCCTCACGATGGGAGCCGGGCTTGTGTGTAGGAATCAGCAAAGGAACAGGAAAAATCCTCCCTGCAGACACATCTGTAACACAACAGCCACAGAAGCTTCTGTCACCTGGGTCCTGCCAGGTTGTCATCAATTATTCCTTGGTGAGACACTGGGAACATACCGGCAGGAGGCTCCAAGGGCTTCAGAATTTCATTCAGCCAAGCTAATGGAGAAGCCTTCCCATCAACCTCATCTAGAACGGAGCACAGATGAGAACATATTTCAGGGTCTGCTGGGATCCCCTTCTGCCTCTGAGAAATGGGCACTGCAAGGCAGTTGGGTAAGGCCGTGGGAGCCAGATGTCAATGGACACGGCCAAAGGTGCCCAGGGGCCTGGGGAGCTCAGGCCTGGCTCCTGGTCACTCTCCACACTCTTTCCCTGCCCTGGCAACATCCCTGGAGGGGCGGCTGGAGCAGCCCAGGGCCCTGAGGGCTCTCTCTCCCCCACAGCTGGAACTCTTGCTAAAGCACTGGGGAAAACTTCAGAAGGCAGTGCCAGAACAATCCCTCTGGCCCTCCCTCCCTCCTGCCCTTTCTCACTCCCTTCCTACCTTCTATCTCTCCATCCCTCTTTCCCCTGGGACAAATCCCGCAGCCCAAGGACACAGAGCCAGGCCCTCTCAGGACACACTGGAGCCTTGCTCTCTCGCTCTGCCCGTTCCCCACCATGGGCACTCCGTGCAGTCTCTCCCAGGTTTAGGGACGTGTCTTCCATGGAGGGACCCCAGCAGGACTGCTCAGTACCCGAGTGCCCTGAGCATAACGATTCCTCTGGGCTGTGCCGGTCTTGTCCGGGCTGTGCCCGCACTGCCAAGCAGCAGAGAGGGCAGCTCAAGCCTCAGCAGGGCTCAGCAGGCCCAGAGGCACAGCAATTACCTCCTGTGACTGTGCCTGGCATCGCCTCCCTTCCTGCAGCAGGGGCTGCCAATGAGCCACTGCTTCCTCCAGGAAACTCAGCCTTCAGCACAGCCTCTCCTTCCATCTCTGGGGAAAGGAAAAGGGACAGCTGGATCAGGTGGGGCTGTTCCCCACTGGGAAGGTGGCATCTTCAGGAGGCAAGGCTTGTCAAAGACATGGTTAAGAATTACGAAATCCCTATAAACTTTTCGGGTAGGCCAGCGGCCTCCACTTTCCAAACAGGTGCCCTTTCTAAACTATCCAGAG